>NW_028227260.1:20175618-20775618 GCF_978045245.1 Mus caroli
CCCAGATATAGCTGTCTCTTGTGAGACTATGCCAGGGCATATCAAACACAGAAGTGGATGCTCACAGTCAGCTAGTGGATGTATCACAGGGCCCCCAATGGAGGAGCTAGAGAAAGTACCCAAGGAGCTAAAGGGATCTGCAACCCTATAGGTGGAACAACATTATGAACTAACCAGTACCCCGGAGCTCTTGTCTCTAGCTGCATATGTATCAGAAGATGGCCTAGTCGGCCATCATTGGGAAGAGAGGCCCCTTGGTCTTGCAAACTTTATATGCCTCAGTACAGGGGAACACCAGGGCCAAGAAATGGGAGTGGGTGGGTAGGGGAGTAGGGGGGAGGGTATGGGGGACTTTTGGGATAGCATCTGAAATGTAAATGAAGAAAATACCTAATTAAAAAAATACTTCTGTTCTGAAAAAAAAGAAATAGCAAGTAAAGCTAAAAGAAAATTGGGGAATAAAAATTTGAGTTTGCTACTAAAAAAAACAAAAACAAAAAACAACAAAAAAACTATATCATTTATAGAAAAATGAATCCAACCAGATGTAGTTGTATTAAGTGAATCAAACCACTCTGAGGAAGATAAAGAGTGTGTCTTTCTCTCATTTGTGGTTCATAGATTGAATTTATATAGATACGTAAAATCATTTGTACACGTGTGACATAAAAGTAGAAGTAAAACTGTCTAAGGAGACAGAGAAGATTATCAGGCAGTGGGGAAGCATAAGGAGAGGGGGAGCAGGAGGTTATAGAGATGAGCATGATCAACATACAAAATATATTTGTATGAATACTTTAAAATGAATTGATTTAAATGAAAATAAAAAATAAAATGAAACTAAATGAATATATGTGCATCTTCCAGATACAAGAGCTAAAAACTGATAGAACTGAAGGGAGAGACAAACAATTCCACAGTTATATATTTGGAAACACCAATATCCTTCCATGAAGAGAAGACAAAAAAGAAAAAACAGGGACTAATATCCAATATATATAAAGAACTCAAGAAGGTGGACTCCAGAAAGTCAAATAACCCCATTAAAAAATGGGGCTCAGAACTGAACAAAGAATTCTCACCTGAGGAATACCGAATGACAGAGAAACACCTGAAAAAATGTTCAACATCCTTAATCATCAGGGAAATGCAAATCAAAACAACCCTGAGATTCCACCTCACACCAGTCAGAATGGCTAAGATCAAAAATTCAGGTGACAGCAGATGCTGGCGAGGATGTGGAGAAAGAGGAACACTCCTCCATTGTTGGTGGGATTGCAAGCTTGTACAACCACTCTGGAAATCAGTCTGGCGGTTCCTCAGAAAATTGGACATAGTACTACCGGAGGATCCAGCAATACCTCTCCTGGGCATATATCCAGAAGATGTCCCAACCGGTAAAAAGGACACATGCTCCACTATGTTCATAGCAGCCCTATTTATAATAGCCAGAAGCTGGAAAGAACCCAGATGTCCCTCAACAGAGGAATGGATACAGAAATTATGGTACATTTACACAATGGAGTACTACTCAGCTATTAAAAAGAATGAATTTATGAAATTCCTAGCCAAATGGATGGACCTGGAGGGCATCATCTTGAGTGAAGTAACACAATCACAAAAGAACTCACACAATATGTATTCATTGATAAGTGGATATTAGCCCAAAACTTAGGATACCCAAGATATAAGATACAATTTGATAAACACATGAAACTCAAGAAGAATGAAGACCAAAGTGTGGACACTGTGCACCTTCTTAGAATTGGGAACAAAACACCCAGGGAAGGAGTTACAGAGACAAAGTTCGTAGCTGTGATGAAAGGATGGACCATTTAGAGACTGCTGTATCCAGGGATCCGTCCCATAATCAGCTTCTAAACGCTGACACCATTGCATACACTAGCAAGATTTTGCTGAAAGGACCCAAATATAGCTGTCTCTTGTGAGACGATGCCGGGGCCTAGCAAACACAGGAGTGGACGTTCACAGTCAGCTATTGGATGTATCACAGGGCTCCCAATGGAGAAGCTAGAGAAAGTACCCAAGGAGCTAAAGGGATCTGCAACCCTATTGTTGGAACAACATGATGTACTAACCAGAACCCCGGAGCTCTTGTCTCTAGCTGCATATGTATCGAAAGATGGCCTAGTCGGCCATCAATGGAAAGAGAGGCCCATTGGACTTGCAAACTTTATATGCCCCAATATAGGGGAATGCCAGGGCCAAAAGAATGGGAATGGGTGGGTAGGGAAGTGGGGGGCTCTATGGGGGACTTTTGGGATAGCATTGGAAATGTAATTGAGGAAAATATGTAATAAAAATATTAAAAATCAAAAAAAAAAAAGAAAAAGCAATCAAGAAATATATAAAAGACTTGCCTGGCCTGGTGCCTCCCAACATGATAGAAGCAGAGCACAGCAGAGACAAGCCCTGCTGGGAGGGGGAGGGCACTAAGATGAACAAGTAAGTGGGGAGAGATAGAAGAGAAAGAGAAGCAGAATGGTGTGCACAAAGAGAGACAGAGCTGGAGATGCAAGCATGGAGAAGAACAGCCTGATGTGAGTAGCCAGCAATGTTCCCTCAGGCCATAGTGAGGTGCTGGGTCATGTCTGGGTCTGTGGCCCTGGAGCATTAGGGCTCTGTGTCGATGTCAGTGGCCCATGTTACTACCAAAGGCCATGCGGATGTCCCTGGTCTTGGCTGACACCTAGGGCCGTGTTGACATCTGTAGGCTGTGTAGAGCTGGCTCTTCCCCCTCACCAGCTGCCCTGCACCTCACACAGAAAACAAAATAGAGCTGGCCCTGGTTGGGGAGAGAGGGTTGCAGGTGAAATAACCCTGAGAATATGAACAAGGTAAAAACTGCTTGTTGCCTCATTACTGCCTGTGGCATGTGGAAGAGATGACCACTCCCCTTGCCTGGGCATTGCTGGAGAGCTGGCCCAGGTTGAGTGAGCAGGAGGGGGGACGGGGACTGTCAAACTGGCCAACTTAACTATTACCCAAGGCCAGATTCAAGGCTCTGAGTTAGCCCATCCCAACATCTACCCCATCTGTGAACTGTTGGAGAGAGTGAAGGGGCTGGTCTCCAGAACAAAAGCTGCAAAATCTCCCTGGCACAGGACAACAACAGGATATCCCAGAGGAGTCCTACGGATGATTCAATATTGATAGTTTAGCAGAAGCCAGAGTCCTTGAACCAGACCAGATACTCACTGCAATGGACATTTGCAAGGAAAGCTGTTTGGGTAAAAGGGTTTACTACTGTATGAACCACGATGACACACAGTAGCTTCCATTGTGAGATTTTTGTTTGTTCATTTGTTCTCTTTTCAAGGGGAGGTTGCAAGGGCAGAGAGCTGACATATGGGGAGATGAGTGGGATTGGGGTACATGATGTAAAATTCACAAAGAATCAATTAAAATTATATATATATATGACAACACTGTGGATTGTTTTGAAATAATTGTTATTTATATATTAATAACAGAAGAATGCATATTCTATTATAAAAATAAAATGTTCACCAATTTTGTTCTCCAGCAATGCCCAGGCAAGGGGAGTGGTCATCTCTTCCACATGCCACAGGCAGTAAGTAATGAGGCAACAAGCAGTTTCTACCTTGTTCATATGCTCAGGGTTATATCACCTGCAACCCTCTCTCCCCAACCAGGGCCAGCTCTATTTTGTTTTCTGTGTGAGGTGCAGGGCAGCTGGTGAGGGGGGAAGAGCCAGTTCTACACAGCCTACAGATGTCAACACGGCCCTAGGTGTCAGCCAAGACCAGGGACATCCACATGGCCTTTGGGTGGTAACATGGGCCACTGACATCTGTAGACCATGTGCTGGGCCATAAAGGTCTCAACAAGGTCAGAGGACCAGAACCATAAGTTCTCTGACCACAAATAATTAAAAACAGAAATTAGTTAAAGCAAGACACCTGAAAAAAATTACAAAATATGTTCATATTAAATGTTGTTTTTAAAATAATGCTAGGATCAAAGGAATATTTTATAAGGTTAGAAAATGAAAACAATGTATGAGAATTTCTGAAGTGAAATAAAATTAGTGTAGAGAGGGAAATTTCTGTCATTAAATGCTTATAATGATTATTAAACAATGGCCTCAACACAATTAGCTAAGTCTCCACCTTAAGATAATAGAAAACAATGGGCCTCATCTATAATCCTAGCACGTGAGAAGCTGAAGGGAGAGGACTATGAATTTGAGTCTATCCTGGGCTATATAGTGAATTTTAAGCCAGCCTGGCCTGGATGGCAAATTATGATAAAGCAAACAATAAAAAATAAATAAATAAAATTTTAAATCTAGAAAAAAATCAGAATAAATCCAAGAGAAGCATAAGGACAAAAGTAAGTATTTTTCAGATAACCATCTAAACAGAAATGACAAAGATTGATAGAATAAACAATAAAATCAAAAGTAAGTTTTTTAAAAAGATCAGTTCATTTAACAGTGTCAGGTTTAAAAAAAGAACTGGTGTGTGTGTGTGTGTGTGTGTGTGTGTGTGTGTGTGTGAGAGAGAGAGAGAGAGAGAGAGAGAGAGAGAGAGAGAGAGAGGAGCAATACCAGTAATCCCAAAAGTACAGACTCTTCAGTTATTAAATTAATCATAAGAAGATATTATATTTCATTCAGAGATGATGCACCTAACTCTCAAGAGACTGGAGGCCCCAGGGAGTATAGAGGTCAGGTGGGGTGGGGGCATCCATGTGGAAACAGGGGGGTTGGGAAGGAGGTGTGGGATGTGGAGCAGTCAGAGGGTGGATGGGGGGCTGGGGAATGGAATATGGAGTATAAAAAATAAATTCTTTTTAAAAAGAAGATATTATATAAAATATTATCCAGAAAATAATACTTAGAGAAAATGGGGAAATTCTTTGGAAAGTAATAACTTATAAGCCTCAGTCAGGAAGAAATAGACATCAATAGTCTGTATTTATTGAAGAGATTGAATTCAAGTGTTTAAAAAAGTACCAAACATGTATGAAAGAAATAATCCCAACTGTATCCCAACCTTTGAGCTAACTGAGAAGACAAACCTTCCCAAAGCATCAGAGGGTCAGTATTATCTTATGACACCCAGTGCATAACATTTTAAGAAAATAAAATTATAGACCAATACAACTTATGAACACTGACATAATAATCCAAAATAAAATGTTAGCAGTTTGTTAGCAACAAATGATGATGATGATGATGATGATGATGGTAAAAAGGAAAGGTCAGGAAGTGGTGGGGTATGCCTTTAATCCCAGCAGTTGGAAGGCAAAGGCAGGTGGATCTCTGTGAGTTTGAGGACAACTTGGTCCAAAGTGAGAGTTCCAAGACAGGCAGGACTACACAGAGAAACCCTGTCTCAAAGAGATAGATAGATAGATAGATAGATAGATAGATAGATAGATAGATAGATAGATAGATACATACATACATACATACATACATACATACATACATACATACATACATAGATTGATAGATACATAGATACATAGATTGATACATAGATTGATACATAGATTAGATACATAGACTGATACATAGATAGATACATAGATTGATACATAGATACATAGATTGATACATAGATTGATACATAGATTAGATACATAGATTGATACATAGATTGATACATAGATAGATACATAGATAATTTAAGGTTAAATTTTACATCCTGCCCATCTCAATTAATACATTTGACAGATATCTGTAAGTTTGAGGCTAGCCTGGTTTACAAAGCAGGTTCCAGCACAGCCAGGACTACACAGAGAAACCCTATCTCAAGAAAACAAAAAATTAAAAAATTGATAAAAATTCAACCTGGTATATAAAGTACCAGCAAACTAGGAATTGAAAGGAACATCTTTATACTGGTAAATGTAATCTACAAAATAGCTAAAGTTAACATAATCTTTAATTGTAAAAGACTGAGTGCTAACCATTTTGACTAGGGAGAGATGAAATCTCACAGTTATTTTTAATTTGCAATTCCCTGATGGCTGAGAAGGGTGAACGAACACTTTAAAAAAAAATGTTTATTAGCCACTTGTGTTTCTCCTTTTGAAAGCTGTTTCATTAATAGCTCGTGTATTGGCTGGACTATTCGGGTTTGGAGGTGGTTAATGTTTACAGTTCTTTTATATATTCTAGTTACCAACTGCCTGTTTAAAGTATAGTTTGCAAGGGTACTCATCTTTGCATGAAACTAGGTCATGAAACTAGAAAAAGCACCATAAAGGCGGAGGCAAGGGAAGAGCTCTTAAAGGAGGGCTGGGGGGAAGAAAGTAAGAGAATAGATGTGACATGAATGCAGAAAGGGGCTAAAGGGGTAAGAAGGGGATCAGCATGAGAGGAACAGACAGATGGGGGCAAGGGAGTGAGGAAAGTATGTGTGAAAGTGCCCTACTGAAACCCACTACTTTGTATGCTGATTTTAAAAATTAGTAAAACTGAGAGTAAATACTTTCTATCTTCAGACTGAGGACAATGCAAAGATGTGAGCTTTTACCACTTCTATTCAGTGTTTTATGGGCTGCTCACAAGAAAAATCAAAACAGCTTTTGTTTACAAAAAAGATGTGATTCTGTAAAAATAATGAAAACTACATGAGCTGATAACACAGTATATGATACTTATGGGAAAAGTCAGTTCAATTTCTCTATCCCAGCCACTGACAATAAATATTTAAATAAAAACTAGTAACATGCCGGGCAGTGGTGGCGCATGCCTGTAATCCCAGCACTTGGGAGGCAGAGGCAGGTGGATTTCTGAGTTCGAGGCCAGCCTGGTCTACAGAGTGAGTTCCAGGACAGCCAGGGCTATACAGAGAAACCCTGTCTCGAAAAACCAAAAAAAAAAAAAAAAAAAAAAAAACTAGTAACATTCACTGCATATAGGAAAAGTCAGTTCTATTTATCCCAGCCACACAGTCACCCTGATACTCAAACCACACAAAGACTCTCAACAAAGAAACAGAATTACAGGCCAATTTTCCTTATGAACATTGATGCAAAAATACTCAATAAAAATACTTACAAACTGAATCCAAGAACATATCACAAAGATCATCCACCATGATCATGTAGGCTTCAACCCAGAAATGCAGGGATGGTCAACATACAAAAATCTGTCAGTATAGCCCACTATATAAACAAACTGAAAGAAGAAACCCAGGCCAGGCGGTGGTGGCACACGCCTTTAATCCCAGCACTTGGGAAGCAGAGGCCAGCCTGGTCTACAGAGTGAGTTCCAGGACAGCCAGGCTACACAGAGAAACCTTGTCTCGAAAAACAAACAAAGAAATCTAACACCCCTTCATAATAAAAGACTGGAAAGATTAGGAATACAAGAGACACACATAAACATAATACAGGCAATTTATGGGAAGCCTGTAGCCAACATAAATGGAGAGAAGCTCAAAACAATTCTACTAAAATCAGGAACAAGACAAGGTTGTCCAACTGAAGGAAATCAGGGAGATTCAAATAGAAAAGAAGGAAGTCAAAGTATCTTTATTAGTAGATACTATGAGAATATACATAAGTGACCCTAAAAACCTATCAGGAGACTCATCGCTGATAAACACATCAAGGTAGCTGGTTAGTTAAATACAAAATTAACTAACAAAAATCAGTAGCCCTCCTTCATACAAATAATAAATGGACTGAGAAAGAAATCAGGGAAATAACATGTTTCACAATAGCCTCAAATACAAAATTGTTGCGGTAACTCTAACCAACCAAGTGAAAGGGCTGAAACTGGAGAGACAAGTTGTCAGGGGCAGGGGAGAGTGGAATAAAGAAGGAAATGCAGGGAGATACATAAAATTAAGAGCTATTTGGGTAGTACGGAAACCTAATACAATAGAAGCTTCCTTGAATATGTACATATATGGCATGGGCAGATGGGAACAAATAAAGAAACCCATAGCCAGACATTACACAGAGAGTGAAAGCCCATGGAACACTCAGCCCTAAATGGGATGTATCCATCAAATCCCTCCCCTCAGAACTCAGGGAACCCTGTGGAAGAGGAGGCAGAAAGACTGTAAGAGCCAGAGGGGATGGAAGACACCAAGGAAACAAGGCCCTCAAAATCAACATGATCAAAGCTCGTGTAAACTCATGGAGGCTAAGGCAGCATGCACACAAGTTTACACTGGGTCTTTTGCAGTGTGTGTGTGTGTGTGTGTGTGTAATGGTTTCCAGTTTTGTGTCTTAATGGGATTCCTGGGTATATACATAAGTGGATCCCTGAATCTTGTACCTTCTCCAGAACTCCTTTCCTACAGTTTGTACACTTTGTTCAATTCCAATGTGTTAGTTTTCTGTTTTATTTTATATTATTATTATCCCTTAGAAACCCATGTCTTTTCCAATTAGAAACAAAAAGGGAGTGAATCTAGCTGGGAGCAGAGGTGAGGAGGAACTGGGAGGAGTAGAGAAAGGGAAAACCTTAATCATGTTGTATTATGTGAGAAAAAAATATATTTTTAATAAAAGGGAAAAAAGATTATCTACCATCATCAAGTTAGCTTTATACCAAAGATGCGAAGATGTTTCAACATGCATAAGTCAATAAATGTAATCCACTATTGTGGATTGCTCTGGTGCTGTTTGTATTTTTATGTTAATTCCGTTTCCTCAAGGGGGACTGCCCGGATGAGGAGTGGATCACATACTGACGTGATTTCATGTGAACTTTCTCCCTATTTTAACTGGTCAAATAAAAGCTAGATCATGTGATTGGGCAGTGGAAGGGAAAGGTGGGGCTGGACGTTTTAGAGAGGGAAAAGAGAGGATGAAGAGAGGTGAAAGAGGAGACAAGGAGACAGGAAGACTGAGGAAAAGGAGGTGGAAGTAAGATAGATCAGAACCACGTGTCCTAGAGAAGCCACAAGTAGCAAGGGATCTCATAGCTGGGGACTAGAGCAGTGTAGTGATATATCTGCCCAATCTAAGCATGCAGCTTATAAATACTATAACTGAGTTGTGTTTTCTTTGCACTGGCTTATTGAGGTTGGAGATTTACTACAACAACCCACCATATAAACAGACTGAAAAGCAAACACCACATGATCATTTCATTGGATGGAGAAAAGGCCTTTGGCAAAATTTAACATCCCTTTATGATAAATCTTGGAGAGACTAAGGATATAAGAAACATACCTCAACAGAACAAAGGCAATTTACAGTATGCTTACACTCAACATCATCCTGAATGGACACCCAAAGACATCTCTGCCAAAATCATAAATAAAACAAGGATATCCACTCTCTCCATACTCGTTAGATAGAATACTTGGACTCTTAGAGCAATTGGACAGCTGAAATAGATCAAGGGGATATAAATTGGAAAAGAAGAAGTCAAAGTATCTTTAGTTGCAGATGATAGAATTTTACACATAAATGACCCAAAAAGACTCCACTCAGGAAACTTCTACAGCTGATAAACACTTTCAGAAAAATAGTACAATACAAAATTAATACATAAAAAATCAGTAGCCTGTTTTCATGCAAATTAAACACATACTGAGAAATAAATAAGAGAAATGGTGCCTTTTACAATAGCCTGAAGAATATTTTGTTGTAACTCTAATTAAACAAGTAAAAGACTTACATAATAAAAACTTTAAGACATTGAAGAATGAAATTGAAGAAGATATCAAAATATGGAAAGATCTCCCATGCTCATGGATCTATAGGATTAATACTGTGAAAATGGTCATCCTAACAAAAATAATCTATAGATTCAATACAATTCTCATTAATATTTCAACACATTATTCACAGAAGTTGAAAAATCTTCAACTTCTTACAGAAACACAACAAAATAGGATAGATAAAATAATCCTGAATAATAAAAGAACTACTAGATGTATCACCATCCCAGATTTCAAACTGTAGAACTACAGTAATAAAAACATCATTTTAATGTTATAAAACAGACACATTGATAAATGTAATAAAATTGAAGGCCCAGACATAATTCCACACACCTACAGACACTTGATTATTTAGAAAGAAGCAAAAAATACACAGGAGAGAAAAGACAGCATCTTCAACAAATGGTACTAGTCAAACCAGATGGCTACACGTAGAAGAATCCATATAGATCCATACTTATCACTCTGCATAAAACTCAACCCCAAATGGATAGAAGAGCTCAACATCAGATACCTTGAACCTGATAGAAAAGAACAGGAAATCAGCTTGAACTTAATGGCACAGGAAAGGAATTTCTGAACAGGATATTGATAGCACAAGCTTTGAGCTCAACAATTAACAGATGGGATTGCATGAAGCTAAAAAGCTTCTGTACAGCAAAGGACACTATCAGTCCATCAATGTGGCAGCCTACAGAATGGGAAAGGATCTTCGCCAATTTTACATTTGGTATAAGGTTAATATCAGAGTTAACAAAGGGCTAAAAAGAACCTGAACAAGAAAACAAATAACCCAATTTTAAAAAGGGATATAGAACTAAACACAGAGTTCTTAAAACATGAAACCCAAATGGCTGAGAAACACTTAAAGAAATGTTCAACATTCTTTGCTGTCAGGGAAATGCAAATTAAAAGTACTTTGCGATTTTATCTCACCCAAGTCAGAATGGCCAAGATCAATAAAACAATTGACAGCACATGCTAGTTTGAATGCAGGGAAAAGGGAGCACTTCTCCATTACTGGTGAGAGTGCAAACTGGTACAGCCACTATGGAAATGAGCATGGAGGTTTCTCAAAAAGCTGAAAATCAATCTACCACAAGCTCAGCTATAGCACTCTTGGGCAGATACCCAAAAGACTCTACATCCTACTACAGAGATAATTGCTCATGCATGTTCATTGCCACTCTATTCATAATAGCCAGAAATTGAAAACAACCTAGATGCCCATCAACTGATGAATGGATAATGAAAAGGTGGTACAGTTACACAACAGAATACTATTCATCTATTAAGAAAAATGAAATTATAAAATTTGCAAGTAAATGGATGGAGCTAGAAACAATCATCCTGACCCAGATTGAAAAAAAACAAATATTGCCAACTTTCCTCTTACATGAGGATGTTAGCTTTTAACCTTTTTTATATGTATGCTTCTTTCCAAATAACCACAAAGATTATGTATCTAGCAAATAACCATGGATGGAGGGCAGTAAGGGATCTTCTAAGGAATGTGAAATACAGTATAGTGTTATAACGAGATAAAGAAGAAACTAAAATAGGATTAAATGGAGAGGTGAGTGGGACTGCTGGGTGAAGGAAGGAAAATGAGGATTGACAACTGATCCTAAAGGCCACTTGAAAGCCATATGGAAACATACTACTGAAGAAAGTTCCTAAGATATATACATATATGGGAAGAATTTAAATGGAGTCACCATATAATGGAGGAGACAATGCCCCCAACTAGATGCCTCATGCCACCAAATAAAACCTCCAGTGCCAGGAATTGGTTATATCTTGCTAAGTCATTGGCCAAATGGATCCTATAGACTCCCTGTCCCCTCCCCCCCCCCCCCCCGCGCATTATCACTGACTATTGCCAAGGTTATTAGTTGTTCTTCATAACCTGATGGAAAGTCCTTATAGCTGAAGAAGACATGTACTTATGTCATTTAACATGGAGAAACTGAGCTAGTGCCTACCTAGAAGCTTCACCACTACTGATTAGTATTCACAGTGCTAGAAGGTACTCTGAACACTACTGGAGGAGAAAAGTACACATCAGTTTCACCCAGCTAAAAACCCTGAGGCCTACGACATAGATCTGCCTCCAAGATACAATGGTATAGTACTGGCACAAAGTTATAGGAGTCGTCAACAACTTTTTAAAATTGGATTTAAGACCCATTCCATATGATGAGACCCATATCTGACATTGATAAAGTGGCCAATAACCTGAGACTACATAGGTCATGTGCCTAGGAAAAAGCCTACTACTATCATTCTGCTAAAGGGACATAGCAATCAAATGACTCTTAATGACATGTTGCTATAGTCATGGGACACATATCACTCAGCCCTTATCAGAGAAGCTTCTTCTTGCAGTAGATAGCAATTAACAAAGAGATCTACAATAAGGCAATGTGCAGAGAGACACTTTGGAGCACTCAGCCCTGAATGGGATGTCTTTATCAAACCCCTCCTCTCAAGGATCAGTGATCTCTAGAGTAGAAAAGGAGGAAATGCTATATGAGCCAGGGATGATGGATGATTCCTAGGAAACAGCCACAATAGAACTGATACACATATGAGCTCACAGAGACTGGGACAGCATGCACAAGACCTACACAAGTTCAAACCAGACAAAATCTCAGCACTGAGAAGTGGACACAAAATCACACCCTTAACCAAGAAGCTATTTGCAGTCAATACATGCTGGGAAAGGAAAAAAACAGTATTATTCAACAGAGGGTCACTGGGAATACAGAGCACACTGCAGGGCAGGCCCTATGCCAAGGAGCTGCTGGCCAACACAAAATGGACTCCATTTTTGTATGCATTTTTTGTTTGGGGTTTTGTATTGGATTGGGTTGGGTTTTCTCTTACTTATTTTCTTCATTTTAGTCTGTATTTATTTTTGTTTTTTGTTTTTCCTGTGGGGTTTTTTTGCTTTAGAGAGAGAAAGAGAGAGATAGTGCAAGCACATGAAGTTGTGTGGTTAAAGGAGGTATGGACAATATAGGAGGAGCTGGGGAGGGGGAAGAACATAACCAGAATATACTATACAAAAATAATTTTTAAACAAGAATTAAAAATAAACACACATATACACAAACTAAAAAAAGAGAAAGGTGTTCAGTGTCAGGGATCAATTCAGAGTTGTTAGCCAATGAGGTCTCATAGACTCCCCTCAACCAGCAAAACAAACAATATAGGTTATTGCCATTGCTCTAGGTTACCCTCCAGAACTGGACAGTAAAATCCTGTTGCTGAAGACACCACATACCTGTGTCGTTGAACATAAAGAAATCAAGTTGTTAGTGGCCCAGAAGCTTCATTCCCTACTGGCTAGCTTTCATAGTGATGGAAGACTCTATGTATACTGTTAGCATTCTGTCTAAGCTCTGACCCACAGCTACCTGGCAATAGCCAAGTATGCAGCCGGGCGTAGTGGCGCACACCTTTAATCCCAGCACTCGGGAGGCAGAGGCAGGCGGATTTCTGAGTTCGAGGCCAGCCTGGTCTACAAAGTGAGTTCCAGGACAGCCAGGGCTATACAGAGAAACCCTGTCTCGAAAAACCAAAAAAAAAAAAAAAAAAAAATTGCCAAGTATGCCTGACCCACTCACTATAAAAGGAGCTGCTTGCCCTCTCCTCAATCTCTTTCTCTCTTGCTCTTGCTCTATCCCCCCCCTCTCTTCTCATTCCCTTCCCTGCTCTTTCTTCACGTGCTCATGGCCGGCTTCTCATCTATTTCTCTCTCTCTCTCTCTCTCTCTCTCTCTCTCTCTCTCTCTCTCTCTCTCTCTCTCTCTCTCTCTCTCTCTCCTTTTCTACAATAAAGCTCTAAAACCATGGACCATCTCTGCTCATCAGGACCTGTGCTGGAGCAATGGAGCAGGTTTCCCTCTAACATGTCTAACCTCCCTGCGCTCCAGCCAAACCAAACAGCCTGCTGAGCCAGCCACCTGAGCTAGCCAGACTCTCTCGGTCCCCTAGGTAACCTGCTAGAGCTAATACCTTCTCCCTTCCGGCCCTGGGGCCAGAGTCCGCCTGAGGGTCTGTTCTCAACTCTTCCGAAACGTACAGCTGCATCTGGGATGTCCAAGAGCAAGAACCTGTCGTCCCTGGCCTCCGTGTGGTCCAGGGATCCCAAAACCGGCTTTTCCATGGTACCCAGCAGTCTGTGGTGCCCGAGAGTTGGAGCCAAAACTGCACCTTCCCCACCCCAGGGAGCAGGGTTCTGAGGCCTGTGAGGCCCGACACAGGTTCCCACAGCGGTTCCATGGGATCACGCTGCAGTCTCCCCAAGCTCTGGCGAGATGCAGGTCTCTCCCACCCCTTTATTTCCCCATGTCCGGCATCCAAGAGAGACCCACAGCTGGCCAAGGTCCAAGACTGTAGAATGATCAGTCCTAAATTGAACATGTATACTTCATCCTCTCCTTCCAGTTGAGCATTGTGGAAGAGGGAGCAGAAAGAACGTAAGAGCCAGAGATTAGAGATATCTACAAGGAAACTGTCTTCTGGACACAGCAGGACAGTTGCATATATGAACATACAATGTTGTAACAGCATGCACAAGACCTGTGCAAGCTGAAACAGAGACAAAAATCTCAACATGGAGATTGGATTTCAGTACAAAATCCCATTTCTAGCCATGCAGCTATTGGCACTTAGTAGCTTCTGGAAGAAGAACCCGTTTTCTCTAAGAGTGTTGCCCCTAGTTAGTCGACTACGCTCCAGGGAACGACTACACATTCCAAGAATAACTGGGTAGAACAGAGTGGTCTTGAAGAATGTTTTTAAAAGGAGTACAAAGTTGGGTAGATAGGGAAGGAGTGGTGGATCTGGGAAGAGTTGGGGATGGGGTTGAATATAATCAAAACATGTCATATGAAACTCTCAAAGAACTAATAAAAAAAGTTAGGTCCATGGCTGGACCAGTCTTAGAATCTTCTATTGTTATTTTGCTAATCATTATGCTGACAATTAGTGTTCTAAATATATACACTTATTTATAGATCCTTATAAGCCTACACTGCTCTCAACCTTGGTCAGAGAAGCCTCCTTTTGCAGAGGACTGCAGTCACTGCAGAAATGCATAACTGGTCTGAGTGCTGAGAAAGAAAGACTGAGTGTTCAGCCCTAAATCAGATATCTTTATCAGATGCACATGCACACATATTCCATCCTGTTCCAGCCGAGGCTCAAGGAACATCATAGAAGAGGAGACAGAAAGAATATAAGAGCTAGAGATGGGGAAGAGTGTTGTGAGATGCTGACTTCTGGACATGACACGCATTCATGAACTCACATCAGCTGTGAGTTCACAAGACCTACGCAAGATCAAACCAGCCAAAATCCCTGAATACATGGGACAGAAGCTCTCCAGTCCCAGCCCCTTACTAAGAAGATACTGATAGTTGATAGCTGCTGAGGGAAGGAGAACCCTTCTCTGAAGTTGTGGCCATTAGTATGATTCACATGTTCCAGTGGATTACTTCACACCCATACATATATATATATATATATATATATATATATATATATATATATATACACGTATATATATATGCTACTATATATATAGTAACATGTATGTTACTTTTCTATTATCATGATAAAGCACCATGACCAAAGGCAACATAAGGAAGAGAGAACTTATTTTTGACTTATAGTTCCAGAGATACAAGAGTCCATAATGATAAGGTAGAGGTATGATGGCAAAGAGCAGACAGGGTGGCAGAAGCAGGAAGCTGAGAGCTCACACCTTGAATCATAACAATGAAGCAGAGATAAAGAACTGAAAACGGGCCAGGCAGTGGTGGCGCCTGCCTTTAATCCCAGCACTTGGGAGGGAGAGGCAAGCAGAACTCAGAGTTCGAGGCCAGCCTGGTCTACAGAGAGAGTTCCAGGACAGCCAGGGCTACACAGAGAAACCCTGTCTCAAAAAAAAAATAAAATAAAAAATAAAAAAAATAAGTTAAACAGAAGAACTGAAAACAGCAAGAGACTTTTCATCTCAAAGCTCATCTCCAGTGACATACCTCCTCCAGCAAGGTTGTATCACCCAATCTCCCAAAACAGGGCCACCAACAGGGGAACCAAATGTTCAAGTACCTAAGCCTATTTGGAACACTTCTCATTTAGATTACTACAACATGAAGTTAGGAGGGAGAGGTGTTGGGTGGGATGCAGGGAGAATTGGAGGGAAACAGTTGGGAGGGGTTCACTATGATCACATTTCATTGTATATGTATATGAAATTCTCTAAGAATAAAAGATCTTTTAATAATGTCTTCTTTGTTTTTCTAATTCATTATTGAGAGCATTTAAAAAGGAAAAAGACCTACTTTTTATATTAGCCCTATCTCATAACCCTGATAAATTTTCTAATTCTGATTAGTTTTAAATATATTTTAATTTTCTATACAGTCATATCTGTAATATTTGCATATTACAATATTTGCATGCTTACTTTTCTCATGTCTTTCTTTTCTATTTCTTTATCATACACCTTTATTTTTATAACTGATGTACAAAAAATTAGTATGCTTAAAGTATATAACTTTTTATTTTTCTTTATTTTTGAGAATTCCATATACATGTGCAATAGAATGATTATATTTAGAAATCAATTTAGCCGGGCGGTGGTTGCACTCGCCTTTAATCCCAGCACTTGGGAGGCAGAGGCAGGTGGATTTCTGAGTTCGAGGCCAGCCTGGTCTACAGAGTGAGTTCCAGGACAGCCAGGGCTACACAGAGAAACCCTGTCTCGAAACAAAAGAAAGAAATCAATTTGACAGCATGACCATTTAGCAAAATAACAATAACAGGTATCTTCCTAGCCATGGTCTTTTGACTAGAATTCCAGTACTTGGAATGAAAATTCCTTCTAAGGAGCAGGCCTCAAGTCCAGTCAGAAAGTGCTTAGATACCCATAATAGTTGTGCCAGTCTTGTACCAGTGGTTATTTCTTACCTGGCAGGTCATAATTGTAGCATTCAAGGTCCAGCACATTGATACTTTTTTTCCTCCCTCAGCTATGTGCCAAGCTCCTTCTGGCACTATGAAAGCTATCCAGAAAGGAAGAAGTTATCTATTCAGTTTGAGATTGATTTCAAAGTGTGTGTAGAGCCTTACTATATAGTTATGGTGGGTAGCCATTGACAAGAGCAATAGCCTGTGTTATTTTAGAGACACCTGTGGCTTCCTTGACCAAAAACTCATAGGGAAGTATTCCATGCCCTGTACTGAAATTTTTATCTTGAGCCTTTTTTATATTTTTTTTTAATTTTTATTTTATGTGCTTTGGTGTCTTGCCTGCATATGTGTGAGGGGTTGGATCCCTCAGAACTGAAGTTACAAACAGTTGTGAGCCACAATGTGGGTGTTAAAAATTGAACCCAGGTCCTCTGGAAAAGCAGTCAGTGTTCTTAACCACTACACCATCTCTCCAGCCCCTCTCTTGAGCCTTATATATATTTTTTTTTCTTAACACTAACCAAGACCTGCAGTACAATTTGAATAGAAGGGATTATAGTCGACACATTAGTCTTGTTCCCAATCTTAGGAAGTGTCCTACTTTGCTTTTCTGTGGCTGTAATAAACTGGCCAAGAGCAACTTGAGAAAGAACAAGATTATTTTGTCTTAGGCTTTCAGGTCCATTACCGAGGGATGCCAGGTTTAGGAACATAGAGGAATGCCACTTCCTAGCCTGCTTGCCATGGCTTGCTCAACTTGCTTTCTAATACAAACCGGGACCACCTGCCCAGAAGCAGCACTGCCCAAAGTGCTCTGGGGCCTTTCAGATCAATCATTAATCAAGAAAATGTCCCACAAACATTTCCTCAGACCAATGTGCTAGAGACAATTCTTTAATTGAAGTCCCCTCTTTGCAGGTAACTCAGTTTGCATCAAGTTGACAACAGCTACCCAGCACAGGAAGCATTCAATATTTCCCCACTAGGTATGATGTTTGAAAATACAGTATTTTAATAAACTTCTTTTAATTCTTAGAAAAGTTTGCTATGAGTTTTTTGTTTGTTTGGGTACTTTTCTTTTGTGCCTGTTAAACAATCATAATTTTTCTTTACTCCCTTAAAGAATTTGTAAAAGTTAGAAAATTAGTGGAGGGTTTTCTCTGAAAATTTTTTGCAGAATTGACTATTAGACAGTGTCTGGGTCTGGGGAGTGTGTAGGTATGTACATGCAAACAAAAGCCAGAGCAGAACGCCAGATGTTTTTCCTTATTGCCCTCTACAAAAAGAAATGCCTTGAAAAAGGGTCCCTCACTGAACTGGAAGCTCACTGTGTTTTGGCTAGGCTGAGTAGCCTGCAAGTTCTATGGATCTGCTTACCCTTGCCCACCAATGATGGGGTTACAGGCAGGCAAAGTCATGCCAGGCTTTTACATGGTTGCTACAGATTTGAACTCAGGTTTTCACGCTTGCACTATCTCCTGGAGACCTCTCTCTCTCTAAAGCTTTTAAAGGCATAAATTCAGTTTGTTTAGAAATTATAAGATTGCTCAGATATTCTATTATTTTCTGTGACTTTTAGCAAATTTCCATTGTATCAAATTGTTCAAAATTGCAAGCATAAAATTATAATTCTAACAGCTTCTCATCTAACTTAATGTTCAGTAGTGTCATACCCTCTCTGCTCCTTATCCTTTTGACATGCTTTCTTAGTTCCAGAATCATGATGTCTCAAGGATCTGTCAAAGAGCCTTCTTTAACTTTGTGGATCTTCTCTGCTATATCTTCTCTCTATTTTCTATCCCATTGCTCTCCACTATCAATTCTACTATTTCCACCTTCCTTTAAGTCTAATGTGTTCTCTTTTTCCAACTTTAGACAGAAATCCTACTCTTCTTTTTAGTGTGTGTGTGTGTGTGTGTGTGTGTGTAAATTTAAAGCTACAAAATTGTCCTGCCACACAGCCTTAGACACATTTCACAAGATTTCAGGTAAAGATTTCCATTCTAGATCAACCCAAAGTCCTTTCTAATTTCCACTTCGAATTTATGCTCAGTCCATAGGTTTTTATCCCTTTCCAAAGCATCGTGCCCAAATTTAGAGATTATAAAAATAACCACCTAAAGATTTTCTAAAAATGTTTCACACCTCTCCCACCTACCAGATTTATATTTCCAGAGAGCAGGCCTGGGGATCTAGATTTCACAGGTACCAGAGGGATCCAGAGGCAGGTGCATGACTTCCTGGCCCACAGGTTGGTAGCAGATCATGGTTTTCATAAGGGCAGGCAGCAAGTCTGACTTACCCAAGTCATCTGAGTCCAGCACTGGACCTACATAAGGCTATTTAATGAATGAACCAACAAATGGGGTAAGAAAACAAATAAAATACAATTTTTATATCAAGAGAACTGGAATTGTTGACTGCTACAAATTAGAGGAACCACCACAGCATCATTTGGTCCCTATTTAAACCAATTCAAAACAGAACTGTATTCCCTGGTCTTCCCATGTCTGTTTCCCAGGCATTCTTCTCATCTTTTGCTTCATGCTGTCCTGGAACACAGCCTTAAGTATGTGTTTATGCCTGCATCCTGGCCCAGAGAAAGTAGATTTATCATTGTGGATATCCTCACAGGGGCTCCGAGTTGGGTGTCTGACTCCTCCTCCACCTCTCTCCAAGCCAACTTCCAGAAAACCCCATCCTAAATAAGGCTATCTACCTTATCTTCCAAGCCTTCCATACCAGACCTAAGAAACTTCCCCTGAATCTTTGTCCAAAACCGGACCCCAGACCTTTACAAGCACTGCCCTCATTGCACGAGTATCCTAAGCAAGTTGCTATCTCAGCAACCTCTTGACTACTTCCCCTCACCTCCACACAGGCCTCTCTCAAGTTAGAAAGGCCTGAGCCTGATTTTGTCAGTCAGCTATTGTCCTGGCAAGAACAACCACCACACCAAGCATCCCCATTCAGTAAGCCAGGCAGCCAAGTTCTCCCGGTCTCGCCAGCCCCCTCCCCCAACCCCAGCCGCCCCGCCCCAGGGAGGACCTTGCTGGTGGCTGGGAGTCTCCCGGCTGCTCAGCCTCCCTTCTTCCCTCCCTTGCTCTCCCTCCTTCCCTCCCTCCTCCACCCGCCCCTCGGGCAGGGACTGTGCAAATCGAGGAGAGGGGAGGACCAACAGGCTACACAGGGTCTAGCTAAGGGGCCAGGACTCCTCACTGAGACCCTATCCAAGCTAGGTGTTTCCCGCATCACGGAATCTGGATTTGTGTGAAGCGGGGTGATTCCCGGGCCAGGAATTCCTTCCAGCGGGTCCACTGTACCTTCGTCTCGCTTCAGGACCCCCCTTGGATGCTCTGAGCCACCCTTCTCAACCCGGATCTAAAACCTGGGACACGGCTATCAGGCCAGCCTCTCTCTCCCTCCACCCCTCCCCCTCTTTCTGGCGTCCATCCCCTCCCCAACACCACCTCTGCTACTGCCTCTGGCTGTGGACCTGCACCTCTTCTCCATCCTCGCCAGGCCCGGAGAGTGGGGTTAGCCTGGATGAGAGTGTGCCCCTAACCTGGGGCCCTCCCAGGCCATGGCTCCTGTGTTCCCAGGGAGGAGTCCAGGACCCTGAGCATCTGCTAGAAGCTTGGCAGAGGCCCCGCTGGGACCGTGTCTTCTGAGGACAAAAGGCTGCGGCCAGCAGGCAGACTGGGTGGGGGGTGGGGGGGAACCGGTAGCTAGGCAGGCAGAACAGTAGCGGAGCCAACGCTGGCCCCCTCCCAGACCGGCGGTGGCATGAAGATGGGGGTGGGAGTGTGTAGTGGGAGAAGCACCTACCAGGACCCCCATCTGCCCGCTACTTGGGCACCCCAAAGCTGTGTGCTGCCCACCTGGTGTTCCCCAACATCTCCAGCTCTACCAATTGCACCCCTCTGGCACCTGCTTCCCTTGCTGCCAGTGATTTAGATCAACCAGGCTGTATCCACGGCAACAGAAGCAGGAGTGTCACTGGCTGCCAGATCAGTGAGGGTCCCACAATGTGGCCTGGGCTGTGGTTTATCCTGGATGAGACAGAGTGAGTCTCCTTCCTGAATTCCAAGACAGTCCTGCTAAGAGAACGAACCCAGGTAAGTAGTCAGCATTCTTCCATGAAGAAGCTAGGGGAGGAGGGGGGCTGGGACTTCTCTTCTGTCTCTCCATATATTTCAGTCTCTATCACTGTCATGCTTCCTGTCTCTCTGCTTCATCACTGAGTATGACAACACTCAAACCCCAAGACTGCTTATCTTTCCCCATCTTCTTTAATCCTGAATGTCCCATAAG
Source organism: Mus caroli (assembly GCF_978045245.1). NCBI lineage: Eukaryota > Metazoa > Chordata > Mammalia > Rodentia > Muridae > Mus > Mus caroli. The sequence goes on from NW_028227260.1 coordinate 20,196,611, forward strand.
AAAGGGAACCACCACCTGTTTCTCCACCCCCAACCCCTTACAGGGTCTGCTTCTATCATTATAGTCACGTTTAGACACAAGACCATTCCTTGTGTGCTAGCTGTGGAAGGGGTACCTGGGAGCTCATTGAGCCTTGTTCTCACAATGCCTGCAGCTTCCTTTTCTCCTTCTCTGGGTTCCTTAGGTTGTTTGCAGAATTGTGATCTCTGTGTGTGTGTGTGTGTGTGTGTGTGTGTGTGTCTGTGTCTGTGTCTGTGTGTCTGTGTGTCTGTAAGAGAGACAGAGAACCTGTGCGCCAAGCAGGTGGGTAGATATGACAAGGAGGCTGCTCCTAGTGCAGACCACCCCTCATTCCTTCCTTTATTCTCTTCCCAGTCTCTACCTACAGGTAACATACTTTTGCTCACTCACTCTGGAAGATGTGTCCCAGCTAGTGGGAGGAAGCTGCTATAGGAATAGAGGAAGGTAAGGTGGGGGTAGGGAGCACATTCAGGCCCTGGGCTCTGAGAGCGCTTGAACCAATCCCCATGACAATATACAGGGGACAGGAATAACATAGTGGTCCCCACACTGTGGGCCCTGGCTTCTATCACATGGCTCTCTGTTTCTGTTTCAGATACCCATATTGTGTTTGGGACCTCCAGATCTATGACACAGTAGCCAAAGGTCCCTGTATCTGGAGGTGCAGGAAAACCTGGTATATGGAGAACATGGATTCTACTAGGGACACGGCTCCTAACTACTAGTTCGCAACTTTAGTGAAGGCATGTCACTTGTTGAACCTTGATTTTTCCCATTTGTCAAAGAGACTGGTAACCCTTTCTTCATGGATGTGTGCAGGGATTAAATAAATTGATGCATGCAAACAATTATATGTGTTTATAGGATGGTGCTGAGCAGTGTCAGGGTCAATATTATTGCTGATTGTTCATGATTAGTATTGCTACAGATCAGGAAAAGGATTAGTACCTTTTCTCTAGGGTCTTAGCAGAGATCTAGGGAAGCCAGCAGATGGGAAGGTGGAAGGTGGCAAGTAGAGGGAAGCAGAACAGCTTTATGCTATTACTTCTAATTTGTAAAGAATGATAGATAGTTGGGGGCAGTCATCCCTACCCTACTTGGGGTTCTTTCCATGCACTTACCCTTATTTGTGTATACACACACACACATACACACACACACACACACACCAGACTGAGAACCAGCAGAAGCCTGGCTTGCAGCCTGCAGAATTCCTGGCCCTGGTATGTGTCCCTCTGTTGAGGGGAAATTAGCAAGAGTTTGGCTTATGGTCAGTGGTTGGCAGGGACTGGAGACAAGGCTGAAGCTTTTGAGATTATAGGGCTTTGAGTGAGCTGGGGTGTGGTCCATGCAGTAGCCAGACCTGTAGCAGAGTTTGCCCATCTAGACCCTGGGTTGAGGAGAATAGGGTTTCCTAACTGGTTTCTAGGTATGGAGATGTGGTAGAATCCCAAGGGGTTGGGAATCAGCAGAGGAGCCAAAAGAGAGGAGAGATTGAAAATAGATTTCCTCTGAGGGACAGGGAGGGCCTGGGACCTTTAGACATGAGTACACTTTCCTAAAGAAGCATTTGAAGTGGAAAGGAGAGGAACTAGCCTGTTGCCCAGAGGCATCTTGACCTGTAACTCAGCGTGTGTGTGTGTGTGTGTGTGTGTGTGTGTGTGTGTGTGTGTGTGTGTGTGTGTGATATATAAATGACTGCATTTGTAGTCTGTGTATACATGTCTCATCACTGCACTGTATGTGTATATCATCATATACACTGTAGGTGTATATGAGTTTATGTGTGTGTGAACAGGTTATATGATAGCATATGGGATTATATGAGTGTCTGAATAGGTTTGTGTCTGTACTAGAGGGCATGGTTTTGCATGCCTGTCTGGGTGAACAAATGGTCATGTTTGATTCTGACCCAAGTATTGGCGTGTTTCTCTGAGCCTGTATTAGGCCTAGTGTGTGTGTGTGTGTGTGTGTGTGTGTGTGTGTGTTACACATCCAATTAAATGAATGCCTAGTTGGATCTGATTGTGTATATTCCTGTTTTTCCACGTGTGCCTTTCAGTATGTGTCCATCCAAATGATTTGTGTATCAAAATAGATATATGTGTCCATGCATATAAGAAAGTGTGTGTGTGTGAACATGCTACATATGTTGTAGGTGTGTCTCTCATATATTTGTGTGAGCAGGCCTATGTGTAAAAGTCTGTATAGATTCCTCAGCATTTTTCATTATGTCTATGCCTGCATATGCATGCTTGAATGTCCACTGTCTCTAAACAAGCCTATGTGTTCATATCTATTTAAAGAAATGTAAGTATAAATAGACACACTGGAATAAGAACTGGAATAAGAGAAGAGTATATGAATGAAAAATATTTTATGTGTGCACAGACTGTGGTGTTTACAGCAGTGTGTATTATATTGGTCACAAGGCTGTGTGCATAGGTGAATGGGTACATTTTTATGATGTCTAGTTTGGTGTAAGTGCATTATCTGATTATCGTATGCATGAGTGTTGCAGGATACTTGGGTGCATGTGTCTCAGTATGTGTTTTATTTGAATTTTTAGTGTGACTGTGTGTTTGAATATGTCTTGAGTGACTGTGCACATATATGCTAGTATTTGTTAATACCTGACTGTGCATATATTCAAGTGAACATATCTATACATAGGCACGTGTTGTCAAACACAGTTAAGGGTATATTTTTGAATAAGCTTGTGTGTATGCCCGTCTGAATACACAAATGTGTGAAGTACCAGTTTGCACAGTTTTTATTTGCATTTGTATGTTTGTATTTATCTTTGTTTGGTCTAAAGCATATATTATAGAATGATGTATATAAATCTATGTGCATGCTACTCTTAGTTCACAAGTACATTTGTGTGTGTGTGTGTGTATTTATTTAGGATGTCTTTGCATGTATGTATGTGATAAGTGGATCAAATTTTCCTATACAGATCAACAAGTGTGCGTGCAAGAATACATGAGTGTACTTCTATATGTGCATGTGTTGAAATATGCCCTTATGTTCTATTCCAATGTACATATAAATTACTTTTCTTTCATTTATGTGGCTTCTCAGAATGGGTGTGTGGACATAACCGTGTATATATAATTGACTGTGATAGTGTGCTTTGTGAATATCTGTGTTTCCATATTTAATTGTATTCCCATAAGAATGAATTAATGTATATACAATTCTATAAGCATGTGAATATGCTATGTGTTTATATGACCAGTTGTGTATATAAGTCTATATGTTAGAATATCTGCATATTTATACTTCATCTCATTTACAAACATATGCATATCTGGGTATGAATATGTGTGAGCACACCTATACAGATATGTATGTGTGTATGTGTGTGTGTGTGTGTGTGTGTGTGTGTGTGCATATACTTCTGTGGTTATGTTTGAGGGTATATGTGTACACATTTGGGAGTTCCCTCTTTTGTACCCATGTTTCTTTATCATCTCTTTAGATATGATACATATATTTTTACATATCTCTGTAGATATGTAAAAATACTTTTACATACCTGTGTCCCCACTTGTGTTTGTGAGTGAAGAAATGCATGTCATTTATGAGTATATCATGTGAATATAGCCTGTTTTAAAGAGTAAATGGATATAGTTGTGACTAAGTCCAATGAAAATGTGCCTGTGTGTGGATAAATAAAAGTATTTGTGCATCTGCCTGTCTGATATGAGATTTTGCCTTGGTCTTGTGCAGACTGACCTCTACACAAACTTCTTACTCACATACACCCAGCTTTCATCTTGTCCACACCATATGCATGCACCCACACTCTACACTGTAGTCTCAGCATGCTCACCAATGACCACTGGGGGCCGTGATAAAACTTTGACACAAAAATCTTCCTCCCTTTCTCACCACTGGCAAAGGCACAGGGCAGGAGGGCATCATAATAGTGCCTAGGGTTAGTAAGAGCTTTGGTTGGAGTGTGTGTGTGTGTGTGTCTGTGTGTGTCTGTGTGTGTGTGTGTGTGTGTGTGTGTGTGTGTGTGTAAAAGAGAGAGACAAAGTGACGGACAATATGAGAAAGTAGGAATGTACATCTGGACATTTCACAGATAGCACCCAAATTATACCATCAAGCAGAAATGTAGATGTTAATAAATATGTATAAGTGAAAGTATATCTTAGAAAAGTAGTAGGTATGGGCAGGGCATGAATATGTGTGTATATGTAAGAGACTATATGTATTTCTTGGTAGTGTGTGCATGTGAGATCATTGTGTATTTTAGGGAGGGAAGGATTCTTTTAAACACAAAGATACACACACGCATCCCACCCAAATATTTTCAACTGTCACACAAACAATCTGTGTATGCCTCTACACAAACCTACTACCCAAACACACCCATGCTTTCTTCTCCTCCACACCATATGGATAAACCCAACCCACGCTCTGCACAGTACTTCCCACACAAATGCTCCTTAAACACATTCTTCATACCCACCATCCAGCTTACATCAGAAGACTTGGTGAGCATGAGAGCATGTGTATTGAGATTATTACATGTTTATGAGATGTGGATGTATCCTGATGGTATATGAGAGAAAGTGTATGGGTACATTCGGGCTGTGTGTGAGACCATGTGTGGGCGCATTTGAATTAGAATGGATTTGAATGTAGGTGTGTTTGAATAGTAAGCAGGTCAAAGCATGGATATACTTAGGTGGCAGAGTGTGTGTGTGTGTGTGTGTGTGTGTGTGTGTGTGTGTGGTGTGAGATAGAATGAGAGAGAGAGACAGAGATAGAGACAGACAGAGAAAAGACAAAGAAACAAACAGAAAGTATTAATGCACATAGTTGTCTGAATCAGGTTAGAATCTAGGTGATACGTGAATGTATGTGTCTCTGAGTGCATGTATTTGGCTTTGGAAACCGTGACTATATCTAGGTGGTGTGTCTTAGTGCAGTGCTTTTAGAGGGTACATGTATCACTTTGGGTGTGTTTTGATAGTGTACATTTGAAAGAGATCATAGGTACATCTAAGACAGGTATGAGTGCTCCAAGTTGGGGTGAGAATAAGTTTAAGTGTATATGAAAACTATATGTAAGAGTGTGGGCATGCCGAGTTGGAGATTGTATAAGTGTGACTTTAATTGGATAGAATGACTGTAAGTGTAAGCATATTTGATGTGCATACATATGGGAATGGATTATGTAAATGGGATGTGTATGAACGTGTGGGTGTATTGGTGTTGGGTATATGTGTGAAAGTGGATGTATCTGTGTGGTGCGTGTGAAGAGAATGAATGTGTATATATCTGGGTTTGGGGCTTGTGAAAATGTGGGTATATCTAACTAGGATATGTGCAGTTATCTGGATGGATAGGGAAGAGAGAATCTAAGTGGTGTGTGTGAGGAAAAAAATGTATGTTTGTGTGAGATGACTGAATCTACCATGTATGCATGTATATCTGGATAGTGTGGTTCTATGTATTTCAGCTGGGAAGATATCTAACATGGATTTATGTAGCTATTTTATAGGTGCTGTATCTAGATGTTTTGTGCATTCAATAGTGTGGTCATTTATGAGTAAAGTTTGTGATTATGACCACATATGTATATATTTTCTTGGGAATATATATCTCTGCTAAAATGTCTGTAATGTGAACTTCTCCAAACTTGGTATGAGTAACCTTTTGTACCTAAGTGCATTAGTAAATGGGAACTGGCTTGTGTATGCACATGCTAGGAAATATATATATATGTATATATACATACATATATATAATTTCTCAATGTGAATTTAGAATTTATTTTTGAGGTGAATATATTTCTAAATGTGAATAAATTGAGTCTGCAAGTCCTCTAGAGACAGTCTTTGGGTTTACTGTTTATTAGCTGTGTGGTTTGGGTAAATCACATAACCTCAACAAAGCCCCAGTCTCTTGTCTGTAAAATGGAGGAAATAAAACTATCGATCCTGCAACGTTAGAATAAAATGAGTTAATACACTAAGAGTCCTTGGAACAGTGCCTAGCACATAATAAGCCCTCTCATGAGGAATTACTTATTACAGGTAACAACAGTATATTACCTGTTTTTATCATCTGTGTATACCTGTTACAATTATCCCTGTCCTAAAAGCTAACAGTGTGCATTTATCTATGCCTGCAAAGGCATAGATGTGTATGTCCAAGAAAAATGAGCTTAGCCTCTTTTAATATACATGAAAATTGGTTAATAGTTATAAATATCTCATTGTTCATATAGAAACACAAATGTGTGAGAAAGAATGTGTTCAAGGGTAAATGGAAGGACATTGAGCCTTTTGTGTATATTTGCTAATATACAATTCTCTAGGTATATGAGTACACACACCCATATGTGTGATAATGTAGCATCTGTGAGAATGCGGGTATATACATATGTGAACAAGATTCTGTATACACACATGCCAGTGTATTTTTATTTGACTCTCTAACTAGGTTTACAATTGTCAGTATCTACATGTGTGCATGTGGGTCTCTGTTCTGCCTGTAAATTTAAGAAGGCTGATGTTCCTTTATATATGATGAATGCAGTGGAAACATTTGCATGGTGTGGGTTTGTCTCTAATACATGTGGGCATGTATTAGAATGTATGCATCTGTGTTGTTCAATGAGGGTGGAATGTGTGAATCAATGTGTGTGCATCTGAAGATTTGTGTTTATATGTTTCTAAGCCTCAGTGGTTATGTGGGTTTGGGATGTGTGAGTCTGGATTGTTTCATCTGCTTGATTGCCTCTCTGTGCAGCTGTGAGTCTGAGTAAAATGCCTGCAAGTATGCTGATGCTATGTGTAAATGACTGGGTACCAGGGCAGATTTGTGAGAGTGGCTTTTTATAGAATAGTAGGTTTGGAGCCAGTGAGATGGCTCAGTGGGCAAAGTTGCCTGCCATTAAGGCAGACAACCTGAGTTCAATAACTGGGACCCACATAATAGAAAAGGAACTCCGAAAGTTATTCTTTGACTTCTGCATGTGTACATGGAGTATATAAGAACACACATAAATATTCTTTAAGATAGAAATTAAACGTAGTGGCTCCAGTGTTTTAGTGTAAGAGCCAATGTGAAGCAGAGAAGGTCTGGATCTGTAGGGCATGAGCAAGATTTTGGAACTTTGTAGACCAGGCTGGCCTCGAACTCAGAAATCCACCTGCCTCTGACTCCTATGTGCTGGGATTAAAGGCGTGCGCCATCACCGCCCGACTAAATGTCAATTCTTATGCCTGCACAAGCAGAAGTGTGTCTAAATGTGTAAGTCACGCAGTTAGACTCGTGTGTATGTACATTTTCAAGTGCCCTCTGAATGGTAAGTGTGTCTCTGCCTATGCCTATGTTATGTCTGTATGTTGTATATCCTTGAGTGATTTGCTATTGAATGGATACCAAATTGCATTCACATTTTCTTTGTGTAGAAGAGAGAGAGAGAGAGAGAGAGAGAGAGAGAGAGAGAGAGAGAGAGAGAGCTAATTGCATTTATCAGCTGGTTTAAATCTGAATATGAGTGCAGATTTGAATGTCCATGTGCCCATATACATACATTTGTGTGTGTGTGTGTGTGTGTGTGTATTGTGTGTGTGTGTGTTAGTGTTTACATGCAATATAACTAGATGTGAGTGTTTTATGGCATTTACACAACTCAACATCCAGAGAAAGTAAAATCTATATGGCACACTAGAGTAAACTAAAGACTATTTAGAGGTACAGGAGTTTAATAAAAAGAAATTCCCAACATTTTCTCCATATTATACATTTATAAGGAAAAACTGCAAAGTTTTAGACGATTTATTAAGTACTGAATTTGTTTACAGCTTTCAAATAAAGTCTTTTTGCAGATTATTTCATGATAAACTAGATTGCTCCTCTCAATGCATAACATCTTCCTTCCTTCCTTCCCTCCCTCCCTCCCTTCTTTCCTTCCCTCCCTCCCTCCCTTCCTTTCTCTCTTTTTATGAAACAGGGTCTTGCTGGCCTAGAGCTCACTGTGTTACCCAGGCTGGCTTCAAACTTGCTATGCTGCTTTCCTAGCAGGACGTGGTGAGGTACACCTTTAATCCCAGTGCTTTTGAGGCAGAGGCATGTGGATCTCTGTATTTGAGCTCTGCCTGGTCTACATAGTAAGTTCCAGTATAGCCAGAGTAAAAAAAAAAAAAAAAAAGCAAACAAAACTAAATAAAAACTTGCTTGCCTCTTCCCCGCAAATGTGTTTACAGGCACGCCTAGGTCAGAGTATTTTTTTTTTTTTTTGAGACAGGTCAGGTCTCACTATTTAGTCTTGGCCAACCTGGAGCTAGCTATGTACACCAGGCTGGCCTCAAAATCATAGAGCTCCACCTGCCTCACCCTCCTGAGTGCTGGGATTAAGACATAATGGGAATCCATAGCGGTCATCAGTGACCACATTTTGTGAGCCTTTGGTCATGACTACCATGGCTTCTTATAGTATCATTGCCCCCCCCCCTTTTTTCTCATTTTTACCTGGATTCAGTAAATCAATTTGGTAATTGTATTTCTTGGTGAAAACTACAAACAACAGCAACAAAATAGGATCAAGTAATAGTGTATAGTTTTGGCACATATAAACTTCTACATGGCCTGCTGCTTAATCTTGAAAGCCATGTATAAGGTAACCAAGGAGGTGGCTCAGACACATTTTGCCCTAATTTCCTTCATAATTCACTTGAATGTACAAAACACAGCTATATGATTCTGCTGGTCAGCAAAGCCTATTTCAAAAAAAAAAGAAAGAAAGAAAGAAAGTTAGAAAGAAAGAAAGAAAGAAAGAAAGAAAGAAAGAAAGAAAGAAAGAAAGAAAGAAAGAAAGAAAGAAAGAAGAGAGGGAGGGAGGGAGGGAGGGAGGGAGGGAGGGAAGGAAGGAAGGAAGGAAGGAAGGAAGGAAGGAAGGAAGGAAGGAAGGAAGGAAGGAAGGAAGGAAGGAAAGAAGGAAAGAAGGAAAGAAGGAAGGAAGGAAGGCTTGCCATCCAAGCATGAAGACCCAAAATCAAATACTCAGAACCTTCTTGAAGCCAAATGCAGCAGTGTGCATATCTAATCGTGTACCCACACGAGATGGGAAGTGTGACACAGGAGAACTCCACAGAAGTTTTGGGGCCAGCTAGCATGGCATAGACAATAACAAACAATAAAGATCCTGTCTCGAAGTGGAAAGCAAGAACTGACACTCTAACCTCCACACATGTCTATCCCAACACACACCATACACACACACACACACACACACACACACACACACATAAAATTCTTGTAGTAAATGGTCATGAATTTTGAATCTAACAGATAATTATCATTTGAAGTATCTCAAAATTATGATGAAACATTTCTTCTAAGTAGACTTGACTCTATACATAGTCTATCATTCATATTGCAACACCAAGTAGACATCACTCCAGAGCCATACTTAACCTCCATTTTCCTAACTTGGAGTTTTACTTTGAATGTATAAGCCATGTCAGTGCTGCCTGCTTTGATTTTTGAGTGCCTGGAAATGCAGGGCTGGGCGTGTACCTTAGCTGGCATGGTGCTCACCTAGCCTGCATGAAATCCTGAGTTCAGTCTCCAGCAGCCCATAAGCCAGGTGTAGAAATACATACCTAAAACCCCAGCACTGGGGAAGTGAAGACAGGTGGTTCAGGTGGTCAAGGCTATCCTCATTTACATAGTGTTCAAGAATGAGCTAGGCTATATAACATTCTGAAGCCAGTTGAGTATCAGATCTGCAAAAGAAACACACACAAAGAAGTAATTGAAGCCAGGCGTGGTGGCACACGCCTTTAATCCTAGCACCTGGGAGGCAGAGGCAGGGGAATTTCTGAGTTCAAGACCAGCCTGGTCTACAGAGTGAGTTCCAGGACAGCCAAGGCTATACAGAGAAACCCTGTCTCGAAAAAACAAAAACAAAAAAAACAAAAAAAAAAGAAGAAGTAATTGAATGTTTTAGTTTATAATACTTTTAAAAATTAACATTTTTTTTATTTGGCAGGGGCAGGGGTGGTTCACACATGCCACTAAGCACATGTGGAAGTCACAGGACAACTATGTGGGTCCCAGGAATCAAAGTCAGGTCTTCAGGCTTGATAGGAAGTGCCTTTACCTTCCGAACCATCTTACCACCACTTATGATATGTTTTTTTTATAAAATTCCTACACACCTAGATTTAAAACACAAAAACATATGGATTTCAATGCTTCACACAAAACTAAAAGATACATGGAAACAGTTTTGCACTTAGTTAAATTCATCATTTAGTTAGTTTGTCATGTATTGTAGATATTAGACTTACAAAGTTTTGCAGGTGACTCTGGTATTACCAAAACCAGCTTGACATCACAACACTAGCATCCAGTCAAGTCTACATATGGAACTCCAGGCCAGTCAAAGCTACATAATGGGACCCTGTCTCTAAGCAAAACAAAAACCAGTAGCATCAATCCATAGACCTATGCAATTTCCATATTTCAAAATGTGTGAATAAATTTGCATATATTAGTCTTAGTTTATTTTTTTACTAATTGCATTTCTCTTCTAGGTCTCTGATTAGTGCTGTAAAACTAAGCATATATGGACAATATCCATAAATCAGTATATAGTGAACTCCTTTTGGTTCAACAGTTTTTTAAGCTAGTGCCACCTCTGACCTGTACCAGTGTGTCTCCTAATAGTAATTAAAACTGTCCCTTTGCCTATTCTCTTTACCTCATCCATCCCAAATACATTGTGGACAATTTCCCTGCAGAATGCTAGCAGGTAAAATTTCACTTAGCTTTTCTTATTAAGTTTGCAACCCTGTCACTAACTGACTGAGCTCTGTATGAGAATAGTCTAATCATCATAAAATACTTTGGTTCCTTAATTTATATTTCCAAGTGCTTTAAAATATTTACTTTAGATGTATTTATTTTATGTGTTTTGGAGTGTGTGTGTGTGTGTGTGTGTTATGTGCATAACTGGTGCACACAAGGGTAGTAGAGTGTCAGATCTCTCAGAATTGGAGTTACAGATGGTTGTGAACCATAATGTAGGAAAGCTGAACCCAGGTTCTTCTCAAGAGCAACAAGTGTTCATAATCTCTGTGTCACCTTTCCAGCCGCGTGCTTTCTTTTTTTAAGTTCAGAGTCCACTTAGTGCTACCAGAATGAGCCATCTCTCCAGCCTCAAGTGCTTTTTTAAAAATCTGAACCTTAGATGGTGTGGTGGCACATTCCTATAATCCCAGTAGTCAGAAAGCTGAGGCAGGAGGATTATTAGGAGTTTATCGTCACCTGGGGTTATATAGTGAATATGGTGATTATGAGGTCATCTGTGGCTACCTAGACCTTGTTTTTAAAAAAAAAAAAATCCAAATGAACTGTGAATCAATCAATCTCTCTCTCTCTCTCTCTCTCTCTCCTTCCCCTCCCCCTTCCCCCTTCCCCCTTCCTCCTTTCCTCTTTTCCTATCTCCCTCAACAACTCCCCCAGGCCTCATACATGGTAAGCCAGCACTCTACCTACCATTAAGCTGCATGCCCAGTCCTTATATCCTGTTATTGAAGGGTACAACAAATCTTTGTGGCTTCTGAAACTGAATTTTCATTGCTTTTTTTTTTTTTTTTGAAACACTGAGACAAAATCATAAAATCTTAGACTGACCTTTGATGAATCAGTTCAATTAAAACTATTATCTTAGTTTGTTTTCTATTGCTGTGATAAGTACCATGACCAAAAACAACTTGGGGAGGATAGGGTTTGTTTCTGCTGACAGCTTACACTACATCATGAAGGGAAATGAGTAAGAACTCAAGGCAAGAACCTGCAGGCAGAAACTGAAGCAGAACCACCAAGTAACAGTGCTTACTGGCTTGTTCCTCAGTCAGCTTTCTTATACAGCCTAGAACCAGTAGCCCAGGGAAAGCACCACCCACATCACCCGTTAATCAAGAAAATGTTCCCCACAGACTTGCCTACAGGCCAATCTATGGAGGCATTTTTGCAGTTGAGGTTTCTTCTTCCCAAATGACCCTAGCTGTGTCAAGTTAACAAAAAACTAACCAACACAGCTATTGTATGGCCTCATTAATTTATCAACAAATATTTTTACCTAAAACTACAAGATCATAAATGTGAAATACCACCAAGAATCATATTTGGCTAATTTTTAAATAGTGAATGCCAATAGTGAATAAATCAATACATAGACTGAGAAATAATAAAAATATATTATCATGTTCACAGAGGAAGCCTCTTTTAAAAACAGATAGTGAAATGTTTATGTGTTGAACTAGTATAATAATTATGGTTTACAAAACTGAGGGCCAAGAGAAGTGGGTAGGGCTATGGACAGAAGAAGACTAGCCTCTGGGTTTATAATTGGTATATCTGCATATTGAGTTCACCAAAGTTCATCATGGTGCTCCATCTTGCATTTTTATGTTTGAAATGATAACTATGATAAAGAGTACTTTTTATATTAACAAAATGGATTATAGGAAATTAACAAAATGATTATATTCCCTTTAGGAATACCAAATACAATACATAATCTGAAATCTGAAATGCTCCACAATCTGAATTTTTAATGCAAATACGATGCTATAAGTGGGAAGTTTCCCACCCAATAGCTAGTGACAGGTCACAGACAAAATTTAGACACACTAAAATATTGCACAAAATCACCATTATGCTGTGTGTAAGAACACAAAGGAACTTTATGTTTGGATTTAGGTCTAATCCCCAAGATGATGCACTGTATCTACACAAATATTCCAGAATCTGAAAAAGCCCAGCATCTAATGCACTTCTACTCCTGAGCATTTTGGATAAGAGATAAGCAAACTCTAATCCATAACAATAATCATGCAACACTCCTCCCCCGCCCTCCTCTTCCCTTTCCTCCCCCTATGAGCATATGCATGTTACACAAATGCAGTACCACTGAGTCACACCCCCGTGACCAAATTTTCTATTTTTGTAGGTGAGAAAAAGTAAGAACAAGAATAAAATTTTAAAAATAAAACAAAAAAAGCAAGCTAACATACACATAGATACAGGCCAAACCAAAAAACTCACTTGTGATAAATAAGTTGAAGGTAATAATCAAGCTGTCTGGGATATTTTAGTAAGAACCTATTGAAAAGCAATGTACTTCTTGCCACAGTCTCTTGTACCTGTCCTTACTCAAACTTCCCAGTGTGCATGTACCCTACCAGCCAAGTAGCTCTCTATTCATATTTCCACATATACCAGCAGAGGTTAGCTGATTTCTGCACATGAGCAGATTTCTATTATACGTGTTGTTGGAGATATATACATATAATGTGTTTAAGAGAAAGTTAATATGTTTGCACACATTTGTCCATAGGCAAGTATCTATTTATAGTCCAGTGTGTGCACATACAAGTGAATTTTTGTCTGATTGCAAGTGCTTTGTTTGAGAGAGACTGGGAGCCTCTCTATTCTTTTGTGGTATATTAGAGCTATTACACGTCCATTTATCAGTGAGAGTTTATATATTAGAGAGGTTCATTTCTGTGCCAGGATGTACATATCTGTATTGTTGAGTGTGCCTAATCTATGTGAGGGGAAGTAAGTTGATTTCTTGTGGTAAAGGATACTCATATATGTGAGCAATTTTTTACCTGCAAATATATCTGTAGGTATCTCAGGGATTCTGTATATACATACCTAGGAATCATGTTTCAAGTGTTTGTGAATCTGACAGTATGGGTGATATTTAACATGAATGGTAGTTTTGTAACAGAGTTTGTATATGTGATGATGCAGATGTGCTGATGTGAGATTTTTGCCTATGTGGGAGTATTTAAGCAATCAGATATATCAGCTCAGTGGGTATATAAGAGTCTATAGGTAAAATAATGGTTTGTTTTGTGTTTGAGTGTGTGTGTGTGTGTGTGTGTGTGTGTGTGTGTGTGTGGTGTATTAGAACTCTAAGGGAAGGCAGGGTTATGAGCCATTACATATGTGTATGTGAGACAGTGTGTCAGTGTCTCTACACTGATGACCAATTCTCGGCCCTCACTTAATGTGCCTTTTATGTAACAAACTTGTTACATAAAATTTGTCCTTTACTATCTGGAAATGGAGTTTGTAGATTTCTGCACCTGTCATTTCAAAAGGAGTCCATACTATACCTACATAATATACATATTGTATTAACTATAATACAAATAAGAAATGATTTATAATAATTTTATTTAGATGTATAAGTGTTTGGATGTGGTACTCCTCAGGAGATTCAAGAAAATAATTGGATACTTATAATAAGTAAATGTAGTTTAGAAGAAAAATCAGGCTCAATGTACAGGAAAATGATAAGCAGAGGCTTCATATTGAGATTTTACAAACAAATGAACTTCACTGAAAAGCAAAATACAGTATCCTCTTGATTCATAGGACAGCCACATACTGGATAATTCCTAGTATGCTAAAACTAGATGAAGAAAAATCTCATTAAAAAAGATTCTAGGCTCGGCTAATTAATTATAAGCTCAAAATCCTATGACTTGCAGGTCATATGTTAGTAATGTCAGAAGACCCCACATATCACTAAGTGATGAACTAACTCTCTCTCTGTCTCTCTCTCTCTGTCTGTCTCTCTGTCTGTCTCTCTGTCTGTCTCTGTCTCTGTCTCTGTCTCTGTCTCTGTCTCTCTCTCTCTCTCTCTCTCTCTCTCTCTCTCTCTCTCTCTCTTTCCCTCCCTCCCTTCCTCCCCTTAAATATTAGGTCATCTTGCACTGTTAACATGAGGCAACTTTCACCCCCACCCCACCCCGCCCCCTACACACACAATTCCTGTAGATTTCTAAAATGTCCTCTAGGGGGCAGTAATGCCTTTGTAAAGGACAAAAGCCCTGATACCAAGGCAGATACAACTACCTCATCTGTGCCTGCTCACCTCTGGTGCAATGTGTGTGTGCATGTGCTCACGTCTCAAGCAGTGTGCATGTGTGTGTATGCATGCACATATATACTATACTTGCTGTCCGTGAGACTGTATTTGAGAAAGCCTGTGAGTGTGTAGGTCTGTGCACAAAGGTGTGTAGACACAGGCAGGTATGTTCTGTGCACATACATTTATCCTTTGCCTCAACTGAGCCTCAGCTACAGCTGCCAGACTCATCAATACAACCTCTTCAAGCTTCCCAAGCAATAACAAGGGCTTCGCTTGCTGTATTGGGTTTTGTTGTTGTTGTTACTGTTATTTTTGTGTTTTTTGTTTTGTTTTGTTTTGGCTTTGAGGGAGGTTGGTTTTAACTTTTTGTTTGTTTTGTTTTTTTGAGTTCTCGTGTAACCCTGGCTGTCCTGGAACTCACTCTGTAGACCAGGCTGGCCTCAAACTCAGAAGTTCACCTGCCTCTGCCTCCCAAGTACTGGGATTAAAGGCGTGCGCCACCACACCCGGCAACTGGTTTAACTTTAATGTTTGTTTTCGCTGAGACCCTCAGCTACAAATTATTTACCTTTCAGTCTAGTATATCTTCCTCTCTACATGTTGGTGTGCTTTGTCTCTGTGTACGTGTTGCTCACTGCCTCCCATCTCTACCTGGTCTTCTACATCAGGGTTCCTTAAATTTTTTTCTACTTATGATCCCTTTCATCTAAGAAATTTTGTATGCCACTCCAGGTGTATAGTTATATAAAATAAGTATACAAATCAAACATTTACTATTAACAAGTTTATTTGAAACATTCTCAGGCATGCATATAATTTTACTATTCATTAAAGGCAAAAGTAAATTTGCATGCTGAGATGGATGTGCTTTTTTACATAGATAGGTAAATCTTTTCTGAATATTTGGTACTGTCACATATAAGACATCTTCAATGTTTTTAAGAGTTGACTGGTGCCGGGCGTGGTGGCGCATACCTTTAATCCCAGCACTTGGGAGGCAGAGGCAGGCGGATTTCTGAATTCGAGGCCAGCCTGGTCTACAGAGTGAGTTCCAGGACAGCCAGGGCTACACAGAGAAACCCTGTCTCGAAAAACCAAAAAAAAAAAAAAAAAAGAAAGAAAAGAGTTGATTGGTATTTTGATTTTATAACCGTCAATGCTGAGAACCTCACTTCACTTAGACACAGAGTACAAAACGGCAGAAGTATGGTTAGGGACATTTCAAAATTTGCTGGAAATTCTGTCCTACTTCCAAGCCAAAATTCATCTAATGATTTTTTTATGACAATCAAACAACAACTCAAATGGCTATTTATTTATTTATTTATTTATTTATTTATTTATTTATTTATTTTATTGGCAGGTGTTTGAGACAGGGTCTCTCTTTGTAAGCTCTGGCTGCCCTGGAACTTTTTTTTTTTTTTTTAAGATTTATTTATTATATGTAAGTACACTGTAGCTGTCTTCAGACACTCCAGAAGAGGGCGCCAGATCTCGTTACGGATGGTTGTGAGCCACCATGTGGTTGGTGGGATTTGAACTCTGGACCTTCGGAAGAGCAGTCGGGTGCTCTAACCCACTGAGCCATCTCACCAGCCCGCCCTGGAACTTTCTACGTAGACTAGGCTGCCCTCGAATTCACAGAGATCCATCTGAAATGGCATTTTTTAAATAGAATATTCTAATACAATACAATGTAATGGCATACTATTTTGATACTTACAGGACAATAGGAAAGTATTAAAGGTTTTAATTTTCTGCACTTCAGCCATTATGTTTTATAAAAGAAAAACTATTGTATGTACAACAAAAACACTGCAATTCATAGCATATAGTAGTGTCAAGTCTTCACTGAGGCATCTCGGGTACCATTTGTTATCATTGGGTTGTATAGTGGCATGTACAGTGCAAAGTATGCGTGTTGTATGCTCAGAACCATGGCTTCAGTAACATTGCATCTATAAAGCAGCATGAGCAACTGCTGTCAGAAATGTATGGGACTCATCACACTTTTGATTCTGGATTAAATTTTGGTCATTACATATCCAGAAATTTTATAAAATTTCTTGAAACCTCCATATTCAGTGATGCAACCCCATAGGTTAGTAACACATTCAGTTTCAAACCATGCTTTAAGGAACTGTGTTCTAGATGGTTGGTTGGTTGGTTGGTTGGTTGGTTGGTTGGTTGGTTGGTTGGTTTTTCCTGTGGTTTTCCTTCTCCACCCTTTCTGTCTCCTCTCTTGCTCATTCACTGTTGCTCTGTTATCTATGTCTCTTTTAAGTCACTCTCCCTTCCCTCTCTTTCTCCATTTATGTCTCTTCCCCTGTCCTTTTTCTATCTTTTCTGTCTTTCCTTCTCCTATGTCACCATCTGCCTGTCACACAAATGTCTCTCTTTGTCACTCCCTGTGTATCTGACTACTGCTTACAATCAATCTATCTCTATGCCTAATCTTTGCCCCTCCCCTCCCCTTATGGCTAAGGCATAGTGTGTCTGTATGTGTCTGTGTGTGTCTGTGTCTGTGTGTCTGCGTGTCTGTGTCTGTGCACACACACACAGACACACACACACACATTGCCTTTAATTATTCATAGTGGAGGGCTGTCTGTAGTCCTGGAAGAGGTGGGAGACATCAGGTCTTAAGAGACTGAAAGAGACCTATCTTTATTTCTCTCCAACTTCTGCCCTAACACCTTCTTTTTTAAGTAGGCCATTGGCTATGAGATTAATTGATACTGTCAAAAAAAATCCTGCTTTTAGGTGACAGGCCAGATTGTATTGAGCTACAAACAATGCAAAGGGGACAACTTTACTAGGAGGGAGTTGGCAAGAAGACATCTACTTCAAGACCCATCTCCCTAGCCTGTCCCCCAGTTCATATCCAGCCCTAACAGTAATCCCAAGACTCCAGTTCCATGTGGGCTGGCCTAGTTCCCTTTCATCTGAGAAATGCTGTCACCTTGTCATGTCCCCACATTGCCTGCCTGCACACAACAGGCACTTTCGTACTCCTAAAACTGTTCTTTCAGCAAATCCAGGGTGAATACTTTCATGGAGCCCTCTACACTCAGCGTTCAGTCTAGTTCTTTAGCCAATTAGCTTGGCATCTTTTCAGCAGGAACCTACTTTGTGCATGTTACTGACCTTTTAGAGGGGAGGGTACCTACCTACCCTGCCCTTGTGGAGATTCTGTTCTAATGGGATGAGGCAAGTAACAATCTAAATTTGAAGAGTATATGATATAATAAGAAGATAGAGATGATGGTGAGAAAGGAAAGGGGCATGGAGATACTATGACCTCTTACCTGGATTACTAATGAAGCCTCACTAATCTCCCTACATCTACCTTTATGGAACATGCCCAGTTTTCCCAGCAACAAGTAGAATCTTATTCAACCCTGAACCAGAATCACATCTTAATCTTTGTTCAAAAGCCTCCCAAGTAATTCTGAATCAAAGTCCTCACTATGGCCTCTATGCTACATCCTTGCCAACTCTCTGACTTACATCACCACCTAACACTTGCCCCTTGCTCGCCCCTTGCTCAATATTTCACCCACTATGGCTTCCTTGCTCCTTCCCAGTGTGCCATGAATAGCCCCATCACAGAGCCTTTGTTCTGACTGTCTACCTGAAGTTCTAGTCTCCCAAACAGCCACAGGACTTACATCCTCATCAGTTTGCTTAGATGATGACTCCTTTGTGAAGCCTTCCCTATCTGCCTCATCAACAACTTCAGTACCTTCCTCACCTCTAGCACTTTAAATCATCTTCCCCTATTTATAATTATATTTTACAATATTGTCATCGGCTAATATACCAACTCCACCTGTCTCTTCTTGTTACCTAAAATGTCAATTATACAAGAGTAGGGAATCCTTTTGGTTGTTGTTGTTGTTGTGTTGGCTTTTGGTTGGTTCGTTTTTTGTTTTTGGTTTGTTTTGGTTTTGGTTTTCAAGACAGGGTTCTCTGTGTAGCCCTGGATGTCCTGGAACTCCATCTGTAACCCAGGCTGGCTTCAAACTCAGGGATCCACCTGCCTCTGCCTCTGCCTCTGCCCTCTGCCCTCTGCCCTCTGCCTCTGCCTCTGCCTCTGCCCTCTGCCCTCTGCCCTCTGCCCTCTGCCTCTGCCTCTGAAGTGCTAGAATAGGAATCTTTTATCTGTCTGATTCACAACTGTATCCCCAGAGCATAAAAGAGTGTGTGTCCTAACGTAAAGAAATATTTTTTCAATGGACCAACACAAGTATACCTATATTTTTATATTCATACATAATCCTAAATTAACATAAAATAATGCCAGAGGCTGCATCATAATCCACAGTCCTACAACATTTGGTCTTCTATGACTTCACTTCTCTGAAATATACCATTTAACAAGATTAGTCTTCTCACAGAACATGCTACACACATTCCTGACCGTGAATAAGATCTGCTAGGCATGGTGGCATAGAGCTGTAATCCTCGCACATGGGAGTCTGAGGTAGAATGATCCCAATTCAAGGCTTGCCAAGGCTGAGAAAAATGTTCATAGCCAACCTGGTCTACTTCCCAAAATCCTATTGCAAAATTAAGAGGGTATTTTTTAAGATTTATTTACTATTATACTTAAGTACACTGTCGCTGACTTCAGTCGTATCAGAAGAAGGTGTCAGATCTCATTACCGGTGGTTGTGAGCCGCCATGTGGTTGCTGGGATTTGAACTCAGAACCTTTGGAGGAGCAGTCAGTGCTCTTACCCACTGAGCCATCTCACCCGCCCAAAATTAAGAGTTTTAAAAGTAAATTTTTAAAGAAGGTTTAGGGATGTAGCTCATTGGATGGGGTAGGCTATTGCCTACCAGGCCTGAGACACTAAATTCAATCCCCAGTACAGAAAAGAAAAAAGAGAAAAGAAAAGAAAAGAAAAGAAAAGAAAAGAAAAGAAAAGAAAAGAAAAGAAAAGAAAAGAAGTAAGCGAGGGAGAGAGGAAATAGGAGAGAAAGACAGAAAGACATCTAATGAGTGGCTGCCAATAGTTTAATAAAACAAAACATGAAATACAATA
Source organism: Mus caroli (assembly GCF_978045245.1). Taxonomy (NCBI): domain Eukaryota; kingdom Metazoa; phylum Chordata; class Mammalia; order Rodentia; family Muridae; genus Mus; species Mus caroli. The sequence continues at coordinate 20,216,617 of NW_028227260.1, forward strand.
GAAATGCATGAGTATATTACAATTTGGACAAGTAGTGTGTAAAACTTTTAGTTGAGCTCTGTGTTTGTATGTGTATATGACACACATACGTAATTGTACTGAATTATGGGTAGCAATAAAAAGTGCTTGAATACAACCTTAGGGCTTGTAAAAGGGAATAAGAGTTGTATCAACATCTACAACCCTACAGACCCACGAGTGGAGGAAGAAAGGAATCTGAGGACATTGGGAGACATAAAGCACTTTTACCCAGCAAGGAGGGGAGGGGCAGGAGTAGCTGGGGAGTCGATGGGAAGGGCTCATAGACACACTAACCTGCCTTCTCTGTTTCTTCCTCATCTGTTTCTCCCTCCCCTCATCCTGATCCATCCCTTCCACTTCAGTGTTGTTTTCTATCCATTTGTATCCTTGTTTCCATTTTTCAATCTCATTTACCACTCTGTCTCTGCATTTTTCTGTTTCCCACGCTCATCTCTCTGTCCCTCTGTCTGTATCTCCCTCCATTGTTCCCATTTGCAGGTGTAGCTCAGCAAGAAAACTGATGGAGTCCACCAGGGCCCATCAAATACTGAACTGGCCGATTCCCTAGGGTTGGGGGTAGCCTTTGCCCCTCAGTATGGCCAACACCACCGGAGAGCCCGAAGAGGTGAGCGGCGCACTGTCTCTGCCATCAGCATCGGCTTATGTGAAGCTGGTGCTGCTGGGACTGATCATGTGTGTAAGCCTGGCAGGCAATGCCATCTTGTCCCTGCTGGTGCTCAAGGAGCGTGCCCTGCACAAGGCTCCTTACTACTTTCTGCTGGACCTGTGCCTAGCCGATGGCATACGCTCTGCCATCTGCTTCCCCTTTGTACTGGCTTCTGTGCGCCATGGCTCCTCATGGACCTTCAGTGCACTCAGCTGTAAGATTGTGGCCTTTATGGCTGTGCTCTTTTGCTTCCATGCGGCCTTCATGCTGTTCTGCATCAGCGTCACCCGCTACATGGCCATCGCCCACCACCGCTTCTATGCCAAGCGCATGACACTCTGGACATGCGCAGCTGTCATCTGCATGGCCTGGACCTTGTCTGTGGCCATGGCTTTCCCACCTGTCTTTGATGTGGGCACCTACAAGTTTATCCGAGAGGAGGACCAGTGCATCTTTGAGCATCGCTACTTCAAAGCAAATGACACACTGGGCTTTATGCTTATGTTGGCTGTGCTCATGGCAGCCACACATGCTGTCTATGGCAAGCTGCTACTCTTCGAGTATCGTCACCGCAAGATGAAGCCAGTGCAGATGGTGCCAGCCATCAGCCAAAACTGGACATTCCATGGCCCTGGGGCTACCGGCCAGGCTGCTGCCAACTGGATCGCTGGTTTTGGCCGTGGGCCCATGCCACCAACTCTGCTGGGTATCCGGCAGAATGGGCATGCAGCTAGCCGGCGGCTACTGGGCATGGACGAGGTCAAGGGTGAAAAGCAGCTGGGCCGAATGTTCTACGCGATTACACTGCTCTTCCTTCTCCTCTGGTCACCATACATTGTGGCCTGCTACTGGCGAGTGTTTGTGAAAGCCTGCGCTGTGCCCCACCGCTACTTGGCCACTGCTGTTTGGATGAGCTTCGCCCAGGCTGCCGTCAACCCAATCGTCTGCTTCCTGCTTAACAAGGACCTCAAGAAGTGCCTGAGGACTCATGCCCCTTGCTGGGGCACAGGAGGTGCCCCAGCTCCCAGAGAACCCTATTGTGTCATGTGAAGCAAGCCCGTAGGTGATAGGCAGGGGGAAAGTCAGAATCACCATACTGGGGCCAGCAGCAGGGGAAGGGTGGGACCCATACAGAAGCCTTCTTTTTCAAGCTTCAATCCAGGCTCTCAAACCATCCATAACCGAGGCAATTTGTCAACACCTCCCTAGGGTTGGAAACGGGGTGAGGAACTGGAAAAGAGGCATTTCTAGTTTTGTGGGGATTGTCCCGCAGCCTCCTCCACTTCAAATCTCCTTTTCCCATGCCCTCCCTGCCTTCCCTTCCCTCTCCCCTCTCCTATCTTTCTAAAGTAATGATTCAGTAAATGAAAACAAACTGAAAATGCAGGGTTTTTAATAATAACAGCTGAGGAAATAGGCTCTCTTGCTTAAATGTCCCCCCTTTTGACATTGTCAAGAAATGGGAAATTTCTCCTGTAAAATAGATTCCCAGAGATTGTATCGTCCCCTGGGCTCCCATTCACCCTCCCCTTCCAAATCCTTTAGCAAGACTTGGATGTTTAGGAAATATTGGCTTAAGTCTTCAGACAAGAGGGACCAAATGGGGTGCTATATTCCTTGGGAGCAAGGATGTTTAAATTGCTATGTTGTGTGCAATGTTGTTTTTGGCTAACCTTGGTCCAAAGCCCAATCTCCAATCCCTCCCTACCATGTCCAGACTTCACAGGTGTTTCTTGAGGCTGTTTGAGAAGCCAAGAGCATACAAAGAAGAGCCTCCATGATGTGCCCAGGCTAGATGAAGAGCAGAATGGGGGATGGGCTCCTCAACCAGAATATACCAAACTTAGCTACGTTCACTCAAGCTTCCTCCAGGAATATATAACTAACTTTTCCTCCTAGGAATATATATCCACTTTAGTCCCCACTAGGGATGATGTGGGTATATGCTGACAGGGAAAGTCACCCATGGGGAAATAGTTAAACTCTCCAGAGTACCAAGAGTCCAGACCATGGGGTCAGAGCTAAATTCAACCCCACAATTATCCCTTGGGTTCACAATACTCCCCCCTAAAATAAAATTCTTTGGAGACCTTGATAATCAATAGTTATACAAACTTCAAGGCACTGTGGAATTGAGTCCATTTCTGCTTGACCTCTTTTTGTCCCTTCCTAGCCTTCACAGTCCTTGAGCTCCTCCTTGGTTGGGCCCCAAACATCCTTCCCAGAAGTTTTTTCTCCATCCACTCTTACTTATGCTCAAAGTGGAGCAGACTGCACCCAAATTTCAAAGGTGGAAGGTCCCAAGCCTCTTTTCCATGGACACAAACCACTTTGGGCTTACTTCAAGGCCAGTTCTACAGACTGGTGAGCCAAGTTGGAACTCTTCGCCTAAGTCTGGGGCAGTGATCTCTCCATCTCCTTTCCTTCCTTATAAACTCCTGTCCTAAACTCCACCTCTACCCCAAGATAGGCCCTGAACTGAGGAAGTCTTGACCCAAAAGCAATGAAGGGGGCACTCTAGGCAGAAGAGATATTGATGACCCTGGTTGTGGAGTGGCCCTGGAAAAGCAAGCCAGAGGAGCTGAGAGGCTGGGAATGTGTGTTTGGGGTGGGGCTATTCTCTCAGTGATGATGATAGAAATGCCTTTCTGAGGGCTGGGGTGCAAAGACCAAGGTGGGAGGGCAAATAGGGTAAACTCAGGAGGGTTTTCCTCCGTTTCCTTTTTCTAACTGCCTGGATTCATCATTGGATTTTGTAAATGGAAAAAGTGAAATGAACAATGTTATATTGGATGTTCTCTCTCTCTCTCTCTCTCTCTCTCTCTCTCTCTCTCTCTCTCTGTGTGTGTGTGTGTGTGTGTGTGTGTGTGTGTGTGTGTGTGTGTCTCCTATCTGTGTATGATCACATGAGGAGGTATGATTGAATGAGATAGTGTGTGTCTGTGTGACTTTGTGTGGGTAAGAACCTCTGAGGAAAACTTGCCTGGTACACATATGTGAGCAAATACATATATGTGAAGAAATAGAGTATGCACACACACATACACACAATGGAGAGGAGACAAAACTTAGTATGTGCCTGCAGCAGGAAATAGAGTGCTTAGGAGATGGAACCTGAAATTTTTCATGAAGTTGTCTTCCTTTGGCCCAGCTTCTGAGCACCAGGTAAGGAGAGAATACTTTAGAACCCCATCTCTTCCCAATGTCTGGAGATTCAATCCTCACCCCAAATTTCACACAAGTTATTTCTGATATTAGACCACCATGGAAATAGGAACTGGGAATGGGGGAGGGATCAAACATGAAGACAATGGGGTTAAGAAATGGTCCCCTGCAATGTAATGGCTTTTAGAGGAACTGCTCAGCCTAAACTGCAAGTCCTTCTTAAGGTTCCACTGTATACAGCTGGGACTTGGTTTAGCTTTGACTAAATTCAGAAGGAAAGATAACATAAAGAAAAAGCCCAAGTCTGGGGATCTACCCAGCTGGCCTACTCCCTAAGCACTCAATTAATTTACTATTTATTTACTTATTTCTTCAGGTGCACAGAATTGAGCTGACCCTATTACTCAGTTCTTGGCACATTATATCATTGGTCCATGCAAGGTCCTTTTATTATTTTGCTTTGTCCCCTTCATCACCCATCCCTGATCCCATCCTTCCCAACCCCACATAGGCACCACTCTTCAGAACTTAATGTGTGTCCTTCCAAACCACCGTTCATGTGTTTATTTACTTATGTGTATCTGTGGAAAATATATGGTATTGATGTGTTTTAATTTACATAAACAGTATTGTACTATAAATCTTGTTCTGTTTCTTTTTTTCACTTAACATTCTGTTTTTGCAAAATCCAGCCATGTTGCTATACATAGATCAAATTTATTCTAGTAGTCCATCTAAAACACATATCACATCTTATCCATTTTCCTGTTGATGGATTCTGAGGTTCCTTCCTCTGCTACCACAGCAAGGCTGCAATGGGCAATTATCTCCTCTCCTTAGGAATGTCTAATGTAGAAGAAACAAGCTCAGAGAGGGGCAGTGATTTGGCTAAAGTCACAGTGGAAGTCACCTGCTATGTGGATTCTAGAACCTGAGCCAAAACTCCACCATCATGCCTCATCAAAGACCAGCCATTTCTGATCACAAACAAAATAAAATATAATATTAGGGTACAATTAATAGCCGCATTCATTTAGGAAAAGCTGGGGGTAGAAATAATGTGTAGACAAAGAGAATTTTAAAGTTCTAGAAAAATCTAGCACATTAGTTGAATCACTTTTTTTTTTTTAATGACGCAGAGGAAGTTACTCTTTGCATCTGTGGAGCCATTTTGCAGAGATAGAAAAAGCCATGTCAAAACCTGACCACCAAAGCAAAAAGACCTCAGATATTTAAATTACTAGCAGTTCAAAGCAGCCTGCGACTGAGGGGCTACAGCGCTCACCCCACAGGCATAAACTGGTGGGGGAAGGGACAGATTTTAAAAGTGCGTAGTTGTTGGGGGAGTGGGGCGGGGAGAATGATAGCGAGGCTCTCTGATTTCATTTGAGCACATCTCGTTCCCTGGTGCTTGCGCACTCCCAGCCACCCTCCCCGGGCCTAGTCTTGTGGTCTTCAGAATCACTGGTACTTTTCCCATTGGCCAAAACATTGCAAGACTGAGGGTGAGGGGGTTCCTACCCTAGCTTTCCTCACAGCCAATCGCCCCGCAGTTTTCCTCTCATCACGGAGGGGCAGTCAGCCTGATGATTGGTGGGCACGAAGGGAGCCAATTAGAAAATGATGATGTGTAGTGTTGGCAAGCGGATTGCGTGAGAGAAGGCAGGGGCTGAGGGAACGCTACTGCCAGCTCCAAGGCCTGCAGCCAATGGCGGGCAGAGCAGACGCCATGCCAGGGAGTGGGCGGGGCCTCGGCGATAGGCGCTGTGGGAGTAGGGCAGGCGCTGTGGGAGGGGACGTCAGAGCGAGGTGGTGAGCAGAGCTGGTCGCGTGAGGTGTGGCGGCTCCGCTTCAAGTGTGACTGGTGGCTACGGCCTTGTCTGAGAGCAGAAGAGCCAGTGCTGTGAGTGCGGTCACCATGGACCGCCCGGACGAGGGGCCTCCGGCCAAGACCCCCCGCCTGATCAGCTCGGAACCCCGTCAGCGCGACCTGCCGCCCCCGCCACCCCCACCGCTCCAGCGACTGCCCCTGCCTCCACCCCAGCAGCGTCCGAGACCCCAGGAAGAAACCGAGGCTGCACAGGTGCTGGCTGACATGAGGGGGGTGGGCCCCACGCTGCCCCCACCACTGCCCTATGTCATTCTTGAGGAAGGGGGGATCCGCGCGTATTTCACCCTGAGTGCTGAGAGTCCCGGATGGGATCACGCGATGGAGTCAGGGTTCGGGGAGGCCCCTTCCACGGGGATCATGGAAACGCTCCCATCTTCAGAAATCTCTGGGGGAAGCCTGGCAATTGACTTTCAGGTTGCAGAGCCCAGCAGCCTCGGAGGGAAGGCCCTAGAAACCTGTAGCTTAGGAGGGTGGGGGCCCCAGATGTTAGTTGGTCCGAAGAGGAAGGAGGAGGCTATCATAATAGTGGAAGATGAGGATGAGGATGAAAAGGAAAGTGTGAGGAGGCGGCAGCGTCGGAGGAGGAGGAGAAGGAAGCAGAGGAAGGCGAAGGAGAGCCGAGAGAGGAGTGCCCAGAGGATGGAGAGCATACTGCAGGCCCTGGAGAGCATTCAAATGGACCTGGAGGCGGTGAACATCAAAGCAGGCAAGGCCTTCTTGCGTCTCAAGCGCAAATTCATCCAGATGCGAAGGCCCTTTTTGGAGCGCAGAGACCTCATCATCCAGCATATCCCAGGCTTCTGGGTCAAAGCAGTATCCTTCTCATCAGTATGCATGGGCCAGAAGCCCATGACTGAAGGGGAGATGTGTGGAAGAGAGAGAAGAGGTGTGGGGGAGGGTCAGAGATGAGAATGATGAATCCCCATTAGAAGATTCTAGAACGCAAGGAAGAGAGATGGCAAGAGGGCAAACTCGAATCTAAAACTAGACTGCAAAAGGGAAAAAGAGTAGCACTGTAACATATAAAAAGAAAATGGATCCCAGACAGTAAAAGAGGGAGGGGTAACGGAAAAGGCAAACAGCCCATAAACAGAGCAACAGATAGAGAAAGGAGGAGAGGAGGGGGGAATACAGGTGATGAACTGACTAAGGAGGGAGGGCACATAAGCTCTTCGGGAAGCGTGCTCAAACCACACAAGGCTCCATAAACCTGGGTCTCTGCTTAGATACCTAGAAATCCCAAATCTGTCTACCATCCTCTCCATTAGAAGGGAGAGGGTAGAAATGGGATGGAACCCTGAAGAATTGGGAGAAAGGCCACTTGGTTGTGAGGCTCAAGTGGTTAAATGAAGGGAAAGGTACAACAGGAAGAATCCAATCCACTATTGGTGACTGTTGAGCTCATCCCCAGGGAAACATGTATGCAACATTTGAAATGCACACATTTTAGTAGAATTTATATAGATATAAACACTTGGCCCATGATTAAAACGTGTCACATGATCACAGGCTCTCTGGAGTCAGGCACAGGGTATCAGGTAGATACATAACTTCCATATCTAGACATGAGGCAACTGGGCCTAAGCACACAGACTTCTAGAGGCATTCATCCATTATGTGGACACTGACCATCAACACCTATACATGTAACATTTAAATACAGGCCCTCGGTAACCAAATGCATCAGTACTTAGACTTGGGCTCTCATCTCCCAGACATACAGTATTCTGTGAACATAAGCACAAGAATCCCATGGCCATGGTCAGAGACCCTTAGCATCTAGACCTACAGCAAATATGAACCATGGCAAGGCCCCCTAATGCTGAGGTTTAACATTGCATAAGCACTCACCTCCTCAGACGTCACTCAAACCCAGAAGGATCCCCCTTGCTTCAGCCTGGTTTGCTCTGCCCTCCCTGGCATTGAACAGTAAATCCTTGACCTAAACTGCTCCACTCATCAGTTCCTCAACCACCCCAGAATTTCAATCTTGATCAACCAACGTGACAGAGACATTTTCCGCTACTTGACCAATCTTCAGGTCAGGCCAAAGAAGAAAGCCAAGGAATCTGGTCTTTGGAGGTGAGGGGGTGGGTGGGAAGGGCCCTGGGAGGGATAGATACCACTATTACCCCACCCTGAGCAGGTACAGGACCTCAGACATATCTCCATGGGCTACAAAATGAAGCTGTACTTCCAGACAAACCCATACTTTACAAACATGGTGATCGTCAAGGAGTTCCAGCGCAACCGCTCAGGTAAGTGATAGTCCCAGGATAAACCTGCGGCCCCTATACTATCATTTCCCCTTCCTTCTGTATGTATCTCTTCCTCTTCTAGGCCGGTTGGTGTCTCATTCTACCCCAATACGTTGGCACCGGGGCCAGGAACCCCAGGCCTATAATCGCAGGAGCCATGACACCAGAGAAAGCTTCTTCAACTGGTTTTCCAATCACAGCCTCCCAGAAGCTGACAGAATTGCTGAGGTGAGGCCCCTCCTGGCATTGCCAGGGAAAGCCTTTCAAGACTTGTCCCTGGGTGCCTGAGAAATTGTGAGTGGGTTCTAGGACTTATACTCCTAGAACTCCTTTTCACTCTCCCCCTCCCCACCCCTCAACAGATCATCAAGAACGACCTGTGGGTTAACCCAGTGCGCTACTATATGAGACGAGGTGGCTACAGATCAAGCAGAAAGAAGCAACATGGAAAGGAAAGGTGATGAGAGAAATGGTGCCTGAGAGGTTGGGGGTGGAGTTGTTTTTAAATAGGGCAGAGACTAACCTAGTGTTGCACAGGATTTATAGAGGCACAGGGGACCACTGAGGTAATCCAATGAATACCTTGTTTACAAATGAGCACTGATCCCCAGAAGTGGCAATGGGACTTTCCCCCATTCTTAGAAATCCTAGTACCTTACTCCCAATAACATTATACTAAGTTCTAAACTTGCCCACATAGAGCCAAGAATCAATATGAAATGGTGATCATGGAAGATGCTCATGACCATTATGCAATTGAAGACATTCTCAGTGACATCTCAGAAATTGATGAGATCACTGACAATGAGACCATTCACGACATCAAGATCTCTGACTTCATGGAGACCACCGACTACTTCGAGACTACTGATAATGAGGTGACCGATGCCAATGAGAACCTGTGCGACAGTGAGAATCCTGACTACAATGAGGGCTACAACACCAAGATCACTGACAACAAAGGGAGCGTTGCCACAAATCCAGATGACAACAGTGATGACCCAGAGGAAAAGAATACCTATGACAGTGAGGATTCCAACAGCGAGAAAGCTGATGGTGACAACACAACCCTAGGTGACAACCAGCAGGTTACTAATATCCAGGACAGCAGTGATAGTGACAATGGAGATGAGGGCAGTGATGATGAAGATGATGATGGTAATGAGGGGGACAATGAGGGCAGTGATGATGATGATGATGATGATGACAATGAGGGCAGTGATGATGATGACAGGGACATTAGATACTATAAGAATGGCACCGAAGTCTTTGACAAGGCTCTAGATAACCGCACCAACCAGAATGACTATGAGGAGGAGGTAGAACTCATCTCTGAAGACTCAGTTGAAGAGGAAGAGACCAGTGAGGAAGGTGAGATATAGGCCCCTCCCCCTTCCTTTCTCTTCTGAGAACACCCAGGCTTCTTTAGGCAGCTGGTGGTGAGGTAAACACTGTGTGTTCTCTCCGGTCAGAGGACAGGGCAGTTAATTCCACCTCAAGGAGTAGGAAAGGAGAGGGAGAGCTAGGGAAAGGAGGTACCATTAATGTCGAGCCTTCTCCACTGCATGGATTAGCGACACAATGTTTGGCAAGGCTTCCAAGATTATCAGAGGACCCTTCACTCACTCATTGTTGATCAAATGTGTTAGGCAAATAATACATAAATATCCTCTACACATTCTAAGAATCCTGCCTTTAAAACCCCTATTTCACTTTGCAGAGCTCCACATTTCCCAGACCTCTTGACCACAAAACATGTTCTTTGCCCAACACTGTATATATTTGGGAAACTGCTTAGGAAAGACTGCACATGGAAGTCTGAGGTCTAATGCAATATTTAAATTGACTCCCAGGTTTAGTTCTGATCTGGAAGACTGGGAAAAGAACTCATTTGAACCTGGCTGTGGGCAGACAAAGGAGAGGTGAACCCCAGGGGTAGGTGGCAGAGATAGGAAAACCAGCCACGTCTGAAGGTTTAAGCAAGGCACTAAGGGTGAAAGTGTGCAGGAGGGAGGAGCCACAGACACACATTTTGGGGTAGGCTGGGGAAACTAAGGGAATTGTCAGTCCTCTTTGCCTCCCATCTGACACCATCTCTTTTCTCCAAAAATGGGAGGCAGAGTTGCCTAGCTCTGGAGTGGAGTGGGGATGGGGAACAAGACTGAAGAAGGTAGACTACAGCCTATGTTTGGGTCACACTAGCTGCAAAAAGTAATAAGTAAAAAGCCAAGGCTTCGCTCAGAAACAGAAGCACTTTGAGGAGTGTGGGAGCAGGAGAAAGGGGAATGTATCCGTTTTGATCTGACAAAGATGAATGCCCTGCTGTCTTGCCTCCCTCCCTCCCTCCCTCTCTCTTCTAACCTTGGATATGAGCACAATCTCAATGGCGGCACTTTATCTCCCCTCCCTCCCTGTCCCAAACAGAGGCACTGGTGACTAGTGGTCCCCAGCCCTCCAAAGCCACAGCCATTTGTTCTGTTCACTTTTCAAGGGGTATCCAACTACCTTCCCCTGTGTCCTCCTCTCTCCTTCACAGCCAGCCAGCTAAGTGAGGACAGCTATGAAGATGAACGAATCTATGGGGAGGAAAGAAGTGAGATGAACTCCGAAGATTCTGATATTCAGGAAGTGCTGCCGGTCCCAAAAGCTTGGGCCAGCCTGGGGAAGAAAGGGAAAATCGGATAAACATCTTGCCCTTTAGGGGCTCTCTATATATACCCCTATACCCTCTCCCATTTGCCCTCCTCTTCAGCTAGGGCTGTGCGGCCCCATATTGCACTTCTGGGGGGAGACCGACTTATTACACGGGTTTAAAGTTTATTTTTATGGTTTAGTAATTGCAGAGTTCTTATTTGGAGGAGGGACCACGCTCCCCTTCGGCCCTCCTCCACTGCAGGCTTCTGTGTGCTGCTAATCTTATTTATTGTGATGCCTTGGTCAGGGCCCCTCTAGCCCCCTTCTCGTGAGCTTAGGCCCAAGCCCCTCTCTCCGTGCTGCGTGGACATCCTATCTCTAAGCGAGAAGGGCCGCTGTGACCTTCGTCACAATTGCACTGTGGCCTGAGACTCTGCTACCACCCCCTTCTCCAGAGTTACTCTCCAACTCCTTTCTTCCCTTCAACAGCCCTGACAGCTAGCCCGCCTCAGTGTCTTTGCAAGGCAGCTTCGCCTTTGTGGGATTCCTGCTCCCCAGAAGCCCCGCCCCTTCGCCCGTGACCCTCAACGAGCCTAATAAAACTGAGCAAATTCAAAGTGCCTCTTGGAGTCTTTTGTCCGCCTGGGTGCACCGTCGCTAAGCCTGGAGGAGCCGCCCTAGCACCATGGTGGTACCAAACGTTTTCACTGGCCGAGTAGAGCTCCGCGAGACTGCAGAAGCATTGCGTCAGAGCAATGCGGGCCATCCTAGCCAATGACTGGACAAGGTTGAGGGCGCCCCCCACCCCCAGCACCCACGCTCCGAGACCGAAGAAACCCAGCTAGGAAGAAAAGAGCATCCCACGCCTTTCCTATGGCGCATGCGCAGACAGATCCTGCGGCCTAGACCATCTATTTGGTGATTCATCTATTCATTTACAGTGCGTCAAACCATTTTTTCAAGCTTAGTTCGAGCTGGGTTAGAGGAGCTATTTTTCTTTTTTTTTTTCCTTCTTTTTTTTTATTGGACATTTTCTTCATTTACATTTCAAATGCTATCCCAAAAGTCCCCTATACCCTCCCACCCCCAACCCCCCTACCCCGCCCTGCTCCCCTACCCACCCACTCCCACTTCTTGGCCCTGCCATTCCCCTATACTGGGGCATATAAAGTATGCAATACAAGGGGCCTCTCTTCCCAATGATGGCCAATTAGGCCATCTTCTGCTACATATGCAGCTAAAGACACGAGTTCTGGGAGTACTGATTAGTTCATATTGTTCCACCTTCAGGGTTGCAGACCCCTTCTGCTCCTTGGGTGCTTTCTCTAGCTCCTCCATTGGGGGCCCTGTGTTCCATCCAATAGATGACTGTGAGCATCCACTTCTGTATTTGCCAGGCACTGGCAAAGCCTCACAGGAGACAGCTATATCAGGGTCCTTTCAGCAAAACCTTGTTGGTGTATGCAATAGTGTCTGCATTTGGTGACTGATTATGGGATGGACCCCAGAGTGGGGCAGTCTCTGGATGGTCCATCCTTTTGTCTTAGCTCTAAACTTTGTCTCTGTAACTCCTTCCATGGATATTTTGTTCTCTATTCTAGGGAGGAATGAAGTATCCACGAGTTGGTCTTCTTTCTTGACTTTCTTGTGTTTTGGAAATTGTATCTTGGGTATTCTAGGTTTCTGGGCTAATATCCACTTATCAGTGAGTGCATATCAAGTGACTTCTTTTGTGATTGGGTTACCTCACTCAGGATGATATCCTCCAGATACATCCATTTGCCCAAGAATTTCATAATTCCATGGTTTTTAATAGCTGAGTAGTACTCCATTGTGTAAATGTACCACATTTTCTGTATCCATTCCTCTGTTGAGGGACATCTGGATTCTTTCCAGCCTCTGGCTATTATAAATAGGGCTGCTATGAACATAGTGGAGCATGTGTCCTTATTACCAGTTGGAACATCTTCTGGGTATATGCCCAGGAGAGGTATTGCTGGATCCTCCGGTAGTACTATGTCCAATTTTCTGAGGAACCGCCAGACTGATTTCCAGAGTGGTTGTATAAGCTTGCAATCTCACCAACAATGGAGGAGTGTTCCTCTTTCTCCACATCCTCGCCAGCCTCTGCTGTCATCTGAATTTTTGATCCTAGCCATTCTGACTGGTGTGAGGTGGAATCTCAGGGTTGTTTTGATTTGCATTTCCCTGATGATTAAGGATGTTGAACATTTTTTCAAGTGTTTCTCAGCCATTCGGTATTCTTTGGTTGAGAATTCTTTGTTTATCTCTGTACCTCATTTTTAATGGGGTTATTTGAATTTCTGGAGTTCAGCTTCTTGAGCTCTTTGTATATATTGGATATTAGTCCCCTATCAGATTTAGGACTGGTAAAACTTCTTTCCCAATCTGTTGGTGGCCTTTTTCTCTTATTGACAGTGTCTTTTGCCTTACAGAAGCTTTGCAATTTTATGAGGTCCTATTTGTCGATTCTTGATCTTACAGTACAGGCCATTGCTGTTCTGTTTAGGAATTTTTCCCCTGTGCCCATATCTTCAAGGGTTTTCCCCACTTTCTCCTCTATAAATTTTAGTGTCTCTGGTTTTATGTGGAGGTCTTTGATCCACTTAGACTTGAGCCTTGTACAAGGAGATAAGAATGGATCAATTCGCATTCTTCTACATGATAACCGCCAGTTGTGCCAGCACCATTTGTTGAAAATGCTGTCTTTTTTCCACTGGATGGTTTTAGCTCCCTTGTCAAAGATCAAGTGACCATAGCTGTGTGGATTCATTTCTGGGTCTTCAATTCTACTCCATTGATCTACCTGTCTGTCGCTGTACCAGTACCATGCAGTTTTTATCACAATTGCTCTGTAGTACAGCTTGAGGTCAGGCATGGTGATTCCCCCAGAGGTTCTTTTATCATTGAGAAGAGTTTTTGCTATCCTAGGTTTTTTGTTATTCCAGATGAATTTGCAAATTGCCCTTTCTAACTCAGTGAAGAATTGAGTTGGAATTTTGATGGGGATTGCATTGAATCTGTAGACTGCTTTTGGCACGATAGCCACTTTTACTATATTAATCCTGCCAATCCATGAGCATGGGAGATCTTTCCATCTTCTGAGATCTTTAATTTCTTTCTTCAAAGACTTGAAATTCATATCATACAGATCTTTCACTTCCTTAGTTAGAGTCGCACCAAGGTGTTTTATATTATTTGTGACTATTGTGAAGGGTGTTGTTTCCCTAATTTCTTTCTCATCCTGTTTATTCTTTGTGTAGAGAAATGCCACTGAATTGTTTGAGTTAATTTTATATCCAGCTACTGCACTGAAGCTGTTTATCAAATTTAGGGGTTCTCTGGTGGAATTTTTAGGGTCACTTATATATACTATCATATCATCTGCAAATAGTGATATTTTGTCTTCTAAGGAGCTATTTTTTCTTGTTCACGTATAATTAAAAAAAAAAAGTCACGACAGCAGTCTAGACAGCGTTACCGAGCCACGCAGAAGTGCTTGGGAGGCAGGCAGGGGGCAGGGTCCCTTCCTGTCCTAGGGGAGGGCAGAAGAAAAGATGGCTTGGGCCATGGAGTTTGCATTGAAGATAACAGAAAATAGAAAAGAAATTGCTTTGTAGCTGTGTGGTGAGATAGGCTCAGAGCTGGCCATCTGAAAGGCAAGTTTTAATCTAGGAGACCTTGGAAAGACTGGCGAGTGCTAAACCTGAGATATAGTAACTTTGCTAAAACATATACCAGAAATGTTTACCATATATACTCGATCATAATGTGACTGAGCTTTAAATATTTTTATTATTTAAGATATATTTATTTTTGAGTGTGTGGGGGTGTTGTCTGCATGCATGTATATGTGTCTGTACCACTTGCTTGCCTGATGCTCTCAGAGATCAGAAGAGGACATCAGATCCTCTGGAACTGGAGTTAGAGATGGTTGTGAGCTGCCATTTGAATGCTGGAAACTGATCTTGGGACTTCTGCAAAAGCAGTAAACACTTGCATCCACTGAACATCGCTCAAGCCCCCTATTTAAATTGTGTGTGTGTGTGTGTGTGTGTGTGTGTGTGTGTGTGTGTGTGTGTGTGCATAGGATAGTGCTGGTATCCAAGAATGCAAAAAGGCGTCCTGTGGTGCTCTAGGAACCAAACTTTGGTCCTCTGGAAAAGCAATACATACTCTTAAGCATTAAACCATAGCCCCAGAGGTGTGTTTTAAGTGAATAGCCTAGTGTTGTTTTTTCCCCAATATATTTCCCAAACTATGCATTGACAGCCTTAGTTTACAGGCTGGCTTCCTCAAATTTGCCTTTTAAAAAATGCCCTCTGCTGACTGCCAGGAGCATTGAAGGAAAGCAGCGTGGAAGCAGGGTTATCTGTACCTCAGATGAGAGTGGGGTGGGGTGGAGGAATTTGGAGATTTTTTTATTTATTTAAAGCTCTTTTTTATATTTATTAAATATTTTCTTCATTTACATTTCAAATGCTATCCCAAAAGTCCCCTATACCCTCCCCCTGCCCTGCTCCCCAACCCACCCACTCCCACTTCTTGGCCCTGCCATTCCCCTGTACTGGGGCATATAAAGTTTGCAAGACTGATGGGCCTCTCTTTCCAATGATGGTCGACTCGACTAGGCCATCTTCTGCTACATATGCAGCTAGAGACAAGAGCTCCGGGGTTCTGGTTAGTACATCATGTTGTTCCAACAATAGGGTTGCAGATCCCTTTAGCTCCTTGGGTACTTTCTCTAGCTTCTCCATTGGGGGCCCTGTGTTCTATCCAATAGCTGACTGTGAACATCTACTTCTGTATTTGTCAGGCATTGGCATAGCCTCTCAGGAGGCAGCTATATCAGGGTTCTGTCAGCAAAATCTTTCTGACATATGCAATAGTGTCTGGGTTTGGTGGTTGTTTATGGGATGGATCCCCAGGTGGGACAGTCTCTGGATGATCATTCCTTCTATCTCAGCTGTGAACTTTGTCTCTGTAACTCCTTCCATGGGTATAAGTTTTAGACTTGAATGAAATACTGCAAGCAAACAAACAAACAAAAAAAAAAATAGAGGAGTCTGGAGTACCTCAAAGCACTTTCTCTTATCATTTATATTTCACATTAGTCAACTAAAGAACCAATATCAGCTGGGCGTGGTGGCGCAATCCCAGCACTCGGGAGGCAGAGGCAGGCGGATTTCTGAGTTCAAGGCCAGCCTGTTCTACAGAGTGACTTCCAGGACAGCCAGGGCTATACTGAGAAACCCTGTTTCGAAAAACAAAAAACAAAGCAAAACAACAACAACAAAAAGAACCAATATCACCAGCACATTATGATTATCCCAAGTCTCTATCTTCTTAAGGTTTCCTTAGTTTTAATCTATGGTCCTTTTGTGTCTCTAGTTCTCATGCCGAATACCACACTCCATTTAAGCATCCTATCTACTTAGGTTCCTCTTGGTTATGGCACTTTCTCAGAGTTTCCTTGGTTTTGATGCCCTGGAGTTGTCAACACCAGAGAAATATTTGGTACAATGTCCTCTGAGTGAGAATTATCTGATGTTTTCTACTTTTTTTAAGATGTATTTATTTAATGTATGTGAGCACACTGTAGCTGTCTTCAGACACACCAGAAGAGGGTCTCAGATCACATTGTAGATGGCTGAGCCACCATGTGGTTGCTGGGAATTGAACTCAGGACCTGTGGAAGAGCAGTCAGTGCTCTTAACTGCTGAGCCATCTCTCCAGCCCTCTTTTCTACTTTTTAAAGGGCATAACGGGTTTAAGGGAGGAAGACTACAAATATAACATGCCCTTTTCATAATATCACATCAAAGGTACATAGCTATCAATATGACATCATTATAGATTTTAATGTTGATCCCCTGGCCAAGGTAATGTCTACCAGGTTTCTCTACTCTAAACTTACTCTTGCTGCCTTGTCCCTGCTCTGAAAAAAAACTAAGTGCAGCCCATGCTTTAAAAATGAGGAATTATCAGGGAGAGGAGGTATTGGATGTGGAACAGTCAGAGAGCAGACTGGGAGGGGGATAAAGACTGGATTGTAAAAAAAAAAAAAAAATTAAAGAATTTTAAAGCCGGGCGTTGGTGGCGCACGCCTTTAATCCCAGTACTCGGGAGGCAGAGGACAGCCAGGGCTACACAGAGAAACCCTGTCTCGAAAAACCAAAAAAAAAAAAAAAAAAAAAAAAAAAAAAAAGAATTTTAAAAATGCCGGGCAGTGGTGACGCACACCTTTAATCCCAGCACTTGGGAGGCAAAGACAGGCAGATTTCTGAGTTCAAGGCCAGCCTGGTCTACAGAGTGAGTTCCAGGACAGCCAAGACTATACAGAGAAACCCTGTCTTGAAAACCAAAAAAAAAAAAATTATAATAATAATAAATAAAATTTTAAAAAACAATTTTAAAAAATGAGGAATTGCACAGCTCTTACTTGAGAGAAAAGTGACTACATAAATTAATTGGAATTCTAATGCACAAGAAATCTCCCTGTTCAATAACAGCTTTTAGGACATTGGAATTGACAGCCTTTACCTATGGGCAGAGAGAGAATAAAGGTGTAGAGCTGATGCCTGGTTGCTGTGGGATCCTTGACAAGGCCCCTTTCCTATCTGGGCCTCTTCTTTGATGTAGTCTGAATGCTAGATCTTGGAAATGGATCTACTTGATATGTGTGTTTGTGTGTGTTTGTGTGTGTGTGTGTGTGTGTGTGTGTGTGTGTGTGTGTGTGTGTGTTCTTGATTACATTTTGGAGAGAAGATAGAGATTTTGATGATTCTAATTCTGACCTTGACTCACCTTGTCAGAGTTAAGTAAACAGGACTGAGAGATAGAAGGGAGAGATGCCTTAGCCAGGCACGGTGCTGCATACCTGTAAGTAGTCAGAAGGCCAAGGCAACAAGATTGCTTGAGCCTAGAATTCAAGACCACCCTGAGCAACATAGCACACTCCATATGTTCTGTATTCCTCAAAAGGAAAAACAAGCTATTAAAAAAGATAGGTGAACTCTTATCGAAGGTCATGCAGTATCCCAAGACTAGAGTTTATAGAACAGGGTCTTACAGGGTCTTAAGCTAAGGCATCTCGTGGAGAGTGAGAATATGTGTGTGTGTGTGTATATATATATATATATATATATATATATATATATATATATTCACTCCCTGAACTATCTGAAGCCAGTCCCAGTGAGCATGTATGTATGAAGAGAAGGGGAGATGAGGAGAGGAGATCTCAGGAGCAAAGACCCTGGAGTGGACCAGCAAGGAAGTCAGCTTGGCAACAATAGCTGTCAGTCCAACAGGGAGCAAGCCTGGTTCCTCTTGCCTCAATCTGTCCTAACTGGTGTAATTCCCTCATCCCCTCTCACAGGTCTCAATCCTCCCACTTACTACTTTAGCCCAATTATTCAGGGAGAACTAGCTCAGGGGTAGCAACTTGTCCAAGATCTCAGTACTGAGTCTAGCTTTGAAGCTAGTCTTTGGGGTATTTTGCTTGTTTGTTTGTTTCTATTGGTTATTTTATTTATTTATATTTCAAAATTAAAAAGGGGGGTTATGCCCCTTCCCGGCTTCTCCTCCTCAAACCCCCTATCCCATTTCCCCTCCCCCCTGCTTCTATGAGGGTGCTCCCCCACCCACCCAACCACTCCTAACATTCCCCTACACTGAGGCATCGAGCCTCCACAAGACCAAGGGCTTCCCCTCCCACTGATGCCAGATAAAGCCATCCTCTGCTACATATGTAGCTGGAGCCTTGGGTCCCTCCATGTATGCACTTTGGTTGTTGATTTAGTCCCTGGGAGCTTGGTGGGGGGGGGGGTCCAGTTAGTTGATTTTGTTGTTCTTCCTATGGGGTTGCAAACCCCTTCAGCTCCTTCAGTTCTTCCCCTAACTCCTCCATTGGGAAACTCGTGCTCTGTCCAATGGTTGGCTGTGAATATCTGCATTTCTATTTGTCAGGCTCTGGCAGAGCCTCTCAGGGGGACAGCTATACCAGGCTCCTGTCAGCAAGCATGAAGCTAGTCTTTGAAGTCTAGTCTTGCATCATATTCTCCCCACAAGTCAAATCCACCACACTTCATTCTGGCATTTGAGGCTCTTCTTTAGCCACGTTACCCCCAAAAGGACCCTGGTCTTGTGGGACACACTTAAATGCCCATTTTGGGTCTAACACAGTTGGCCAGAGTGCTCATGCTCTGAGCTGAAGTATGGAACAAGAGAAAGTTCTTCACCCAGAGTGACATCTTGTTACCAGTACCCTCCTTTCTCAGCCTGGATCTTCAAAAGGAAGGTTAGAATGTTTTTCTGTTTTGTTTTGTTTTGTTTTGTTTTGTTTTGTTTTTTATAAGTTGTAGCTACTTTTTTAAAGATTTATTTTATTTATTATATATAAGTACATTGTAGCTGTCTTCAGACACCCCAGAAGAGAGTGTCAGATCTCGTTACAGATGGTTGTGAGCCACTATGTGGTTGCTGGGATTTGTACTCAGGACCTTCAGAAGAGCAGTCAGTGCTCTTAACCACTGAGCCATCTCTCTAGCCCAGTTAGAATGTTTTCAAAGTCAAACCTAGCTCTAAAATATAGCATATAGCAAGCATCAGAAAACATGAGCATTATTACGTAGGACTATAAACAGAAACCAGGAGAATGAATAATGATGGGCCCTGTGATGGTTTGTATATCCTTGGACCAGGGAGTGGCACCATCTGAAGGTGTGGCCTTGTTGGAATAGGTGTGACCTGGTTGGAATGGGTGTGGGTATAAGATCCTCACCCTAGTTGCCTAGAAGACAGTCTTCCACTTGCAGCCTTTGGATGAAGACGTAGAACTCTCAGCTCTACCTGTGCCATGTCTGCCTGGATACTGCCATGCTTTCACCTTGATGATAATGGACTGAACCTCTGAATCTGTAAGCCAGCCCCAATTAAATGTTGTTTTATTAAGACTTGCCTTGGTCATGGTGTCTGTTCACAGCAGTAAAACCCTAACTAAGACAGAAGTTGGTACCAGGAGTGGAGTATTGCTGTGATAGGCCTGACCATGCTTTTATTTGAAAGAATGTGGATTTTGGGACTTTGGATTTGGAAAGCAATGGAATGCTTTAAATGGGGCTTAATGGGTCATCCTAGTAGGAATATGGAGGACTTTGTTTCTGGGAGTAATTTGAACTGTGTTGACCTGGCCCAAGAAATTTCAAAAGAGAAGAATTTCAGCATGTGGCATAAAGAGTGTTTTTGTGGTATTTTGGTGAAGAATGTGGCTACTTTTTACCCTTGTCTAAAAAGTCTGCCTGAGGCTAAGGTGAAGAGACTTGGATTAATTGCATTAATTGCATTGACAAAGGAAGTTTCAAAAAAGCCCAGCAGAGACTCCGTTCTCTGGTTAAGTCTCACAAAGAGAAGTTTGAACAAGCATAGCAAACTTAGAAAGGCCAAATATAAAATACATGGTTCGAGTATTAAAGACATACCAGGAAGTGAAATGGAGCAAAATCCTGTGTTCTAGGAGATAACAGATTAAGGGAGTGGGACCTTAGGGCAAGATCCTACCCAGCTAAATTAAATCCAGGCATGGTGGTACACACCTTTAATCTCAGGAGACAGGCATGCTGATCTCTGCATTCAAGGTCAATCTACAGAGCAAGATCCAGGATAGCCAAGCTTAGGCAGTGAAGGATTTGGAAATCAGAAAGCCAGTGACAATGTAATAGTACAATCGGGTCATGTTCTAGTTCCTGCAAGCAGCAGAACTCGGCAGCTTCAGCCATGTGGCTCTGGCTCTAGAGTTAAGAATGGAAGGAACTACTGGGACAATTGAAGCTGGTTAGCTGGAGCTAAGGAATTAGCAGTGATTAAGAAGAGACCAGCATCACTGGGTGAAATCTTCTGGAAATTGTTTTCTGGGAGCACAAAGAAGCTGTGTTCCAGAGATACCCGAGGTTGTACCTCATGCTGCGGCTGGGCTTGGTAATGTGTAAGAGTCACTCAGGTGGTACTGCTTGTGAAGGAATAAAGGGATCATGGAGAGAAGCTGAGGCTTAGCACTGTGAGAGGCCAGGGAAGGCCATTGGAGAAGGTGAAGCCTCAGCTGTAGTTGATGGCCCAGGATTGAAGGGGTCATGCAAAGGATTTGAGGCTTGGCACCCTGAAGAGAGCCTATGAGAGGCTATTGGTGAAGCCTAGTTCGAGTGGAACACCCCAGTGTATTGGAAATATCAGTGCCATGGGATGATCACCAAGAACAGCAGCCATAGTGGAGTGGATCAACCTGAGCATAGAGTGCTACAGAGGACAGAGATGGAGAAGTGATGCCAGCCCTTAGGAGGAGTCTAAAAGATCAAGTGGAATCCCAGACACTGAAAGAAGAAGCTGTAACATTGAAATTGCCTTGGAGACTCAAAGATGTTAAAGATGCCAGAACCATGGGATACATGCTGAGGAAAGCTGCTAACAGGGAGTGGAACCAGCCCAGGAGAAAGCAGTTTGTTGCAGTCAAAAAGATGAAAAGGAGTGGAGATCTAAAGACCACTTTGACATCAGCCATGGAGATGCAGGGTTTGGAGTTTGCCCAGCTGGTTTCCTGCTTTGCTTTGAGGATTACAGTTAATTAAATTGAATGAATCTCAGAAGAGACCTTGAACTTTGGACTTTTAACATTGTTGCGACTGCTATAGACTATGAGGACTTTGAAAGTTGGACTAAAAGCATTTTGCATTATGCTATGTTTAAGTGTGGCCTCCATAGATTCATGTTTTTGAACAAGTCTATGGGGACCAGGGAGTGGAATGTGATGGTTTGTATATCCTTGGACCAGGGAGTGGCACCATCTGAAGGTGTGGCCTTGTTGGAATAGGTGTGACCTGGTTGGAATGAGTGTGTCACTGTGGGTGTGGGTATAAGATCCTCACCCTAGTTGCCTAGAAGACAGTCTTCCACTTGCAGCCTTTGGATGAAGACGTAGAACTCTCAGCTCTACCTGTGCCATGTCTGCCTGGATACTGCCATGCTTTCACCTTGATGATAATGGACTGAACCTCTGAATCTGTAAGCCAGCCCCAATTAAATGTTGTTTTATTAAGACTTGCCTTGGTCATGGTGTCTGTTCACAGCAGTAAAACCCTAACTAAGACAGGCCCCATGCTCCCCAGGGCCTCTTCTCACATTGAAACTACTTGTTTTGGTGGACTCTTCATTTTACAGCCCTGTGCAAGAAAGGGTCCTGCTACTAGGTGTGAGGGTCCCAAGATCTTCTGGTGTCATGAAAGTGCCATTCACTTTTGTAGACAGAATCAGATTGTCAGGGACAAAACTAGATTCAGGTGACAAGACAAAACAACAACAACAACAACAACAAAAAAAAACAAACCAAAAAAACAAAACAGCATTTGTTCTTGCAAGTATTTGTTAATAATACACATTTCATTGAGTACCAACTACATGCCTCATACTAGACTAATAGGAATACAGCAAGTAAACAAAAGAAAATATGTCTCTGTCCTGTTGGAGCTAAGAGATCAAGTTCAATTTTGTTTTGTTTTGTTTTGTTTTGTTTTGTTTTGTTTTGTTTTAACGCTTTATTGTAGAAAGACAGGGAGAAAGGAGAGAAGGTAGAAAGAGAGAGGAACCGGCCATGGCCACGTGGAGAGAGGGGGGAAGGGAAAGAGAAAAGGAGGGCTAGAGAGTAAGAAAGGGAAAAGCTTAAAAAGCCAATTTCAATTTCTGTGTCATTGATTTCTTTTGTGACCTAGACCTCTTCTCACAAAAAAATATCCTTTAAAATCGGAAAAATCACATCTAGAATTTAGAAAGCCAACTATTGAAATAGTAAAATAGAAAAATGTTCTAGAGTCATATGTGTATTGCTCATCAATCCATTAAATCATAGGATGCTTTGGTTTAAAGACTACAATGATTATCGTGATTTTAGATTTAGTTTACTTTTATTTATATGTGTATATGTTCCTGTGCATGCACTCATGTGTGCTATGCAAAGGTGTCTTCATAGTAGATGAAGACATCTGGTAGCCTGGAGGAGGAGTTACAGGCAACTGACATTCACGCTGATAACCAACCTCCGGCCTTCTACCAGAGCAGCAAGCACTCGTAACCATGGAGTTACCTCTCCAGCTCCCGCTTATCATGATTTTAAAGCACTAATTATATATTTCAGAGATTACATATTTGAAAGAGGGGCAACTTTATACTGTGATGGACAAATCTCTCTGATTGCTACTGGTAACAATCACCAATATTACCAATATTAGCGTCATGGTGAGTTACATCCTTTATTGAAAACATGCTAAATTTCCTAAACAGAGAGGAAACAAAGATGTAAATTCATTCCCATTCAAGTTATTGCTCTCTGCCCCCAAGCTGCACCCCCAGGCTCTCCTGGAGGATCTGTGCTACTCAAATTTAAAATCTGTTAATAGAATGATCCTTCCTGTCTTCCCTTCCTTCTTAAATACCTTTCCTTTAGAAGACAAGAGAGATGGATTTTATTCTAAATAATTGCTGCACAGTTTCAGACCAGTATTTGCCTCGTTGGAAGGCAGCTGTGCTCATCATCGTACTACCAATGCCTCATTGACTCTTCCTCTTTAGGCCATAGCTTTTTTTATGTGAAGACTGACCACACCTAATTTAAAAATGAAATAAAATCTGTCGGGTATAAATGACTCACACCTTTAGTCCCAGCACTCAGGAGGCAAAGGCAGGCCTGGTTTACATGGCGAGTGAAGTCGTGGGCTACAAAGTAGGATCACCTTATTCTCCATGGATGGAATTAGGAACAATGCTTACAGGGAAAGAGAGAAACCTGGCTCAGAAACTCCTACAAGTGGGTGTGGAGCTATAGGAAACTGGAAGTACATTTGCAGTGTCTCTAAGCAAAACGGTGTAAAGGCAGTGTGGCTACAGAAAGAAAGAAGACATCACGAAAGTAATAATTCTATTCAGTGATTTGTGCTTAGCCTGGTTTAGGGTTTCCTGCGTTTTAACAAACAACCCCCGAAGGCCCAGTCCACTGGACCTGCAAAAGGACTAAGCAGTAATCCTTTCCTGACCAGTGTTGTTAACGGAAGGGCTGGCACATAAGCCAATCACACCCTCGAGAGGGTGGAGTTTTCGTAGGTGCTTCCAATTCCAACCAATCTCAGGGAAGGCAGGAGGACCATTCTCCAATGGGAGCTGAGGAGCCCGTGGTAAGTGGTGGAGATCGCTACCCTGCCAGGGTTCGGTGGAGCGTTACGTGAAGCGTCTGTGTGTCTGCGAGATCTTGCTGTGGGCCAGGTATCCATTCTCCTGCGGCAGCTTAGACCCTACGGAGACTAGAGGTATCCCAAGAGAAGCAGTAAAGATGGGGTGGTGGGTTAGAAAACGGCGGGAGGGGAGAGAACGGCCCAGAACGCGTGTGGGGAGGGACCTGGCGCGCTTTTACCTGGGCGGCCTTTCGACTCTAGGTCCGTGGGTGGTGGAGGATCCTTTGCGTAGCAAAAAAAGAAGGCGAGTGCTCCTGCATCCTCTCAAGACGGTACCCAGGTGAGTATTACCCTCTTGAACCCACCACCCGTGCCCACCCTCTGCGAGCCTCCCAGTCCCGGTCTCTGGGGAAAAGATTTCGTGCAGGTCTGCTGCTCACGTGATTGTCTGTGTTCTAGTCTTGACTCCATATCTGCCTCTACCCAACATTTTCTCTCTGAGACGTACTAAGATATCCCAGACTCAGGAGGCCTAATCCTTACCTGACCCCTTGAAACCAGCTATGAAATTTTAAACTATCCGTTTTATTCATTTGAGTCTTGGTTTCATCATCTGCCAAATGGGGGTCTGTCTCTACCTGAGCCAATGCGCATGCTTGGTCCCTAAAATTTTTTCAATAAATAATGATGATTGTGATTGAAAGAGTATTGATTCTCTTAGTCTCTGACTTTTTTTCACCCTTGTCTGTCTCTAACCCTCTCCCCACTGGATCTTTTTTTGAATGCTTCTGTCCTCTCATTTTCCACACTGAACCTAACTCTTTCCTATCCCTAATGTGGTTGGAGGTGCAATATATATATAACAATGAGAGTGGCCCAAAGGTAGGGCACAAAACTGGAGCCTGGTCTTGAGCTACTTGTAAGTTTCATTGAGGAGTCTCTGATTCTCGGCCTTCTATATTAAACAGGTAGAAACACCAAGGATGGGGAGAAATTTGTATTAAGCTACTTTTCAGCCAGCTTTGATGGTGGTGCATGGCTATATTCACAGCATTCAGGAGGATTGCCACAAGTTCAAGACCAGCCTCAGCTACATAGTGAGTCCAAAGTAAACCTGGGTTACAATGTAAAACACTGTCTTGGCCCACCCACCCCCACCCCAACAAAACATTTTTATTTTGTTGTTTTTTTTTTTTTTTCAAGAAAGGGTTTTACTGTGTAACAGCCCTAGCTGTCTTAGAAATCACTCTGTAGACCAGGATGGCCTTGAACTCACAGAGAACAACTTGTCTTTGCCTTCTAAGTGCTGGGATTAAAGACATGCACCACCGCCAGGGCTACAAAACAGTTTAATAGCCATTATGTAATGTTGGTCACCACAGATAGTCCAAGGATCTTCTAATTATATCCCCATGTAGGCCTGAGCATCTTTTCTGTCCTTATCTAGGAGTCCTTCTAGATCAGACCTTTTGAAACTCACTGTCAAGTATCACAACTCTCTTCACATTCCTATGCTAATTTTTCCATATTCTTGCTATACCTTTGTCATTCTGACAACTATAGATCCAATAGTCTATTTTTAAAATATGTAGTTTGCCTCCTTCACGATTTTTTAATGGAGAGCATAAAAAGTAGCCTCTGCATACACAATCCTCCCACAGCTTATAATGACATTTTAATTGTAATATAATAGAGAAAAAATTTTGTTTTTCAAGGCAGGGCTTCTCTACGTACAGCACTGGTTGTTCTGGAACTCACTTTGTAAACCAGGCTGGCCTTGAACCCTGCCTCCTGAGTGTTGGGGCTGAAGAACAATGTATAATAAAACAGTATGCACTTCAATACATAAATGCTTTGATATAACTTCACTAAAAGAAATAATTTTACACATTATTTCATGTATGTGACTTGTACGTGTGACAGCTACATGTGTATTGGTTGAGTGGTGACTCAGAAACCATATATAGGATATAGTTCCTTTTCCATAAATGATGAGTAATTCTTCATAAAGTTCTAAACAAAAGAACATGTATGTATATATGTCTCTCTGTTTGGTTGCTAGATTTCTAGAAAAGCGAGTATAAATGAATATCCTTGTTTAGTAACTCCTCTAGCCTTATCTCCTACCACTCTGCCCTCTTACTCCATTTCACCTTGAGGTTTTGAATGTATTAGGCCTTTCTCTCCCTTTAGAATAAATACTCTTCCCCGGATTATCCACAGGTCTCATTCCCTCACTTCAGGTTTCTGTTTAGTTGTCATTGTCTGAACACTAACCGAACTTTATTAGTTCCCATTGCATCCCATCTTCTTACATCGTCCAGTTATGTGTTGCTTAACAATGGGAATATAACCTGAGGAAAGTATCATTATGTAATTTTGTCATCGTGCAAAAACATAGAGTGCTTACTCAAACTAACACCTTTGTGACATCACCAGACAATACAATTTTATGGGATGAACGTCATTTAAGCAGACCATTGTTGACCATAACTTCATTATATAGTGTATGGCTGTATGTTATTTACTTCTATTGTGTTTGTAGTTTGTTGTCTAATTATTCACTCAATTGTAAGCTCTAGAAAAGGGGACGGGTTTTTGTCTTTTTCTTTTTTTACTTACTGATGGGTCTGTAGTACCTAAAACACTACTTGGTACTTGACAGGCTTTCTTTAAATGTTGGTCACGTGGATAAATTAGAAATGAATAAGCAGACTTCTTTAAACTTAAATAATGATTTGGTGAGTCAGTCTAAAGTTGTATGGATGCGGTACAATTCTCTGCTGTGTGGTGCTGTCTGGTGTACTGCAGAACGTTGGGCATCTACCAGAGATAGTAGATGCCCACTGATGGCACTAAGGCTCTCCAATAATCATGCCAGTTAGAAATCCCCACCCCACCCCCAAACACTCTTTGACTTGAGCAGTGATCTGGCTTTCCACTGAACACTCTTGCCCACCCTTGTAGCCTTCTAATACTCCACTGTGTGAGGGGTGGGAGTAGGTATCCTTGATTCTAATTGCCCTTTCCACGTATTTTCTCTTTTCTTTTTAACCCTGTTTTTGTTTTCTGATTACTTTCAGTGCTGGGGAGTGAACTCATGTTCTCTCACATGCTAGGCAAGCACTCCACCACTGAGCTATATCCAAGCCCTGTTTTCAGATAGTTTTTTAGTTTTATTTTTTTAGATTTATTCATTTTTTTATATGTATGAGTATATAGCCATTATGTATGCACATGCACTGTGTGTGTGCCTGGTGCAGAGAAAGGTCAGAAGAGAGCATCGGGCCTCTGGATCTGAGGTTTTGGATAGTTGGGAGTCACTACAGAGGTGCTGGGAATTGAACCTAGGTCCTCTAAAAGAGCAACAGGTGCTTTCAACCTCTGAGCCATCTCTACAGCCCAATGTTTTCATTTTTGTTTGTTTTGTTTTTCAAGATAAGGTTTCTCTGTGTAGTGCTGGCTGTTGTGGAACTCACTCTGTAGACCAGGCTAGCCTGAAACTCAGATCCACCTGCCCCTGCCTCTGCTTCCCAAGGGCTGGGATTAAAGGCATGCGCCACCACTGCCTGACTGTGTTTTCATATTTTAAAAAAGATATATTTGTTTTTTATGTGTTTTGCTGGCATGTGAATGCACTGCCTACAGAGGCCAGAAGAGGGCATAGTATTCTCTGGAACTGGAGTTACAGGTGGTTTGCAAGATCTCTCTCCAGCCTGTGTTTTCAGAATTTTTAAACTTTTTGGAAGAGTTTTAATATATACTTCAGTCAAATTACCTAAATTAGATAATTGTCATTCAGTCATGTTTCCTCATCTGGAACAGTTCTTTTAGTCTTTCTTTTGTATTTCTTTTTGTTTTTTTAAGACAGAATCTCTCTACTTAGCCCTGGTTGTCCTAGAACTCTCTATATAGACCAGGCTGGCCTCAAACTCACGGAGATTCACCTGCCTCTGCCTCCTGAGTGCTGGGATTAGAGGGATGCCACCACTCTTAGATGAATTTGTTATTTGTCTAAGTATCCTGGCCAGTTATTTTATAGAATTCAGGTTTGTGTAAGTTTTGTTGTGATTATATTAGTTTTAAGGTCTGCATTTTAGACATGCATATCAGAAGATATGTTACATGTTTGTTGTTATATCAAGAGGGACATGGTAACATTTTGTCCTAATATTTGTTTTTTGTTTGTTTGTTTGTTTGTTTGTTTTTGGCTGGGAGCCAGCACGGCCTGGAATGGTTTGAAGTAGGACACAGAATTGGACATATTTTTAAAAACTGATGGTGTCAGAGGTAGCTTTAAAGACTGGTGGTCTCTGGCCTTCGAGCTCTCTGGCTAACTAAATGCTTGCTGATAACTTCTAAAATGTCCTACTAAAAAATTTCTTGCTTATTCTGTGGTTAAAAACCACTGGCTTGGGCAATTAACACCTGTTGCCTAGCAGCGGGTACATTGCTCCTTTTTTCTGTCCAGGCAGCCAGAAGCCTCTCTTGCTAGGCTGGTTAACTCTTTGTGAACCAGAAAGGAAGGAAAGAAAAAGAGCTAAAATGCGTTATACAGGCAGATATGGACACAGAAACATATACATTCATACATACATTTAGATTCTCATTCACATTCTCATTTGCACATTAACACATTCACATTTTTGTTGGGCCCAACCACCCGTCTCATATATTCCACAAGTATTTATACATGCTTACATACATACACACATATATCTACAAATGTATGTACAGACAAACAGGCATATACATTGGATGGGTGGGTGGGTGGATGGATGGATGGGTGGGTGGATGAATGGATGGATGGATGGATGGATGGATGGATGGATGGAGCATACTCCCTCCCAAGCCAAACCATCCAACCAACAATTTTATTTATTTTCTTTGGCCTTTTTAAACCTTCTCAGACAAAATGTTCTTTAGAAAATTACCTCAGAGATAAGATGTTACGTAAAATGGGAGTTATGGAAGGATGTTAATATTAAGTTAATATTAAGTTCAAAGCAATAGTTTTTACATGGCTGTGCCTTATCATAGTGCACACATGGACAGTTACCCTTGGACCTGAATGCTTTTCTTTGAACACAAATTTGTCCCAAGTCTAATTCTCTTTTTAGTGTAATTAAGAAAGCTCATTGTTCCACGAGATCCAGCTGCAAGGCATTTTCTCAATTAGTGATCAAGGAGGGAGCCTTGTGGGTGGAACCATCTCTGGGCTGGTAGTCTTGGTTCTATACGAGAGCAGGCTGAGCAAGCCAGGGGAAGCAAGCCAGTAAGTAACATCCCTCCATGGCCTCTGCATCAGCTCCTGCTTCCTGACCTGCTTGAGTTCCAGTCCTGACTTACTTTGGTGATGAACAGCAGTATGGAAGTGTAAGCTGAATAAACCCTTTCCTCCTCCCCCCCCAAAGAAAAAGAAAAAAGAAAGCTCATTGTATTTCTTATTATGCAACCTTTACTATTATGAGGAGTGGGCACATTCTATTCTTGATTCTAACTTTGTTACATCTTTCTAGCAAAGTGACTAAGACCGTCTCTTAAAACCTTCTTCCTAAAATTATTTGAATCAAATCAGGAATTCTATAAGGTCATTAACTCATCTAAACAGTATTAATTCATGAAAGTTCATCTTTTTGTTGATCTGCAGGAAATCTGATCACTAGGGTGGGCTAATGCCCAGGGATTATTATATTAATTTAATGATGAGAGGGAAGGCATATCAGGTGCAAGAAGCAATCCTGAAATCAACTCTCTTTGGAACCTTGCCATCGGGTTAACCCATTGTAGACCAATGCAAAAATGATAGATCACTTCCAGGAAGGCTACCTGGTAGCCTTAAACTGTCCTAGATGGCTCCTGACATTTTTTTTCTTTTGCTTGGACTACTTGTTCAATGTGATGCCTGCCGGGTTCCTTCACCATAGTTACATTTGTATGCTGTATCACAATGTTTTGGCCAACAACAAACTGAAAATACGGCACTGGTCTCATAAGATTAATCATCTAGTAGCATCATACACATTGGTTTGTATAAGTACATGCTGATAAAAGGGAACATTTGAGAAAAGCATCACCATGAACAAGACTGATCTCATCTGATCTCAGAAGCTAAGCAGGTTCAGGGCCTGATTAGAAACAAATTTTTGATGTGTATTATTCCCAGAGTAGCTCAGTTGGTAGAACATAAGACCCTGTAAAATGACCAGTAAGTTTCTTAGAATGTATCTGCTCTTAAGCAACACATTACTGTACTTATATTGCATTTATCTATTCATTTATTGTGTGAATGGGTACACACATGCCACACACGGCACATATATGGAGGTCGAAGGACAGCTTGTGGGAATCAGTTCTTTCCATACCGAATGAGTGCTCTGGGGATGAAATTCAGGTTATGAGGCTTGACAGCAAACACGTTTGTCCAATAAAGCCCTCGTGCTGGACCCAAACTCTATGTGGTTGCTTTTGTGTTTGTTGCCAATGACGGAATCCAGGAATGGTGAGCACTGTCCCAAACCTGTTGTTTTTCTTCTGTATAATTAATAAGTGATAAATTTCTTTTAAACTACTCTGTTTCAAATTTTAAACTATCTACTGCTCCTCTGTGTTAGTTGTACGTGCACCTGACAAACAGCTGCCCCTGCCACTCCTCATTCCTAGAATTTGACCCCATGAACTCTTCGCTTCCCTTCCTCCCTGGTACTGTAATTCAGAACCTTGCACATGCTGGGCAGGAGCTTATCTACAATGCTAGTCACTGCCACCCACTTTGTTCCCTCCATCCCCTTCTAGGCTAACTGTAGGTGATTTTAATCTCCTTAGAGATGGTCGTTCTCAGTTCTGTGCCCCATTCTTCTCTCTGCTGAAATCTCCATGCTTTGGTCCTCATACTCGGGTGCTCAGGCCTGTTGCTTACCTAACATGTAAAGCTTTCAGAAACAAATGTCTATCACTCAGGCTGAGGCATGAGAACCATCAGTGCCAGGCAGAGTCTGGGTACAAAAGTTCAAGCAAGATCCTACCTCACAAAAAGAAGGAAAGGAGGTCCCTAGATCCCCACTATGTGCTGTGTACCACATGAATTCATTTACCTTGTCTTCTCTGTTATTATGTATTAATCATTTCTTGCTGTCATTAAAATCAAATCTTTCCACTTCAATTTTTTTTTCCACTTCAATTTTTTTAAAAGTCCCATATTCTCTTGTGTTTTTTCTCCCAAGACAGGGTCTCACTTTTCAGCTCTGGCTGCCCTGAACCTCACTGAGATCCCCATCTGCCTACAAAGTGCTGGGATTAAAGGTGCGTACCACTATGCCTGGCAAAAAGCCCCATATTGTCTTGAGGACATCTCTTCACCAGTTTTATCTTCTATATAAAACAGCATTAACACACAAATGTTCTCTTACTACTTCCCATCTTTTCTAGTCCCATATTTCTAGTGCTGAGAATTGAACTATCTCAAATGCTAAGCATACACTTTACCACTAAGCTACACCCTCTGCCTACTTCCATCTTTTTTGTCACAACTTTAGTGAGATGTATTTTACATGCCGTAAAATTTAACTTTTTTTTTTTAAGATTTATTTATTTATTGTATGTAAGTACTCTGTAGCTGTCTTCAGACACTCCAGAAGAGGGCATCAGATTTCGTTACGGATGGTTGTGAGCCACCATGTGGTTGCTGGGATTTGAACCCGGGACCTTCGGAAGAGCATTCACCGCTCTTAACCACTGAGCCATCTCACCAGCCCTACAATTTAACTTTTTGAAAGGTATTCAGTGGTTGTAGTATATTCATGATGACATGCAACAATCAGCATGATCAATCGTTTGAACCTTTTTATCCTTGTCTCCTGCTAAAGATGCTTCATACTCATTGTTAGTCAGTTCCTAGTATTTTTCTCCCTGCTCCTCCCCCACCTCCATAGTCCATATAAATGATTCCATGTAACCAAGCATGATAGTGTGTGCCTTTAGTTTCAGTACATGAGAAGCAAAAGCAGGCAGACCTGTGTGAGTTCATGACCAGCCTGGTCTACATAGCAAGCTCCAAGCCAACCAACTCTACATATGACTGTCTCAAAAGTTTAAAAAAAAAAAGATTCCATGTAATATACTGCACTAGCCTCTTTCACTTAAAAATAATGTTTTCCAGGGTCTAAGGAAATGGCTCAGTCAGTACAGTGCTTGCTGTACAAGCATGAGGAGGGCCTGAGTTCAACCCCAAGAACCCATGTAAAAAAAAAACCCAGGCATTGTGGTACACACTTGTATTCTGTCCACTGGGAAAGGAAAGATAGGCTGATCCACGGGGCTCAATAATGGCTTGGGCAGCCTAGCTTACTTGTCACTCCAGACCAGTGAAAGATCATATCTCAAAAATGAGGTGAGTGGCACCTAAAGTGAGACACTCAAGCTTGACCTTTGGTCTCCATGTGCACATGCACAAAAAATGTTTTCCAAGTTCATCCATGTTGTTATATATGTTACTTATTTTTATTACAAAATAATATTCTATTGTACGGATATTCTGTGTTTTGTTTATCCATTGGTCAGTTGATAAGCATTTCAGTTTTTATATTTTTGCAGATTTTCTTGAATGTCTGTGTGAAAGTGTTTATGTGAATGTTTTCTTCTCTCCTTAATAGAATCACTGTGTCTTATGACATCTATATTTAACTTTTCTGAGGAAAAATTGTTTGTACAGGTGCCGCTACCATTTTGTATTCACTAACAATGTAAGCATGTGCCAGTTTCTCCACATCCTCACCAGCACATTTTTTTGCCTTTTTGTTTTTGTTCTGCCTTTGAATATAGATATTCTAGTAAGTATAAAATAGTATCTCATGATGGTTTTGATTTTCTTTTTTTTTTTTTTTTTGGTTTTTCGAGACAGGGTTTCTCTGTGTAGCCTTGGATGTCCTGGAACTCACTTTGTAGACCAGGCTGGCCTCGAACTCAGAAATCCGCCTGCCTCTGCCTCCTGAGTGCTGGGATTAAAGGCATGCGCCACCACGCCCGGCGATTTTCATTTAATAATAATGCTCTGAAATCCCCTTTTCTGCATTTATTCTCTTTGTGTATAATCATTAAAAAAAATCTATTTAAACACTTAGTCATTTTTAATTGGATTATTTATTATCCTTATAGTCTTGAGGTATGAGAGGTTTTGGTTTTTGTTATTGCTTTGATATCTGAATAGAAGACCCTTGTCAAAAATAGTAATTGCAAATACTTTGTCCTGATCTCTGGGTTGTCCTTTTGTTTTCTTCACTGTGTCTTTTTTTCCCCTAAGACAAGGTCTCTCTGTGTCTCCCTGGCTGTCCTGGAATTTGTTGTATATACCACGCTGGGCTTGAATTCAGACATCTGACTGCCTCTCTGCCGCTTTGATACACAGAAATTTTATATTTTGATGAAGTCCAATTAATATCTTTTTCCATTTGTCACTTGGGCTTTTGGTGTGGTCCAAGAACTCATTGTCTAACTCAGTATCACAAAGATGGAGTTATGTGCTTTCTTCTAGGAACGTTATAGCTTTAGGTTTTCATATTTAGATTGATGAGCCATTTGACTTAATTTTTCTGTTTGGTGTGAAGTAGGGCTCTGTCTTAATCTATTTTGTGTTGCTACAACAGAATGCCTGAAACTGGGTAATTTATAAAGAAAAGAAACTTGTTCACTGTTCTTGAGGCCAAGAAGTCCAAGACCAAGGGTGAGCACCTTCTTGCTGTCAGAACAGACACTGTGTGATGGAAACAGGTCTCTTTCTCTTCTTAGAAAGTCACACATCACTATATCATCCTTAGTTAGGTAACCCAATCACAAAAGAAGTCACTAGATATGCACTCACTGATAAGTGGATATTAGCCCAGAAACATAGAACACCCAAGATACAATTTGCAAAACACAAGAAAATCAAGAAGAGGGAAGACCAATGAGTGGATACTTCATGCCTCCTTAGAATAGGGAACAAAATACCCATGAAAGGAGTTACAGAGACAAAGTTTGGAGCTAAGACGAAAGGATGGACTATCCAGAGACTACCCCACCCGGGGGTCCATCCCATAATCAGCCACCAAACCCAGACACTATTGCATATGCCAGCAAGATTTTGATGAAGGGACCCTGATATAGCTGTTTCATATGAGGCTATGCCAGTGCCTGGCAAATACAAAAGTGGATACTCACAGTCATCTATAAGATGGAACACAGGGCCCCCAATGGGGTAGCTAGAGAAAGCACCCAAGGAGCTGAAGGGGTCTGCAACCCTATAGGTAGAACAACAATATGAACTAACCAGTACCCCCAGAGCTCGTGTCTCTAGCTGCATATGTAGCAGAAGATGGCCTAGTCGGCCATCATTGGTAAGAGAGGCCCCTTGGTATTGGAAACTTTATATGCCCCAGTACAGGGGAATGCCAGGGCCAAGAAGTGGGAGTGGGTGGGTAGAGGAGCAGGGTGCGGGAGGGTATAGGGAACTTTCAGGATAGCATTTGAAATTTGAAATGTATATAAAGAAAATATCTAATAAAAAAAAAGTCACACATCTGCTCATGGGGACCCACTATCAAGCCTCACAACATTCTGATTACCTTACAGTGGCCTCACTTCCAAACACTATCAGTATGGAGGATTAATTTTCCAACACATGAACTTCCGGAGGACACATTCAAACAATAGTGGGTACATATTCTTTCCTATAATAGAGATATCTAATTGTCTTGGCACCTTTTGTTGAAAAGGAAATTATTTTCCCACTACATTGTCTTGACAACTATGTCTAAGTCAATGGACTATATTTTGTAAATATAAAGGTTAATGTCTGGACTCTAAATTTCATTTATCTGTATGCGTTATCACTCACTACACAAGGTATTGTCTTTATTACTTGCTATATTTGAGTAGCATGTTTGAAATTAAAAAAAAATATGAGTACTCCAATTTTGTACTTTTAAAAGCTTAGTTTGGCTATTGAAGGCCCTTACTTTACCATATGACTTTCTCTATCAGCTTATCAGTTTCTTTTTAATTTTGATTATTTTAGCACATTATATGTCTAGCTAGCAGTTTATCTAGTGTTCTAGATTTTCCAGGAGTGGTTGAAATTTAATTGTGGGTTGAGAGTATTTAATCTCTTATTTGTTTTTAAGACAAGGTCTGTCTGTGTATCTCTTACTGAGCTAGAACTTTCTATATAGATGAGGATGCTCTTGAACTTACACAGATCCTTCTATTGCTGCCCCCAAAACGCTGTGATTATAGATAGGCATGTACCACTATGCCTGGCTGGAATATATTTTCAAAATATTCCCTAATAAGAGGCAGGAGGATTTCTGTGACTTTGAGGTCAGTTTGGTCTACATAGTGAGTTCTAGGACAACCAGAGATACATGATGAGTCCCTGTCTCAAAAATAAAAAGTATTCTCTAATGATCCTCTAGATTGTATTAAAATTAATTGTAATATTCCTTTTTCCATCTCTGATCTTAATTAACTCTCATATTTCTTGTCTTTAGTTAGGCTAGGGGTTCACTGCTCTTGTTTTTTCTTTTCCTTATGTTTTTTTTTTTTAAGATTTATTTATTTTATGTATATGACTACACTGTCTTCAGACACACACTAGAAGAGGGCATCAGATTCCATTGCAGATGGTGTGAGCCACCATGTAGTTACTAGGAACTGAACTCAGGACCTCTGGAAGAGCAGTCAGTGCTCTTAAACCACTGAGCCATCTTCTCTAGCCCCCTTCTATTGTTCTTTTAGTCTCCATTTCACTAATTTCTGCCATAACCTTTTATAAAATCTCTGTCTCTGTATGCATGTTTGTGTATGCACATGAGAGTGCGTGTGCACACACACACACACACACATGCCTGCACTCTCAACCCTAACTACTGTTGTCTGTGGAACCCACAGGTGTCAGGTCTCCCTGGAGTTGCAGATGGTTATGAGCCATCCTGCATTTCTCTGTGTAATAGTCCTGTCTGGGACTCTCTTTGTAGACCAGGCTGACCTGGAACTTATAGAAATCCACTTGCCTCTGCCTCACGAGTGCTGGAATTAAAGACATGCACCACTACTGCCCAGCCAATTTCTCTTTTGTGTTAAATATATCCTATCTACTTCTATTTCTTTGTAACTATGTTTTAAGTTAAAATTTCAGAGATTACTCTAGGTGTTAACAATTAAAATTACAACTTGAAATGATATACTTTGGGTGTGTATCAAAAGCTTGCTGTGGTACTGAGGCAGGAAGTCAGCAAGAGCCTGTAGTACATAGCAAAATGCTGTCAAAGAAGGGAGTGAGGGAAAAGGGGGACTTTCTCCAGAATAAGAAAAATCATTAAGAGCTGGGCGGTGGTGGTGCACGCCTTCAATCCCAGCACTTGGGAGGCAGAGGCGGGCGGATTTCTGAGTTCGAGGCCAGCCTGGTCTACAAAGTGAGTTCCAGGACAGCCAGGGATGTACAGGGAAACCCTGTCTTGAAAAACCAAAAAATAAAAAGAAAAAAGAAAAACAGTTTGCTTCATAAAATTCGTGTAATCTTCAAGCTATTCATATGAAACAAACGCAAATACGTTTTTATGTCTTCCAGGTTTGCTTTGAGCGTCTCGTCATTAAACCATTGATCATTGAGACTTCTTTCAAGTATGAGGTTTCTAACATTAATATTTTCAAGACTAGGGATGCAGTTCAGTGGTAAAGTGATAGAGCACCTGCCGGGCAGTCATAAGGTCCAGGTTCTTTCCAGAGCACTGCAAAAAGGTCCACATAGAGAGCTTTGAAATTATCTTCTACCAAAAAAAAAAAAAAAGAGGCCCAGCAAGATAGCTAAGTGGGTAAAGCAATTGTAGCAGATGACTGAGTTTGTTTGCTTCCTAGAACCTACAAAAAGGTGGAAGGAGAAAGCAACTCTAGAAAGCTGTCCTCTGATCTCCATGTGCACACCATGATGTGTGTACGGGCCCACACACAGACAATAATAACTTAAACATTACCTTCTACATACTTCACCTCTACCCTCCCGCTGCCTCTCCACCAGCACATCTGTTGCTGAAGTAAACAATGATATGGTTTACTATCTAATGGGGGGAAAAAGCAAACCCTTAGATTTCTAAAATGTCAACTTTCAGCCAATACAAATGAAAGTATTTAAGTAACCAAAACTTAACAGTTAATAGTGGGGAAAATATAAACTATGAAGATTATTTTGCTAAAACTTCATACCTTTTTTTTTCCTTTTCTTTTTTTCTTTTTTATTAGATATTTTCTTCATTTACATTTCAAATGCTATCCCCAAAGCCCCCTATACCCTCACCCCCGCCCTGCTCCCCAACCTACCCACTCCTGCTTCCTGGCCCTGGATTCCCCTGTACTGGGGCATATGATCAGGGTCTGCAACCCTAAAGGAGGAACAACAATATGAACTAACCAATACCCCCCAGAGCTTGTGTCTCTAGTTGCATATGTAGCAGAGGATGGCCTAGTCGGCCATCAATGGGAGGATAGACCCTTGGTCTTGCGAAGATCATACCTTTCAAGTAACAAGTATTCTCAAGGGGCTAGAGAGATGGCTCAGCAGTTAAGAGCACTGACTGCTCTTCCAGAGGTCCTGAGTTCAATCCCCAGCAACCACATGGTAGCTCACAACCATCTGTAGTGGGATCCAATGCTCTCTTCTGGTGTGTCTGAAGACAGTGACAGTGTACTCACATACATGGATTAAATAAATCTTTAAAACAAAAAAAGTATTCTCAGCCGGGCGTGGTGGCGAACGCCTTTAATCTCAGCACTTGGGAGGCAGAGGCAGGCGGATTTCTGAGTTCGAGGCCAGCCTGGTCTACAAAGTGAGTTCCAGGACAGCCAGGGCTATACAGAGAAACCCTGCCTCGAAAAACCAAAAAAAAAAAAAGTATTCTCAAGATTAGCACTGAATTCTGTTTAACTCATTGTGCATACACAACTCTAAACCATACACCCTCATTAAATATTACTTTCTGCTTCATGGTTTCATTTATTATTAAAGAATTTCCTTAAGGGGAAACAAATATTTTGTGTTATTTGAGAAACTGGTGGGGGCCTTTAATCCCTTAGAGAAGAAGAAAGACATACTATGCAAACCAAAATCTATGAAATCAAGAAATGGATTTTACCTTTTAAAGAAAGGAAGCAGAGCATCTAATTGGCGAAGGGACTCTCATAGAAATTAAGGCAAGCACAAATACAGAGGCTGTACCATGGCTTTGACACAAGGAAAATAAATAAAATAAAACTTAACGAGGCTTCTTGTCAGTGATATGTCAGTGTACAAAATAGCAGCATGGGATGTAGAGTTTCCTTCATAAGTTTATAATGATTATCAAGCTTTTAAACATATTTATTTAATTTCATGAGTATGGATTGGTGCCTGAGTGTATGTGTGTGCACCACATTTGTGCAAGAGCCCCCGGGGACCGAAAGCATTAGCTCTCCTGGAGCTGGAGTTACACACAGTTGTGAACCACAGTATGGATGCTAGAAACTAAACTGATTCTCTGGAAGAACAGTGAACCTTAACCACTGAGCCATCTCTCCAGCCCTCCAGACAGCCTTTTTGCATTTACCTTTGAGATGTACCTTCTCTGTTTAGTAACATCTGCTATACAAGTATGTGTCTGCTTTTGACCCATACTGACCTATGTTTTATTTCTATTACAATATACTTAATCATTTTCTAATGGTATATGGTACAATTCTAATCAACAATACATACAAAGAATATTGAATCTCTTTTCTTCATCTTTTTTTTAATTAGGTATTTTCTTATTTTACATTTCTTTTTTTTTTTTAAAGATTTATTTATTTATTATATGTAAGTACACTGTAGCTGTCTTCAGACATTCCAGAAGAGGGCGCCAGATCTCGTTGCAGATGGTTGTGAGCCACCATGTGGTTGCTGGGATTTGAACTCTGGACCTTCGGAAGAGCAGTCGGGTGCTCTTACCCACTGAGCCATCTCACCAGCCCTATTTTACATTTCAAATGCTATCCCAAAAGTCCCTCATACCCCCCACCCACTCCCCTACCCACCCACGCCCACTTTTTGGCCCTGGCGTTCCCCTGTACTGGGGCATATAAAGTTTGCAAGACCATTGGGCCTCTCTTCCCAATGATGGCCGACTAGGCCATCTTCTCCTATATATGCAGCTAGAGACACGAGCTCTGGGGTACTAGTTAGTTCATAATGTTGTTCCACCTATAGGGTTGCAGACCCCTTTAGCTCCTTGGGTACTTTCTCTAGCTCCTCCATTGGGGGCCGTGTGATCCATCCAATAGCTGACTGTGAGCATCCACTTCTGTGTTTGCTAGGCCCCTGCATAGTCTCACAAGAGACAGCTATATCAGGGTCCTTTCAGCAAAATCTTGCTGGTGTATGCAATGGTGTCAGCTTTGGAGGCTGATTATGGGATGGATCCCCGGGTGTGGCAGTCTCTAGATGGTCCACCCTTTTGTCTGAGCTCCAAACTTTGTCTCTGTAACTCCTTCCATGGGTGTTTTGTTCCCAATTCTAAGAAGGGGTAAAGTGACCACACTTTGGTCTTCGTTCTTCTTGAGTTTCATGTGTTTTGCAACTTGTATCTTGGGTATTCCAAGTTTCTGGGCTAATATCCACTTACCAGTGAGTACATATCATGTGAGTTCTTTTGTGATTGTGTTACCTCACTCAGGATGATGCCCTCCAGGTCCATCCATTTGCCTAGGAATTTCATAAATTCATTCCTTTTAATAGCTGAGTAGTACTCCATTGTGTAAATGTACCACATTTTCTGTATCCATTCCTCTGCTGAGGGACATCTGGGTTCTTTCCAGCTTCTGGCTATTATAAATAAGACTGCTATGAACATAGTGGAGCATGTGTCCTTCTTACCGGTTGGGACATCTTCTGGATATATGCCCAGGAGAGGTATTGCTGGATCTTCCAGTAGTACTATGTCCAATTTTCTGAGGAACCGCCAGACTGATTTCCAGAGTGGTTGTACCAGCTTGAAATCCCACCAACAATACAGGAGTGTTCCTCTCTCTCCACATCCTCGCCAGCCTCTGCTGTCATCTGAATTTTTGATCTTAGCCATTCTGACTGGTGTGAGGTGGAATCTCAGGGTTGTTTTGATTTGCATTTCCCTGATGATTAAGGATGCTGAACATTTTTTCAGGTGCTTCTCAGCCATTCGGTATTCCTCAGGTGAGAATTCTTTGTTTAGCTCTTTATCCCTTTTTTTTTTTTTTTTTTTTTTTTTTTTTGGTTTTTCGAGACAGGGTTTCTCTGCGTAGCCCTGGCTGTCCTAAAACTCACTTTGTAGACCAGGCTGGCCTCGAACTCAGAAATCCGCCTGCCTCTGCCTCCCAAGTGCTGGGATTAAAAGTGTGCCCCACCACCACCCGGCTCTACCCCAATTTTTAATGGGGTTATTTGATTTTCTGGAGTCCACCTTCTTGAGTTCTTTATATATATTGGATATTAGTCCCCTATCAGATTTAGGATTGGTAAAGATCCTTTCCCAATCTGTTGGTGGCCGTTTTGTCTTACTGACAGTATCTTTTGCCTTACAGAAGCTTTGCAATTTTATGAGTTCCCATTGGTCGATTCTCCATCTTACAGCACAAGCCATTGCTGTTCTATTCAGGAATTTTTCCCCTGTGCCCATATCTTCGAGGCTTTTCCCCACTTTCTCCTCTATAAGTTTCAGTGTCTCTGGTTTTATGTGGAGTTCCTTGATCCACTTAGATTTGACCTTAGTACAAGGAGATAAGAATGGATCAATTCGCATTCTTCTACAT
Organism: Mus caroli; assembly: GCF_978045245.1. Lineage (NCBI taxonomy): Eukaryota > Metazoa > Chordata > Mammalia > Rodentia > Muridae > Mus > Mus caroli. The sequence continues at coordinate 20,257,309 of NW_028227260.1, forward strand.
GATAACTGCCAGTTGTGCCAACACCATTTGTTGAAAATGCTGTCATTTTTCAACTGGATGGTTTTAGCTCCCTTGTCAAAGATCAAGTGACCATAGGTGTGTGGGTTCATTTCTGGGTCTTTAATTCTATTCCATTGTTCTACTTGTCTGTCGCTATACCAGTACTATGCAGTTTTTATCACAATTGCTCTGTAGTACAGCTTGAGGTCAGGCATGGTGATTCCCCCAGAGGTTCTTTTATCATTGAGAAGAGTTTTTGCTATCCTAGGTTTTTTGTTATTCCAGATGAATTTGCAAATTGCCCTTTCTAATTCATTGAAGAATTGAGTTGGAATTTTGATGGGGATTGCATTGAATCTGTAGATTGCTTTTGGCAAGATAGCCATTTTTACTATATTGATCCTGCCAATCCATGAGCATGGGAGATCTTTCCATCTTCTGAGATCTTCTTTGACTTCTTTCTTCAGAGACTTGAAGTTCTTATCATACAGATCTTTCACTTAGTTAGAGTCACACCAAGGTATTTTATATAATTTGTGACTATTGTGAAGGGTGTTTTTTCCCTAATTTCTTTCTCAGGCTGTTTATCCTTTGTGTAGAGAAAGGCCATTGACTTGTTTGAGTTAATTTTATATCCTGCTACTTAACTGAAACTGTTTATCAGGTTTAGGAATTCTCTGGTGGAATTTTTAGGGTCACTTATATATACTATCATATCATCTGCAAAAAGTGATATTTTGACTTCTTCCTTTCCAATTTGTATCCCCTTGATCTCCTTTTGTTGTCGAATTGCTCTGGCTAGGACTTCAAATACTATGTTGAATAGGTATGGAGAAAGTGGACAGCCTTGTCTAGTCCCTGATTTTAGAGGGATTGCTTCAAGCTTCTCACCATTTACTTTGATGTTGGCTACTGGTTTGCTGTAGATTGCTTTTATCATGTTTAGGTATGGGCCTTGAATTCCTGATCTCTCCAAGACTTTTATCATGAAGGGATGTTGAATTTTGTCAAATGCTTTCTCAGCATCTAACAAGATGACCATGTGGTTTTTGTCTTTGAGTTTGTTTATATACTGGATTACGTTGATGGATTTACGTATATTGAACCATCCCTGCATCCTTGGAATGAAACCTACTTGGTCAGGATGGATGATTGTTTTGATGTGCTCTTGGATTCGGTTAGCGAGAACTTTATTGAGTATTTTTGCATCAATATTCATAAGGGAAATTGGTCTGAAGTTCTGTACCTTTGGAATAGTGAATCTTAAATGAATACTTTTAGTACTTGTATCATGATGGGTTTAATAGTTTAAGCATACTAGGATAGCTATATTACACTGTTTAATTCAGAGCTGTAGAACGTTTGACCTTTAAAATACAAGGAAGATCCATAACTGCCATTATGAATAATGAAATACTAGAAACGGTGAATATTTAAGTGAGGTAATTGTTCATTGGTGGCCATTAATAATTTTCCCCTTAGAAATATGAAAATAATTATTATCTTTGACTTTAAAATGTAGATGTAGTCATTTTTAACTTCTATAATAACTCCTAGAATTACTGAAATAATTGACTAAAGAAAAGGTTTCTTTTCTTTTTTAATTTCTTTTATAGGGTTTCTATACAGTTCTGGCTTTCCTTGGCCTCAAACTCAGTGCTCTTAATCAATGATTTCAAACGTTTGTTTTTTGTTTGTTTGTTTGTTTGTTTGTTTGTTTGTTTGTTTGTTTTTGAGACAGGGTTTCTCTGTGTAGCCCTGGCTGTCTTAGAACTCACTTCCAAGTGCTGGGATTTAAGGCATACACCACCACTGCCGGATGATCTCGAACTTTTGAGTGCTGGGATTAAAGGCAATACTACACCTTGCTCAGGACTATTTTATGGTCAATGATGGCTGTCTGTACTGAAGATCTCCCCACAGAAAACCCCTTTGAAGATGTACATGATGTGAATTTCCACAAACTTATTTGTTCTTGTACTATGGTTTCTGTCCTATGCTCACCAACATTGTAAATATCACTACTTCTGACACTGGCCAAGACACTTAATAGAATTAGCTGGGAATAGAATTAGTAGGGATACCTGGCTGTTTGGAGCCATAGCCAAGCCCTGCACCACTTCTGCAAGTCTAAAGGGTATAGACTTTGGCCTGCTCTAAGGGAGATGCTAAGGGAGTATACCCAGCCCTACCTTTCTGACCCCCACCACACACACACACAGAATAAGCTCTTCTGGATAGATGGACACACCACAAGTGAGGTGATATTGGCTGGGATATACCTGGACCCTCATTCTGCTAGAATAGCCTAGACTGGATCTTATGGAATGTAGAGATATAGGGGCCAGCCTATCACTAGGTAAGCCTAGAGCATGTGTCTTTAGTATCAGTTGGTAACTACAGCAAAGAGGGCTGACCGTGGGCTGAGACAGGTCAGAGAGTACAAAGGCTGACCTAGTGCTAGAGTGGACCTGAAGTTTGGGGCCCAGGGTCACTGGGGCATGTTTGGCTATGAACTAAATCTAAGCATGTGTGGTCTGATGTAGTACTTAGACAGGTTTGGTACTTTGGCCCCTGGAGCCTGTGGCTATTTAAGTCCTTCTGGTTTGGGCTTGGTTCTAAACCCATTAGGAGCCTGAAGCCTAAAGCCTTGAGGAATCTGGTGCCAGGATGGGCCTTGGGGCTGTCATTGGGTACTGACCTAGAGTCTAGGAGTGTAACTAGATGCCCAGAACTGGACTTTACTGGAATCAGTTCAGTTTTGGTATCCAAAACAAGAAGGCATTTTCTCAATTGAGATTCCCTCTTCTCAGATCTCTCTAGCTTATATCAATTTGACAGAAAACTAACTAGCATAATCATGGAGAGGAAGTCCTATCAGGAAGCGCTTGGATTTATTTAGTCCAGGACCTAACCCAGTACCATGGTTCCACCCACATTTAAGGTGAGTCTTCTCTGCTCTTAATCTGGAATCTAAATTCTAGATAATCCTGAGCAGATCTGCCCAGATTTGTCTGTTCAGTGACTCAAAATCCTGTCAGGTTGACAGGATTAATCTCATATTAATCATCACAACTCCATCCCTTGTCAACTTGGCACCCAAACACATCACTTTCAAACTATAATTTTCTACCGCTTGTCCCTAAAGTCTTGTGAATATCTCACAATGCAATGTTATGTATTTAATGTCCTTACAGTTTTTAACAGTTTCAACAGTGTTAGAATTTTCAAAGTCAAGCCAGGTGGTGGCAGCAGAGGCTGCTAGATCTCTGAGTTCCAGGACTTCCTGGTCTATAGAGTTCGTTCCAGTATAACCAGGATTATGCAGAGAGGCACTGTCTCAAAAAAGTTCAGTGTTCATATCTCATATCAGGTTCAAGGCAATCTCTTAGATGTGATGTGAGTTCCTATAAAGTAAAAGCCAAGTTACATATTTCTTGTACATAATGGCACAGAATAAACGTTCTTGTTCCAAAGAAAAGCATGGGGCATAGCAAGGAATAATTGGACCAAAGTAAAAAAAAGAGAAAAAAAGTATAGAAACACAAACTCCTGCAGTTTTATGCTAAGCAGCTGGAGGTCATGATAAAATTATCTGGGCCCAAAGGGCTTGAGTATCCCCACCCCTCCATCTCTGCTTCCAGCAGTTCATATAACCTCTTAGAGTGGCTCATCACTGCCTGCAGACCTCCCATGACTTTATCATCACAGCTTCACACAGTGGCTTCCTACTCCTTTCAGAGACTCCAGCCTTGTCATGCATTGTCTGGCCTCAGGCCACAGTGCAAGAGTTTGTGACCTTCAATCCTCTTTCATGCCTTCAAAACCAGCAGCAGGTGAACCACTCTGTCAAGTTCTACTAGCACAGAATGAGAACTGGTCCCACTTCTGTGTTATTTGTGACATTGCTTCAACAAAAGCAAACTATAGAAACTTTTTTGTGTGAAATATAGCATTTTTATTAATTTGTTTGGTATTTCACACACACATATATACAGGGGCTTTGGGGAGGTTGATTCTATGTGTTTGTTTGTTTGTTTGTTTGTTTGTTTGTTTGTTTTAAAAAAGATGTCATTATGGAGACTTGGTTGGCCCAGAACTCATACAGACCTACCTGCTGCTGCCTTGTGTATGCTGGGATTAAAAGGTATACTCGGGGCTAGAGAGATGGCTCAGTGGTTAAGAAGAGCACTGACTAGCTCTTCCAGAAGTCCTGTGTTCAATTCCCAGCAGCCACATGGTGGCTCAAAACCATCTGTAATGGGATCCAGTGTCCTTTTCTGGGGTGTCTGCAGGGTGCACCCACATACATGAGACAGAGACAGAGGAAGGAAAGAGGTATGCACAACCCCACATGTCCTACTTACAATGTATTTCAATCATTTCACACTCCACTCTTCCTAACTTTCACCATTGCCATCCACATCCAACTTCATGTCCTCTTTAATATCTCCCTGATTCTAATTTATGTTTCTCATATACTCATGGCCATCTGCCAGGATATGGTCAACCTACCAGAGGCCACACCAGAAAACTAATTCTTTTTCTTCCAGAAGCCATCAACTGTCAGTAGCTCCTCTATTAGATGTGGAGACTCTTGAGCCTTTCTCCTTCCATACTGGAATGTTGACTGGCTTGATCTTGTGAGTTTATAGTACATCAGTCCTGTGGTATCCAGAAGACATTGTTTAGCCTGATGCTCCCTGACCTCTGGTTCTTACAATCATTCTAACCCCTCTTCTTTGATAGTCAAAAAGGTTTCTTTAGACTCACAGTCAGAGGATACAGTCCTTTGTGATGGGAAGGTTGTGGCAAAAGCTTGAGGCAGTTTTCCACATTGTGTTCACAATCAGGAGCAGTGATGGATAAATGCCCTGAGCTTACTGTATCCTTTTGATTCAGTCTAGGAGCCCAGTGTATAGAAACGGCACCATCCAGTTTGGGTGGGTCTTTCCAGCCATTATCTAATCTATATAATCCCTCACAGACATCCCCAAAGGTTTGATCTCCAGTATTCTAGATCCTGTCAAGTTGACAGTATTAACCATCATATGAACCAATGAGTTTGTTGGAGCTACTTTAGAAGCATGGATGATTGAAAGTCAGCTGCATTGCTGAAATGCCCACCCCAGCATGGATGATAGCTCACAAAAGGTACATCCCTAGACTTCTTTGCCTGCCCTGTGTGAAGCTCCTATCAGGACTTTCTATTCCCCATTAATTTCTTACTGCTTTTATAAACTTGGGAAGAGATCTTGTAAATTTACTGAACTTGCTGGCCCTTGGAAATCTGGTTTGGTTTTTTTTTTTTTAAAGATGTATTTATTATATGTAATTACACTGTAGCTGTCTTCAGACACTCCAGAAGAGGGAGTCAGATCTTCTTACGGATGGTTGTGAGCCACCATGTGGTTGCTGGGATTTGAACTCAGAACCTTTAGAAGAACAGTCGGGTGCTCTTACCCACTGAGCCATCTCACCAGCCCCATGGAAATCTGTTTTGCTTCTTCAATTTCACATGCCCACCTTTCTCCCTTCCAGAGAATGTTTCTTTTTATTTATTTATTTATATACTGTGAATACACTGTAGCTGTCTTCAGACACACAAGAAGAGGGCATCAGATTCCATTACAGATGGTTGAGAGCCACCATGTGGTTGCTGGGAATTGAACTCAGGACCTCTAGAAGAGCAGTCAGTGCTCTTAACCGCTGAACCACCTCTCCAGCCCCCAGGAGAATGTTTCAATTCCGATGAAATAACTACAGAACACTATTGTGTATGGTTTTCTGCCATTTTATTTTTTCACTGATACTGTATCCCTGAGACTCTCATCTTTTGCTGCATGTGGTTGTAGATCACTATACTTCAAGTAATTGTAAAACAAATAATCCATGTTTCTGTTCGTGGACATTTGAGTCCTTTCCAGCTTTTTGCTCTTAAAAACAGCACTGCTTAAATGTTCTTCCGTGTGTCTCTGCTTTCCATACACAGCTCTTGTTCTAAGGTATATCCAATCTAAGGAGGGGATTGCTGGTTAATAGAGTATATAAAAGTCCCACCTGACAGAGTTCTGTCAAACTGTTTAAACTATGATACAACTTGTGCTCTTTTTAATGTATAAAAGATTCTATTGACCCACACCCTTATAAACCTGTCTCTTTTGTCAATATAGTATAAAGTGAAATTCTTTGGTTTTGGAGTCTCATTTTTTTCCACATGGATAACCTAATGCCACCTCGGTCATACATCAAATCTCCTGAATTAGTTACTTTTCTCATTGCTATACTCAAATATCTGACAATAAGCAATGTAAAGGATGAAAGGTTTGTTTTAGTTCACAGGTTCAGGGTGCAGTCCATCCAGGGGGCTGGAGACTGTCGGCTCAGATCTCAGTGGATCCAAAAACAGAAACAAAGGAATGTCAACATTCTGCTGGCTGCTTTTTTGCTTTTGCATTACTCTGGACCTTAGCCCACAGGCAGTGCCACTCACATTCAGGATGGGTCTTTCTTTCTCAGTTAAACATCTCTCTAGTTACCCTCACAACCACAGCCAAGAGATGTACCTCACTAATGTTCTAGACAAGGTATTAATTAATCTAGTAAAGTTAACAGTTAGTATTAGCCACAGTTTGTCTGATAAGTCTGATTATAGACTCTCTTTGCCGTTGCCTAACTTTTTGCCCCCAAATCACTATCACACTCCCTAAATTATTTCAGTTTCCTAGTAAATATTGGTATTTAACAAAGCAAAACATTTCCACCTTTTTGCCCATATATTCTGCTTACTTTATTTTTATTTGCGAGAAGGTCTCACTATGTAGCTCTGGGGGACCCAAAACTATTTAGACCAGGCTAGACTCAAACTCACAGAAATTCACCTGCCTCTTTCTCCCAATTGCTGGAATTAAAGGTGTGTACAACCATACCCAACCTTCTTTAGATTTTTTAAAATATATTTCAGAATCCACTTGTTATGTTTTATAATGTTTTGGGAATTGCAGTTACTATATAAACCAGTTTGAACATAATTGATGTTTATGAAATTTAGTCAGCTATAAACTTTGGCATATTCTTCTATTTTAAATAAACTATTTCATGTCTTTTTGTCTAAGTGTAATTTTTTAAAAATAATTTTGTTTAGCCTACAGCACCCAGTATTATTTCCCATTTCAAGTACTAACCAAGATCAACCCTGCTTAGCTTCTAAGATCAGACAAGATCAACCTGTTTGGGGCAATATGGCTATAGATGTTTTATGATTTTTTTATATAAAACCTTTTATATATTGTATTAGATATACCCCTTCATATTTTGTGAATTTGTGTGTTGTAATAAGTGAAAATTTTTTTCTCATGGTATTGGGTATTAAATTCAAAGCCTCATGCATGTTCTACCACCTAGATATTCCTCGAATCCAAGAGACACTTTCACTTAGTATATTTTTATCCATTTTCTACATATATAAAAATGAAATAGAATTTTTTTTTTTAGTTTTTCAAGACAGGGTCTTTCTGTGTAGCCCTGGCTGTCCTAGAACTCACTCTAGACCAGGCTGGCCTCGAACTCAGAAATCTGCCTGCCTCTGCCTCCTGAGTTCTGGGATTAAAGGTGTGCACCACCACGCCTGGTGAAATAGAATTTTGTCGATAATTTTGTTCGTATAATCATTCACTATATAAACCATTATTGCTGCTGCTGTTGATCTATAATCTAGGTCGACCTACAATTTGCTATATAACCAAAGCTGACCTCAAACTATGATCCTCTTGCCTCAACCCCCAAGTACTGGAATTTACAGCTATGCACCGCTGTGTCTACACTTTATAAGTTGTACAAAAAGTTAGTAAAGTTTAATAAGGAGTGAGTTCCTACAGGATCTTCCTGTGCCTCACTGTGGAACATTTTTTAAAAGTAAGAAAGCAACATCAATATATTCCTGTTAACTAGATACCCTACCAAGAATTTGTCAGTTTTCTTACTATTGTTCAGTTCAAAATACTACTTTGTATTTGGTTGTCATATCTTCATAGTGTTCTCTGGTCTAAGCCAATTCTTCTATTGGTCCCCTTTTTGCTCCCAGTGATTTTTATTTTTTGAAATTAAAATGTAATTAAATCATTCTCCCCTTCTCTTTCTCCTTCTAGCCCTTCCTGTGTTTCTTCTACCATTGCTTCTTCTCAAGTTATGGCCTCCTTTTCCTTGTTATTGTTACCTATATAGATTGTATATGCATACATATATGTATATGTACATGAATACAATTTGCTCAGTCTATTTAGTGTTATTTGTATGTGTATAATTTCAGGGCTGACTAATTGCTATTGGATAACCCATTGGGGGCTCATCCCTGGGGAAGACTATATTCTTCTGGTCTCAGCAGTTAGTCTTAGTTATTTAGGGTAGAGCCCTATATGATTTCCACCTTCTATGTTAACATGTCTATTGGTGTTGCACTTGTTCAGGTCTTGTTTAGGCAGCCATGTTAATGAGACTTCATAGGTGAAGCCTCAATCTGAGCTCTAGGAGACACAGTCTCACAGCAGATTTCCTGGTCCTTTGACTCTTAGAATCTTTCTGCCATGATGTTCTTTGAGCCCTAGGTGAATAAGTATTGTTGTAGGTGTATCTGTTGGGGCCAGGTACCCCATGATCAACTGTTCTTTGACCAGTTATAGTTTTCTGCAATGCTCTCTCCATGTGTCACAAGGGAAAGTTTCCCCCCTTTTTTTTTGGGGGGGGGGGTGTTCAAGACAGGGTTTCTCTGTATAGCCCTGGCTGTCCTGGAACTCACTTTGTAGACCAGGCTGGCCTCGAACTCAGAAATCCACCTGCCTCTGCTTCCTGAGTGCTGGGATTAAAGGCGTGCACCACCACGCCTGGCTGGGAATGTTTCCTTGATGCAGCATGAGAGCTACACTTACCTATGAGCATAAAAATAGGTATTTAGAATGCAGTTAGGAATTCTGCTGTTTTAGTAAACTGGAGGTAGATGGTGTTCCTGTGAAATCCATGTCCATGGCCTCACTGGCTCCAGGAAGGTTGGTAGGTTCCCAGTATCAGGAATGCTTTCCTTTCTGTTGTAGTGGGTCTTAAGTCCAATTAGACAGCTATTGGTTACCACCAACAAATGAATGCCGCAATTGCACTTTTAGAGCTATCTTGTTATGCTGTCGGTACTGTGGTTCATAGGCATCACAGCTGGGTAGGACTATTGATTGCTTTCTTCCCTTGGAAGCTTGCATAGCACCTTGCAGTCCTAAAGGAAGCTAGTCCTCAGGAAGGAGACTTTCGGGTCAGTTCCAACTCAGATCACACAGATCCTATGTCCAAAGCATTTTGTGTCTTCAACAATAGGGACTTAACTTCAGCCTCTGAGAAGCAACCAAGGGCAATGGCAACAGCCTACATTGTTAGGGGATTTCAGAAAACCTTGATCTTTTTTTTTTTTTATGCCATTAACGATTTTGAGTACTGTAGAATGCTCCTCAATTTGGAGTTGTGTCTTACGTAGGGTTTACTGCTATAAACAGACACCATGATCAAGGAAACTCTTAGACAACATTTAGCTGCGGGGCTGGCTTACAGCTTCAGAGATCCAGTCAATTATCATCAAGGTGGGATCATGGCAGCATCCAGGCAGGCATGGTACAATCAGAGCTCAGGCAGCTAGGATGAGGGTCTTAACACGCCCACAGTGACAAAACTACTCCAACAGGGCCACACCTTCTAATAATGCCACTCCCTGGGCCAAGCATATACAAACCATCATAAGTCGTCTGAAGTTTTTGTTGTAATTAGGCTGAGCTTCTTTTTAGAAAGAATGCAACAGAATTCAAATGTTCTTCTCATCACACATATCAAGGAGTACATGGTATCTACATGATATCACTGGTGATATGAACTATAATCTGTTGCTTACAGTAGTATTTACTGTGTTTCTGCATGGGAAAGTTGCTGGGTTTTTTTTCCCTTTTAATATTTTGTTCTTTGGAGGAATCTAATCCACTCTCACAGAGAGGAGGAACAATTAAGCTCCAGCCCCTAAAAGAGGGTGTATCTATGTATATGTTACTTGAAATTCTTCTGTAATGGTTTATGTCTTGTCTTTTATTATCCTTTCACTTGTTTGTATCCGTATGAGCTTATGTATATTTGTTTTAACAATTTGAGTTATGAATCCAGTACTCTGTTCTTTGGTTTGATGTTCAAATGGTTTCACCTTTGCCCACTGACAACTCAGAATGGCTCCTGTGTCCCCTTGGCATGTTCTCATTCTTGTTGGCCATTTACATTTATATGTATTTCTGTATGTCTGTGTGCGTATATATACCATAGGTGTAGAGGTGTCCATGGAGGCCATAATAGGATACTGGGTCCCTTAGAACTGGAATCACAGGCTGTTGTGAGCCACCTGATATGGGTGCTAGGATCTGGATTTGAGTCCTTTGTAAAAGCGGTAAGCACTCTTAACTGCTGAACTATCTCTTTAGCCCCTCATTCATAGTTTTTAAAGGACTTCCTTGCTGCCTTAGTGAGGGTTTCATTGCTTTGAAGAGACACCAAGACCACAGGAACTCTTATAAAGGAAAACATTTAATTGGAGATGGCTTACAGTTTTAGAGGTTTAGTCCATTACCCATCTTGGTGGGAAGCATGGCAGCAGGCAGGCAGACATGGTGCTGGAGGACCAAGAGTTCTACAGCTTGATCTAAAGGCAGCCAGGAGGAGACTGGACTCCTCACTGGACAGAGCCTGAACATAGGAGACCTCAAAGCCTGCCCCCACAATCCTTTTATCTCAAACTTAAGTTTGATAATTGGGGCTGATCAAGCACATGAATCCATGGGGGTCATACCTATTCCAACAACCACATCCCAAGGAAGTCCTTGAATCAGCCATTTCTCCAAAAAGACCTGCTTTCCTCTAAGATGTCTTCTCTTTTGTATTTTCTACACTGACAACCTTGTCAACTATAAGTCAAGTTTTCTTCCTTTTTACTTTTTGTGTCTTTAATATATTTTTCTTGTTTTAATGGGATGTCTAGCACATCTAGTATGATTTTGAATAGAAAGGCTACAGTGACATTCCTCAATTATGTGTTTTCAAGGAAACAACCTTATTTGTTATCTGCTTTCTACAGGTTTCTGCAAGTTAAGCAAATTTCAACCTATTTTTTTATACTAAGAGGTTTTTTTTTTTTTATTGTTTTAAATCATGAAAGGGTGTTTTTGTTTTTTTTTAAATCAAATTCCTTTTCCATTTCTTAGGATAATCATGTTTTGTCTCTAATAGCCTGATAATGAGTCCCAATTATATTTATAGACTTTTCTCACGCTAGAGGAATGTTGCAGGGTTTGTTTGTACTTTAAGACTTATCCATGGGTGCTGGAAAGATGGCTCAGTGGTTTCGAGCATAATTGCTCTTCCAGGGGACTCAGGTTCAATTCCTAGCACCCACATGGTGGCTCACAACCACCTGGAACTGCAGTTCCAGGGCACCCAAGCCCCTCTTCTGGCCTCTCTACAGAGAGCAGGCATGCACATGGTATGTAGACATGCAAAACACTTATGAATGTAAAATATAAATAAATAAACAAACAAATAAAATTAAAGATTTATGCATGTATGTTTGTGCAGTATGCCATGTAGTGGCAACAGAGGCCAAAGGAGGGTGCTGGACCCTCTGCTTTGGAGTTACAGATGGTTGATAGCTGTCATGTAGGTACTGCGAATGAAACCCAGGTCCACTGCAAGAGCAGCCAGTGTTCTGAACAGCTAAGCCATCTCTTCAGCTCCCCTTTTCAAATTTTTTAAATGTGAAATTTGAAATGTGCTTCCACAGCATATAGTCTATGTAGCATTTTATACTTGAAATGGATAAACACAAATTCTAGCCAAGACTTTGTAATAATGTGTTTATCAAATTATTAACAGTCACCACCAACAAAAAAAAAAAAAAACTTTTGTCATATGAATTGGTGATAAGATACTTAAAACCAGTTCTTAAAATCTTCAAAGATGTTTAACAGCTAAAATAATGCAAGTTTTTATTTTGTTTCACTGACAAATATATTGTTGGAATTTCTATGATAATATGAGTAGATTTCAAACCCATTATCTCTTTTCTACTACCTATTACAAAATAATGATGAAGCTCTTATTTGCAGAACATCCACCATTATTAGAACCATCACCCTGCAGCTAGCTTGGACATCATTAAAAGGGCTCATCAGAAGTATCTGATATTCATGAAGACAGAGTTTCAGGGTTTCTGCCTGGAGCTACACCCTCCAGGAGCCCCTGCTTGGCTTCCCCTGCACCCAGCCCCATCCCAACCAGTTACAACTTGGGCTGTGCATGGTGTTTCTTGGAAACTGGAACACAGACTCCTCCGACTGCTCTCCAGGCCCTTTGTCCTCAATGAGCAGAAGACCACAGAAGCTGGCTACTGAAGAGGCTGTCCAGATAGCAGAGCACCTCACTGGCCTTGCTTAGCACCTTTGCTAAAGAGCAAGCTCTGAGTGCTCACCACCTGCAGGGACTACAGCGAGATTTGTCAGGCCCGCACTTCACTAAGGGCCACTCTCTAGCGAGCCCTCTGGAGGAGGCTCTACTAAAACAAACGTGGTCATCATAGGGTTTGCACTGCCTCGAGTCCTATCTGAGCACCTGTAGGGCTGCAGACATCAGTAGCTCGTTACCTAGCTCTAATCCATATCCTAAGTAGAAAACTGTGTACTATTTTTTTCTCTCCTTCTGGTTGCGAAGAATTTTAATTATTGATTCAGTCCCATCAGTAGTTGTAGTACTATTAAGAATTTATTTTTCCTCGAGTAAATTTTGGATATAGTTTCTTAGGTATTGGACCATTTTGTCTGTGTTTTCAAATTCACCGACATCAAGTCTCTCCTTTATCTAATCTGTAGCTATGTCTCCTTTTTCACTGCTAATACTGGTTATTTGTGCCTTCTCCCTTTTCTTCTTGATCAATCTCAGCAGAGGTTTGTCTATTTTATTAGTCTTTACAAAGAACCAACTTCTGGCTCTGCTGCTCCTCTCGATTGTGTCTTTGTTCTCTATTTCTTTAATTTCAGCTCTGATCTTTTTTGACCTCCTTCCTTCCACATTTTTTGGATTCATTCTGTTGCTCTTCTTCTGATTTCTTCAATTGTATGTGGAGCTCATTCATTTTCAGGCTTGCCTTTTTTTCCCCCTTGTTTTGTTTTCCTGTTTGTTTCCTATAGCTCAGACTCACCTCAAGCTCACAATGATCTTTTCCCTAACCCTCCCAAGCACAGTGATTACAGGTGTGAGGCACTGAACCTAGCTTTTAGCCTCTCTTGTTTTCTAATTTATATATTTGAAAGCTATAAATTTCCCACTAATACTACTCTCAAACATGATCATATACGGTAATAATTTCATTGTTCAGTTCCAAGTGCTTCAGTATATCTATTATTATTACTTCTTTGACTCATGAATTATACAGAAGTATGTTTTTAAGTTCCCAAATGTTTGGGGGATTTTAAGTTTGTTCTTTTATTCAAATCTATCCTATTATGTTCAGATGATGTGGTCTTTGTAGTAACTCTGAAATTTATTGAGACTTGTTCTATTGCAATTGATAATTATTAATGTTTCCTATGTGCTCTGTAAGAATGTATGTCCTCTGATTATTGAATATAGAAATCTATGTGTGTCTATTAGCAACTACCTTATTCAAATTATATTTATCTAAACTGATTGCTTTTGTTATGATCTACCAAGAGTTTTTAATAGTTAACTCTGACAGTGGGGTTCTCTGTTTTCTTCTTATAGTTTCCTTTTTTAACATAAATTTTAACAACAATTAAGAATTGTTATATTTCTTGTAAAAGTGTAATATCCTTCTCTATTCCTGATGATAGAGGAATTATGCCAGGTTATCTTGTATTAATGTAACAGCACAAGCTTTTCTTCTTGTTAGGGTTTGGTGGTATATAATTTTCTATCTTTTTACTTTTAAGAATTTTTTACACCTTTGTGTTTTAATTATATTTCTTGAAAACAGCATATGGCGGGACTTTTTAAAAAAAAAAAACAAAAAAAACAAACTAATCTTGGGCTGGGCGTGGTGGTGCACGCTTATAATCCTAGCACTTGGGAGGCCGAGGCAGGTGGATCTCTGCATTTGAGGCCAGCCCAGTCAACATAGTGAGTTAGTTCCAGGCCAGCCAAAGCTATACAGTGAGACCCTGTCTCAGAAAAAAAAAAAAGTTTATCTAATGACCTCTGCCTTTAAAACTTAGCAAGTTTTGTTTACATTCCCTTCAGGGTGTTTGCAATTGTTTCTACCATTACTTTCTTATTTTGATTTTCTGCTACTTTTTGTATGCTTCCTTTTCTCCTTTTTCACCTGCTTTTTTGTTTTTGTTTTGTTTTTTAGTTTTAAGGGGTTTTTTTTTTCTATTTTTCTACTCTTTGGTTATCCTTGACATTCTACCATGAACTTACAAAGTTCAAACAATATTTTCAGTGTTTCTTGAAGAGTGCAGGAAGCTGAGAAACCTGATTTTAGTCATTCCTCTTCTAAGTACTGGATTTTGTTTTCAAGTATATGAATTTATTCCTTGTTTTTTGCTTGTTTGTTTTGTGATCTCAGAGTTATATATGATCGGTATTGTTTATATAGACAGGCAGTATTTGTTCGGCTGCACATGCATACATTCTTGCATCTCAGACTCCCCCTCCCCCTTTTATGGCATTATTCTCTTTCCTTATGAATATAGTGTTTGTCTACTGTTTTAGTTCAGCTCTCCAGTATTAACTCCCCAAATCTTTGCTGTGAGTTAAAGGCTTTATCTTCATCCTTAGGAGAGTTTGCTCAACCTTTAAAATACGTGTATATGCCTTGTTGCCTTTAAAAAGTACATCACCAGTCTAATTGTGGTTTGCTTTCATTTGGTTAGTGAGTGGGGTGCACAGGGAATACTGCACTTTCATTCTAACATGTTTAGACTTGTTTCTTTTTTATTTATTCTGCTTTTGAAATGTGTTTCATGGCTTAGTAGATGCATTTTTTTTATATAATTTCTGGAAAGTTCTCAACTATTAAAGTCTTTCTGTTTTTTTTTTTCCTCAAAATCAAACTGCCCATATTTTGTGCCTCTTAATTCTGTTTTTCGTAGCTCATAACAAGTCTTTGATATTTTCTGTCTCCTGTACTTCATTTGCGGACATTTCATCAGGTATATGTTTTAGTTTATTCTCTTCTCCAGCTATGTTTAATCTGCCTTTTACTTTTTCCATTTTGTGTTTTTCTTTGTAAAAGGTTCATTTACTTTCTAGTCTTTCTGATCCCTAATTAAGTCATTTGTTGCTTGCTCAAATTGTGATTACATCTACTACTTCTTTAAGTATAATTTTTGTTAAATCAGAATTCACTTTTTTGTGTATGGCATTGTAAATATTGTTCACATCTGAACTACACAGCACACTGACTATATCATCTCTACTGTGCACCTTTTTGTTTTCCTAAAATTCAGTGTTCTCGGAGTTTTTTTTTCTTTTCCTAGTGTTGTAGCACTTGCTACTAATTCTCAGCAATTCTATAAGAGTTAAAAATTCTTCCTAGAAATTATTTGTGGAATCCGAATCAGATCATACCCCTAGCCTGCTCAAAATTCTCCCATGACCCCCAATTCCCACAGTACACAAGCCAGAATCTTCTCCATGGACTAGATGTTCCTACACAGGTTAGATCCTTTACCTCCTTCATCTCGTTGCTATCAGCCTCACTCTTCTCTAGCTATCCTGGCCTTTTTTCCCTATTCCTCAAGCATGCTAGGGACCTTCCACCTACAGGACTTCTGATTTGCTGTTTTTACTACCTGAGACATCCTTCTTCCCAAATAATTTGATGACTTAACTAAGTCTTTCTATTATGTTTTCCCTAGAGAAGTATTTCCTAACCAACATATATAAACAGCCCTGCTCATCTCCATGTTGTGTCATAGCCTATTTTATGTTATGTCTTCTACAAAGCACTGATCACTATTTGATATATCTTTATTTATTGTGGTTAGTGTTTGTTTCTACCAAATAACCTGTAAGCTCCTCAAAACAGAGATTTCTGTGTTGTTTACTGCTGTAACTCCAGTGTCAAGAACAGTGTGTAATAATATTCAGTGAAAACTCAATAAAATATTTGTGGAATAAAGTGAATGACTGTGTGACTTCCTTTTTTTAATATGAAAAACACAGACAGAAATACTCAGAGAATTAGGGTCAGTATAAAGGTCTTTGTTGGCATGTTAGGAAACATAAATGGGGGCTGGTGAGATGGCTCAGTGGGTAAGAGCACCCGACTGCTCTTCTGAAGGTCCAGAGTTCTAATCCCAGCAACCACATGGTGGCTCACAACCATCCGTAACGGGATCTGGCGCCCTCTTCTGAAGACAGCTACAGTGTACTTACATATAATAAATAAATAAATCTTAAAAAAAAAAAAAAAGGAAACATAAATGCCATTATTCACAAGGATACTGAGTAGAAAGACACATTGAGGATAAGCCCTAGGTTTTCTAGAGTAGCAAGTTTACAATTGGTGGTATCATGCAAGGCCCTGTGTTCTTTGTGGCTGAATCTACGCTATCTGCTTCTGAAAACAGGACTGCCTCCTTTTTAACGAGCTCCCAAACTTGTTACTTTGTATGAACAAAGCACTGGCTCTCTTGCCTTATGAGGAACTGTTTCTTGGTTCTCAGTTTAAGCAGATCATTCCATTAGACTTTATCTGCAGTCCTTGAGAGGAGAGGATAGTGTGTATACAAAGTCTGAACTATAGCCAGTACCATTCTACATGTAAACACCACAGAAGGTAGATTGAAAGAATGCCCCTCCCCAATTGTCAAGGTAGCAACAGGCTTTTGACTTTTTAGTCCTGACTTTTCCCCTGACCCACATGGGTACTAGGCTGGCTCCAGTGTTTCCTAGATGCTAATACTGTTGTCTAATAGCTACCAACCTTTGTCCCCCATCCTACCCCCTCACACACACACACACACACACACACACACACAGTTTTGTCATATTTTTATTAAAATGCTAATATACACAGCTGTGTGGCATATCATTATAAACCATGCTTTCTGAGCCAATATCAGTTCAGTAACCATTAGCACACTGAGTTGAATCATCTAATTAGATGAATAGCTGTATAAAATTTGACTGACTACCTACTACATTTTAGGCATCCTGCTCTGCACAGACACCACCAAGATGGATAAGATGTAATTAAGATAAAACACCCTAATGCCCGGTGTGGTGGTGCATGCCTTTAATCCCAGCCCTTGGGAGGCAGAGGCAGGTGGATTTCTGAGTTCGAGGCCAGCCTGGTCTACAGAGTGAGTTCCAGGACAGCCAGGGCTATACAGAGAAACCCTGTCTCGAACCCCCCCCAAAAAAATCTAGCACCCTACTTTCAGGTATGGTAACAGTAACGCAAGAATCCCTACAGAATTCTTAGCTCTGCTTAGGAGACCAAGGAGGTTCCTTGGAAGAGATGGAGATTTAAATGATGAAATCCTATGCTGGTTGATAAATTTTAGTTGATAGTTCCTGTTCTAGTTGATAAATAAGGGGAAAAAGGGAAGTAATTCAGGCGAAGGGCACATTATGTGCAATGATACACAGCTAGAAAACTAGGCCAACCTGTCTCACTACGCTAACTCTTTCTGTGAGATCATGCTAACACACTTTGATACATAAAAAAATTCAAATAGGAGGAGTTGTGGTCTCCTCTGACATGCTAATCTGGTAACTATTAAAAAGTTGTTGACAAGTTTGCCTGACATGACTGACTGTCCACAAGTTTGTCTATATCATCCTCTAATATCTTTCTGTTCCCAGGACCTAAAGGTGGCTCACAACTGTTTGTAACTCCAATTCCAGGGGACCTGGCACTATCACACAGAAATTCATACAGGTAAAACACCAGTGCACATAAAAGTAAATAAATCATTAAACTTTTAAAGTCAGACTTGAAACAAGCAAGAAACTCAAGAGGCTATGGACCCTAATAGTTGAGAAAAAGATGGAAAAGCCAACTCTATTACCTGAAATTTTTTTCCGTTCCTTGGCTGGTGTTGGAAGTCAAGAAAGATTCCTTTCCACACATGTGCCTGGAAGAGACTGTAACCTCCAAGATCGTCACAGTCCCAGGGTGGGTCTAAAGGATACCTTTCACAAAGCTCCAAGGTCTTAAGCAAAAATAGTAGGGCGCCTAGTTGGGAAATTCCAGGTCAATGAAAGGCCATGTCAGAAAAGAATAGGTGGGTAGCATCTCAGGAAGAACACCTGAGGTTCTCTGGCCAATACCATGTATTGCACATTCACACACACATTTTGGACCAGTTGTATGGGTGATCTGCAAATGCTATGCAATTTTATGTAAAGGACTTGAGCATCCATCCTTTTACTGTCCAGAGGTGGTCATGGTGTCAGCCCCTCAAAGGTACCAAGGGATGACTGTATTCCCTTGGCCTTAGTTATCCACTTCCCTGGAGCATTCATCCTTTAGTATACTTTATATTATTTTTATTTGTAATGTGTGTGTGTGCACATGCGTGTGCGTGCTTGCATGTGTATACACACATATACATAAGAGTAGATGTGAAGGTCAGAGGACAACTTTCAGGAATTAGTTCTCTCCTATGGGTTCTGGGCATTGAGCATAGGTCATCAGACTTGTGTTGTGGCAAGAACTTTTACCTGCTAAGCCATCTTACCAGCCCTATTATTTATCATTTGCTTTGTGCTTCTGGGGACCAACCTGAGAAGACTATATATGCTAGGCAAGCAAGCACTCTAATACTGAGCCACCTTTCTAGCCTTTAGTATTCTATTCTCAAGAAGAGGCAGACCAACTTGATCTCTTAATCTGAAGCCAGAATTCCCAAGACATTCTATAGTCGTGACTGGATGTGGCTGCAGTTCTTGCCCACTGCTCCCCCCAGTTCTGCAGCTGCATAGAACACATTTAGACAGGCCCCACAGTACTCACCAGTAGCAATGTCTTAAGGATGAGAGCTGATCATGTTATAAACAGAAAACCAGAGCAGCCTGTTCCTCACCAACCACACAGTTACCAGAGAACCAGTTTGTGTTCCCACACACCAATCCTGCTGGTGCCCCAGCTTGGCTCAGCCATGGATGGATTTTCCTGGACTCACTTAACACCTTATGCTCTGAGTTTCCCTAAAAGTTGCTCATGTACATTTTTAGGGAGAAATTTGTCGTCTGTCCTTGCCTGGAATTCCTCATACCTTCCATAACCAACTAGGTGTGTGCATGTTACCTATGTTTTCAAAATGAAACAAAATATTATTTAGGAATACACCAATTTGGTAAATAAAATTTTATGAAAAACTCGTGCTCCTCGGAGGGGGATTGCAACACAAAAGGAAGAACGACATTGGCTGGCCAGACCACCCACTAGGGTGGCCTTGTCTGACATCAATGGGAGGGGAGGCCCTCAGTCCTGTGGAAGCCTGTTACCCCAGCATAGAGGGATGCTAGAGCAGTGAGGGGGAAGTGGGTGGGTGGATGGAAGAGCACCCTCTTGGAGACAAAGGGGAGGGGGGAGAGGACATGTGGGGGACTTGTGGAGGGGCAACCAGGAAGTGGGATACCATTTGAGATGTAAACAAATGGAATGATTAATAAAAAATAGTTATTTAGGCTAGAATACAAAAAAAAAAAAAAAATTAAAGGGTTCCACCATGTTGGGGGGGGGGGCTTCTACTCTTAACTGCTGAGCCATCTCTCCAGCCCCACAGAGACAGGGTTTCTCTGTGTAGCCCTGGCTTTTCCTGGAACTCACTCTGTAGACCAGGCTGGCCTTGAACTCAGAAATCCGTCTGCCTCTGCCTCCCAAGTGCTGGGATTAAAGGCGTGCGCCACCACTGCCCGGCTCCTACACACTTTCTTAAAAAAATTAAAATATTTAATTATTGTAATTGTTTATTTCATCTGTGTGTGGGGGGGTGCACATGGGTGGAGCTCAGAAGAATAGTTGCAGGAATTGATTCTCTCCTTCCACAATGTGAGTCCCAGGCAGTGGTAGCACATGCACTTAATCCCAGCACTAAGGAGGCAGAGGTAGGGAGAATCTCTAAATTGAGACCAGCCTGGTCTACAGAGTGAGTTCCAGAACAGCCAGGGCTACACAGAGAAACCCTGTCTCAAAAACAAAACAAAACAAAACAAAACAAAAAACAACAAAAAACAAATAAAATTAGAAATATAAAATTTTAAAGATGCTCTGCATATCTACATATACCATCAGTGAAATGTGAATTAAGATAACAGTGCCATGGCTAGAGAGATGGATCAGCAGTTAAGAGCACTGACTGCTCTACCATAGGTCCTGAGTTCAATTCCCAGCAACCACATGGTGACTCACAACCAAACCATCTGTAATGGGATCCAGTGTGTCTTCTGGTGTGTCTGAAGACAGCTACAGTATATATACTGTGTGTGTATATATATATATATATACACAAAGAGAACTGAATGTACAGTGAGTCTATATAATCTCAGAGTCACTATGGGAAGCAAGTGTTCACATACCAGAGCCTATGGGGTACCTTCTCATTCAAACCACCACAGAGAACATCACAGAAGAGAGGAAGAGAGAGTGGAAAGATTATAAGAATGAAAGGAAAAGATATTGGTTTGAGGAACACTTTCCTCTGGACATAATATGGCCATTGCTCTCCTGAACCCTCAGCAGCTGTGATTATCCACACAAAACATGCACAAGATTATGTCCATGTACATGCATGGAGGACAAGAGGACTTCACAAGGTCCCTCACATCTCCAAGGATATATAGGAGAGACACTTTTTTTTTTCTTTTTTTCTTTTTTATTTTCTTTTTCTTTTTTTTTTTTTTTGGTTTTTTTGAGGCGGGGTTTCTCTGTATAGCTCTGGCTGTCCTGGACCTCACTCTGTAGTCCAGGCTGACCTCGAACTCAGAAATTCACCTGTCTCTGCCTCCCAAGTGCTGGATTAAAGGGGTGCTCCACCACTGTCCGGTGAGATGTTTTCTTATGTGGTGTAGCCACTTATAAGCTTATGGCTCTGTAACTCCTTACCCTGCTTCTGTAAATATCCCTAATTAAACTCACTTGTTCACCAAGAAAAAAAATCAATGACATATTATTATAACACCTATTGAGATGATTGCAAGCCTAAATGCCTATGCCTAACACTTACTTAAAGATGTAGCTCAACCAGAACTTATGTTATCTATTGCTGGTAGGAATGGACAATGGAAAAGTGCCCTCCAAAGAAACATCCTCTTACTATACACTCCAGATTTTTTTTTCCAGACAAGATTTCTTTGTGTCCTGGCTGCTCTGTTCTGGAACTGACTCTGTAACCAGGCTGGCCTCAAACTCATGGGAGATTCACCTACCTCTAGCCTCCCGAGAGCTAGGGTTAAAGGCATGTGCCACCACACTCAGCCTCAATTTCATTTCTTGATAATTAACTTGTGACTTCAAAACTTATCTCTACAGGAAAATCTGCACACAGATATAACACCTGTACTCATAATTGTTCAAGCTTAGGCCTGATAGTGAAAGACCCACAATGTGAAGACTCCCCAACATTCTGACTCAGGAGAGGTGACACCCCAAATCACTCACAAGAGACGGTCTTGCTGCAAACTGCAAGAGGACTTTTATTCAAGAGCGCTCTCGGGCCCACAGTCATACACCACACAGGGGTAGAGGACCTTGGCGCCCTGAGTAGCTGGATAAGGGGGTATTTAAAGGGAGAAACAACAACTCAAGGAGGTGGGGAGGGTGTTGTTGGAAAATACCAAAAATACCAGTTAAGAGTCACAAGGAAGTGCAAAGTCACAAGAGTCACAAGGAATATCTGGTAATTGTGCGGGTTATTTCTCAAGACAGTTTCCAAGAGCCCCTAACAATAGCACATTTGCATAGCGGGTTCCAGCAATGGTCAGGGTGGGTCAGGGTGACTTTCTTTCAATGAACACTCCTTGAACCCAGGAAGCAGGTGGGTGGAAGAATGTTGCTATCTATTTTATGATTAGCATACCTTGGAGCATTGAGTCACAGAGGTCACATTCTCAAGCCTGGGTCTAAAGGCCTAGAATTTTGCTTTTATGTTATACTTTTTCAATAGCATATACCCTTAATCCTAACACTCAGAAGATAGAGAAAAAAATGCAAATTTAAGGCCTACCTGGGATATGTACCAAGTTCTAAATCACCTTCAGCTACTATGTAGCAGCAACAACAACATAAAAGTAACCATACTTTGAAGCAATGAAAGCATTCTGTAGTAGATAAGTGCATAAAGTATGGTATGAGCTAGAGAGATGGCTCAGTAGTTCCTCAGTTCAAATCCCAGCAACCACATGGTGGCTCACAACCATCTGTAATGGGATCTGATGCCCTCTTCTGGTGTGTCTGAAGACAGCTACAGTGTACTTATATACATAAGTAAATAAATGTTTAAATAAAATATGGTGTCTTAGGGTTTTATTCCTGCACAAACATCATGACCAAGAAGCATATTCAGCTTACACTGCCACATTGCTGGTCATCACCAAAAGAAGTCAGGACTGGAGCTCAAGCAGGAGCTGATGGAGAGGCCATGGAGAGATGTTACTTACTGGCTTGCTTCCCCTGGCTTGCTCAGCCTGCTCTCTTATAGAACCCAAGACTACCAGCCCAGAGATGGCATCACCCACAAGGGGCCTTTCCCCCTTGATCACTAATTGAGAAAATGCCCCATAGCTGGATCTCATGGAGGCATTTCCTCAAGGGAGGCTCCTTTCTCTGATAACTCCAGCTTGTGTCAAGTTGACATAGAAAACCAGCCAGAATATACAGATGGTATATTCAGGCAAGGGAGTTGTTGACAAAAAGAAACAAGATATCCAGTCATAAAGAGACATGGAGCTTTAAATGCATATTGCTAAGTGATACTGACCTTAAGAAACTACATACTAAGTTCTATTTTAGTTTTTAATTTTTTCTATTTTTATGTACCGAATTCTAAATAACTATGTTCTGGAAAATAATTATGAAGACACTAAAAAGGTAGTCAGGTAAAAGGATTGGCCAAGGATTAGGGGGAATGAATGAGTTGTTGGAACACAGGATCTTAGGGCAAGAGAATCACACTGTATGGTACTATAATGGTGATTAATGTAAGTTTGACAAAACTCATTCATTGAGTGAACAACATCAAGGACAAAGTTTTGGGGGAAGTTGAAACAAGGGTTCTCTGTGTAGCTCTAATTGTCCTGGAACTCTGCCACAGACCCTCTGGGTTCCTTTGTCTGCGTGGAACAAGTCTCTGGGTGCAGATGGCGCAAGGAGTTGGTGAATGACAGATCAACATGCGACATTGTGTAGAATCTGAATGTAATTTGTCAAGTCGAGCATCAAACTTTTTACACAGAATAACAAGAAACCAGGCGAGATACAATCCACCAAGTTACAGTGACACAATACAAAAGGAATGTATACATCAAAAGAAGGCGGGGACTAGGCCACTGCCACTAAGAAAGGAGCCAGGTGTTAAGCTAGTCTATTGTTAAGCCCACCACCAGGGGTTCTGCTCTAGCAGACCTTCTCATGAATACTGCAAAACCATGACCCCTCTATTTCCTGGGCCCTGATAATTTCTTGTAACTTTTAAGTATCTGTGGAGAATCTCCATTTGTCAGAAGAATTCATCAACTTGCTTCTAATATGCAATGTAGCCTGTACTGAAGATTTCTGTCTCAGTGGGATTCCCTGGCTCTTTCATGGTATTCCCTTGTTTGGGTTGAGATTGGCTACTGTCCTTTAGTAAACACTCTGCAGACCAGCCCTGAGTTGCTGGCTCCGTCTTTTGTAATGCTTAATTAGTTACTGAATAGGTAATTTACTGCATTCCTACCAGATTCTAAGCTCATAGGCTTCTGGAACAGTGGGAGGCTTTAGCTATGTCAGAATTCAATCTTAAAAGGCACTTATAATAAAATAATACTAAAAGAGAGCACGTGGATCCATTCACCAGACTAACTCGGGGATAGGGTATGAGTATACGGGTTAATGAGAATGCCAAAGCTCCAGGAGGTGAGTTTCAGTGAAACTCTTTGCCTCGTGAGTGCTTCTAGGCCTCTTGGGATGCCAAGCAAACTTCACTGGAGTGTTCGTAGCAGAACTCACTCTGTAGAGCAGGCTGGCCTCCAACTTAAAGATCTGCTGCCTCTGCCTCCTGAGTGCTGAGATTAAAGGTGTGCATCACCATCGCCTAGTAAGAGCAAACTCTTAATGCAAATTATGGACTTGGTTTATAGATCACTATAGATAAATGGGTTTTAAGAAAATGTACCGCCGGGCGTGGTGGCGCACGCCTTTAATCCCAGCACTCAGGAGGCAGAGGCAGGCGGATTTCTGAGTTCGAGGCCAGCCTGGTCTACAAAGTGAGCTCCAGGACAGCCAGGGCTATACAGAGAAACCCTGTCTCGTAAAAACCAAAAAAAAAAAAAAAAAAAAAAAAAAAAAAAAGAAAATGTACCACTGTACTATTGTAAGATGTAGATAGTGGAAAAGATTATACCTCTGTGGCAACAGGAAATATATAAAAACTCTGTACTTTGTAAAGTTTACACTCAATTTGTTATGAGCCCAACACTGCCTTATTTATTTAGTCATTTATTTGTTTTCTTTTTTTTTTGTTGTTTTTTTGTTTTTTTTTTTTGTTTGTTTGTTTGTTTTTTTGAGACAGGGTTTCTCTGTATAGCTCTGGCTGTCCTGGAACTCACTTTGTAGACCAGGCTGGCCTTGAACTCAGAAATCCGCCTGCCTTTGCCTCCCGAGTGCTGGGCTTAATGGTGTGCGCCACCATGCCCGGCTTGTTTTCACTTTTTTAAAGATTTAGTTATTTGTTTTATGTATGTGAGTATACTGTAGCTGTCTTCAGACACACCAGAAAAGGGCATTGGATCCCATAACAGATGGTTGTGAGCCACCATGTGGTTGCTGGGAATTGAACTCAGGACCTATGGAAGAACAGTCAGTGCTCTTAACTGCTGAGCCATCTCTCCAGCCCCTTGTTTTAAAATTTTTGAGTGAGGTTCTTGCTATGTATTTCAGGCTGGCCTCAAAGTTATGGTTCTTATAATTTAGCCTCCTAAATTCCAGGATTACAGGTGTCTTAGTTAGGGTTTTGTTGCTGTGAAGAGACAACATGACCACAGCAACACTTACAAAGGAAACATTTCATTTGGGGTTGGCTTACAGTTCAGAGGTTTAGTCTATTAAGGTGGCAAAAAGCATAGTGACACACAGGCAGACATAGTTCTAGAGAAGTGGCTGAGAGTTTTACATCTTGATCCACAGGTAGCAGGAGACTGTTTATAGCTTGAGCATATATAAGACCTCAAAGCCCACCCCCACAGTGACACAGTTCCTCCAACAAGGCCAAGCTTCCTAATAGTGCAGCTCCCTATTCGAGGCCAGCCTGGTCTACAGAGTGAGTTTCAGGACAGCCAGGGCTATACAGAGAAACCCTGCCTTGAAAAACTCAAAGCTATCTCTAATGGGATCTGATGTCCTCTTCTGGTGTGTGTACAACAGTGTACTCACATATATAAAATAAATAAATAAATCTTTAAAAAAAAACAATGACTTCATGAAATTCTTAGGCAAATGGATGGAACTAGAAAATATCATCCCGAGTAAGGTAACACAGTCACAAAAGAACACACATGGTATGCACTCACTGGTAATGGATACTAACCCAAAAGGTCACCATGCCCATGATAAAACCCACAGACCATAATGGAACTTAGGAGGAAGGAAGACCAGGATGTGCATGCTTCAGTCCTACATTGAGGGGGAACAGAATGATCCCAGGAGTTGGAGGGAGAGGGGACCTGGGAGGGAGAGAGGAGGGGGAGGAAATAAGGGGGAGCATTATCAGGTACTGGAGGGGATGGGAGAGAGAGTTACAGAAGCTCAGGAAATTGAATAAAAATATGTAGCAGTGGGGGATGAGTAACTGGGGATAGCCACTGGAGGATCCCATACACCAGAGAAGCGAGTGGCTCCCAACAAGAAGGACATTGTTGCAACTGCCAAGAAGAGCTTGCTGACAGGAACTAGGTATGGCTGGTCCCTGGGAGGTTCTGCTAGCACCTGACTAATGCAGATGCAGATGCAGCCAACCATCAGACTGAGCTCAGGGACCCTGGTCGGGGAGCTGGCAGAAGGACTGAAGGAGCAGAGGGGGGATTGCCACCCCACAGGAAGAACAATGTCGGCTGGCCAGATCTCCCAGTGCTTCCAGGGACTAGACCACCAACCAAGGAGTTCACAGGGAGGGATCCATGGCTCCAGCTGCATATGTAGCAGAGGCTGCCTTATCTGTTATCAGTGGAAGGGGAGGTCCTTGGTCTTGTGGCAGTTTGATGCTCCAGTATAGGACATGCTGGAGTGGTGAAGCAAGAGTGGGTGAGTGGGTGGTTAGGGGAGCATCCTCATAGAGGCAAAGGGGGGGGGTGGCAAGGGCAGATGGGATGGGAGGGGGTGGAGAGGTAACCTGGAAGGGGAATTTGAGATGTAAACGAATGGAATGATTAATAAAAAATTAATTTAAAAAATTGAAAGGAAAACAAGAGATTTGGTACTCTTTCTCAATATCCAGACTCATTATTAGATTGAGTCCTGAATGTTTAAGAAGTACAATCCAAATCATGAGGGAGAAAACAAGCACTTATACACACAAATGATAGAGTGAAAGAACCCTCGGTGACATGAGTGGAAAATGACTCTAGATCAGAAGAAAAAAAGCACCATATTAGATTGAGCCCAGAATTTTTTGTGGCACTTTAACCATTTTCTTTTCTTTTCTTTCTTTCTTTTTTTTTTTTTTTTTGTTATTTCTGTTTTGTTTTGGTTTTTGAGACAGGGTGTCTTAGTCAGGGTTTCTATTACTGCACAAACATCATGACCATGAAGCAAGTTGGGGAGGAAAGGGTTTATTCAGCTTACACTTCCATACTGCTGTTCATCACCAAAGGAAGTCAGGACTGGAACTCAGACAGGTCAGGAAGCAGGAGCTGATGCAGAGGTCATGGAGGGATGTTCTTTACTGGCTTGCTTCCCCTGGCTTGCTCAGTCTGCTCTCTTATAGAACCCAAGACTACCAGCCCAGAGATGGTCCCACCCACAAGGGGCCTTTTCCCCTTGATTACTAACTGAGAAAATGCCTTACAGTTGGATCTCATGGAGGCATTTCCTCAACTGAAGCTCCTTTCTCTGTGATAACTCCAGCTGTGTCAAGTTGACACAAAACTAGCCAGTACACAGGGTTTCTCTGTGCAGCCCTGGCTGCCTGGAACCCACTTTGTAGACCAGGCTGTCCTTGACCTCAGAAATCCGCCTGCCTCTGCCTCCCGAGTGCTGGGATTAAAGGTGTGGGCCTGGGCTGGTGAGGTGGCTCAGTGGATAAGAGAACCCGACTGCTCTTCCGAAGGTCCAGAGTTCTAATCCCAGCAACCACATGGTGGCTCACAACCATCCGTAACGAGATCTGGCGCCCTCTTCTGGAGTGTCTGAAGACAGCTACAGTTGTACTTACGTATAATAAATAAATAAATCTTTAAAAAAAAAAAAAAAAGGTGTGCGGTGTGCGCCACCACGCCTGGCTTAACCATTTTCAATTCTACAGCTACATGGCAATAGTTATATTTTTAAACGTTTTTCAGCCATCTCTAAACCTTTTCCACAGCCCAAACAGAAACTGTATGTACCAAGTAATCAATCTACCGTATTCCCAGCCTCTGGCAACCTCTACTCTACTTTTTGGTTTTTTGTGAATATGCAAGTTCAAATAATATCACTTAAATGAAATCACAAAATGTCTGTCCTTTTGTATCTAGGTTACTTCATTTAGAATGTTTTTAAGGTTCATCTATGATAGACCCATCTCTCCCTGGAATCCTCAAATATGATGTTAAGCACGTTACGCATTGATAAATACTAGTAATACTGTTAAGTCCTATTAGAAGTGTTGATTCTTCCATTAAATCTTCCCTTTAAAGGCCGGGCGTGGTGGTGCACACCTTTAATCCCAGCACTCGGGAGGCAGAGGCAGGCGGATTTCTGAGTTCGAGGCCAGCCTGGTCTACAAAGTGAGTTCCAGGACAGCCAGGGCTACACAGAGAAACCCTGTCTCGAAAAACCAAAAAAAAAAACAAAACAAATCTTCCCTTTAAAGAAACTTTCGTGTTTAATGGTTTGTGGATTGTTAACCGTTTCAACTCAGGCTGTTTGTGAGGCCCTTCCTTCCCTTATACCTGCTATGGTAATCCCAGTCAACCAAGCCCTTTAGCAGCCAGACATTTTACCCTCACCTCAGCCTCCTTGCTCCAACATGGATGCTTAGAGGAACCTTCACTGTAACCACCGCTGCTTGCTATGGAAGGACAACTCCAGCCCCAGAAGGCACCACTCTGACCAACAGTTTTCAAACACCTTGTGCTTGCTTATTATTATCACAAGCCTTAGTGAACCCCAGCATTTATCTTCACATATGCCAGAAAGAGAGAGAGTGCACCTCCATCTCCTCTCTGTGTCCCTTATTGCAAACTGTTTGGCTTGTTTCTCAAATTACCTGGGAGAAGAAACCTTCCTGTGCTGTCCTTCTAGTGTTGCAACATTTAAAATAGTGCTATATTGTTTTGGATCTTTATCATTAGAAGAGTGACCAAAGTAGCATGAAGAGGAGACAGTAGAAGGAAGAGACAGGACAGTGGCAAAACACATGCTGCCACCATAGCAGCAGTGGTAGGAGTATCATTAATTGTAACAGGACAGCTGAAGCATTTCAGAATGGCTTGGGACAAAAAACAGTAGGAGGGGCAGAAGTGATAAAGAAGACAGAGCAGAAGTATAGAAATGATCGAAGAGGAAGAGCCAGTGCTGAATGATAGACTAAGGAATGCCAGAGCTGACAAGCTGTGGATCTCAACCACTAATCCAGTGCAACGGAGTAGCCAGACTTTAACACCCTAGGCCTGAAAATCCTTAACACTGGCCACTATAGGAGCTGAGGGCCCCAGTTCCTGGTGGTTACCCAGGAACTAAAAATAGCACGTGCACTGCTTCTGAAAGTTGGAAGAAAATAGCTGTCAAGTACCAGGGTTGTTGGTGGTTAAAACCCAGAGTAGCAAGTCCCGCATCCGCATCCGAAAGCCTAGAAAAACAAAACAAAACAAAAAAAGAATCTCGTAATGTGCTTCTTGGTGCTTTTCATATCTTCTTTGGAGAAAAAACTTCAAATCTCTTTAAAAATTTGAAATGTATGTGTATGGTGTTTTGCCAGCATGTGTGTCTGTGCATCATGTATATGCCTGTTTCCTGCTGAGGTTGGAAGAGGATATCCCTGGAAATTAAAGACAGTTGTGAGCCACTATGTGGGTGTTGAGGACTGAACATGAACATGGATGGGTCTTCTGGAAGAACAGTCAGCATTCTTTTTTTTTTTTTTTTTTTTTTTTGTTTTTTCGAGACAGGGTTTCTCTGTGTAGCCCTAGCTGTCCTGGAACTCACTCTGTAGACCAGGCTGGCCTCGCACTCAGAAATCTGCCTGCCTCTGCCTCCCAAGTGCTGGGATTAAAGGCATGCACCGCCACTGCCTGGCACAGCCAGCATTCTTAATTGCCAAGCCACCTCTCCAGCCACACTTTTTTTTTTTTTCAGATGTATGCGTATGAGTGTTTTGCCTGTATGTTTATATGTGCTTCATGTGTGCGCTGGGTGCCAGTGAAGGTTAGAAGAGTGCATCAGATTGCCTGGAACTGCAACTACAGATGGTGAGCCACCACGTAGATGCTAGTAATTAAACCCAGGTCCTGTGCAGGGGCAGCAAGTGCTCTCAACCACTAACCCACCTCTCTAGCTCCCATTTCCTTTTCTAGTTTTGCTTTTACTTATTTTTGTTTTGTTTTTGAGACAGTGTCTCACCATGTAGCGCTTCCTGGTCTAGAACATGCTCTGTAGACCAGGCTGGCTTCACAGTCACAGAGCTCTCCTTGTCTCTGCCTCCTGAGTACTAGGAATAAAGGTGTGCACCACAAGGCTTTGCATGGCTTTACTTTTGCCCTATATAGACAAGGCTGGCCTCTAACTTGAGATCTTATTCTTTTTCCTGAGTACTGGGATTAGTCATATGCTGCCATGCCCAAGTGTTTATGTGTTTTGTTCTTTTTTTTTCCCCCGAGACAAGGGTTTCTCTGTGTAGCCCTGGCTGTCCTGGAACTCACTCTGTAGACCAGGCTGGCCTCGAACTCAGAAATCAGCCTGCCTCTGCCTCTCAAGTGCTGGGATTAAAGGTGTGCCCCACCACCAAAAGTTGTTTTATTGGCTATCCAAAACTTGGGCTCAACAATAGTTTGTTACATGAGTCATTTTATTGGTCCAGGAGATTTTTCCAATTGCTGGATACATTATTTAAATATATACAATAAACATGGCATAAAAGAGAAGGG
The DNA here is from genome assembly GCF_978045245.1 of Mus caroli. Lineage (NCBI taxonomy): Eukaryota > Metazoa > Chordata > Mammalia > Rodentia > Muridae > Mus > Mus caroli. The sequence continues at coordinate 20,287,879 of NW_028227260.1, forward strand.
CCCTACAAGGGCCTGAAGAGTCATTTTTCCTTTAGGGGTATGTCATTTGTAGGTTGCCCAGGCTGCAGTAGTTGGTCCCATACTCATGCACATCCAGGCAGCACTAATTATAGTCAATCAGTTGTTTTAATAGAGGGTGAGAGAGAGCTCAGTGGCCATGAGCACTTACTGCTCTTGCAGAGGACCTGGATTCAGTTCCCAGCACCCACATGACAGCATCCACTGTCCAACTGTCTGCAACAATAAGTTTGCAAAGTTATGTTGTCAGAACTTCTATGGGGCAATGTAGACAAAAAATGAAAATATTTAAGGCAACAGAATCTTAGAGTTGATTAGCTATAGTAAAGCACTCAATTCTCTATATATTAACACCCCTTTCATAAGAACTCTAAAAAGCACATTACAAAGTATAGTTGAGACTAGCCTGGTAGCCTTTTTCCTCTCCTTCCTGAGGATAAATTCAGGCATTTTACAGTGTTCCTTGCAATTGAGTATGCCTGGTGTCCAACTCCCCTCTTTTCAGTATCCCAAGAACCTCTCACTTGGTCATTTCCACCGTTAATTGACAATTGAGTGTAGATGACAAAGACTACAGTGAATCCATGCTTTGAAGATTTCAGTGGAGAATATAGATTGAGTTTGGTTCCTATAATAATGGATAACAGAATCATGGCAGTAACCAGAAAATTTTTTATTAATCTGTGTAAATCTGTAATGATTATTTTAGTATAGTCTTCCTAGTACCAAAACTGATGGCAGGTAGAGTGAAGAGGTCTACAGAGTGGTTCCCAGACAACTAGGGCTACACAGAAAAACCCCGTCTCAAAACAAACAAAACGGCCTACTGGTTATATAACAAAGTCTAGCACTGCTAAGGAAAGCTTGTCTAGGTACCAAAATGCAGAGTCCTAGCCTTTCTTTTAGTTCGCAGAAACCCTTTAAAGGAAAAGGGCCCCTTTAAAGTAAACCTTCAAGCCGGGCGTGGTGGCGCACGCCTTTAATCCCAGCACTCGGGAGGCAGAGGCAGGCGGATTTCTGAGTTCGAGGCCAGCCTGGTCTACAAAGTGAGTTCCAGGACAGCCAGGGCTACACAGAGAAACCCTGTCTCGAAAAACCAAAAAAAAAAAAAAAAAAGTAAACCTTCACACGTATTTTTAAAAAGTGTAGTCAAAATTTCCCTCCCTTCCTTTGCCTCTGTTTTGGTGACATAAAAAAAAAAATACCCACATCTCTTGAAATACACAAGTATTGATTATGATTAACTGTTAATCTCTGCTGGCCCAGACTATCTTTACAGTCCACCAGTTAGAGTGGAATTAGAGTATACATGAAGTTTTTGTCCTGAGTCATTTTATTGGTCCAGGAGATTTTTTCCAGTTTCTGGATACATCATGTAAATATACACAATATACATGACATAAAGAAGAGAAGGGCCCTGGTAGGGGAGGAAGACTCATTTCTCCTCTGGGAAGCAACAGAAAATAAAGAGATACAACATTTTAGAAATTATTTTTATTACATCTATTTTATGTGTGCACGCACACAAATGGTGACCAGGACAACTTGCATGAGTTGATTCTCTCTTACCACGTGGATCCCTGGGATTGAATTCAGGCCACCAGGCTCGTGTAGCAAGTGCTTTTACCCACTGGGCCATCTCACTGGCCCAAGATACAACATATTTATAAGACAAAACAAACAAAAATAGAGGGCAAAACTGCAAGTAGCAAGATCTCAGAAGCAAAGAAAAATAAAAATAGAAAAGTGGACTTTTTCATTTTCTCAAATGAACATCTGAGCGCATGACATCAAACAATAATTTGCAACTGTTCCATCAGGTCCGCTAAATTATGTGCAGGTCTGGAAACTCACACTTGCTACATTGTCATCCCTTTTTCCTCCTTTGAGACCCCATGGGGAGGTTCCTTGAGACCAGACAACTAAGGGATACAATAGTCACACTTGGCTTACAGATGTTCTGCAGGACATGCTAGCCTCTGCTACAAGTGGCTAGTTTCAGAGTTACAGCTCCACTTTGGGTTGATTACTATTACAGAAACAGTCAAAAGCATAGACAGCTTGCTGGCTCATGTCTGCATAGTCAAGGATTTGGAAATAACAAGACTGAAATGCTGAAGAGACATCTGAGGAAAAAGGCCTATGCAAATAGCTGTCCATTTTGGAATGAGCACAGTGAGAATTTTCATGACCCATGTAAACAAGCACCAGTATAGAAAAATCTCAAAAGAGATATTCCATTCTATGGTTGTGGCCAATCTCTATCCTGTCACCTTTATCTTTGCCAATAGGCTTCTGAACAAAGTGGCCATGATAGCAGGCATGGGCTCTAAGTCAGGGTTGCCCTGAAGGCCAATCTCATTGTAGTTTACTGTTGAACGCTCAACATGCCAACAAAGAAGTCCTTTGCCTTGATAATTGATTACACATGCACTGCAAGAAGTCAGTCCTGGTCCTCCAAAATTCTGACAGGAAACAGAAAAAAAATCTTGGTTGCAAGCATGTGCTACCTCTCATGAAGAATCACAGGTGACAGCAAGAGCCCAGAAAGCAGAGACAGGTGTATGAAAAACCATCCTCAGTTTTGGAATCAATTCAAGGAACTTCATATGCCCAGATGGATTTAACTTGTAACGGACCAGTTTGGAAACAGCTCCTGTTTCCACCTGCTACAGGCACACACATATCCTTTGCCCTTTTTGAACTGGAATGTCTGTATATGCCTTCCCACCATTGTATATTAGGAAGTGGTAGGGATGGATAATGCGTATTTTCACATTTCACAGTTCCATCCATAGAGAAAAACAGTACTTGAGCCATATGTAGGGATTGTGCCCAAGGCAATTCATTCATATTTAGCACCTTTGAGGTTATGCAGTAATGGGATGTGATGTAAGAAAGAAAACTTAAGGAGTAGATATATTTTGTACATGGATGGAACATGAATGAGATTAAGTATCAGAGAGCAAACCATAATAGTTCATCTCCAAGATGACCCCCCCAATGAACCCCATCCTCTTAATTCCTTCCTTCTGAATATGGTCTAGACCTCCCCCCCTTTCCCTCTTAATGGCTTCTAATTAATATTGTCAATTGCAAAAAACAATGGAATGTTATTTCTGAGATAGTCATTTCTGTTTCTTGCCCATCTTGATCTCATAAAACAATCAGCCATATTGTGAGCTGCCCTGTGAAAAATCCACCCACATTCAAGAAACTGATTGAACCTGTAAGAAACTGAGTCCTGCCAACTACAGAACTTCTAAGTACATCCTAACCCAATATGCCAGAAGATGACAGCTGCGCTGGCTGACATCTTGATTGATGCCTGTGAATGACCTTGAAGTCAGCTAAATGTTGCTTTATTGGCAGTTTTGACTTTTGTTTGAGACAGGGTCCCACTCTACAACTCAGGCTAGTTTCAAATTTGCAATCTTACCTGCTCTTACTTCCATAGGTTTGGTTTTAAAGGTATGTGCCAACCATGTTACTGTCTTACAGTAATACACACTGAACACAGACAGTCATGGGAGACAGGCATGGGAATGATGCCACAGAACAATAGCAATACAAGCTTCTACCTAGCTGGCATTGCTGATGTCCCAGTTGACTAACAGTAAAGTTCCATTATGAACAATAGTCTGGTGGCACACCAATTACTTAGACCCCCCTCTGAAATAAATAGGGCTTTATTTTGCATCGAAAATGGTTATCGCAACCCTGTCATGTTTTGGCTGGGCCCAGCATATTGCCCTAGGGGTCTATTCCTTATATGCTTACTCAGAACTTGCCAAGTATCTTATATACTTGAGTGTGGCACCCAGGATTTAAGCACCCCCTAATTTCAGGTCTTCTAGGACACATGGTTAATGTTTCTCTTTCAGGGCTCTGGTGGTCTTGGTCCAGACCCAAATGACTTCCAGAGTGTCATCCTGGATCAGCAGACTCCATACAGTGCATAAGGAACAGAATTCACATGCAGTGTAGGGTTGGAAATGCTGCTTGATCTGCCTCTTTCTGAACTGACCATACAAGATTCCCATCCTCCCAACCCCCAGCCTTGAAGTAGCAGAGGACTCAGACATGGTTCTTGTTTTTCTCCTCCAGGAACTCTCAGAATAGGTACTTTCAGGTAGGTAGGGGAAAAAAAACTCATTAAACCTAGTGTTTTGGACATGATTTAAGGCACAGTGGAGACACTGAAAAGCTAGACAGGAAGAAATGCAAAGTTGGGCCAAGAGAGGAATTTAGATGCTGGATGTGGTGGCACATCTTTAATCCAAGCACTCAGGAGGCAGAGGCAGGCCTCCTGTGAGTTTGAGGCCAGCCTGGTCTACATAGTGAGTTCCAGGCCAGCCAGGGCTACAGACTCTGTCTCAGTAAGAGAGAATGGGGAACGGGAGGAGGGAGAGATTTGTCCTTAATAGAAGCACAGTATCTCTTTCCACCCCTGCATACTCAGGTGCTATCCTGTATCCTGGCAGGAGTGAACTGTCTGGTAGGATGGAGAAGCAAGATGGTATCTGTAAACTAAATGACTCAGGGTAAAACTTGCCCACTCACTTGGTGCTCTCCTGGAGGAGAAGGGAAAAACAATTGAGAAGTTGCCCCCTTCAGATTGGCCTTTGGGCAAGCCCAGGGTGCATTTTCTTTATTGACGTCTGATATTGCAGGACCTAGCTCACAGGGCTGTGCCATCCTTGGGCTGGTGGTCCTGGGTGCAGTATGTAGGCTGAGCAAATCATGATGAGCAAGCCAGTAAGCAGCACTCCTCCATGGCCTCTGCATCAACTCCTGCCTCTAAGTTCCTGCCTCCTTCCCTGGATGGACTACAAGCTGTAAGATGAAATAAACCCTTTCTTCCCCAAGTTGTTTTTGGTTGTGGTGTTTTATCACAGCAACAGAAACCTAATTAAGACAGTTTTGAATCAATAATGGCTACATGTACACTGTGAAAGGAGCAGAAAGTGTATAAGGGATATGTCAGGGAAATGCTGCGAACGGCTGCCTGAAAATTAGTAAGGGACAGGCCCATACCACAGAGGACCCCTACTTTGGCCTGAGAAGTTCACTAGCCTAGGAGATGTTGTAGGTTGTAGGCACCATCTTTACCTTTCCTTTGGCCGCTTCTTCCTGTGCCTAGCTTCCATGGACTAGAGTGGTAGTAAAATATCAAGCTCCTTTGGGTGTCTCTTCTGCTACCTCCAACTCTCAATGGAAACCAATGGCTGGGCAAAGGCAAGACCCTTGATTGAAACTTAGTATCAAAGTGGACCCAGGGCAGGGGTGTTCCCTGTTTACTGGTGTTTACCTTTCAACATAGACTAAAAGACTCAGTAAGGCAGGTAGGTCTAAGCCATGCTCCCACCCCTGAAAGCCACCCAAAGAGGGTGAGTGAGATATATCACTACATTTCTAGCAACTGGAAATCCTGGGAAAGGGGAGAAATGGAGCCAAATAATCCTTCTGAAGATATAAATGAGGAAGGGCAAAGTAAGAGTGCTGGTGTGCTGAGTTCCTGAGCTAGGGATCAAGACTTGACTTTAGCCTGTAACACCTCATACAACCTTGAGAAGAGGAAAAGCCTTGGAGAAGCCAGGGATGCCTGGAAGTTAGCTAGTGAAACAGGGCCTCCAAGCTTTTGCTTCCTCCTGTATCTCCTAGGTAAACTCTGGGCAGAGAACTCTCAGAACCATAAGAGTGTTCTTAGTCTTTAGAGGGTTATGGTTCCTTCATGAATATGATGCAATCTGGTGGGTCTTAATCTGAGAAAAATGCATATAGATACCCACAAAAACATGTATTTCAGAGGTCAGTCCCTGATCAAGCATAGTCCCTTCTTTCAGGCTCAGAAGGGTGAAAATACAACTACTGTAGGACTATTAATAGGCTTGAAGCTACTATGCCAAGTCAAAGAAGCCAGACACAAAAGGATCACATATTGTATAATTTCATTTATATAAAATGTCCAGAAGAGACAAATGGGAGTAAGGAGGAAATACCTAGGCAATGTGGGGTTTCTTCTGAGGGTTGTAAAAACATTCTAAAACTTTTTGCAGTGATGATTCATTCAATGACTGAAATATACTAAAAGTCACTGAATTGTATACTTGAAGTGGATGAACTGTATCTATGCACATTTCATCTCAATAGAGCAGTTTAACAGTGACACAGACGTTACAAATTAACCACACATTCATTAGGGGCAGAAAGAACTAATGGAGAAACATCAAGGATGGTCTGACTCACCAAATTACATATTTAAAACAGCTGAACTTTATAGCATGGAAACTCTACCTCAATAAAGCCATGAAGAAAAAGTCCCCCAGAGAATAGAAAATCAAGAGCACAAAGCTAGGGGAAGCTGTTGTGCAAATTATCAAAGGGGGCCAGTGCCCACCAGTCTGAAATGGCTTGGGGGAAGACCAGGAAGGAAATCTTTTCCAAGGTTAGAGAGAAGTTGGTAAGATTCAAATTCAGAGCCCTGCTTCCCTGGCCCTGGCACTACTACTAACTGGCACTGCAGCTGCTCCATTAACAGGCGAGGAAGGTTCTGCTCTCTTTTTGAAGAGAAATGCACTTCAGAAACATGTTTCCAAAAAAAAAAAAAAAAACATTCCTAAGGGTTTTATTTCTAATGAGGAAAATAATAAAATAAAATTAAAATAGGCTTTAGTTGAAACAAAGTTTCTTGTTTTGCTTTTTTTTTCTCCTTTTGAACAAATTAATTACACACCAACAATCTTCTTTATTACAGCATGAACCCAGGAGGAGGAAAGGAGATAGGGGAGGATGGGCAGGAAGGGTTGAGGTGGGTGTGTGGACAAGCACCAAAAGCCTTCAGACCATAGGCAGCCCTGCTCAACCCCAACAAAATTCATTTAAAATAAAAAGGCGAGGACAGCTATGTGAAGTTTCCTCCTCCTGGGTGGAACAGTAAGGGGAAGGGAAAAGATGAAAGAAGTAAAATGGAGGGGGGGGGAAGCAAAAGTGTGAAGTAGGGGAGGGAAGGTTAGTGTAGCATGGCCTGACCCAGGGTCAGAACTGGGGATAAGGGAGAGGTCCCCCAGTTTGCATGTGCCCTGGATTTGTCTCTGGAATGGTGCTGGCCCAGCCCCAGTAGATCCCCTGCCCACCTGTCTATCTGCCTCTGGTGTCTGGGAATGCTGGTTAGAGGTTACCAGGGACGCAGGACTCCAGGGGCCGGCCCCCAGGAGCTGAGGTCTGAACAATACCTTGGAGTCAGAATATAAAAGTCACGATCTTGGGGATGGTGGTGAGGGGGAAGTCTCTCCACCTACCCGCCCACCTCCAAGAAGCAGGCTTGATGGTCAGAAAGGATCCTTGAGGCCAAGGAAGGATCTTTGTTGGGGTCTGTGCTAGGCTCAGCCACTGTCACAATTGTTGCAGAGATGGCTGCTGCGGGCAGGACATCAACAGCCGGGAAGTCAGAGTAGAGAAAGGGGCTGAGGTGTCAGAACCAGCCTCTAACACTGGTTCTAAGCCATCCTGGTCCTCCTGGGTGCTGGGGCTGCCACTGTTGGGGAAGGGTACAGGAGGGACCTCACCCCCAGTCTCCTCCTCCAGCTCCTCTTCCTCCTGGACTTCCTCGGCTTCTGGTCCTGAGCTTCGTACCCTCTTTGGCTCTAGCTCCTCTCGTGCCGGGTCATCCGGCTCCCCACCCCGATCCACCTTTCTCCGTCGTCTCCTCTCTAGGGCTCGGCCTCGTGTCCGACTCCCATGGCGCTCTGCCTTCTCCAGCTGTGAACACAGAAGGCAAAAAAAGACCAAATTGTAAGTGGGGTCTGGTGGTGCATGACTGTAATCCCAGCACTTGCAAGGCTAAAGCAGGAAGATTGCCATGAGCCAGGCAGTGGTGGCACACGCCTTCAGTTCCAGCACTTGGGAGGCAGAGGCAGGCAGATTTATGAGTTCGAGGCCAGCCTGGTCTACAGAGTGAGTTCCAGGACAGCCAGGGCTATAAAGAGAAACCCTGTCTCGAAAAAACCAAAAACCAAAAACCAAAAACCAAAAACAAAACAAAAAAAAAAGCCACGAATTCTAAGGCTAGCTAGCAAAATCCTATCCCACTCTCCCTCTCCTTGCGTACACGGCAAGTAGTCAGGGCTCTCTGCCTACTTGGCCTGACCAGGCCATGTCAATAATGGCTCCTCTCCTTACCTCCAGAAGTGTCTGGACCCTCTTCAAGTCTGGAGGCTGCCCAGCCTGCAGCAGCTGCCAGATGCTATGATTCTCATCTAGGGTCACCTCAAGCAGATCCCCTTCCATCATAAGTTCCTCCAGTGGGGCTCGGGTTGCCTCAGGCAGTTCCAACACAGGGCCAGACAACTGTGGTAATATTGAGGATAGCAGCTCCAGATCTGGAAGATGCAGGGACAGGATGGATTAGAGGCTTCTCTTGGTCTAATCCTACACCGCTATAACAGAGCTGAGGACATCAGGGGCCACACTGATAATATCCATTCAACATCCCACTCACACTACAGCTAGACCTACCTCTCTTACCTGAGCCCTCCTCTGTGGCTACCTTTTCAGGACTGGTCACACTGTCCCCATTCTCCAACAGCCCCTGGACCTATCAAATATCAAGATCAGGAAAAGGCAAGGGGTAACTGAACTGAAGAGCCAGGCCCTACTCTTCCTTCACCCATGCCAAACCTGGAAGACTATCTCTTGGAGGAAGGCAAACATGGGGTGTCAGCTGAGAGCAGGGTTTAGGAATTTGGACAGATAATAGGATGGAACAAAAAGGCTGAGCCAAAGGAGATTTAAAACAGGAGAAACAGGGGCAGAGTTAGGGGGACATGAATTTGAAGTTAAGAGCTAGGCTAAGCAGCTCACCTTAGGCATATTGCCAGTGCCTTCTCCACCATCTGAAGGGTAAGCCAGGGATTCCTCAGGCTTGGATTCAGCCTGTAGCCGTTGGCGGAGTTCAGCCAGCCGTCCCAACAGAGCAGTCACTTCCTCAGAGGCCAAAACCTGTCTGGCACGGCCTTGCCAGCTGATGGCTCTCTCTGTGAGGCACTGTAGAGCCTCACCCTCAGGCAGCCGCACAGGCAGTCTCTGTAGGGCTACCAGCAGTGCCAGGATGGTTTCCAAGCGTGGGCGCCGTGAGCGCATACACAGAGGGCACAAGAATTTGGTGTCCCATTCCCACCAGGCCAGCAGTGGGGATGAGGGAAGACTGGACCTCTGGGAGCTGAGGAGGCGGGGTACTGTCACACAGCGCCCATGGAACCAGTCCTGACACAGGTCACACTGCAGAGCTCCCACCCCAGCTGGCACTTGCCCACACACGCAGATAGAAGCTGTAGAGGAGGCTGTTGTCAACGGTGCCAGTGGACTTGGCTTGGCTGAGTTTGTACGACGAAGCTGCAGTATCCCTTCCTTCTCCTTCTGCTCCCCCTCTTTGAAGGCCACGATCTGCCGTGCCCAGGAAAGGGGGAAGAATAGGTAAACAATCTGATTCTTTCATTCTCTGAATGCAATACCCAAACCACTCCCAAACCAGGAAAACTGAGCTCAGGAAGCAAGTGGTCTGCCCATGGTCACAGGGTTCAGACAATCATCACCAGGCTCTTTACCCATCTGTATCTAAGCTTCTTACCACAGAGCCTGGGTCCCTGAGGTCCTGCGCAGACAGCCCCAACAGCTCTGTGTCAGATTTGTACAACCCCAGCTCCTTCTCCATCCACCGGCTGCGTTTGGTGCTGTCTGAGCCGGCGTCTGCACACGGGCAGAGCACCTGAGGCAGGCAGACAGAGGCAAATGACCAGGCTTCCCTACCTCCCCGGATTCTTTCCTCCCCTCACCCATGCCCCCTCAAAAACTCATATTCTCATATAAACTACCTCAAAACAAGTAAGTCTTATAAAAAGAGGCTATAGGTAAAAGTGCTAGATCTCACCTCCAATAATGTATAGCAGGAGTTCTTCTTGAGGAAGGTCTTGGAGGCCTTTTCTCTCCAGGAGTGTGCTGTCAATACCTGTAGCTCTAGCTGTCTCAGTTCCTCCAGCCCCACAGGGAGGTCCCGACCCACAGCTACGAGGCCCTCCAAGTCATCCAAGCAAGGGTAGTGGTCACCATTCTGAGCACAGGTGAGAGAAAAGGGCAAGTTGAACTTGCAAATATCTCCTAATTCTCTATGTCTGGTCTGAGCTGGGAAGATGGTTTGCCCTCATAATCTCAAAGCAGAAACAAATAACATTGTCCTCAGGAGTACCCTCTACCATGCATGACACCTGGCTCAGTCCAGGTAGCCAGTCAGCCTTCAGGGATACTGGACTATCCTTTTGTGGTCTTCCTTTTCTACCTACTGCCAGGTACCTGTCCCTTTCTACTCTCATAATACCTGTCTCCTTGCTCTACCATCCACATCCCGGCCAGCCCCTCACATCCTTCAGGCCAGCCTCAGAAGACCCTCTCTTAATATTGTTCTGCAAACATTTTGCCTCCTCACAATATGTGGTATCTCATCCCTCTCTCTAACCATGCAACACAGCACAAGCCTGTATATCATCTCTTCTAGCAACATGGAAAATCTAGGTGTGGATGGGGGTGGTCCTTACTTGGATCTCATCCACATCAGCAATCCATGCCCGGGCCTTAGCAAGAGCCTCCTTGAGAGACTGGATATTGGGCAAGTGAACAGGGATGTTTTCTGCTTCATGGATTATGGCCTCAAGTGTGGCTGGTGGATGCTTCTGCCTAAAAACAAGAAAAGAAGGGGCAGGGGAACAGGCCAGTTTGCTCTATGGATCAGAGCACAGCCTGATCAGTAGCTGTACACAGCTGTGCTCTTGTTATTCTTTCTGCCACTTCTGTGCTTTGATGTTGGTAAAGATGGTTGCCAGGTTCTGCTTACTTCAGATTGCATGCACCCACATATCCTCCACCATAGCTCTTGCACCTACGTTTGCCACTCTGTCAGCCTGCTAGAAGTTTACACTCTGATCACTTGTGTATCCTGTGGCATTTTTTTACAAATATCCACTCATCTGCTTGTTTCCTGTGCTTCTGAGCATGTTTACATGCTGGTCTATTGGTACTGGGCTACACACACACACCCCAGCCTACCTCTGCCTCTATGTATTCAGACTTAAAAAGAAAAAGAAACAAAGAAAAAACAAACAAACAAACAAAACTAAAAACCAAGACCAGAAACAAAAGAGCAGAGAAACTCAATATACCTACACTGGGGAGTGATGCCCAAGGCCACCCACAGCCATTTTCTTCAGATTCTCCACTAAAATTTGAAAGTAAAGAATGGCAGGGAGGGGAAGGGTTGGACTTACCTGGCCTCTAAGCAGAGGTGGGCTTTCTCTTCCCAGCGTTCAGCGATGGTCAGCAGCTCCTGAAGCTCTGCCTGGGCCTTATCCACAGCAGGGCTAGGGGCTACACTGGCGCCCGCAACCAACAGTCCCCTCATGATGGCCAGGGTACCCCTTCGGGCAGAGGGAGCCAGCGTGCGTTTTACCTCATCCAGCCACCGCGCCTGTTCCACCTGCCTTTGGAGCTGCTGGGCTTCAGGTACCTCCACACCCAGCTGTTGTCCTCTCTCCAACAAGGACTGCAGCAGCCCTGGACTGGAAGGCTGTGAGACCAGGGCCTCACGGGCCTCAGTCTGGTAGGCTTCCACATGTTCCAGAATACCCTACCAGAACACAGGATGAATAAAGAACAAACCCTTCAGATGAGGCCACTTAAGAGGACCCACAACACATCCTGTTCCAGCACCTCCCAACACAACCTTTTGAGAAATGGAAATCTGCCATGGACTGAACTGTCACTGTCTGAACTCTAAAACAGTAGTTCCTGTAACATTTGACTGCTCATTACAATAGCCTACGGAATGCATTAAAATGTATATTCCTAGGCAGGTTTATTCATGATTGATCATAAATTTGTACTTTACTTCTCTCTACATGGGACTCTGTTCTCAAAGCACCAAGAGACCCTCCACCGTAAGAAATATTATGCTATATAAAACCCTCATGCTCACTCTGGGGTCCCCTGCCTTCTCCATCCTACTTCTATTTTTTTTTTAAAGATTTATTTATTATTATATATAAGTCACCTTAGCTATCCTCAGACGCACCAGAAGAGGGCATCAGATCTCATTACAGGTGGTTGTGAGCCACCATGTGGTTGCTGGGATTTGAACTCAGGACCTTCAGAAGAGCAATCAGGGCTCTTACCCGCTGAGCCATCTCTCCAGCCCCCTACTTCTATTTTTATAAACTTTATTTATTGTTTCAGGCTCAATAAGCACCTTTGTTACCTTTTACTTCCTCAGGTAAACCTTCCATTGTCTCAACAGCTTGTACTCATATCTCTGTTCCTTGTCCCAAATCCCAAACCTAAAACCTTGCTCATTCTTTGCACTATTTTCTCACACATGCACCCTGTCTTACCTAAACCCACCTCTCCTCACCTTGACATCCCCAATCTGGTGCATGGCACAGGGCAGGTTGTTCATCTGGCCCAGAAAATCCCGTAGCTCAGCCAGGGTCATCTGTAGGCCAGCCTCCCTGTCAGGGCTATGGAGTTTCATGTATGAGATTTCAGATGCAAACCCAGGTCCCTCCTTTCATGTGTGCCAAAACCACTCTTCACTGTATCTGTTCAACTTCAATCTTGTGTCTCAATGTTCCCACAATTGCCTAGGCTACAGGGAGGGTTTTTAAATCTAAGCCTATTTATAGGGTGAAGGGATAGGAGCAGAAAGGGAAACAGTTGGAGGGTGAAGGAGCTTATAAGCTAGTGATGCTAACAGAAGCCACACTTTATTCTTACATCCCCACTAACCTGCATGGAGCTGGAGAGAGAACCCCAAGCCTCATATACTAGATAAACAGGAAGGTACACTGCAAGCCCCTAGACTTTACAATCCACTGTCTACTGCAACTATGCTGCTTTTCTTGTTTGTGTCCTATTCTAGCCCTTAAACCTCCCATACTCCTCCCTGCCCACAAACTCCCTCAACCTACCTCTCAAATCTTCTACAGATGCTGATTATAAACACTTCTAATTTTTCTTATTGACAAGGCTCTCATTCTCCATGAAAAGTTACCTGTCCTTGTACTCTGCAGTACTTCCCAGGCTATCACCTCATACTTGGCAACTTCCTGCTAATGTTCCAAGGACCCCACTGTATTTAGAATCCACCACTTGTAACACACTTTTCGCCTCACATCAACATACCCAGCTTCCTGGCCACTGACCAATCCCAGAGCCCGGGACACACAAGCCTCTGCTTCACTCAGGCAGTTTTTCAGTCGCTGTAGAAGCTCACTGTTAGGAAACCTTCGCTCACGAGCCTCAGATTCTAGTGCTCTCAGTTCTTCCAGGCCTGGAGAAAGAGTAAGAAGGATTAGGCAATATTAATTCAAGGCAGAGGAGAAGGGCCAGAGATACAGAAGAAACAAGAATAGAACTTGTCTGAAGAGTCCCTCTATCCGCCCCATTCCAACCCCCACCCCCAGTCACTCACTGCGCTTCCGCCCATCTTCCACCTCCAGGGCCACTCGTACTTTGTTAGCCCAGGTGTCAAAGGACTCAGCTCTAACTTTCAGTTTATGCAGCATGGCAGGCAGCTCATCCAAGGTGTACCGATACCTGGAAAAGCACAGGGTAGAGTACACTTTAGCCCAACTTGGCACTCTCCTACTTCCTTCACATAGGTCCTAGACTTACCGAAGGTACTGGCGGCTACTGGAGCACTTGCAGAGGTCATTGATATGAGAAAGGCAGACAAGGCCATCTGGGCAGTCATAGCAAGCCAGGGCAGATAGGAAACATGTGGTCTTGCACTTTATGCACTGACGTTCATCATCTGGAAGCAGCTCAAAAGCCTCTCGCTCAGCCTCGGTGATACCCTGGGGCATACAACCCACACATTGTTCAGAAACAGACAAGGTGGCAGAAATCCCATCTCATTATCAGAGTAACTCAAATCTTTCATGATGGTTGTGAAGACTGGAAAGCCAAGCTTCACATCACATCTGCCTTCTGTCAACTCTACAATCTCAAAGCAGGGGTTCTGATGGATCATAATTGACAAGATCAGTATGGACTTCAGGACAAAAAAAAAAAAAAGAAGAAGATAGAAAAATTTGGGTAAGATTCAGATTAGGAGCTGGACAATGTGGCAAATACTTATAATTCCAGCATTCAGAAGGATGAGGCAGAAGGATTATTGTGAACTCAAGGCCAGCCAGGGCAATATAGCTAAATATTTCACAAGACTAAAACCAAGGACAAGTGAGATGAGTCAGCAGATAAAGGCTCTTGTTGCATAAGCCTGGCAGCCTGAGTTCAATTCCCAGAAGCCATGTTAAGGAAGAAGGAAAAAGACGGACTCCCCAAAGTTGTCTTCGTACCTCCATAGGCTCACTACTGTACATGCACCACATACCCAATAATGAAAAAAAGAAAACCAATTAAAATGTTTAAAACAAAAACAATCAAAAAGAGATTAAAATGAGAACAAATGGTCTTTTAGTGAGAGAGATGAAGACTGTACATCTAGGCAGTAGAGGTGGAAATGTAAGGTCTGTCCTAGGAAACGATGCTGGCTTCAGTTCCTCAATAGTCACATGTTTTAGATACTACTCATGCTTAGCAAATGGAAACACTGGGCACCAATAGGGCTTACAGAAGAACAACTTCTGGGTTTCGGGGGTTTTTGGTGTGCTTTTTTTTTTTTAGATTAAAAAAAGCAATCCATGCCTAAAAATGAAAAGCCAAATATGCAAATACGTTGGCATCACTGAAGACAGCAATTATGAGCAACTTCAGGAATTTTAAGAAGAAATGTTGGCTCCAATAGCTTTGTCTTACACACCAACTTTAAGCCTCAGGACTTACCTGTGCTCAGGAAGCATAACTTACTGAATTATGCTACCATAGCTTTCTTTCTTTTTTTTTTTGAGACAGGGTTTCTCTGTGTAGCCCTGGCTGTTCTGGAACTCACTCTGTAGACCAGGCTGGCCTCAAACTCAGAAATCCGCCTGCCTCTGCCTCCCAAGTACTGGGATTAAAGGTGTGCACCACCACTGCCCAGCTTCTATTTTTTAATTAGTAAAATTTCTTCAAACTTCTATGTAAGGCATGAGGTCAACAAAAATTACAGATCTTGCTCCACTAATGGGTCGCCACCCATTCATCATGTGAAGATTATTTAAATCTTTCTAGATTTGTTTATGCTCTTGTCAGCAGTAACTATCATCCTTATTAGATTGTTTTAAGTATTTCAATTAAGAATTTAGTAGATTGCCAGGCGGTGGGCCTTTAATCCCAGCACTCGGGAGGCAGAGGCAGGCGGATTTCTGAGTTGGAGGCCAGCCTGGGCTACAGAGTGAGTTCCAGGACAGCCAGGGCTACACAGAGAAACTATGTCTCAATAACAAACAAACAAACAAAAACAAATCACCTAAAACCACATATCATCTCTTAAAGATCTCATGATTATCGTGTCCAGAACTCATCTTTGAGTTAAGTGTCAAATGTACAGAATTCTGTCCAAATAGGAAGGTAGGTCTCTATCCTTACAAACTTGATTTTGTTCCTTTTCATACTGTGACATAGCATGGAGTTATCATTTAATAATGTAGAGGATATGACACATGGAAAAGCCAAGAAATTTACCAACTAATATAACAAATGAGCCGGGCAGTGGTGGCGCAAGCCTTTAATCCCAGCACTCGGGAGGCAGAGGCAGGCAGATTTGTGAGTTTCGGGGCCAGCCTGGTCTACAAAGTGAGTTCCAGGACACCCAGGGCTACGCAGAGAAACCCTGTCTCGAAAAACCAAACCAAACCAAACCAAAAAAACAACAAATGAGAAGCCACACACTTCCAACATTACTATAGCTGAAACTTGGCCTAGATCTAACACTCAGCAAAGTTGTGAATGTGTCTTATGTGTGTATGCTTTAAGACAAGCTTTGCTATGTAGCCTGGGCTGGCCTGAAACTTAGGGTAATCCTCCTCTATATGCTTGCTAAATGCTGAGGTTATAGGGCAAGCACCACCATAACCAGCCTGTACATGAACTTTAAACTAAAAATGCATTACCCTGAAAACAGGCCACTCAGGATCCCTTAGGACCAGCATTCTTTGTAGTTTTTTCTCTTTTGCAATTAAACACAGTATCTTCCACATGCTAGGTGGTACTATGCCATTGAGCTCTAATACTAAATTTCTAACATCATCTCATGGAGGATCCTCATTACAGCAGTTCCCTAACCAGGTAGGTAGAACAGTAATAGCCACTGGGCCACACACAACTGATCCACACATATGGGAAAATCTATTGGAGTAGGGTCATTTTCTACTTGATAGCATTATTTTATCCAAGTTAACAGACAATTAGAAATTAAGAAAATAGCTAAGGGTGCTAGAAATATAGTTTAAGAGCATTTGCTGCTATTGCAGAAGACCTGGTACCTACATGGTGGTTCACAACTGTCATTAACTTCAGTTCCTGGGGATCTCACACCCGTCTTTTGACCTAAACACATACTGCATACACACAGAGTACGTATGTGCAGGCAAAAACACTTATACACATAAAAGTAAATAAAAAAACCTCCCCCCACCCCTTTTGAGACAGGATCTTACTATATAGCCTTGGATGGCCTGGAACTTATTATATAGACCAGGCTGTTCTCACATTTATAGACATCCACCTGCCTCTCTGCCTTTGGAGTGCTGGGACTGAAGGTCTGCACCATTATGCTCAGTCATAAATTACAACACCAAAAATCTTTTACAAATTAAAAAAAAAAACAAAAACAAAAACAAAGCTAGGTATGATGGAGCATGCCTAATAATTTCAGGTCTCAGGAGACTGTGATGAAGGATCAAAAGATACCAGGTCTCAAAAAATAAATAAAATAGAATTTCCTATGAAACATTCTACATTTTAATCACCTTCTTCATGCATTAATATACTGACACCAGCAGTTAGTATACTGCAAGGGTAGTAATAAATTCTTTTACAAATATCCAATCACTCAAGCTTTACAACTACCATTACAAATATCAAGGTTAAGCTGGGCGTGCTGGCACACACCTTTGATCCCAACACTGGGAGGCAGAGCCAAGGTAGATCTGATTTTGAGGCCAGCCTAATCTACACAGCAAGTTTCAAGATAGCCAGGGCTACATGGAGAAACCCCATCTCAAAAAAAACAAAATCACGCTTACATATTTACTACCATTTTACAAGGTAGGAAAGTGAGACTATCAGTGATATTTTAAGTAACTTGAAGGGACTAAATGATCAGCAACAGGGTTTATATGCCTGCCTATTTTAATGGGTCTTTTGCATAAGGGTAATAGCTACTAAACCATAGCCTGAAATTAATGAACAAATATTCTTAACTCACTCAGCTACCTAAAAAGATGTGTAAAGTTGCCAGGTACTATAAAGACTAAGCATAAAATGTGTTTTTCAATTCAGGTGTGCCTAGCTCTTTTCCCTACATGCCAAGAATAATGGAGGCCTCATCTATCCGGAATTTACCCTTTTCTTCCCCAACCTTTACCAGCCTAGGATCCCGGAT
Organism: Mus caroli; assembly: GCF_978045245.1. Lineage (NCBI taxonomy): Eukaryota > Metazoa > Chordata > Mammalia > Rodentia > Muridae > Mus > Mus caroli. The sequence continues at coordinate 20,305,487 of NW_028227260.1, forward strand.
CAAAAGCACCACCACTTACTTTTTCCAACAGAGCCTTTCGTAGACGCCGCTCCTCTTGCACCATAATGAACATCTCCTTATGTACAGCTGCTGCCAGGTTCAGGTCCAGTTTCTCAGGGCAGGCAGCCATCTTGCAAATGAGCTCCTCATGAGAAAAGACACAGTATCTTCGTAGTCGGCGGTAGTGCTCAATGCATTGGCGCCCAGCAGGCAGCTGTGGACAGGTTCAAAGTTGAACTTGACCAAGCTTGAAGGAAGCAGTGTATCGGCTTCCCTATCTTTCTGCTTCTCCCTACCAGCCCACCACACTCCAGACTTACCCAGTCAGCAGTGCAAAAGTTGACTGCCTCAGCAAAGTTGTAGCCTTGGTTGAAACCACTGTGGTAAGCACGAGGAAAAGTGATGACAAATTCTCCTGCACACTGGTTTGTGCGGACAACCTAAGGGAGGTAAAAAAAGGCTAAGACCATGAAGATAAACTGAGGCTTTCAAGTTGTAGGCAACTTGACCTAAAAGCAGCGTCCTAAAGGAGAGAAAGGAAAGCTTCAGGAAAGAGAGTATGACAACAAAGTCCCAGGCCTCCGTTCTGAAAGGTGATTGAGTCACAAGTGGCAGGAAATATATGCATTAAATCACTTCAACTTTCCTAGTAATATTTTAATAAAATTATAAATATCACTTTCTACTAAGATGGCCATAGTTTTCCATTTGATATTCATTTTAATACAGCTTTGAGAGTCAAATGCTTCTATAATATTTATTATAAAACCATCAGATGCTATTATTCTCTCCTTCCCAATTATCTCTTCTGATTATTTGAATAATAGCTTTAACCAATCTAAATAATATGGATCTGGACTAAATTAACAGTAGTGTTGGCTGGCTAGAAAAATGGCTCAGCAGTTAAGAATGTACACTGATCTTGCAGAGGACCAGAGTTAAGTTCCCAGTATCCATACTGGGTGGCTTATAACCACCTATAACTCCAGTTCCAGGGGAGCCAATGCCCTTTGCTGACCTCCACTGGCATCTGCACTCACATACACATATAACTACATTTTTTTTTTTTTGGTTTTTCGAGACAGGGTTTCTCTGTATAGCCCTGGCTGTCCTGGAACTCGCTTTGTAATCCAGGCTGGCCCCGAACTCAGAAATCCGCCTGTCTATGCCTCCCAAGTGCTGGGATTAAAGGTGTGCGCCACCACCACCCAGCTACTGAAATTCTTTTTAAAAACAACAAAAAAGCATCAGCTTCCCCCTTTTCTTTCTTTTTTTTTTTTTTAAAGATTTATTTATTTATTATATGTAAGTACACTGTAGCTGTCTTCAGACACTCCAGAAGAGGGCGCCAGATCTCGTTACGGATGGTTGTGAGCCACCATGTGGTTGCTGGGATTTGAACTCTGGACCTTCGGAAGAGCAGTCGGGTGCTCTTACCCACTGAGCCATCTCACCAGCTCTCCCCCTTTTCAATTTGTTTAGTTTTCTATACATATACTAACTTGAGTCCTAACTTTCTGATAAGAGTCTAAACATCCTTTCCTATACATTTTTACCTTTCAGCTTTGGGTTTTGGGGGGAGGTGTGAGGGAGGTTACTTTTTTTGGAGATTGGGTATTACTACATATGTAGCTCAGGCTAGGCTTGAACCCACAGCCCTGCTTCAGCCACTCTACTGCTGGGATTATAGGTACGTTATCAACACTTCCAGCTTCATACAGATTTCTTATCTTTCTCATCTGTACCACTTATCTTCCTTCAATCTTGTGACAGATTTCATTTCCTAGATCCTATGCTCTTTGTAGATTTATTACTTTGCTGTGGCTAAACATGGTCAGAAAGCATATTTGGGAGGGAGGTGTTTAGTCTAACTCTTACAGTTGATTGCATATAGAATTTCAAAATAAAAATCATTTCAAAGGGTTTTTGTTGTTTAAGACTAGCCCTAGCTGACTAAGTACTCTGTATGTAGACCACAGTAGCCTTGAATTTGTGGCAATTATCTTACTTGATTCTCACAACTACTGAGATTACAGGTGTTCTGAACTCTTTCTGAAGTCTTTTAAAAGATTTCAATGCTATTAAAAGATCTCTTATCGAAACCTGTTTCTTCTTCAAGATGTTTATGTGATTCTTCTGCTCTCGGTGTTTAACAACAACAACAACAACAAAGTTCACAAGATCTATCTTTGTGTGGATCTATTTTTATTCCTATACTAGGTAGGCCACTTTGATTCAAGAAACAATCCTTCAAGAAAATTTTTTTTAGGGCTACAGAGGCACAGCAGTTAAGAGAACTGGCTGCTTTTCCCGAGGACCCAGATTCAATAGCCAACACTCACATAGTGACTAACAATTTCTGCAGCCCTACTTTCAGGCCCTCTTCTGGCTTTCACGAGTACCAGTAATGTACATGGTGCACAGATATAAATGCAGGCAAGACAGCCATACATATAAAATAAGAATCTTATTTTTAAAATTTTATTAATAATTCTACCATTTATCTACTTTGTGATTTCTATTATCTGATACTATACAGATTTTATAACGTTTTTCCTACCTTTTCTCATTTTTATCTTTTCATCCTATTATTTCAAGTACTTCCCCCCTTTTCTGGATTTCACTTTTGCTATCAAAATTTCAATGCCCCAAGAGCTCAGTAGTTTCTCTATATAGTTTTTGAAACAGCATACCACTTTTCAGAGGCAGTCCCTCTTATTCAAGACTCTTTGTGGAAGCCCCCCATATATAACATACATATAAATGTATGTTTTTCCTACATATACATATAAATGGGAATTTGATGGGGACATCTTAACAATGTACTCTTTGCAGTCTGCAGTGTGACAAACCTGGCACCCTTTTCCCCACTTTATAAGATCTTAGCAACCTCAGCTTATATATTTTTTTCTTTAAGTTGAAACTTCACAGAAAAAAATAAACTTCTCTTGTTATACTTATCGGACCTCCCTACATCACTACTCTTACACTTAAGGATATTATTATGTAAGTCAAAGGTTGTTTGAAAGCAAGCACTACCATATCTTGGTAGTCAACTAACCAAGACAGACTCAGTGACTAACAATATGGGTAGCATCTAGGGCATGGTGCAATGGACAAACAGATTGATGCCTCAGGTAGGGCCTTAGGACAGAGTACAGTAACATTAGATCTCACGACCTTATACAAAAAAAAAATATATATATATAATTTTAAAGCAATTGTTCAATTCTGGAATTTCTTACTGAGTATCTTTGGGCTGCAGTTGACCATGGATCTATGAAAGCAAAATAATGAATATTTGATCATGTTAGTAGAGTCTGTTTTCCTTTTAAAGTTTACTCCTTCCTGGCAAGCCAATTTCTCTAAGTTGCTTTCTTACTATTTGGTTCTATTTTTTTCTTAGGTTTTTTTGTTTGTTTCATTTTGATTACCTGATAATCTAGGGTTCCCTACTTATTCTTTTGTTTTTGTTTTCTTTTTTCTTTTTTAAAGATTTATTTATTATATGTAAGTACACTGTAGCTGTCTTCAAACACACCAAAAGAGGGCGTTAGATCTCATTACAGATAGTTGTGAGCCACCATGTGGTTGCTGAGATTGGAACTCAGGACCTTCGGAAGAGCAGTCAGTGCTCTTAACTGTTGAGCCATCTCTCCAGCCCCCGTTTTCTTTTTTAAAGAAGACCTGAGTTTAGCTCTTAAAAAAAAAAAAAAGAGAGAGAGACTTATTTATTCATCATATGTAAGTAAATTGTAGCTGTCTTCGGACACTCTAGATGTCCGAATGGTACGGATGGTTGTGAGCCACCATATGGTTGCTGGGATTGGAACTCGGGACCTTTGGAAGAGCAGTTAGCACTCTTACCCGCTAAGCCATCTCTCCAGCCCCTCCCTACTTATTCTTAAGAAACAAAAAACAACAACAAAAAAGGCTGAATGAAAGCTCCACTCCCAAAAGTACATAGGTGACATTTATCAACTTGTGAGCTTCACTGCAGAATGATCTGGGGAATTCTAGAGAGTTGTTTTCTTCTTACACCAGTCAGATTCTCAAATTCCCCTTCCCTTCTAAAAATACTCCTACTTTCTGTCTGCAGGAAATGACCCAGTTTTCAACAAACTAATAGGCAAATGAGGAAAGTGGCCAGGATCCAGTATGTACACAAAGATGAATCCTGTTTTTACCCTGATTAGAGTAAAACCACCTTTAACTGTACTAGCTATACCATGGAGATCTCAATCCTCTGTTCTAATTTTTTCAGAAATAAATCTTCAGAAATATGTGAGGTGATGTCACATATCAGATAAAATGATGGAAACTCAGTTTCTTTTATGGACATGAAACCATCCACTATTACCCCCAGAATGCCAGGTACTGCTGAGTATAGCCCTTAAGTGATCATAAAGTATTAAATCATGTTGGTTCTTATTTTCTCAGTAGGGGCTCAAGATTCAATTGATTGGGGCTGGAGAAATGGCTCAGTGGTTAAGAATATTTGTTGATCTAGAAAAGACTTGAGTTGGGTTTCCAGTACCCACATCTGGCAGCTTACAGCCTCCTGTTACTCCAGGACCAGGGGATTAATCATCTATTGGCCTCCAAGGGCAGCTCCCCTGCACCCCCACCATGTACATGCTCATACACACATACTCACATATACACAAAAGTAAAATAAATCTAATTTCTTAAAAAACAGACTGAATTGTAGTGTCTCCTTTTTAGCGTTAAGACTTTTATTGTTGGGGCTGGAAAGATGGCTCAATGGTTAACACTTGCTATTCTTATAGAAAACTCAGATTTGATTCCTAGTACCTACATGGTAGCTCCCAACTATCTGTAATTATAGTCAGTTCTGGGGATCTGATACTTTCTGACTTCCTCACGCACAGGCACACACATAGTACACATAAATACATGCAGGAAAAACACTCAGGCACAAAGGTAAAAATAATTTTTTAACGTCAATTTAAAAAAAAAAGAATTTTATCATTGTGTCCTGTTTTTTCCATCTTTATGATTTATCTTTTTCAAATCAGTTTTTGTCATTTTACTGGGTCTCAATAAGAAGCAGAAGTAGCCATTTACTTGTTTAATTTGTTTCTTTAACCAAGAAGTTTCACAAAATGTTTTAAAATGAACATTTAATGCGTAGTGAAAGGATAAATGCTGGGTTAAGAATCAAATTCTCCCTGAAAAGTCCATTTTCTTTCTTTCTTTTATTATTATTATTTCCTTGGTGCTAGAAATTAAAGCCACGATCTTTGAGCTACATAGCCATCTCACTAAGCTGCTAACACATATCAAGAATCTGGGTTGTAGCTCAGTAAATCTGCTACAATTCCAGAAAAATGTGAAGCATATCAATAGCTAATAGAAATCTTCCTATTGATGATGTAGCACCATCACATTTTCTTCTTAAATGAAGTCAGCCTCAAAACACTTCTTGCTTTTATTATTGCTATGGCTTCCACCAATCACCAGAAATGTTTTGTAAATAATATCAACAACAACAACAACAACAACAACAACTCTACGTACAGCATGCCTCACCCAAAGCCTCTAGAATAAATTTCATGATTACATAGATAAAGTTTAGCAGGCAAATTCTTACTCTTTTAAATAGGACTGTGAAATGGATAGCCCCAAACGTTCATCTTTTAAAAATTTGTGAAACTTCTTAAATACGTTTACAAACCTGGTCCAGATAACACAAATCCTAAAAGGCCCACTCTGCTGTTCTATGGTGTCTCCCAACTTATTTTAATTGTTTACTGTTCTCTTTTTTTACTTGTGGGTACACACCCAAGGCAGGAATCGTGTTATTGACCTTCAGGGTGGTGACCAGTGGCTTTACACACAGAAAGTACTTTAGCAATATCTATTTTATAATTTCATAGATGTAAAAACCAAGTTCCAGAGAAGCCTCAGCTAGCAGAGCAGGAAAAGAATGTTCCTAATTTCCTCTTCAGCTTATTTTTGCCAGTGTTACTTTTCTGTTTGTTTCGTGGTACTTTTTAAAAAGCACACCTATCCAGATACATTTCCAGGTACATTTCGACAAGCTCAGCATCTAGAAGGCTAATGTAGGAGAATCACAAGTTTGATGTCAGGCTGAACTACCTAACAAGTTTAAGGCTGGCCTAGGTTACACAGTGAAACAGTAACTCAACAACAAAACAAACAACAAGAAGTAGTCATTCTATTCTACAGCTATTAAAAATGAGAAATATGGTTCTTTCACCATATGGACCCTGGAGATCAAACTCAGGTCTCTAAGACCCACTGAGAGAAGCCCCCCACAAAAGACCAAACAGTATTCTACTTGTATGAACAAGCAAGGAAGGCAAATATAGAACCAGAAAAGTCACCTAGTTTTATAGGATAGAATGGAGAATGACTGTGAATAAGGGGTTTTCCTGGGGTGGCAAAAATGTTTTAAAACTGAATTACAGTGACAACAGCAAACATCTCTAAGGACATCTAGGTTATACACTTAAAATGGATGAATTTTACAGAATACAGGTCATACTGCAATAAAGTTGTTTTTAAAAAATACAATAGTAGTTATAGACCAGCACTGTCAAGAGAAATATACCAAGTATATTTCTAAGCACAAAGGTACTTGGAAAAAGTTTCTTTCCTTGCCTGGTACTGCTAGATCACAGATACTGAACACAGGCCCTTGTGAATGCTAGACAAATGTTCTGCTGAGCTACAGGCATTGAACTCTTGACTCAGCTTCTCAAACAGTTCATGTTATAAGGCACATAACATCATGCCTGGCTATTTTAAAATTCTTTAGTAGCCACATTAAAAAAAATAAAATATAAATTAAAAAGTTTGAAAAAACAGATAAAATAATTTTAATGTATTTTACTTAACAAAGCCAGAATATTGTTGTCTCGGTGTTTAGGTTGTAAACAAAAGTATTCATGAGATACTCTATACTTTACATTAATACTAAATCTTGAATTACAACATCCATTTTATACTCTCAGTACATTTGATATGGGACTAGCCACATCTGAAATGCTCGGTGGCCACATGTGACTAATAGGTATTAAGCTAGAAATACATACAAGAAATTATAAATTCACAGTTTTACTGATATATCAAACTTGACATAAAAAAAAACCCCACCACGGAAATGTGATCAATTTTCCATTTTGGGGAAAGGAGATATGCTTTTTAAAAATAAATGACCTTTTCCAAAGGAAGGGAAGTGTGTATATTGGGGTTGGGGTTGGAGGACACACATGATATGGTACAAAGACTTAAACAAAGCTTTAATGTAGTGGTCACCAGTTCCATCTGTGCTATCACAAATAATATGATTTTATCCTTTTTAATTTCTGAATAGCATTCCAGTGAGTATATTATATATTACATTTTCTTTAGTTTAGACATCTTAGGCAGGTTTTCTTTCCTTGGCTGTTTTGTAAATAGTGTTACAATAAACATGGGAGTGCAGATATCTTTTCAAAATGCCAATTTTGTTTCCTTTGGTTATAGAACCTGTAGTAGAATTGCTACATCATGGGCTGGAGAGATGGCTCAGCAGTTAACACTGACTGCTCTTCCAGAGGCCCCGAGTTCAATTCCCAGCAACCACATGGTGGCTCACAACCATCTGTAATGGGATCTGATGTCCTCTTCTGGTGTGTCTGAAAGAAGCAACAGTGTGCTAACATACAATAAATAAATCTTAAAAAAAAAGATTGCTACATCATATAGTAGTTTTATTTTCAAAGGTTTGAAGAACTTCCCTGTTTTTATTACAATATTTGGGGCTTCCCACATCATTGCTAGTGTTTATGATCATTTTGCTATACTGGAGACTGAACCCAGGGCTTTGTGCATGCTAGGCAAGTACTCTACCATTTGCTTTCATCCTTTGTCTGTCTGTCTCTTTTTCTTTTTTTTTTTAATTTACCAAAACTTTTTAAAAAACTTTTTTTATTACATTACCAAAACTTTATTGTACAAAACTTACAAATAATAAAAAAAATCACCACACAAAACTGTAGCCTGCCAAGTTAAAACAAAAATCACAGGTGATTTGGATTAGAATGTATACTGCTAATCCAGAGCCCAGAGATACTGAAGAGGACAGGCTGGGGAGATGGCTCAGCGGATAAGAGAACTTGCTACTCTTGAAGAGTTTGGTTCTCAACACTCACATAGTGGCTCATAACCACCTATAACTTCTATTCCAGGAGATTTAACACCCTTCTTCTCTGGCCTCCATGGGCACAGCACACACGTGGTGCATATACAGAAACATAGGCACACACATACACACAAAAATATATATAATTAAAAAGAAAAGCAAAAAGACTTTTTCTTTTTTCTTTCTTTTTTTTTTTTTGAGACAGGGTTTCTCTGTATAGCCTTGGCTTTCCTGGAAGTCACTCTGTAGACCAGGCTGGCCTCAAACTCAGAAATCTGCCTGCCTCTGCCTCCCAAGTGCTGGGATTAAAGGCGTGCTAACCACTGCCTGGCAAAAAGACTTTCTAAACCTGTCCTTTCTCCATTTCCCTTTTTTACTAGCTAGAACCTAGAGATGATAACAAGCTATCCCTAAGGTAGCCTAAAGTATCCCTCAAACCCATGGAAAGAACTCACTATCACATTGCATATCTAACCAACCATGATGATCACAGACCTCAAAACAGTCCAATCAAGGCAGAACAGGAATAAGAAAAAGCAGGGATAAATCACAAGTGAAGACTACAATTACTAGCACAAAAGTCATCAGTACATCACTTATGGTGAAACCTTCCTTATGGTTTCTGGGCACTCACCGGCACACCATGGGACATGAGCGTGTTAGGATTCATGAGGGTGACAAGTTGGTGAAGGAGATCAGGCTGGCTATCAAAAAGCTCAGGTGTCAGCTTCTTCATCACTTCTTCCAAGTGTTCCGCTGCAAGCGATGGGACTCCATACCAGGTTTTTGGTTCACCCCTGTTCATGTTAGAGGACATAGAATGGTCATGTGCATAGTTATGTAGGGAGATCACCCTGACTACCTCCCCAGCTTGCCAAAGCCCCACTCACCAGTGGAGGTAGTTAATAGAGTAACTCCAGTGATCTTCAATATGCCAGCAAAAGGCTGAGAAGACCATTCCCACATACAGCCATGGTACCTTCATGCCAGATATATCTGCATTGATGTGGCACAGTACAGACTGCTCCAATACAGGCATCACATTCAGGTTCCAACCACTTGTAGCATACTCCTGTCAGGTCAAGTGTTTGTACAGAAGGATGAGGATTATGCTAAGGAACTGAGTTTCTGCCCCAGGACTGAGGATTGAACTTTGGGATCACAAATGCTAGGCAAATGTTCTATCACTGTAACCTGAGTTCCTTCTACTTTGAGACACAGTCTCACTAAGTTACCCTAGCAGGCCTTGAGCTTATGATCCTCTTGCCTCAACCTCCTGAGTAACTGGGGATCATAGGTGAAAACTACCAAGCCCAGCATTTTTTTTTTTTTTTTACATTTGTGTGTGTGTGTGTGTGTAGTGCATTTTCAGTGTATGTTTGTGTGGGTACACAAGTGTGAATATACATGTGGAGGCCAGAGGTCAACATCAGGTATCTTCCTCTATCATTCTCTATGTTATTGAGAATGTTATTGAGAGAGGACCTATCAATGACCCCAAAGTTCAGCAGTTGCCAAAATTGGCTCTGCCTGCCTTCCCTCAGCACTAGTGGTTAAAGAGGCAAGCTATTAGTACACCCTGCTTTTATTTGGTTTCTAGGGATCCAAATTTGGATCCTCGTGCTTACAGAACAGTCACTTTAGCAATTAAACCATCTCTTTAGCTTCATTTTTTTTTTTTTTTTTTGGTTTAAGACAAAACCTCATTCTGTAGATCAGGCCAACATCAATGTCATAGTAAGTAAGCCACCTGAGCCTCTTGAAGGCTGAGATTACAGATGTTGAATGATCACACTCAACAAGAACTTAGTTATTTGCTTTCGTACAGGGAGCCTTAATATTGGCATCATACCAAACAACGTATGAGTCTTCTCTGCTTCTTCCCCCCAAATGCACACATAGGAATTTTCAATTCAATTCACTTTAATTTCATAAAGATTATGTATATATATCTACCATAAGGCCTGCTCTGCAAACTGGTTTTTACCAAGTCCTAGGAACTTGAAGTAGTACATACCAGTTAATGTTAGCAATTGGGAGGTTGAGACAGGAAGTTCACAAATTTGAGGCTAGTCTGGTCTACACTGAAATAGCCTTTGTCAAAAAATAATGAAACTGTATGCAGCAATACATGCCTTTAATCCCAGCATTCAGGAAGCAGACACAGACAGACCTCTGTGAATTCAAACTCAGTCTGGTCTACATAGTGGGTTCTAGGCTAGCCAAGGCTATAAATTGAAGCCCCGTCTCACCAAAACAATTTAACAAATAAACAAAGGATAGTCTTTCTAATAAATAATGCTACATAAATTGATGTAGCTATATGCAAAAGAATAAAAATAGACCCCTACTCAGTAATAAAAGTAAACTATAAACAGATGAAAACTTAAGTGTAAGTCTTTTTTTTTCTTTTTCTTTTTTAGATTTATTTATTTATTAATATGCAAGTACACTGTAGCTGACTTCAGACACTCCAGAAAAGGGTGTCAGATCTCGTTACGGATGGTTGTGAGGCACCATATGGTTGCTGGGATTTGAACTCATGAACTTTGGAAGAGCAGTCAGTGCTCTTACCTGCTGAGCCATCTCACCAGCCCTTAAGTATAAGTCTTAAAACTACAGCTAGGCAGTGATGGCATACACCTTTAATTCCAGCACTCTGGAGGCAGAAGCAGACAGATCTCTGAATTTAAGGTCAGCCTGGTCTACATAGTGAGTTTCAGGACGAGAGAGAGAGGGAGAGAGAGTGAGACAAGAGATGAGAGACGAGAGACAAGAGAGAGAGAGACAAGAGAGAGAGAGAGAATGAAAAAGATCTAACTATGAATTTATGAGATAAATTGAACATTTATCTTATTATCTCAGGACATTGAAATGGGCAACAATTTCTTATACAAAACATGAAAAGCACAAGAAACAACAAAACAAGATAAATGTTATTGTAACAAACTAAAAAGCTCTGCACAGCAAAGGAAACAAAAAAGCAAGCTAGTTATTCATGCTTGGAATCCCAGCATTCAGAAGGCTGAGGAAAAAGAAAGACTGCCATAGAAGTTTAACAGGAGCCCAGGCCAGGGCTACATAGCAAGACCTGGTTTCAAAGGAGAAAAAAAATCATGAAGCCAAAACTCAAAAAGCTAAACAAAAAGAGTAACACACACACACACAAAAGCAAAAAGACAATATACTGAACAAGTATTTGCAAACTATTTGCCTAACAAGACATTAACAATTTAAAAATTGTTTTAAAAAAAAAAACCTCAAAAAAACAGATAAAACCAGATTTAAAATATAGTAGATAAACAGTTACCAACAATTGAAAGATTCAATAATTGTTAAAATGATGACATATAAACAGCAAACAAGTATATGAAAAATGTTCAATATAATTAATCCTTAAAGAAACACAAGCCAAGCCCACAAGTTATCAGTCGGCTTCAGTATGGATGACTTTTATTGCTGGGCATGGTGGCGCACATCTTTATTTCCAACACTTGGGAGGCAAAGGCAGCAAAGGCAGCCGGGTCCCTGAGTTTGTGGCTAGCCTGGTTTCAGAGTAAATTCCAGAACAGCCAAGACTACACAGAGAAAAACCCTGTCTCAAAACAAAACCAAAAACTTTAATCAAAAAACAAAAACAGTTTTACGTGATGATTTTTACTTATAAGTTTTCTACATTAAAGTTTTGGTAAATTAAAAAAAAAAAAAAAGACAGACAGACAGACAAGGGATGAAAGCAGGTGGTAGAGTGCACAAAGCCCTGGGTTCAGTCTCCAGTATAGCAAAATGATCATAAACACTAGCAATGATGTGGGAAGCCCCAAATATTGTAGTTAAAAACAGGGAAGTTCTTCAAACCTTTGAAAATAAAACTACTATATGATGTAGCAATTCTACTACAGGTTCTATAACCAAAAGAAACAAAATTGGCATTTTGAAAAGATATCTGCACTCCCATGTTTACTGTACACTATTTACAAAACAGCCAAGGAAAGAAAACCTGCCTAAGATGTCTAAACTAAAGAAAATGTAATATATAATATACTCACTGGAATGCTATTCAGTCATTAAAAAGGATAAAATCATATTATTTGTGACAGCACAGATGGAACTGACGACCACTACATTAAGTAAAATAACCCAGGCACAGGAAGGGTCAGTGCCATGTGATCTCAGTCCAATGTGGAATATAAAAAAGTTGATTTCTTTGATATTTAAAGTAAAAAGTTGGTTCTTAGAAGCAGGAGAGCACAAGGGGAGAGAGATTCACAAAAAGATTGATACTAAGTTAAAGCTAGACAGAAGCGGGACATTCTTATCTATTATTGCACAGAGGGACGACTAGATACAATTATGTACTATATACTTTAAAAAGCTTTATGAAGGGCTGGTGAGATGGTTCAGTGGGTAAGAGCACCCGACTGCTCTTCCAAAGGACCTGAGTTCAAATCCCAGCAACCACATGGTGGCTCACAACCATCTGTAATGAGATCTGACTCCCTCTTCTGGAGTGTCTGAAGACAGCTACAGTGTACTTACATATAATCAATAAATAAATCTTAAAAAAAAAAAAAAAGTCACCTTTAAAAAAAAAATAGTGTCAAAAAAAAAAAGCTTTATGAAAAGATTTTGAATTTTTTCACAATAAAAAATGTTTCAGAATATGCACTGGCTCACACAATGTAGTTATGTTTTAGAAACATCACATGGTATCCTATAAATACAAGTAATTTATTTCTTGAGATTAATTTTTAGTTTTAACTAAGTGTATGCATGTGTTCTACCTAAGCACACATAGAGGCCAGAAAAAAATGTTGTTGGATCCCCTGGAGCTAGAGTTACAGCCAGTAGTGAGCTGCTCAATGTGGGTGCTTGGATCAAATTTGGGTCTTCTGCAAAAGCAGCCATATTTCCAGCCCCATTATGTGGAATTTCAATATTTTTATACATCAATTTTCCAAAGTTCAAATTAAAACCTAACAAGCCAGAAACAAAAACAAAATAAGCAAAAATCTGAACCCAAATGCATTTTTTTGCATTCAGTTAAGCCTGGACTCTCAATTCTCCCTGTACATGCCAATCCTCCTTACAGAACACGTATGAAAAGACCCAGCACTCTTTAGGGTACTTTATCTACTTCTCACATCATTCTTACAACAAATTTGCAGGCTGTGTGGTGGTGGCACACGCCTTTAACCCAAGCACTTGGAAGGCAGAGGCAAGAGGATCTCTGAGTTCGAGGGCAGCCTAATCTATAAAGTGAGTTCAAGGACAGCCAGAGCTACACCCACACCCCCCCCCAACCCTGTTTGTCTTGAAAAACAAAACCAAAAACCAAAATAAAACAACTAGAAAAAAGAATAAAGGTAGGAATATCCCCATATTACACATAAGGAAACAGGCTCAGAGGGTCAGTTAATATCCTTGGGAGGCCTGTTCTTTTTCTGAAGAGGAGTGGATGTGGGGGAGAGAGAACATGAGGTGAGGAGGCTGGAAGGACGTGAAACAGTGGTTGGGATGTAATGTATGAGAGAAGAATTTTTTTTTCCGAGACAGGGTTTCTCTGTATAGCTCTGGCTGACCTGGAACTCACTTTATAGACCAGGCTGGCCTCGAACTCAGAAATCCGCCTGCCTCTGCCTCCCGAGTGCTGGGATTAAAGGCGTGCGCCACCACGCCTGGCGAGAAGAATTTTTACAACAGCATCTCATCCATGCACATTCCAGATACTACCTAGGCTGTGTTCTTTACAGCATTTCATCTACACTTCAAAGTAACTACCTGAGGCAGGCATAAAAAGGGATTTCGATGTCTTTCAGACACTAAATAACTTGCCCAAGCTCATGTAACTTGACATATAACCACAAGAATCACCCACTCACCTCCTCCTCTGGGGTTAGGTGCCGCTTACTGTCACTGACAGGGAAACCACTGCCAAATTCTTTGGAATGGATGTCAGCCCCGTACTCCACAGTTACATCTTCCTCGATGCTATTCACCAGCCGCCAGAACTCCTTCTCTACAAGTTCTGTGGGTACCATCTGGGGGAACAGGATAGTAAATGACATCTTATCCTGTCAACATTAATTTAGGGAGGTACAGTACCAGTGCCTATGAACCTAGTCTCAGCACTACCCCAGCCCTGCATCACCTACATGTACAGGCATGTTGAAGTAGTCAGCTTTAAAGGAGTCAGCCATCTCTCCAAAGCTCTGCAGAGTATATTCCCGGGTAGCTTGCTCAAAGCCAAAGGCTTCAGGGGGCCGCTTACACTCCTGGAACCCAAATGAGAACAAATCATAAAAAGAGGCAAAGAGCAAATCATCTCAAGTGGAGCTGAAACATGAGATAGAAGGAGGGAGGGAGAATTGCTCTCACTCAGCCTTCCGGGATCCTAGGGAAAGCCTTGCTTTGCAGCTCTATCTTTTCCTCCTTCCCACATGAGCTTATCACGTGTATTCATGCCACAGGCATCTCTCTCATACTTCTGCTCACTGTTAGGGTTTAAAGTGTCCTTCCCAAAAAGTTCACCTATTAAAGACTTTGTCCCAAGATGGTAGTGCTATTTTGGAAAGTTCTATAGTGTTCTGCAGGTGGGGCCTAGTTGTAGAAAGTAGGTTGTACGTTGAGTTCCTTGGAGGCAGTATCTTTGCCCAGCCATACACTGTCTTTGTCTTTCTGATTTCGAGCTATAATAATGTGAGTTGAGCCATAAGCACTTCCCCATAATGGGCTGAAACCTCTAAAACTGTGAGCCAAAATCTTTTTTCCTTTAAACTGTTTCTCTCAGGGGCTGCAGAGATATCTCAGCAGTTCAGAGCACTTGTTGCTCTTGCAGAAGAGCCAGGTTCAGTTCCCAGCACCCACATAGTGCTCACAACCACCTGTACTTGGCCCTCACTGCTGCTATTGTGGCTCCTCCTTAATACACTACACCTACCTGCTCTAGGCAAATTCTCTCCTGAATACCTCAGTTCCTACAAAATCCTGTTTCCCTACCTGGAAAATGAACCAAATCTAAATACCATAATAAGAGGAAAGCAAGTAATCATTATATTCATTTGATAAAATTTCCTATCTTCAATTCATTTAATACAGAAGAAAGTATGAAGTTAGAAGTCTTTATAAAGATTTTCATTATTTTATATATGATGAGTACACTGTAGCTGTCTTCAGATACACCAGAAGAGGGCATCAGATCTCATTACAGATGGTTGTGAGCCACCATGTGGTTGCTAGGAATAGAACTCAGGACCTCTGGAAGAGCAGTCAGTGCTCTTAACAGATGAACCATCTCTCCAGCCCTAGAGGGCTTTATAAACTATAGAACAAGATTTTTTTTAAAAGTGTCTTAAAGATAATTATATGTAAGACAGAAAAAAGAAAATACTTGGGAATCAAAAGACCGTTTAAAAAGTTTTTATTTCTAGCCAGGACTAATGGTGCAGGCCTACAATTCCAGTTACTTTGAAGGCTGAGGGGGACTCCAAATGTAAAACCTACCTGGGCCACAAAGTGAATTTGAAACAATAATAAAAAAACACAGCCTGGAGATCCAGCTCAGTGGTAGAGAGCACTTCTTTAGCATGCTCAAATCCTTAAGTTTAATTACCAGAAAGATGGTCTATCTATAGCTAGTTAATCCTATCATTTAAAGCTCATTCTTAATCACTACCTTTAATTACCCTGGGCATGGTGGCTCATACTCATAATCCTCTGGCAGGCTGAGGAAGAAGGACTGATAGAATTTTGAGGCTAGACTGTGCTACAGAATAAGACCCTATCTCAACCAAACAAACCAAACCAACCAACCAACCAACAAACCCACCTTTCCTATCTGGTCAACTACAACTCAGGGTTTCTTTTCTTTTCTTTCTTTCTTTCTTTTTTTTTTTTTTTTGTTTTTGTTTTTTTTCAAGACAGGGTTTCTCTGTATAGCCCTGGCTGTCCTGGAAATCACTTTGTAGACCAGGCTCAACTCAGGGTTTCTAACATCAATTTTACTATCTGCTTACATGTCAGTACACATAGTTCACCATCACACAGAGTCCATCTAATTGTAATACCCCATAGACTGGGAGCTCCCAGAGGATAGGAGCATAAATTACATTCTCTTTTTCTCACAAAGTTCTGCAGAGCTTGAGGTCCCAAAATACAGTAATACTATGGCTGAGGCAGAAGGCTCCCCTTAGACTATACAAAGGCAAGCAAAGATATCCCATGTGAACTGGGACTGGGAAGGCCTTACCGCCATGACACACTTTGGACACCTCCAGACACCTTTCGGGATTTCAGGCAAAGGAGGCAGCAGGCAAAAGATGTGGTAATTGTCATCACAGCCATCACACAGTAAGAGTTTGTCATCTTCATCTCCTCGGGAACACATTCGGCATACGTATGACTCAATCTGCCAAAGAAAAGCAAAGGGTTATGAATATAGACCCTGCCTAGTCTTCAAACACCAGGCCCCTCCAGACAATATCCTGTTCCAGAGAGCTCTGTTAGAAGCCAGAGGTGTTTGCTGGCTGGGTTGTTCATGGCCCTAAACAGGCTAGTCATTCAAGGCCTGGAGTTCAGTTGAATGCATGTACCACTTCCCCAGATAAATACAGATATGAGAAGTCTTCAGTCTTCTCAGTTTTATTCATTCAATAAATAGTGTTCTATGGCAGAGATGAGGAAAATCTAGTATCTGCCTTCAAGAGGCACACAGTACTCTATTCATAACAACTGAAAACAGCCATAGCAGCCCATAAGAAATACTTTGGGTATCCAGCAAAGCAAGCAGCACTTGTATTACTTGGAGATGAGGGAGGACTGCAAGGAAGTACTTCATTCTGAAGGGGACACCTGGAATAACCGAAACTTGAAAGCATGCTGGTATTTGGCAATTGGAGCAGAGCACAAAGACCAATTCTTTGAGGCAGAAAAAACCATATGTACAAGGAATGTAAGACTATGAAAGAAATACTAGTACATCAGAAAAAAAAAAAAAAAAAGAATATACCTACAAGTAATTCAGAACAGCAATAGCTGGAAAGTGAGGTAGGCAGTGGTGGACAATGAGGTTAGAGGTCAGCTGGGACTGGATCATGCACAATAATGAAGATAATGAAGATCTTAGCCTTTATCCTGAAGCACTGGACAATAGGAGTCTCCTCCTACCACTTTATGTGAACAGTAGCTATTTACTCTGTTTTGGTTTTTGTTCCAAATTAGCTGACCTCATCTTCCCCAATTAAGTAAGTTGCCTGTAGGCAGGGCCCTCTAGATCCACTTTACTACTTAATGCAGCCTAGTCCAGTGCCATGCTGGAGAAATGCTCACTGAAGGGATGAGAAGCAGAGCTCTAGGAAGTCAGGGCTGGGTCCTTACAAACTGGGCATTGCTGTGGTTCCTTCGAAGCCTCATGGTCATCTTGGTGCAGGGCTCAGGGCTATGACTCAGTTCCTCCTTGCCTTCTAGGAAGGTCTTGGGTGAGGCTGATTCCATCTTGACATCCCCACCTAATTCCTCCTTTACCACCACAGTAGGGGGACACTCAGGCCCTTCTTTATCTGTAGGAGAAAAAAGTGGTTCTAAATTTAAATCTGAAACATTTACAGTCCTGCCTCCTGCCTCTGTATGAAGCCACCCCTAGTATCTTAGACATCACCTTTTTTCCGCAGAGTCTTATCTTTGGCCATTAGGCCCAGCCCCATCATCTTGGGGCCTGCTCCATATATCTGTAGTTTCTTCAGTTCTGGATTCTTTTCAATGTCTTCCTCTGTGGGTTCCGGCTACAAAGAAAGTAGGAAAAAAATGAGTCAAGATGACTATTTGGAGCAGACTACCCAATCC
This sequence comes from Mus caroli, assembly GCF_978045245.1. Classification (NCBI taxonomy): domain Eukaryota; kingdom Metazoa; phylum Chordata; class Mammalia; order Rodentia; family Muridae; genus Mus; species Mus caroli. Next base: position 20,323,500 of record NW_028227260.1, read on the forward strand.
TAAAAGAAAAGCTCAGAATATGAAATGAAAATATATATATATATATATATATATATATATATATATATATATATATATATATATATATCCAAGTTCATGCCAAGAACTCAAGCACACCAAGATGACTCAGCAGGCTAAGTCATCAAGCCTGACAACCTGAGCTGAATCCCTGGGACCCAGGTGGTAGAAGGGAAGAATCAACTCTAGTAAGTTGTTCTCTAGTACCTGCTTATCAAAGCAAAACCACAGATATACACACATACACACTCACACAACAAATCTAATAATGACAATAAAAAAATTAGGGGTTCCTAAGGTTCCTTCTCTAGGTGAGGGGCTTTGAGTAGCTGACAGTTGCCAGGGCAAGGAGTGGCCACTGGTAGGTTCCTCATGCCCTGGTGGATGACCACACACCCATGTATGATGAGCAACACAAACTAAACTCAGTAGATTAAAAAACTTTACTTAACTAAAAAAATTTTAAAAAGACATGAAGTTGGGAGATGTAATTGGAGGATCCAGGAAGAAGTAAGGGGTGGTGGTGGTGAAGGGTGTATATGATCAAGATATACTTTAAACAAACATGAAATTTTCAAATAAATAACTATAAAAATTTTAGGAGTGGGGCTGGAGAGATGGCTCAGCGGGTAAGAGCACTGACTGCTCTTCCGAAGGTCCTGAGTTCAATTCCCAGCAACCACATAGTGGCTCACAACCATCTGTAACGAGATCTGACGCCCTCTTCTGGTGTATCTAAAGGCAGCTACAGTGTACTTATGTATAATAATAAATAAATCTTAAAAAAAAATTTCAGGAGCTAGAGAGATGGCTGAATTGTTAAAGAGTACCCATGCAAGCAGCTTACAATTACCTATAACTCCAGCTCCAAAGAATCAGACTCTTTCTGGCCTCTATGGGTAATTTACTCACATGTTCATACTTCTCCACAAAAACACATGGCATACAACAGAATTAAAAATTATACGTCTAGGGGCTGGAGAGATGACTCAGGGGCACTATGAGCTGTTCTTCCAGGACCCAGGTTCAATTCCCAGCATCCACATGGCATCTCACAATCATCGGTAACTCCAGTTCCAGGAAATCCAACACCCTGTTCTGGCATCCATGGGCACCAGGCACACACATGTACATAAACATACATGAAAGTAAACACCCATATACATAAAATTTTGTAAAACTCTAAGAAGGGTTTTGTTTTTTTGGTTTTTTGTTTTGTTTTTTCGAGACAGGGTTTCTCTGTATATCCCTGGCTGTCCTGGAACTCACTCTGTAGACCAGGCTGGCCTCGAACTCAGAAATCTACCTGTCTCTGCTTCCCAAGTGCTCGGATTAAAGGCGTGCACCGCCACCGTCCAGCTAAGAAAGAAGTTTTTAAAGCATTAAAAAAAAAAAAAAAGAAAAGAAGAAAGAAAGAAAGAAAGAAAGAAAGAAAGAAAGAAAGAAAGAAAGAAAGGAAAAGAAAAGCCGGAGGGAGCAGGGCCAGAGAAAGCAAACATCTGTAATGAGATCTGGTGCCCTCTTCTGGAGTGTCTGAAGACAGCTACAGTGTACTTACATATAATAATAAATAAATCTTTTTTAAAAAAAAAAAGAAAGGGAATTAAAGGCAGAATCTCAGTTTTACCAGCTATAAATAAAAATATTAACTTCTACCTTATAGCTTAGGGATAATATATAGAAGTAAAGTGGTGTTTGAGCCACCTTTCCTGAATAAATATAGCTACCATTCCTTACGAAAGAAGCCTCCCTTTTCAGCAAATGGAAACTATCACAGAAAACCACAACCGGACATAATGCAGAGATATCAATGGATCCTGTGGAGCCCAGCCCCAGTGAATAAATCTTCAACATAGCTTTTCCATCTGTGACTCAGGGAATATCATGGAGGAAAATGAAAAGATTCTAAGAGCCAGAACACCAAGAAGTCTGCTGTGAAAGTCTCTCTTAAAAATGGCTGCATAGATAAGATCAGAACAATAGTATTATCAGTGAAAATGTTAACATAGAGGTGGGAGGGGATTTCATGAGGTCTCATCCCTAAACAAAGAACTACAGGCAAATACTGATTGCTGTGTGTGTGTGTGTGTGTGTGTATATATATATATATATATATATATATATATATATGTATATATATATATATATGTATGTACACACACACACACATACATATACATACATACACACATATGAGGGATTTGAGGGAGAGTAAATGGGAGTAGATGGAGGAAGGAAATTATGTAATTAAGCCTATTTCAATTAAAAACATTAAATAGAGTAACATTATTGCTGAGTGTGTGGGGTGCAAACCTTTAATCCTAGGTTTTGGGAGGCAGAGGCAGGTAAATCTCTGAGTTCAAGGTCAGCCTGGTCTACAGAGCCAAGTACAAATACTGCCAGAGTTATACAGAGAAACCCTATCTCAAAAAGAGGAAAGAAAACAAGAAAAAGGACATTTATTCTATGAGCAGACTTTCTGAAGAAAGGAACAAACCAGTCACACAGGGCAGATACAAAAATATAGTATAGTTCAAATACATCTCCAACGAAACTGAGTAGAGAAATGACCAAAAAGCCCAGAAAGGGCATGCTAATGCTTAAGGCACAAAACAAGTGCAACAATGTTCTGCAAGGCTTCAGTCAACAAGCATGAGTCTTTCCACCCCAAAGCCCCTGTAAGTGGCAAGAAGAAAAGAACTCACATCAGGCTGTAGTCTCTTTGCCCGTCGTCCATAACTGTTGAACTTGGAAGGCTGCACAGACTGTCGGAGGGGGATGCTGTGGGGTTTATATTCCTTGTCCTTTTCCTCATTATCAAATGGGCGTGTGTTACACTGCTAGAGATAATAAGTAAAGAGTAAGGCCCAGGGCACAGAACCTCAGCCCCCAAAGTAAAACCTTCCTTTGGCCAATGGACAAAGTTGTGGCCCATATCCCTGACCAACACCAGTAATCCCAGTTCAACCGGTCTTTATTGCTGACACCTTACAAACTTTAGGAATTCTTTTTTTTTAATTCCCTTTTTAAAAACTTTTACTTTGTGTGTGTATGTGGCGTGTGTGGCGTGTGTGGCAGTGTGGCATTCATGCCACAGTGGGCATGCAAAGGTCACAGGACAACCCCTGAGAGCCAGTTCTCTCCCTCCACCATGTGCATTCCAGGTCAAACTCAGGTCATCAAGTTTGGAAGCAAGCACATTAACCCAATGAGTCATTTGCCTACCACTAAGGAGGCTTTTTCTTCTTCTTTTCTCCTCCCACCCGCTCTGGTAGGGGAGGAGTGTGTGCTGGTAACTGAACCCAGGGTTCTACAGATAGGACTTTTGACTACAGATACTATCAGAAGATAAGAAAGTATCACTAGGAAAAGGTAAGGTCTAATTTTCTCAGTTTCCAATCCATGGAACCAATCCTATTAAGTATAGTCCCAGGCTGGAGAGATGGCTCAGCTACAGTGTACTCACATACAATCAATCAATCAATAGAATAGTCCCAGCACTTAAGAAGCTGAGAAAGGGCTGGAGAGATGGCTTGGCAGTTAAGAGCACTGACTGCTGTTCTAGAGGTCCTGAGTTCAATTCCCAGCAACCACATGGTGGCTCACAACCATCCATAACGAGATCTGACGCCCTCTTCTGGTGCGTCTGAAGACAGTAGATACAATAAATAAATCTTTAGGCTGGAGTGATCAGGGCTAGAGCAAGCTGGGCTACAGCGAGCTGGGCCAATGAGAATGAGCAGAGGTCCTGAATTCAAATTCCCAGCAACCACATGATGGCTCACAACCATCAGTACAGCTACAGTGCACTCATATACATAAAATAAATAAATAAAATCCTAAAAAAAAGAAGCTGAGAAAAAGAGGATCAAGGGTTCAAGGCCAAGGGACCTGCAACATGGCTCAGGGACCCACATGGTGGAAAAAGAGAACAAAGTTCTCAAAAGTTATCCTCTTACCTCCACATACATGGATGCACACACAATAAATGTAATTTATAAAGTTCAAGGTAGGGATCTGGGGATACAGCTCAGTTAGTATTTACCTAACGTGGGCAAACTCAGCATGGTGGTACATGCCTCTAATCTGTGACCTGGAAAGTGAAAGGAGGAGAAGGAGTTCAAGCTTGTCTTTTTTTTTTTTTTTTTTTTTTGGTTTTTCGAGACAGGGTTTCTCTATGTAGCTCTGGCTGTCCTGGAACTCACTTTGTAGACCAGGCTGGCCTCCAACTCAGAAATCCGCCTGCCTCTGCCTCCCGAGTGCTGGGATTAAAGGCATGCGCCAACACATCTGGCTTTTTTTTTTTGTTGTTTGCTTCAAGCTTGTCTTTACCTACAAAGTTTGAGACCAGCCAGGGCTATAAGAGGACGCTGACTCAAAAGAAAATAAAAGAGAATCTAAGACAACAGGACATGGTAGCTGAAATCCCATACTTGGGGAACTGAAGGACTATAATAAATTCCAAATAACGAAATCACGTCCAGACTTCCCACCAAAAAGGAGTTTTAAGTCCAGTCTGAGCTACATGGTCAGTGGGCTAACTACATGGTAACTTCTAGGCCAGCCTGTCACATATTAAGACCTCATGTCAAATTAAAAAAATAAAAAGAAACAAAACCAGAAGTATGCCAATATGTACCCGCAGATCAAGACCTCCTTAACTCCACTACTGCCTGGCATCCTTACCACAAGGTTGGCTCCAGACTGGTACATTTCATAGGGATAAACAATGCGTTCATAGTGAGAGCGTAGCAAGGAACCAATGTTTTTGCCAGGTGGGTAGTTGAGGCGCTGGGCCACACGGGCCCATCGACGGTCCTTGCAGATAGTTTCATAACCACCTTCTTCAACCACAATCTGAAAGGAAGAGCAGGAAGGGACATGATGCACTGTGTATGTGACCATGCAAGAAGGTAGGCCTACAGGAAGGGTAAGGAAAACAACTGCAGCCTCTCACTTCACCAGGAGCTACCCCTTCTCCCAATCTCAAACTGCTGCAAGAGGTGGTAAAACACGCTGATGTGCTACCAGTCTACCCCTTCCATTATAGCCCAGAGACACGGTATCCAAACCAAAAGGGGTCCTAAAGTAGCATGGGTTTATTGAATATTTGAGAAAAACCTGTTCTTACTTTGCTGAGGCTATAGAGGTCCAAGATCCGCCGTTCTACATTGGGAATCTTTAAGGATGAGCCCTGGATCTCCCAGAATTTGGCAATCTGGTCCAAATAGTTCAGTTTCACTCTTGTCTGGGCCTAAAGGAGAAATGGCTCAAAAACACTGGCCACCACCCACCCATTACCATCAATACTCCATCCCACCCCACCCCTCCCCCCAACACTCCACAGTGACCCATCTTCTGGCTAAAACTTAGGGGAAGAGAAAGGGAACAAAGTAGACTTCTCCCAATGAAATGAGATTTGGACTCTAGACAGTCCTTGGCTTTGCTTTTCTCTCGTTTCCCAGGAGAAGGTCATTAGTCTTTATACATCTTTCCTCCCATTCTTGTGACAAGGTTGTCTATATATTATTATATCTTGTACAGATGAAAAAACAGGGCCAAAAGAGTTCATTCACACAAGCCCCAAGATACATGAATATCAAATACCTATAAGCTTTGCTTTCTCGCTGCTACTACTGATTTGCTGCATTTGAGCAAATGAGTACCACTCACTGCATCCCCATATTTTTATTAGAAAATAAGTGCCAGGCATGGTAGCTCACACCCGTAATCCCACCATTTGAAAAGTAGAGGCAGGAAGATGTGTTCAAGTCTAGCCTCCATTACATATGAGATCTGAGGCCTGCCTGGGTTACTCGAGACACTGTCTCAAAACAAACAATAGGAAAAGGAAAATAGCACACTTACCCCAGAGATACAGAATTAAGAAGAGCAGTGAGAACCACCTAGAAACTTCAGAATTGTATCTAAGTTCTACATAGGGCTCCAGAAGAGCATATTCATCTCCTTTTGTACCACATAAAATATTTTGTAGTGGCTGAATTATGAGAATGGCCTGAAGAACTAAAATGACATACTGGCTAACTCAAGACCTGATATGGATGAAAGATCCTAGAATAAGGCTGTCCATGCTTACCTGAAATCTCAGTGGCCTAAGAAGGGTTCTCAAAGGTCCTAAGTCTGTAACTTTACCACTTGAGTCCCAGGCCCTTTTCTAGAGAACCAGGTTACATGTAGGTCAGTTTTTTGAGTCATAGTTGAGAAGAATTAAGGTCTACTCATGGTAAGAAATGAACTAAAGCCCCTTGGCTGTAAAAATGCTTAAGGGGCAAACACCTTCCATCTGAACCCCTTATCTTTCTAAACTTGGCCTCATCCCTGCTCCTTCCTCCCCTCATTAACTAGCATGAAACCTCTGTAAGACTGCCCTTGTTCAGTGCTAGGTAATACCTGCCCACAGATGTACCACCCACAGACCTAGTTACATTTATTTCTCCAAGGAACTCATACCACATACAACACATTACTCTGGTTCTGACTTGAACAATATCAGGCTTGAGACTGTTCTGGGATGATAAAGCTGGTTTTAGGTATAGTTCTAGAATTTTTCATAGAAGATACAAGTTAAATGTATGTTCCCTTCCCACTAATTAATTCCCATTAATATGTACCTTTGAGTCTTATTAAATATTCTAGTAGAGTACTGGGCCCAGCTGAATACCAGTACCATAAATATATATAATATATACACTAACCATTCCAGCCTTTACAAAGACCAGTTTGTGTGCTCTTTTACCTTACCATCCACTCTATCAAGTATGAAAGAAGGAATGTAAGAAGCACAGAGCCATGGATAAATCAGATATATAAGGCCACAATAAGCTGGTCAAGGAAGGAAGGTCTCAGCTACCTTTTGCTGATCCAGGTAACGTAGGTACTGATAGGGAAAACTCTTAAATAACAAAGTTTTATGGGGAAAAAGAGCATTTCCAGCCTTTGGGCTATCAAATAAAAAACTCGAATTCCTGCCCTTATATCTGGAGCTTCGAAGCTTCCTCTACGTCCTGGGCATGCTTATCCTTTCTCCAAACCCCATCACCAGCTGCTAATCTCACCTCCAGCTCATTCAACCTCTGGATTCGGGGAGTAAACCTGAAGTTATCCACTTCCACAGCAAAGGGTGGCTGCCAGTCCTAGGAGGAAAAAAAGGGGGAAAGGAACTTGGGTTATCCCACTTCAATGCAAGATCAGACAGCATCAAAAGCAGCGCCATGATCCATTAATACCTCCTAAAACTTCTAGCCACCTTAGATCTATCAACCTGGGAAACATTCAAATGGACCCACTCCCAACTCTACCTAAGGCTTATAACAGGGCATAAAAGCCCCTCAGGCCCATATTCAAGGCCTCATGTACATGCCCTGGTAAACTTCTGTCTTCCCCAACAGTACAGTGCTAGGATTTTGACAAATATAAAAAGCTCAAATCAGTTAACCACAAACCCTCCTCACACCCACATTGTCACCCTTCCCTGGGCAGGACACATAGCCTAGAGTTCTGGCAACCATGCAGGACCTGGAGACAGGAGATGTGGGTTCATATTGTAACTCTACTGCTTACTAGCTATGAGCTCTTACCTTTCTGAATCTGTTTTCTTATCTGTAAGGTGGGCATATGAATTCTTGCCCTGGCTTCCTCACTAAATCTGCTCTCTAAATCTGATCCCACCAATGAATACACATTCAGAGTAGCTCATCTCTGGTTCAGGCAGGGGTTAACACTTTAGGCCATCAATGTCTGTTTTCTCAGTTAAAGGCTAACAGAAGACACTGCAGGGAAGACCAAGGAAGATGAATCTGCACCTCTTACTCACTCCCCAGGTTGGAAAGGCTTCCTGTGGGTCCTCTCTCATATACTTGTCTGCTGTAAGAGGCAGGGAAAGAAGTCTGGGAGTGAGTGGGAAGCCCAAAAGTGGTGGCAACGAATGCAAGAATTTACAGAGGGGAAGCCAGGAAAAAATTAATGAAAGTAGGGAAAGCTTTACCCTGCCAAGCTGGAGCTTTTTCTGTCCTACCCAAAAGATAGCTATGAAGACTCCCCTTCCACAGCCTCATGAATACTTCCCCAGAGAGTCCTCTCTCTCCCCTGGAGCTCTAGTGCTTAAGAAATGGTAAAAGGAGCCGGGCGTGGTGGTGCACGCCTTTAGTCCCAGCACTAGGGAGGCAGAGGCAGGCGGATTTCTGAGTTCGAGGCCAGCCTGGTCTACAAAGTAAGTGCCAGGACAGCCAGGGCTACACAGAGAAACCCTGTCTCAAAAAAATCAAAAAAAAAAAAAAAAAAAAAAAAGAAATGGTAAAAGGGTTGGTGAGATGGCTCAGCGGGTAAGAGCACTGACTGCTCTTCCAAAGGTCCTGAGTTCAAATCCCAGCAACCACATGGTGGCTCACAACCATCCATAATGAGATCTGACACCCTCTTCTGGTATGTCTGAAGTCAGCTACAGTGTACTTATGTATAATAATAAATAAATCTTTAGGCCAGGAGTGAGCAGGGTAGTCTGGAGCCCCATCCGGAGTGAGCAACTTTCATTCCCAGCAACTACATGATGGCTCACAACCATCAGTACAACTACTCATATACATAAAATAAATAAATCTTAAAAAAATTTTAAAAATGGTTAAAAAAAAAAAGACCCTAAAATAACCTAGATCAACATCTTCATTTTACAGACGTGGAAAGTAAGGCTAGGAGAGGAAATCCTATGCTAGTTAGCAGCAGAGCCAACACTAAAACCCATGTCCTCTGATCGCTGGTTCTTTCTACTACACTAAGCTACCAGCATTCACACACAAGTGAACACATATGGAAGGACAGAAAAGGTATGGGAAAAGAGAGAAAGAGCTGTTGATATCTGTATGCATGCTCTTTCTCTTAAAAAAGGAACCAGAGGCCTCATATTTGCAAGTGCACACATTCTTCCCCAACCCATGGTAATAGACAGAAAGCACTTGAGGCTGAGGAAAGCAGGAGGGGGGGGGGGAACCAACCTTAGGCTAAAATGCTACGGCTTAAGCCCAGTGAAGCTTTCCATACCCTCTTATCTCCCATCAGACAACACTCCCCTCAGCACAGATAACCCAGACAGAAAGGTGCTCAAACCCCAAACTCTAAGCACCGCTTTTCCCTGCTCTGCCAAGTTCTAAACAATTTGAAATCCTAAGGCAGGAGCTATAGGTGCAACAGTAGATGGGGAAGGTCCAACAAACCTCTCATCTCAGTCCTGTATTAGTACAAATGCTCAAGATGATGGCATTTCGAATGTGGTGACAAACAGGATGGCTAATTCAAGAAGTTGTGTGATGCCACCATTACCTACCCTGTCCTCCATCCATCTTTGCCAAGTGTAGCAAGCAGCCACATGCTCTGAAACACAAACCCAAAACCACCCCTCTAAGAAAAACTCCAATACCTACTCACACACAGGTTTGCATCCTGGGCCTAAGAACCACTTGGGTGAGTAATTCAAGTTCCAAACAGAAGAAAGCCAACTGCTTTAGAGCCTAAAGTGGTTTAAGAGAATGTGGGCACGTACACTAAATCATGAACAACAAAAACAAAAGTCAGGACTGGAAAGAATCAAGCTACTAGAGTAGAGAAAAGAAGCCTACCAAAGAACAGTCCCCTGGGGACAAACGGACAGACGAACAGATGGACGGACGGACGGACACATGGACACACACACACACACCACACACCAATGTACTTGTCATTTCTTCCATCCTGGCTCCTCAAGACAAGGTAAGAGCACCTACATAAGGCCAACCTGCCCAAAAGCCCAAGGGAGAAAAAAGGGAAATTCAGACCTCAATTATCCCCATGTTAGGTGTCTCCTGACCACGTCAAGGAATATTTCCATAAGGCCATCCAGGAGTCCAACCTTTCCCTTCTGCTAGCCTTCCTGGGCTTGTCACTAATAGTTGTGACTCCCTCACAACAGAAACCCATCTTCAGACACCTGTGACCAACAAGGACTCTAGACTCTAGGACCCAGAGGATCCATCTAAAACCAGCCTATGCAAGGGCAACAAAAGCACTGAATTAGGATAAGAAGACCTAAGGTGCTCTCGTCAAGTGGGAATAAGGCTTCCACACCCAGAATCACCTCCTCGAAGATACATTGTTGCAGATAAATTCAAACCAGCCCAGGAATCTCAAGTGGTTACTAAACACTGTTCATCATTGTTTCCTCCAGTGTATCAGGAAGGCAGCAGCCTGTCCTAGCCTTTGGAAAACTTCCCCTGGGCTAGTCAGGACTAGAAGCAACAATATGGTCCTTTTTGCTGAACATTTGGGAAGCAAAGGAAGATTTCCACATCTCCACTATTGTTCCTGGGGACCCAAAAAAACCTTATCTTATAGGATCATCTACATTCTGAGCATGAGGTAGAATCCAGATCTTCTGAGAAGGCCATACCAAGCTAACTGGTCTAAACTTCTCCAGAGGAAGCCTGTGGGGACCATGTGCAAGAAGGTTCTGACATTATCTTCAACTAGAAAACGCAGGAGCCAGAAAGAGCACTCCCTGTGAGAATGATTTCCTGACTGGCCACCAGGCTAGGATATTATCAGAGATGAATTGGCCTGACAGCGTGAGTAAACATGAGTCAACACACACAGAAGCAAACCAATGACCACATCAAGCACCTTCACAGTCACAGTAATTACCACTTACCAGAGTGCACTATGTTACCTGGTTTAATCTAATTATTCCCAGCACACAATTCACAGGCTCAGGGATTACTTTACATGCCCAAGGTCATACAGCTGCTAACCTTCTAAGTAGTTTTAAACTCACATCTGACTCCCTTTTAAGACGTGATCTTTCCACTACACCACACAGCTTGCCTTAAAGGGAATAAAGACAGTAGTCGTTACTTTGTAACTGCCTCGACCAGGGTGATACAAAGTAAAAGATGGAAGTCTCTGTGCCTCCCTGCGAACTCTCCCCAGCCCATTAAGCATCTGTGTATTGAATTAGGGGAAATTCTCAAGAGCAGAGTGGGAGTGGGTCTCAGACCCCAGGTCACTTGTATGCCACAAAACGAGGAACTCTGACCCCAGCACCCTTTCTCCGCTTCGCGAGGCATCCACAAAATACCAGCCATCCCATATTCTTCCCACACCTGCTGCCCTCCGCCCCGGGACTTCACCACTGGCTACCCGGATCCACCCACAAACTCGCCGCTGGCGACCATCAGATCCCAGCCTTACCGCGGGTGGGCGGATCTTGCAAATGCCGGACTTCTCGGCGATGGGTCTGATTTTCGCGATGTAGCCAAGAGGGTCTCGGAACTCGGCCCAGCTAGGCTCGAACACCGGACACTCCGGCGGCGGTAGGAAATCGTCGGACCCCAGCTCCATGGTGGGCCCGAGGGCTGGGCCAGAGATCGGGAGGGCTCAGGCCGCCCTTAAGGACGCATGGCGCCGCCGCTGTCTGAAACCGAGGTACTTCTCGGAGTCTAGGCCCTAAGCAGGACGGCCACCGCCCGTCAAGGGCTTAGGGGGGCGGGTGCCGTGCTCTAAAAGTCTCAGGCTGAGGTTCCTTTTACAGGTTCTTAGTCCTGTTCCGTTTCTTCCACACCTTACCGCTGCCTCCCAACTACTGAAGCCTTCACTACTACAGTTAGGTCCCAGTCGCGGCAGGTTTCACCGCTGCCACCGCCATCTTGGTTTGTCAGCGTCTCCTCCCCCCCACCTCTGTACCTCACCACAACAAACCAGATCCCTCCGCAAGGTGTCTCTCCGAGTTCCGTTTACTTTGAGTCAGAAAAAGACCCTAGGAAGCCTTCATCATGTGATGACCGAAAGAAATAGGGTTGTATATGTCCCTTATTTGGAGGTGGTTAGTTAAAAACATTTCTCAGGCTGAGAGAAAATAGTTCATTTCATTGGCGGAAGAACAAAATTGTAAATCGATAGCCGGATCCTTTTACCGGATGGACCGGCGATGCACGTTTAAAGGCCAGTGATGCGCATGCGCAGTCTCTAGACAAACCGGAAGAGGAGCTAGTGTCCATAAGTAGTGAGCCTAAACTAGTACGCGCCCATGCGCGCTCGCACACGCTCGCGCACGCGCACGCACACACCCTAGATCCCAAGCCAGTTGTCTCCTCCCCAATGTCCTTTGCTGCTTCTCTCAGGTCCTTTCAGTGGGAACCACGGAAGGCGGTGATTTCGAGGAACCTCCGCCCCCTTCCTCCCCCTCCCCCTCCCATTCCGCGTGTCTACTGCTGAGTGAATTGAAGATTTACCAGACTTACACCTCTGAGGTTTTTGTTTTTAAAGGAAAGTAGGAAACTCCTCACTCCCTAGAGAATGTGGAGTTTTAGAAGCTTCAGTCCCACGTAGAGTAAAAATGCATTATTCTCCCCAGTATCATTGGCCATCCGCATTTTAAAGAATGCTTTCGACTGTTTGGTATACATTGTAACTATATAAACACTTTGTATAATATGTGTGTATCCATTTTTGTAGCAACTACTGCTACAAAAAAACAAAAGGCCTGGATGTTTACCTTTTTTTTCATTCCATGTATATGCACTACATAGAGGCTAAAAAGGGGGGGATTTTGAGTTTGAGACCAGCCTGAGCTACATAGCAAGATCCTGCCTCACAAAGTAGTAGTAGTAGTAGTAGTAGTAATATTATTATTACTAATGGCCGGGCAGTAGGTGGCACATGTCTTTAATCCCAGCACTTGGGAGGCAGAGGCAGGTTGCACAGTGAGTTCTTGTCTCAAAAAAAAAAAAAATGGGCAGGCATGGGGGCATACACCTTTAATTCCAGTACTCAGGAGGCAGAGGTAGATGAATCTCTGAGTTCAATGTCATCCTGGTCTACAGAACTACTTCCGGGATAGCCAGGATAGGGCTACTCCCCATCTCAAAATCTCAATAGTAATAATAATAATAATAATGTAAAGTAATAGAACTGGACAGGAGAAAAGTGATTAAAATTAAGGTTAGTAAGTTTGCTGTTCCTCACCTGAAGACATTTTGCTTTTCTACCTGAGGAACATCTCTGTAAAGAGTAAAGAACACCAGGCTTTTGGTCTCAGCACCACCCAGTCTTCCTCCAGTCTCCTCTAATGTCCTTAGCCCAGACATACCACAGGGCAAAAGGAAACTGAGCACTCTTTTAAGCCAGTGATATAAAATCCATTGATTTGTATTTGTGAAAGTCATACTATGCAACAGGAACTTTTGTGAGCATGTGGAAATACAAAAGCATGCCTTCCTGGAACAGATTATTTACTCACTGGGACCTGCCAAGTACCTCACGTCCCTGACCCTTGATTTTCTTGTTCATAAAATGAAGTTAAGTAATCCTTTCATTACTTAGGAAGATTAGAGATAATAATATCTGCCTCTCTTTTTAAAATTTTTATTTTCATTGCTAATTTATTTATTTTTTGTATTTATTTATTTTATGTATATGAGTACATTGTAACTGTCTTCAGACACACACCAGAAGAGGGTATTGAATCCCATTACAGATGGTTATGAGCCACTATGTGGTTTCTGGGAATTGAATGCAGGACCTCTGGAAGAACAGTTAGTACTGTTAACCACTGAGCCATCTCACCAGCCTAATGTCTGCCTTTAAGAGCCGAGTGCTACAGGGCAGTGGTGGTGCACGCCTTTAATCCCAGCACTTGGGAGTCGGGAGGCAGAGGCAGGCAGATTTCTGAGTTCGAGGCCAGCCTGGTCTACAGAGTGAGTGCCAGGATAGCCAGGGCTACACAGAGAAACCCTGTATCAGAAAAAAAAGAAAAGAAAAGAAAAGAAAGAAAATTAAAAAAAAAAAAGCCAAGTGCTGGGGAGTAGTATTCTCCCCATCTTTCAGATGAGTAGAATGAAACTCAGGTCCAAGTCACATAAGTAGAAAGTGACAGAGCCAGAATTCAAACCTACAACTGTGTGACTCCCATAAATTCTGCCTGTGACAGTCTAGGTTGTTGCTCAGTGAAAGTTGCTCAGTGTTTTCCAAGCTTCAAGTCTTGTTGAGGAACAATCAGAAACTGGGCGCTGTAGGCTCCAGAATTTGGAATTTTCCTTGTGGGTAAAGCTGGTGTGGCCTCACCCAGCCATCTGGGAGAGAAATTCTGGTATAGAGTGTATGCAGAGCAATAACTCAAAGTCTTAACTAAGTTCCCAACCACACCCTCGTCTCTGTAGCTAAACTGCATGAGAATGATACTGCTTTGGTGGTAGGGATAACCCAGTGCCCTAAACAGAGCTTCATACCCTCTAAACGGGTGCTATGTTACTGAGCTCTATTCCCAACCCTTGTGACTTTTTAATTTGGGTTTGTAAAATTCCAAAATAGACATGAGCTGTCTTTTTGTCTTTGTTTGGTCCTTGTTTGCTTGTTTGTTTGACATGAGGTTTCACTTGCTATGTAATCAAGGATGACTTTAAACCCCCGGTCTCCACCTCCCAAGTACTGAGTTTATAGGCAGGAGCCACCATTTCCAACTTCCAAATAGCTCTGGAATCCATCTCCTTCTCACCTCTACCACCCTCCTCTAGATCACATGTGAACCATTTACTATCCCTTTACCATGGATTTTAAAAAGTTTTTTTTATTATTATCAGTATTTTATTTTATGTATATGAGTATTTGCCTGAATGTATGTTTGTGGTCTTGGAGGATACTAGATTCCCTAGAACTGGATTACATACAGTTGTGAGCCACTGAGTGGGTGCTAGGAATTGAACCTGAATCCTCTGCAAAAGCAGCCAGTGTGTTTAACTGATGACCCTTCTCTCTGGCTTCTTTTCTTTCCTTTATTTTTCTTTTTTCTCTTCTCTTCTCTTGTCTTCTCTTGTCTTCTCTTGTCTTCTCTTCTCTTCTCTTCTCTTCTCTTCTCTTCTCTTCTTTTCTTTCCTTATTGAAGATGGAGTATCTCTGTTATGCTGACCAGGCTGGTCTTGAGCTTGTATATTCAAGCAATTCAACTACCTTGGTCTTTTGAGTAGGTAGGACTATAGATGTGTACCACCACATCCATCTTCTACCCTGAACTATTTATAAGGATCCTAACAAGATATATGTGACAGTGAAAGAGTCAGAGAGAGACATTCTCAGAGAGAAATATAGGTGTATAGTTTGTTCATAATACAGATACTGAGCCATAAAATCATACAATTAAAATAATGATAATTTAAAAAATGAATTATAGCTGGCAGTGGTGGCGCATGCCTTTAATCCCAGCACTTGGGAGGCAGAAGCAGGGGGATTTCTGAGTTCAAGGCCAGCCTGGTCTACAAAGTGAGTGCCAGGACAGCCAGAGCTACACAGAGAAACCCTGTCTCGAAAAAACCAACTCCCCCCAAAAACCAAAACAAAACAAAAAAATGAATTAGAACAGTAAATTATAAATTGATTAAAATATGGATTAAAATCCATAACACCACACTGATATAAATAGATAAAGTTAGAGAAAAGGAAAAGTTTGTCCATTGTTCTTTTGAGACAGGGTCTCATGTAACCCAGGTTGGCCTTGAACTCCTGATCCTCCTGCCTCTACCTCCCAAGTTCTGGGATTATTATGTGCCATTGTACCCATCTGAGAACATTTAGAATTCTAAACAAAAAATATGGAAGGAATAATGGAGTTAGGAAATTATCAACAAACGCTGAAACTTTTTCCAAATAAGATGACACTATTAACATAGATGTACAACCTGAATACCCAAATCTTAATCTCTCTCTTTTGAGGGGAGAAAATGAGACAGGGTATCACCCTGTGACCTAAACTATCCTAGTAATGACAGTAGTTTTCCTGCCTCAGTCTACGAACTTTTGAGATTAAACTTGTGAGACACCAGGCCCTATCCAAACCCTGATTTTCAAACTTTTTACTGGAAAGAATCTTTGTTTAAAAAACAAAAACAAAAAACAAACCTTATCTACTGGTTACTGGCTGGGGCAGGGGAATTAGAAGATCATCTAAGGCCAGGTGGTGGTGCATACCTTTAATCCCATCTCTCAGAAGGCAGAGGCAGAAGGTCTCTTTCTGAGTTTGAGGCCAGCTTGGACTACAAAGTGAGTTCCAAGACAACTAGGGCTACACAGAGAAACCCTGTCTCAAAAAAACAAAAACAAAACAAAAAGTAGTGCTCAGTCAAAGGACACAGGAGACACTTAGATCTACAGGCCAAATCTGGGCCATTTTGTGTTCACTGATTTTTTTTTTTGTTTGTTGTTTTTTTTTGTTTTTATAGTATTTGGGGTTAAGCCGAAGACCAGTGTATGCTAGGCAAGCACTCCTATCTCTAGATTTTATTCCCAGTTTATCTTCTATATCTTTTCCTCATTTGTTTGTTCTGAGACTGGGTTTCTCTGGGTGGTCCTAGTTGTCCTGCAACTCACACTGTAGACCAGATCCAACCTGCCTCTGTCTCCTGAGTGTGGGGGTTACAGGTATGTACCACTATCACCACTAACACCACACAGCTTTATGTCTTTTGCTTTTTAGGACAGTGTCTCAGAGCTGGATACCTTCTATGTGAGCTCAAGGTGTTCTGGTCTACAAAGCAAGTTCCAGACCTTGTCTCAAAGGTTTTATAAAGGGGCATGGAGGCTGGAGAGATTACTTAGTGGTTAAGAATACTGGCTGTTCTTCCACAGGTTCATTTCCCACGTGGCAGCTCATAATTGTTTGTAATTCCAGTTCCAGAGGACCCAATGCCCTCTTCTGGCCACAGGTGCACACATGTACAGACATACATGAAGGTGAGCCACCCTTACACATAAAATAAAATAATAAAAATATTTAAAAACAGGGTCTCAGTTGCCCAGGCTTGTCTTGAACTCACTCTACAGTCCAGTAGCCCAAACTCAACCTTGTGGTCCCCCTTCCTCGGCCTACAGAGTAGTTGGGATTACAGGCCTATGTTACCATGCCCAGCTAACAACAGGGGCATTTGGGATATTAAAATATTGATGTTAGTAGAGCCATGTATGGTGATATGATTATTTCCATAACTAGAGAAGTTGACAAAGAGATCATAAGTTAGAGGCCAGCCTAGGCTACATACTAAGACCCAATTCATAAATTGAGAGGAGAGAAGGAGATCAGAAGGGATGAAAGGGGAGGAGAGAGGAAGGAAGAAAAAAGATAGTTGGGGAGAGGGTAGTAGGGAAGGAGTTGAAGGAAGGATAGGGAGAGAGAAAAGAGAAGGGAGAAAAATATTTGTACTATTAAAAAGAAGCAGGTTGCACTAGAATAACAAGAAAATGCCATAATGTTACATCAGATCAGATCCCACTAGTCCCAGCCTTAGTAGTAAAATTTTGTTCTAAGACAGATGGGTGGTGAGATAACATAGTGGGTAAGAGTGCTTGTTTCTAAGTCTTCCAGCCTGAGTTTGATCCCTGGAACCCACATGGAGGAAGGAAATGGCCAAGTCCCACAAATTGTTCTCTGACCTCCACATGTGTGCAATTGCCCCCTCTACTCCCCACACACATCATGCACACAAACACAAATAAATACATAAATGTTTTTAAAATTAAAGAGGCCTGGGGGTTACTAGGTAGTGGTAGTGCATGTCTTTAATCCCAGCACTCAGGAGGCAGAGGCAAGTGGATCTCTGAGTTTGAGGCAGAGCCTGGTCAACAGAGAAAGATCCAGGACAGCTAGGTAGGGCTACACAAAGAACCCCTATCTCAAAAGAAGGTGGAAGAGGAGGAAGAAGAGGGAAGGGGCTGGGTAAAAACAGCTGAGGAAATGAATCATATGGCACAGTGCTTTCCATGGAAGTAAGAGGACCTGAGTTTTATCTGTAGCATCCATGTAAAAAAGCCAAGCACATTGGTTTGTACCTATAATTACAGCACTGAGGCAGAGACAGGAGGATCCTTATGAACTGATGGATAGGTATAGTGAGAGACCCTATACCCAAAATAAGATGGAGAGCAATTGGGGAAGATATGTGACATCAACTCTGGTTTCTACATACATGTATACATACATACGTACACACACACACCCACCCTGTGGCCCACTGTTCATACATCCTAGGAAATGTTTTCCTACCCTCTGCCATCCTGGTACTACAAGACAGGGGCTGGTGTTGTTCAAGTCTCTCATCCTACAGTTGACAGCAGAAGTTGGCCTCATGATGCTGATTAATTTGGGTTTGGTTTATTTTATTTATTTATTTAGTTAGTTCAGGTTGCCTTTGAACTCCTAATCTTCCAACAGAAGGGCCACGGGGCAGGGCTTTTCAGGCCTATATCACATTGTGATACCACATGACCTAGACACCAGACATGAAACTATACAATGTAATGTTCACCCTACTGAGTTTTCAGCCTTGTTTTGGTCCTATCCCTCCTTTCTATATCTTCATTTATCCCTTGCAGAATGAGAATGTTTATTCTGTATTACTGCTTTGGAATTCTGTAACTTTTTTATTTTAAAAATTGTATTAATTAATTAATTAGTGTGTATGAGGGGGGATTGGGACTTTGGAGATCTTGGCTAGGACATGCTGTGAAGGACTCCTAACTTTTGCACTTATTTCTGTAGGTAGCTGACAGCATGTGACTGTGAAGTCTGCAATGAGGTAGGCAGTTCACATACATTAGCTAACAATTGTCCTGCAAGATTTTTATCTCTGTTCTAGAGGTCAAAAACTAGGCTCTAAGAAGTCAGATGGTCAGTGGCCAATTTCTAGCTGAAGGTAGAAAAAAAAAAGGTGGGGGGGCTGAGACCAAGGATAGCCTAGCTTAGTCTACCAAGGAAGAAACCAAAACATGCTTAGTGGACCCCCACATCTGGGCTCTTCACTCAGGTCCAGGTCAGAGAAGCAGCAAATGCTTCCATGGTTTTAGTTTCTGCTCTTGCTAGCTGTCTTCCCTGGGTAGCCTTTCAGTGTGCTTTACCAGGAAGAAAACAATGACATGGATCCAAGAAGTGTAGGGTCATATAAACCATTCCCTTTTTAGAGACCTTTGCAGATTCTAGGAAAACAGCAAAACTATCAACTGAATGCTATTTCTGGGGACTCTGCTAACTCTAAGAGCCATTACTCTATCCCATCATTCCTCCTGTGCTAGGCTGAAACCCAGGGCATAATTATTGGTGCTAGAACTGGGTCCATTTTACTAGACCTGGGCCTTTCTGGCCCAAGTCACCTCCCTGCCCTCAAGAGCAAAAGTATGGCTAGCCACTTCATGGAGGGCTACTAGCAGAGGTTTCAAGACAAAACCAGGCCAGTCACGGGAAAAAGGAGAACAGAGGCCACACATTCTCCAAATACTCAACCTCTACGAAAAAAGACAAGAGAATTAACTTGCTGAATACCTACCTGCTCCACCCTAGCTGCTTGGCACTCATTACTTCATGCAGCCATCATGATTTCATGTAACTGTTTAAACAGCCTGGCAGAAATGAAGATATTCTTTTTTTAAAAAGGGGAGATTTATTTTTAATTATGTATATGTGTGTATCCTTATGTGAGTATCTGCAAGTTTCATGGAGATAGCATAACAACATGTGATCATCCCAAGTGGTAACAGACAGTTGGAGGATGATCCCCTGAAACTCTTGTGCCTGAGTAAAACCTCCAGGATGTGAACTGGATCAACCCCAGAGCCCGCACTCCTGCCACTCTCATCCAGACAACATATGAAACGAGACAGGAAACCCCCACCCTCATTTACCCTCCTACCTTACCAAAGCATCTTGCCCACACAGTTGCCTGAATTTCCATTAGCACCTCCCCAGGCTAGTGCCTCTTTCCATGGGCTCCACAGCAGAGAAGGGGTCATAAGTAGGAGGCAGAGGCCAGAGGTGAGCACAAGGTCTTTTATGAGGCATCAAATATACATTCTTATATACAAGGAGGGAAAAAGACAATGCCTGAACCCCAGCTCCTCTCCATACAGTCCCTCCTACCAACGCCCTCCCACAACCCCAAGCCCCAGGGACCCTTTGACATAGAGGGCCCATCTGTCTGTCTGTATTGCAGCCCATACTGGACAGGGGAGAGAAAGGCAGGGACTGTGAAAGGAGCTGAATGTAGGGCAAGAAGAGGAGCTGGGACTTGTAAAAAATATATTTATAATAAATAAACAGGGCTGCAAAGGGGCTGGCGAGGCAGTGGAGATTTTGATGAACAAGAGGGGCTTGGGCATTCTGGCTCACAGCCCCTGCTCTGATGGCTTCAATCTCTGCCTCAGGAAGGACATCTTGGGCTCAGGGTGGTCCTCTGGGAGTCTTTCCCGAGGGCTGATGCTGGGTGCCCTGCCCCAGTGAGATATGTGTGGGTGAGATCTGTAAAGTGCATTGTCTTCAGTCGAAGGTGGGAAAAGTAGAACGAAGGGGGGCATGCAATATGGGTGAGGGAGGGCAGTACCCTTCTCATCCCAGACCTGAGCCCCCCCTCCCCCGCCTCCAAAGTAAAAACCTGTCTGGACTTTGATCAGGATAAGAACATTGCAGGGCAAGGCAAGTTCCTGAAGCCAAAGAGGTCTGGGCTGGGGCCTATTAGGAGAGAGGGCACAGACTGGCTCAAGAGAGGAAGCACTGCCCTCAGTGGGGGCCAGCACAAGCAGGGTTCCACCCATAGAGTGCACTGACGGTCTGTGTGTCCTCCAGCAGGCAGAAAGACACATGGAGGTGTGTGGCTAGGCCCTGAGGTCAGAGGGAGGGCTGCGCCAGCTGAGGTTTGGCCACAGCTCTACAGAGCTCTCTCCTAGCCCCACACAGTCAGAGGAGCTCTGGGGAAAGCCTTCACCTCTGCAGCTCCAGAAGCCTGCCTTCTCCACCAGCTTACAAGGAAGCTCACATTTGCCCAGAGGTCTGAGGTCACCAACTAGACCTCCAGGGACAAGAAAGAGGAGAGGAAGACAGGAACAGGAGGACGAGGCCTGCTGAGAGGCTCTTACCACTTCCCAGCACTGCAGTGCCCTACGTTCAGGCTGCAAGTGGCAAGGGCCCTCCATTCTGAAAGGAAACCCCATGACAACTGCTGGGGGTTGGAAGAAGGGTCTGGAGATACAGAGGAAGTGGAAAGAAAGACACTGCTGAGTGTGTATATATATTTTGAAAAAACCGAGGAAGAAGAGAGGGGCAAGGTCCCTCTCCTGTGGATTTCCCCAGACTATCCTGCTCCCCAGTACACTCATCCCGTTCCTCAGACCACAGTGCTGATCCGGCTTGGCTTGGCCTTGGGGTTTGCACTGGGTGGATTAGCCGTGCCAGGGGGCCCAGAGGCGTGCAGTGGGCCATGGGGGGAGGTGGGTGGTAGGGGTGAATGTGGGGTGTGAGGTGAGGGTGGGGGCAGGGGCGGGTAGGAGGGATGAGGTGGGATGGGTGAG
The DNA here is from genome assembly GCF_978045245.1 of Mus caroli. Classification (NCBI taxonomy): domain Eukaryota; kingdom Metazoa; phylum Chordata; class Mammalia; order Rodentia; family Muridae; genus Mus; species Mus caroli. Next base: position 20,344,875 of record NW_028227260.1, read on the forward strand.
TGTGGTGACAGTGGTGATTGGGGGTGGTGAGGGTGGGAATAGGATCCCCCTGGTGGCCGGGACCCAGGGCCCCCAGCTGCACCTGCTGCTGGCATCATCTGTGGGTGGTGACTGAAGATGAAGTGCTTGGGGCCCTGTTTATGGGCAGGAGGGTGCTGTGGAGCAGGACTGTACAGGGGTAATGGGGATGTGGGCTGGTGCAAGGGGTGGCGGCCGTGTGGAGCAAACTGAGGGTGTCCTCCAGCCCCTCGTCTTGGGGCTCTGCCTGGCCGGCCCAAGGTATAATGCTGGGGTCCTGGAACTGGGCCATGGGCATGGAAGTGTCGATGTGGCCCCACAGGTGGGGCTGAGGCAGGTGGTGGTGGAATGGAGCCCAGCTGGGGCAGGGGTGGAGGCTGCTGAGGGGGTGGAGGCAGAGGGGGTTGCTGGGGTGGGAGGTAGGGTGGTGGGGCAGGGCCCGGTCCTTGGCAATACTGGGCATGCAGGGCCTGGAGCTTGGACTGCCCATCAGGTAGCACCCCCAGGCCACCATGGCTGTGACCATGGTGGTGGTGGTGATGGTGGTGGTGGGTGGAGGAAGCAGATGAAGACGAGGCAGAGGCCTGGCCTGTTGGTGGTGGTGGCATCTGGAAGGGCCCTTTGCCCCTCTTGCTTCCAAATAGGGAGCCCAGGAAAGATGAGGAGTTGGAGACTGGCCTCTGGCTCTTGTACTCCTCTGGCGGCGGGGGTGGGGGCGGAGGTGGCATCCTCTGGTGAGGGCGTGGACTGCTAATAACAGACCCCTGAAAGGGGGGAGGGGGGGAAGTCAGGCCAGTCTAAATATCCTAAACCCCCAACCCTAAATTCCACCCCTGTCCCTGAAGCTGGAGCAACAGGGATCCCAAAGTAACAGTGGAAACCAAACAGCAGTCCTGTATCTGTGGCCAGCTCTGCTCCCAAGCTCTGTTGCCACATCCACTAGCTCAGTTGAACCTCAGAGGGCAGAGGAAAAATCAGTAGGACTTCCTTAGCATGACCATTTCTCAGGCCAAGAAAATGTTAGGCCTAGAGAGGCAAAGTAACTGGCTCAGGGTAAAAAAAAACCAGGATATGGAGGTTAAAGTTTCTTGAGGCCCAAATCCAAGGGCATCCCTATTTGGAGTTGGCCCTGGGGTTGAGAAGGGGCATGGGAGAGTGGAAGACAGACTGAGAGACAGGCAGAGTGAGGACAGACAAGAGTTGAGGACAGATGGAGAAAGTGGTTGTTTGGGAGAGGCAGCCATATGGTTCCCAGCACGGAAGAGGGGTAGGCAACAGGTCCCCCTCCTCCTCTGGGGCTCTATGGCCAGGGCAGGGCTCATGCAGAAATGAGTGGGGCAGGAGCTGACACTTACTTCGATGGTGCTGTCCAGCGATCCCACGCTGTTACGCCGCCCCCGCTTCCCTGCACCCACAAGCAAGGAGCCCAGCGTCAGAGCAGCAACCCTCCCTCCCCACCCTGCTGGGCTCCAGAGCTGGGCACCAGGCCTAGGTCCCTCCCAGGGACAGACACCCCATTGCCCCCTTCCCCCATTGAAGAGGGGGAGGTAGGGAGGAAGAGAGGTTGAGAAGGAGGAAAGAAAGGAGGAAAAGATGGAGGAGAGGCAGTAAAGGAGAGACAGAAGAGGGAAGAGGAGAGGGGCTGAGTCTATGGCCCCACTTTATACTCCCTGGCAGAAACCCTGGGCCCCACCTGTTCTGACCTGGCTACCAGGCCCCCTGTGGCATAGTGCCCAGGGCTCTGAATGGTGAGTGTGTGTGTGTGTGTGTTTTGGGGGAAGGCTGACAGCCAGTGACAGGAGGCAAAGAGGACACCTGGTCCCACATCTCCCCAGCCAAAACAGGGGCCCAGAACACTTACCTGCATCAGAGAGGTCTCGCAGGGAACTACTGAGTGCACCCCGCTTGAGCCCATCGCCTGCCCCATAAGTGTCCTCCAGACTACTGCGGGCCAGAGTCCCATTCACTGAGTCCTTGGCTCCTCCAGGCTGTGAGGCATTAGGCCGCATCATACCTTTCTGCTTCTCCAGCTCCGCTGAATAGCAGTGAAGAAAATGGGCAAAGGTCAAGAAGAGCATTAAGAAAGAACCCACCTGGTTGACTACAGCCTTCCTCTTTTTTTCCTCCCTCCTTCTGGTCCCCTCCTTCCTGTCCACTCCCACACCCTAGTAGTAATTGTTTCCCCTAAACTGCAACTCTATCTTCAAAACTCCTTAGGTGCCTACCCCATCCTATGCCACCTGCTCCTTCTTTTTCCTCCCTCCCTGTAAGTGTAAGTGCCTACTTTCCCTGCTCCCTTTCCATCTTATCCTTCATTTTTTACCCTTTTGTGTTGTTTTGCAACACTTGGCTCACAGTAAGGATGGGAAGGCCCTTTTAGCCTATGGCGAAGGACAGTCCTTTTAAAGTTCGCTCAGTTCTCAGAGGAGCTCTTGGAAGAGCAAGGGCATGAAATTGATTGGAAGCAAGCCCTCTAGTATATGCTGGGCAGTATGCTAGGGACAGTGTATACTTGATCCCTCTCATTCCACATTCTGATCATCATCTATATTGTGCAGAGGAAACTGAGAATCTGAGAAGTCACAGTTTGCTCAGGGTCAGAGAGTTGAAATTTGTGAAGTCAACATTCTGGAAGCAGGTCTATCCTACTCTCCTGGCTCCCCTATATCCCCACTAAGGTCAGGGAAACTGATCTATTGGGCCTCTTGTTCTCTTGATATGGCTAACCTCTTACACTTTCCCCGGAAGTTCTGGAATCCACTGAACTGATACTCTGTTTTGCTGAAGACCTATCAAGGAACAAACTACTGCTTCTCTTTCTCTCTGCCTTCTTTCTCCTTGTTGCCATGTTACTTAACTGGGACTGCTTAGCTTAGAGAAGAAAAGACAAGAGAAAGAGAAGAACTGGAAAGCACCAGGAAGAGTGAGATATAATTACTATTTTCCATTGTATATGACCAAACTAATTTGGTACAGCCCCTGGGGATTGACCTGGACCTCAGCTCAGGACCTGATATTGGGGAGAGAAGAGGGGACAGGGAATGGTATTTATTGAATGCCATGGAGGCACTGGGGACACTTTGGCATCAATCTCCTCTCCTCTCCACTCCTCTCCACTCCTCTCCTCTCCTCTCCTCTCCTCTCCTCTCCTCTCCTCTCCTCTCCTCTCCTCTCCCCTTTCCTCTCTCCTCCTCTCCCCTCCCCTCCCTTCTCTTTCTTTCCCCTCCCCTCCCCTTCCCTTTTTTCTACTCCTTCATCTTCAACATCTCCCTTTCTTCTCCTCTTCCTCCTTCCTCTCTCTTTGTGACAGAGATTCAATACATAGCCAAAGCTTGCCTGTGAACTTGAAATCTTCCTACCTCAGCCTCCCTAGTGCTGGGATTACAGGTGTGCAAACATTGTGCCTGGCTCCTTGTCAAATTCTGTGAAGATTTCTTTATCTCTTTCATCTGAACAAAGGTTCAGAGGGCCACAGAACTCACCTGTTTCTCCAAATAACAAGTAGCATACATGAAATCTGAAGCTACAGTCCTATCTCCTATGCCCTGAATCTTCTCTCTGATCCCATTTAATAGAAGGAAGAGTTGGCTCATATTTAAAGGATGGGTTTGGAAGCCACAGTGTAGACTCTCAATGACTGGAATAATAATCTGAGGTTAGGGAGTAATGACCTTCTTGTCACTGCAAGCATTCAGGCAGAAACTGAAGGGTTTCTGAAATAAGGGTAGGAAGGTTGGGCAAGCTAGCCCTCAACTCTATGGTTCTCAGCAGACAGGATTCCTGGTGTCTGTGAGGCACCATATCAGGACAGGGGTAGCTACTCACATTCCACACGATACTTCTCCATCTCCTGCACCTCAGCAATGGACTCCCGCAGGTCAGAGGTAAAGCGTAGCCTGTCTTGGAGGCTAGGAGCATTAAAGATGATGAGGACTTTTCGTTCCCCTCCAGGTACTGCAGACAGTAACTTGATCCCAAACTGATAATCTGTGACAATGAGAAAGGACAGAAGTTGGACACTTCTGTCAACTTTGAAGCAGAGTGGATAAGACAAGAAACTGAGAAATGATACAACCCCCTACAAACACACACACACACACACACACACACACACACACACACACACACACACACACAGAGCCAACCAACTCTTGAGACAGAATCATGCTGTTCGGCTAGGCTAATCTCAAACTCCTGGGCTCCAGTAACTTTTCTGTCTCTGCCTCTCAACAGCTGTCCTATAGGCGCACACATCACCCTGTCCTTCTTGGAGATGATTTCTGTAGAACCCAACTCTGAAATGCCTTTTCTGTGCTCAAGCATCTTCAGTGGTTTCCTTTTGTCCCCAAACTCCTGGTAACCATGGCAACCTTATTCCTTATACCCTAAGATGTAAAGGCAAACAGAATTCTGAACTGCTTTCTAGAAACCTTTTCCTTTGTCTCTCTGCCTCTCAAAATGACTCTGCTCTCTTGAATGATACTCAGTCATGCTCTTCTCAATACAGGACTTCCAAGCACACTGTAACTGCTACCTCTTCTGCCCATTAAGGAACACACAAACGTTGTTCTGTGTTCTCCAGGAGCCACACCCAAATCATACTCCATTCTAATCTTCCTTTCATCCTCATACCAGTAGATACGTTGGGGACTTTAAGCTAGCTTTGGAGGACTTCAGTGGCTGGAAGCTAGTGTAGATGAAGGATGAGCATGGGCTCTGATAGACTCCTGGGATGCATGCTAGGGTTCAAGAGGGGACTCACATGAGTTCTGGAAGAGCTGCATATGCATTTCCACCAGGGGAAAGGACTGACGGAAGCTGTATGTCACCAAGATCTTCTTCTTCTGGAAAATTTTGGTGACCTTTGGCAAACAAGAGTGGGAAAAAGATAAGAGGCAGGGTTTAGGGTAGGGGATTTCCAAATGATACCCATTTCTAGTAACCGCCTTCCCCACCTATTCCCAGTAATAGGCATATGCACATGAGCACATATACCCACGAAGAAGAACTGAAACTTTAGGAGCGGAGAGGTGGGAAAGAATCCAAGTTTGTGACATCATGACCACACACAACAAGCATTTGCAACTTTGAAAGGAACTACATGAATGTTGGTCCCTCTAGGAAGCCTGTCCTAATACCTCACATAGATTTCTGTTTCCATCTTCTGATCTTCCAGGGTGTTCCTTTCATACCTCTTCCCCTGTCAGAGTCTATGGTAATTCTAAATATGTGATTGCCCCTGCTGGCCTGGAGGGCAGGGGGTATTGGTGGGTCTAAATTTCAGGTTTTCTCACTTACCCCAACTCCCACCATACAAAACTATCTTATAATGGCAACCTCTGCCTAGCCTCTGAACAGGATTAATAATCTCTCAAGGACCAAAAGTCTTTCTCAAGTATTTAGGCATTTTAGATTCACCACGAACATAAGCTTGGACAATCTGCAAGTGGCTAGTTTATTCCATGTATTGTATTGGGGAATGCAACCTGGGTCCAGACAATTGCTCTATCATTAAGCTACAGCCCCATCTTCTACCAATGGCTCTTCAAACAAAGGTTTTGTTTAGGTTGGTTACAGTGCACAATGCTGTCAAACACTTTCTAGCAGTGGTGTGGCGTGGATGGTTGAGACAAGACCTCTATCAATGTAGTCCAGTCTGATCTCAACATTCTGTTCCTTTTGCTTCCACCTCCCAAATGATTAAATTATAGGGGTTTATCAGCATACCATGTTGCAAAACACTATTAGGCCATTTGTTTGTGAGTCCTTGAGTACAAGGGCTGAGTCTGATTTATCTCCATGTACTCAGTGTCTAGCATAAAGCTAGATAAACAGGGGTGTCGATTCATGAAGCACATCTAACAGGGACTCAGCACCCACGTGAGCCAGGCCCACATGGTTTGAGATGGAGTCATCTCTTCCCCCTCTTCTCTCTTATAGGGCTGGGAATAGAACCCAGATCCTTGCATAAGTTAAACAAGCACTCTACTGCCGAATTGCATTGCGAGGCACTGACTTCCTGTTTCATCCTCTTGACAACTCTAGGAGATAAGGTTAGCACCATTTCATGAAGCAAGCCACTAAGGTTTGGAGAGGGTGTAGGAGGTATGTTGTCTAAAGCCTTGATTCTCAACTAGACGTGATTTTGACCCCGGCTTCCATAGGATACAGAACAACATCTGGAGAAGACATTACTTTCTTTTCTTTTGTTCCTTCCACTTTTTCTTCCCTGAAGATGTTCCTTCCCTCTCCCACCCTTTCTTCTCTGACTTTTTTTTTTTCTCCTTTTCTCTGGAGAAAACATTTTTGGTTGAAGGTTTGCTGCTGCCTTCTAGTAGGCACCCCAGGGTACTGCTAAACATATACAAGACAGGCCCTTGAAAGAGAGAATTGCCTTGCCTCAAAATAGCAACAGTAGTGCCAAGATGGAGAAACGCTAATGTAAAGAAGAGAAGACCAAGGAAGGAACAAGACTGCTGTTCTCAGGAGTACTTTCTCAGAGCAGAGGGAGAACACTTGCTCTTTGTGATCCCAAGAAACAGTAGAGAATGTAGAGTAAGAGGTGAACCACATCAGGAGGCCGAATCTAGCCAGGTGTGTTGACACACTCCTTTAATTCTAGCTAAGAGGCAGAGGCAGGTAGATTTCTGTGAGTTTGAGGCTAGCCTGGTGTACACAGTGAATTACAAGACAGCCAGAGCTATTTGGTGAGAGTCTTTATTTTAAAAACAAAACAAAACCAAAAAACCAACACCCCCACACCCAAATAACCAGATTCTAGTAGTAGTAGTCAGGGCTAAGCCACCTTGGAGAGTAGCTCTTGCCTAGGAAATCCTGAAAAAATCCCTTTTGATCTATAGAATCCAACAAATCCTATCACTAAAAGATGATACCTCTGTACCAGTGAAGTGCTTTGTTTTAATCACTTCTAACATCAAGAAAACTGAGAGGTTCACAGAGCCACAGATTCACAACCCTCTGTGCTACGGCAGTGGACAGGGACATTTCCTACCACTTCCCAGATTACAAGTCTATTATTAGCCCCCTGGTCCTCGAATTTTTTTCTGTCCCTGTGTGGCTCACATGACATGAAAATGAAGGAAAAGGAGGGACAACGATGGGCTATACCTTGCTGGGGACCATGCAGATGGCATGCATTGTATCAACCAAACTGCACACACCATGGTTTGCACTAGACCCAGCAGCTCTGCTGACTATCTCCCTCCCATTTCCTTCGGTACAATGCCCATACCACAAGGAGGTCATTGAAGAGGAAGACCTCCCGCTGATGCAGCCCCAGCCTTTGGGGGCGGTTTGGATCTGGCACCTCATAGAGCTGGCAGCAGCAAACCAGTCGACGGTGAGGGAGCGACAGGACCTGGAGAGGTGTGAAAAAGTGGTGGTCAGCAAGGCCACCCCATCAGTTTCAGGCCTCTGGTACCTTAACAAGGCATATCTGTCACTCTGACACAAAGAATATAAACAACTAAGTCCTGTAAGCTTTTCTTCTATCTTGTCTTTGTCCCTCTAGAACCTTCTGTCTGAAATGTCTTTCTTGCCCAGTCCAGCTATATTCTGTCCCTCTTTTACATCACACTTCCCAAGTTATTTTCCAAGAAGCCTTTCTGACTTCCCTTGACTTAAAATGGCCTCTCCCTGCTTTCTGTTCCTCTAAATTAAACTAGGAGGCAGAAGTATTATTTGTGTCTTTGTCTGGGAACCTCAGTAATCTTTGAGTGCCCCTAAAGACAGAGATTATGTCTGATTCGAATCTGTCTCTGGATCCCAGCAAAATGGTAAGGCATTCATAAATGTTTGCTGCCAATAGTGTATCTGCTTCTTACCTACTACAGCTTGCCTCTCTTTACTTGGATATCTTTACATAGATAAAAAGAAAATATTCATCCTGCCCCTGTGATGGACTCTGCAATATACTAAATGCACTTATATAAATAATCTCCTATAATCTGTACCATGATTCCTAAGGAATATCATATTTCCCACTTTATTTTATAGGGAAGGGGAAGCTGGAAGCTGGGGGAGGGCAGTGACTTACCACACAATGATGCCTCCTACCCTGAAGTCACTTACCGGTTTCTTGCCAACAATCATGCGCTCCACAGCCTGCACCTGGGACACATGGTCATCGTTGGTCCTCAGTTCACGACCTTGGATGCGCTGGTAGATGCCTACTAGAAGGTCCCGGGGGATGTCTTCACCATTGTCAACTCCTACATGGAAAGTATAACAAAAGAATATGTCACATCAATATAGAAGGTAGGTAGTAGGGGGCTCTCCATAATACCCCACACTCAGGCATAGGGACAGAAGGTGCCTTTCAACAAAACAGCCAATTGGTCTTTTTTTTTAGCTAGGGTAGGGATTTTGTCTAAACAACTTATACTGTAATTGAGGCAACCAGGTACTACTTTTTATCTTCCTTTTGCTCCTCTTAACTGGAAATAGTACTTTCAAATGATACAGAGTTAGTAAGGGTCTGAGCAGATTGGCATGTCTACTGATATCACAGTTTCAGAAATGAATCCTACATGACCATAAATATTCAATCCCATCAACTCCTTTCCAAAACACATATCCTAAGGGATTATTCAAAAATATTTATGAGCTTGATGCCAAAGAATGTTCACCAAGTGGTATTTATGGAGAAATTCTGAAACAGCTTAATTTCTAACAGTAGAGAAATAGCTAAGTAAAGGATAGTTTATCTATAAACTTGATGTTTACCAAAATATTTCAATAGTGTGAGAAAATTCTTGCAGCAAGTTAAGTGAAAAGAGGAAGATAATAAACTACTTGAGAGGCAGAGAGATGACTGAGGAGGTAAGGAAGGGTGCCTGCTGCCAAGTCTGACAGCTTGAGTTTCATCCCCAGAATCTACATGGTGGAAGAAGTGAACCAATTCTTACAAGTTGTCCTCTGACCTCCACACGAACAATTATGGCATGTGCATGCCCACATCTGTAGCATGTGCACACACCCACAAATAAATAAGCAAATAGATGTAATGAAAAAATAATTTTGGCACTGCTGAGCATCAAACCCAGGGCCTCATGATAGCCCCGTGTTCCTCATTCCTAAAATAAACACATATTTCATTTGTTTGTTTGCTTGTTTGTTCAATAACTGAAGGAAATAGTCACATGTGTATGTACACACACACACACACACACACACACACACACACACACATCCCTCCAAGCCAGATTAATAAAATGAAATTGTCAGATGGTGGCACATGCCTTTAATCCCAGCACTCAGGAGGCAGAGGCAGGCAGATGGAAGTTATTTTAGAATAGCCCCTATCTTGAAAAACAAACAAACAAAAGAACCCCATCCCTCCATATCCATCAGAGATTGGTTCCAAGATCTTCCATCAACACCCAAATCCAAAGATGTTCATGGCTTATATATAAATTAGTACTGTCAAGTATGGTTGCCAAGTGATAAGGTGTTGGTCTTAAAAAATGGGGGAGTATTTTCATATAGCCTACATTATACATTCTCCAGTTACTTTAACTCATCTGCATATTACCTACAATACTTACTGCAATGTTAATGCCACATAAATGGTGGTTTTACTGTATTATTTAGGGAATAATGACAAGAAAAATGGTTGTACATGTTCAGAACAGACCCAAGTTGTTTTTTTTTTCCCAGAATTTTTCAGAACAGAGACTATAGCAGCCTCCCCTCCATTGTCCTTCGTACTCATTTTACTTGGTACACAGTAAGCAACCAGTAAGTGTCCACTGGCTGAGTGGTTGGTTGGCTAAATGAATAAACAAATGGAGAAAAAGGTGTCTAAAGTAATCAAATGAGTCTTTATGGGTATAAATAGAGAAGACAAGGAGAGAGCTAACAAGGAATGGATGAAGGAGTGAATCAAACAGTTTAAGAGCCAGGCTTGTTTTGTTTTGTGAGACAGAGTCACATTCTATAGCCTGAGTCAATACTTAGTATATGGATAGACAACTGTTTTTCTTTACAGTGCTGGAAATCAAACTCAGAGCCTTGCACATGCTAGATAAGTGCTCAGCGCTGAGTTACCTACACTGCCTGGCAAAGGACTTTGATAAATTTGAGTGAATTAATAGGTGAATGCCCTGGGGAAGTCCAGCCATGAGATAAAGTGACAGCATAGAAGGCTAATTTATAAGGACATCTGGGATCTCTCTCACCCTACTCCCATCCCCACACACTTTACTTTTCTCAGATGATGTGCAAGAAAAATAGATGGGAAATTCTGGTCACCTCTCAGGTTCTTAATGAAGTCATCCAGCTTCATCTTGCGTTCAGCCTTGACACTGGGGCTGTACATATCGGTATTGAGGAGGATGATGGCAAAAGCAAGGATGAAGATGGTGTCTGGGTTCCGGAACTGGCGTACGAGGGCAGGGTTACAGACACAGTACCGCTGGCTGTGAGACAAGAAGGGTCAAGTCCAGACTCAGGTGCCAACAATTTCCACCTACCCACCCAAGTTGCCATCACAAACCCTTTCCTTCAAGAAACATTCCCTTAGCATTTGGAGCCTGTCCTCTTCATTTTCTCCAACACCACCATGAAAAATCATAACCACTACCTTCTTGGAACTTTTCTGGGAGATTTAAGTACATTGTCTCATGCAATTCATCACAGCACTGCATAAATGCTATTTCCCCGTTTCTTTCTTCTGCCTGTAGTGCTGAGGATTGAGCCTTGGGCCTTGAGCATGCTAAGCATATGCTCTACCACTGAACCACATCTCTAACTCCCAAGCAGTCCTATTTTACACAGGATATAATGAAGGCTTGAAGTGGTAAGGTAACTTGCCCAGGCAATAGAGCTGGTGAATGGCAAAGCCCGGATGAAAAGCAATCATCTGGCTTCAAAGCAAATTTTCCCCCACCTCTCCTGAGAAAAGCTCCAAAGGGTGGAGCAAGATTTAGACCCAGCTCTGTCTGATCTTCAAAGCATTTAGAGCTGAGCATAGATAATATGGAGTTAGATGCAGTCAAGTTTAAACCCTGATTCAGCTAACTTACTCTAATGCCCCAGAATTTTGTCATCTACAAAATGAAAATGCCAGTAGAAGGATCTACCTCAGTAGCCTTTTTTCTTCAGTACTGGGCACAGAAACCAGAGACTCAGAGTCATAACAACAGGCAAATGCTCTATCACTGACTTACATACCCAGATTCTTGAGTGCTGTCATTTATTGCTGATCTTGTCACTTATTACTATGCCTAGATCTCAGAGGCTAGAGCTAGATACTTCATATTCACTGATTCTGAACCATACAAATGCCTCTTAAGATGGGATTCATCAATTCTGAATTTTTGTTTGGTTACGTTTTGTTTTGTTTTGTTTTGTTTTGTTTTGTTTTGTTTTGTTTTGTTTTTGAGACAGTGTCTCTCAGTGTAGGTCCAGGCTGTCTTGGAACTCACTACATAGACCAGTCTGGCCTTGAATTCAGAGATCTACCTGCCTCTTCCTCACCACAGCAGACCTTTGTTTCTGTTTTATGGCGAGAAAATTATTATGTCCAGAGAGTAGTGTCTTGTGGAAATAGGGCCCCATGGTAGCAAGGGGCAGCTTCAGGAGTGGGAATCGGGCACACCTGAAAGCTTCAATGAGTCGCTCCACTTTCTGGGCCTCCCCCTGAACTCGGATATGGGATTGGAACTTCCTGAGTGCATCGTCCAAATCCATAGAGGAGAAGTCCATCTCATCCACCACACAGCTGAAGAGTAAAGAAGCAGGGTGGGTGGTGGCACTCTTCATTTCTCTACACAAACCACTGACACACCCACTTGCACAAGCAGCCCAACACTCCCACTGACAGACTCCCACGCTTTGGGCCTACAGCCACACGTACATCACATCTGAAGACAGAATGCTTGAAACTCAAGTAAGAAAGTCGAAGGCACATGGTCACTAAGAGTGCTTCCCCTTAATCTATTCATTTTAGCGATGGGATACTGAGGCCCAAAGCAAAATATCAGATGAGCGTGCCATGCCCAAAACCACCCTTAGGAGTCTTTAAGAATAGGGTCAAAAGAAATAAGAAGACCCCTTTGGAGCAGAGAGGTCTGGGAACAGGAAAATCTAGTCATCTTGTTTTGAAAGTTTATTTGAGCAAAAAAGACAGACTGCCTCTCTCCTGTCTTCCCTTTCTCCCCTTCCTCCCTCCTGTCTTCTTTTTTCCAGGAATCCCTGGCCCCCCCTGCCCCATGCTGGGGTCCTCACTCCAACACATCTCTGTTGAACTGCTTCTGCCGATTCCCCAGGAATTCCCCTATCATCTGCCGGCTCAGGCCTTTCCTCTCCAGGATGAAGTGAGCCACCCCAACAGGAGTGTCAGACAGGAAGCCTCGTTCGATCAAATACTGGATACCCTTCTCTGGCTTCCTGCAGGAAGAGAGGAGGTAGATGAGATAGTTGTCCCTCTAGAACTGTGCCTGGTCCTATTTCTAATTTGATTTAGGGCCAGACTAACCAGGGCTTTAGAGAGCCAAGGATCGATCATGTGGTCAATTCCTTCACAGTACAGATGAAAACATCGCAGCACAAGAAAAAACTACTTTTCCTAGCCTTTAACGGCTGAGCCATCTCCACAGCCCAGAAACTACTTTCCCATTTCACAGAGTTTCACAATTCCAAGGCATCCTTACACTAATCTCCTTTACCTGAGGCATACCAGAGTTGAGGGGTGGAGGATGCTCTCTGCAAGAATTATGATAGGCCCAGCAATCATCAGAGGGTCTTGAGAGGGGGCCTGAGTTCTAGACCAAGACTGCTTCCCTGAGTCACAGACCCTCAGGACAGGGAAGAAGTAAAAAAGTTGCTTTGTTCCACACCCTACATCCTACTCAGCCTCTGTGACTATTTTTACAGATGAGGTACTTCTAATGTTTTCAGAGAGTGGAGCCAAAAACCTCTTGGTTGGAATTGTCCCATATGCAGAACTTGAATGCCTTATGAGGGTCTCCAAAAACTAAAATTTGCAAATTTGGACTTTGATGTTCTAGGAGTCTCTGACCAATTACTTTCTAACTGCATGATTTTGGCCAACCTCTTATACTTCTCTGTGTCTCAGTTCTTCACCTCTAAAATAAGAATATGACTATGAACCTCGCTGAAGTTATTGTGAAAATTAAATATAGGTGGCAGTGTTTAACAGATTATAAAGATGTGAAGTATTACATCAAATGCCTTCCATTACATCTAATGTTTTATAATTGCTTCTTATGTTTTCTAATTATTTTCTAATCAAATGCCACACTCTCATCCCCATTCCTAAGCACCTGGCACAGAACCAGGCACCTAGAAAGAGCTTAGTCACCATTAGTCACACCAGCTTATGGAAAGATGAAAAAACTGAAGCCCCAAGAAGAAACACAAGTTACCTAAGACTAGACAGGGAGTGAGCAAAGGCAGGCTACGGGTCCTGATCTAGGGCTCATTATAGTCCAGATTGCCTCCTCCCTCTGAAAAGGGGGAATAGGGAGGACAGTGCCCAGAAGCCATTTGGGAGAAACATATTGCTCAAAATCATACAAACAGGTACTGAAAGCACTAGGACCTGAACTCAGGCATGTTGGGAGCCTCTCTATTCTGTAACTCTGTGAGTTTTGTTTAATTCTTCTTTATTTCTTACTTTGGGTAGCTGTCTTTTGAGACAGGGTCTTACTTTGTAGCTTAGGCTGGCCTGGTGGTCACAACAGAGCCCAGGCTATCTTCTAACTTGTGGCAATCCCTTTCACTCAAGCCTACAGAGTGCTAAGATTTCCAAGTGTGAGTTACTACATCCACTTTCTGCTGTCCTTCTCATCCCCAGACATCTGGGAAGAAATACCATTGCATCAAATGTCAGGATAGCAGAATCAAGGTGACTGCTTGGAACTAGCCTCTAAAACAAGGTACCCATGCAGGGTGGGAAGAGGCAAGGAAGCTAGAACCGAGAGCACATACTTATTGAAGAGGTTGAGGCCAATTCTGTAATGTCGCCTTTGTACCACATCATTGTTGAAGGCTGGCGAGTCCCAGCTGTGCCTTGTCTCCCGCTGGTAAGTCTGCTTGCACAGGCCAGTGGCTGGTGGTTCCCTCAGGCTATCCCGAGAGGAGGAGCCAGAGCTGCAGTTGATGGTCTCATTAGAATTGCTGGAGCTCTCCAGACTCTCATTGTCTCCACCATCAGAGTTCTCACCTGCTGCCTCACACTTCCCCAACCTCCGACCTCCAGCCACACCACTGGGCCCAGTACCACTATTGGGGGCTGGTGGCAGGGGCCCTGGTGGGGCTGGAGCTGGACCCTCAGGGGCAGGGTAGTGGCGGTGTGGGATTGGGGCCCTGCCTGGTGGCCCCTTGTGCTTCAGGGTCCCATGGGGGCTGCAGCCATCGGCCTCATACACCAGCTGGCGGTGGACAGAGCCGCGATCTGAGCGGTCACTCAGGTCTACAGAACTGTCACTGGGAGGCTCAATGGTGAGGAGGGGGAGGTGTGCAGCCCGGAGCCGGAAATCCCGGCACTCCAAGCACCCAGGACCCCTTCGAGTGCCTTCCTCACGGCTACCATCTTCCCGGGTCCCTGGTGGCATTGGTGGAGGAACTGGTGGGAGGGGAGCTGGTGCCCAGAACTCAGGGCGGCCTTGGGGTGGGGGCTCTGTGCTGGGCAGTCGCTCAGGTGATGGAGGAGGAACTGGGTCATCCAAGTACAGGGGGAGGTCACTGAAGGATGTGGCTGAGCTGTCTTCTTGCTGTTCCTTTGATTCCCGCTTCTCCAGTTGGGCTGACCCTGGCTCCTCAGACATAGGCCCTGATGGGTGGCAGTTCAGGGCCTCATCAATGGATTCAGCCAGAGACTTTACCTGTACACAGTGAAAGGTGAAAAGAAAAAGGAATCATAAAGAGAGGAATGGTACAAGGGTGAAAAGGTGAGAAGAAGGGAAGGGAAGGGAAGGGGAGGGGAGGGGAGGGGAGGGGAGGGGAGGGGAGGGGAGGGGAGGGAAGGCGAGGCAAGGCAAGGCGAGGCGAGGCAAGGCAAGGCAAGGCGAGGCGAGGCGAGGCAAGGCAAGGCAAGGCAAGGCAAGGCAAGGCAAGGCAAGGCAAGGCAAGGCAAGGCAGGGAAATTTTCCTGGTGGGTCAGCCAAGGAAGCAGATCCTTTACCATAGGTTCTGTATTTTAAATGTTTAAAATACATGCTTAGTGAGTGTGTGTGTGTGTGTGTGTGTGTGTGTGTGTGTGAGTGTTTTGCCTGCATATGTCTGTGCATCACATGTGTGTGTGGTGCTAGTGGAAGCCATCAAATCCCCTGGAACTGGAGTCACAGAGGGTCTGCCATCTCTCCAGCCCCTTATTGTTTCTTTTATATATACACAAATACATTTTTATTGAAAATACATTTTTTCATACAATATATTCTGATCGTAGTTTCCCCCAATTCCTCCCAGATTCTCCCTACCCACCTAACCCCATGCCTTCTTTCTCTCTTTAGAAAACAAACAAACTAGAAAAATAATTTTAAAAGGACAAAGAAAATCACAAACACACAGAGAGACATCCAATAAAAACCCATACAACACAAAATTAGAAAGCATAATACACAAGCAAAAGACCAGTAAGACAAAAAAGTCCAAACAAGGCAGTATGAGATAAAAGTCTACAAAAATACCATTGAGTTCATTGTGTGTTGTCCAGCCAGTCCCTTATTTTAAACTTTATTATTTTTTTAAAAGCTTGCAAAGAATCCCATAGGTTCTTACTAGTTTATAAAATAACTCCCAGGGAGTCACTGTGAGTTCACAGAGGCTAGGACTAACAGTGACAAAATGCCTTCTTGGGCACTCCAGTATCCCTGTCTCCATATCAAATACTCCCTCTTCCCTGATTCAAGCCACACTCTTACCTCTGTCAAATAGGCTCAGTTCCCATGCAGGGAAAACCCCAAAATCTCAGCTTCCTCCCAGAGCTCTCCGTGCAAAATTCTCTTAGGAAATCCATATTTACTCTTGAGAAAATGAACACCTAGTAACACTGTCTCCAGGTGTACTCGGCTTCCAAACTGGCCCCCAGTGATCTCTACCACAATCTTAGATATAACACCGTACTAAAGTTGGTCTGTGTGGCCCACAACACATGGTAGTAGTGAAGGCATATCATTCTGGAATGACACTGGCAAGTACTGCAAATTCTGTCTAGCATGCTCTTTGACTTGTATCCTTTCAGATTCCTCACTGAAGGGAAGCCACACTGTGTGTGAACAGTCCTGAAAGGGACTGCCAACAAAAGAAGAAATTGAGCATAGAAGCAGACCTGCCAGCCCCAGTCCAGTCTTCTGAGATTGGGTCTTACACAGCTTAACAGCAGCCTCCTGAGAGACCTGGAAACAGAATCATCCAGCCACACCCCTCACAGCTTCCTGGCCCTCAGAAACTGCATAAGATAATGTTTGTTGTGGTGTGTGGTGACACACCTGTAATTATAGTACTCCAGAGGCTAAGCCGGGAATTCCTCAAGCTCAAGGCCAGCCTGGGCTACACAAAGCTACTCTGTTCAGAAGAAAAAATAAAGAGATCGTTTGTTGCTTAAGCTCAGTTCTAATCTCAGGTTCTTTGTTTTAAAGCCTGTTATTACTGTATGTATGAGTACATGATGTGTGGGTGTAGGTACAGAAGCCATGGCATGTGTGTAGAGTCAGAGGACAACTTTGTGGCACTTCTTCCTCTCTCCACCTTTCCATAGGTTCCAGGGATTGAATTCTGGTCTTCAGGCTTGCACACCAAACACCTTTACCCACTGAGCCATCTCACCGACTCTCTTTCATGCGTACTCTGACCTCTAAGGTCAGATTTAAATGACTAAATTTTGAGCTAGTTTGCTGTACAGCAAGAAGTATAATACATTTTCCCCCAATCTGACTTAGATAGCACTGAGTGCTAGGATCAGACCTGGTTCTTCTCTCTTTTCCATCAGATGGTATTTTCCTGTTCTCTATTCTTCCCTTGAGGGATAGGTGCGAGCCCAGTTTCTATTTTAGATCAGCTACTGCTTGACATAGAAAAGATGCTTAATTATCACATGAATGGATGGATAGATGATGCAGATCTTCCCTTCATTACTTCTTTCCTTCCCTCCATTTTACTAGCCTCAGAGAAGCAAGCATGGACAAATGATAGGATCAGATAACAGAGTTTAGATTACAGTGATTTCTTCTTTTAAAAAACTTCATTCATTCAACAATTTCTACCAAGTATCTCCTTGGCTTTAGGAGAGAAAAAAAAATCTGACTAACTTAGCAGTTACCAGATACCAGGGACTTTCATGTACGTTACCAAGTTGAAGTGCATTTCCACAACAGCCCTAAAATGGCACCAAAAAGAAAGCTTTGACTCCATTTTGCTGATCAAAAGGTGAGACCATTTGCCTGAGATCATACAACTGGGAAATGGAACAACTGGGGTTTTCACACGGGGAGCCATGTTGAAATCTCCCCAGTTTAGAATGGCCACTCGCTGCCATGTCTATTCCTATTATTCCATGTTTTAGCAGATGCAATCACAGTGCCTGGACCAACAACACACTTTTCAACATCTCTAACTAGCAACATCTTTCCAGTTCCACGAGGTCTAGTTACAATGCTATTTTCTCCAAGAAACGGGTCTGGTCTTCCCAGAATCCCTTCTGGTTCTGAGTACATTCTATTTTAGGAGATGACCATGCACCTATATGCTTCTACTGTCTACCAGACTGGGAGAGCCTTAAGAATACTGACCAGAGCACATGCCTCAGCCTCGGTCTCCTCCATTATAAAACAGGGAAAAGAATCTCTATGTCTCAGATTTATTGTGAAGCATACAGAGTACCTGGCACCCAGCAAGTGCTCATTATGTTAGTAAAGGCTTTATTTGATGTATATCAAATTTCTAAAAGTAATGACTTTTTGTCTTCTTATCTGTTTATATGTTCATATTTTTAGTGCATGTGCATGCACATGTCCTTGTATGTCACAGTGCATATGTGCAGGTGAGAGGTAAACTTTCAAGAATCTGTTCTTGGGGCTGGAGAGTTGGCTCAGCTGTTGCCTTAGTTACTTTTCTAACCCGAAGTTTCAAAGTCCTTCCCCCAAGCATGGTCAGGTCTGTCACAGCAATTGCCCATGAACCTTGTACCAATTTCTGTTTTACTTAGGGCTTCTATTGCTGTGATAAAACACCACGACCAGAAGCAGCTTGTGGAGGAAAGGGTTTGCTTCAGCTTACAGCTTGCAGTCCATCATCCAGGGAAGTCAGACAGGCCAGAAACTCAAGGCAGAGACCTGGAGGCAGGAGCTGATACAGAGGCCATGATGCAGAGGGTGCTGTTTACTAGCTTGCACCCCATGGCTGCCTCAGTCTGCTTTCTTATAATACCCAGGACCACCAGTCCAGGGATAACACCACCCACGGTGAGCTGAGCCCCGCCCCATCACTCACCAACTGAGAAAATGTACCACAGGTTTGCCCACAGGCCAGTCTGATTTGGACATTTTCTCAACTGAGGTTTCAACTTCTAAAATGACTTTCTATGTGTTGAGCTCAAGGAAAGCTAGCAGCACAACTCTTAAGAGCACCGATGTAGAAAACGAGCTTGTTTCCCAGCACCCACATTCATAAGGTTTCATGGAATCAGACACCCTCTTTGGAATGCAACAGGTATGAGGTGTGCATGTGGCCCACAAACATACATGTGGGCAAAACACCCAAACATATAAAATAAAATAAGTAAATCTTTTTCTACATCAGTTTCGGGGGCCTGGAGAGATGGTGCAGTGGTTAAGAATATACACCGCTCTTGCAGAGGACCTAAGTTTGGTTCCTAGCAGCCATGCCAAATGTGTCACAGATGCCTTTAACTCTAGTTCCAGGGGATGTGACACACACACACACACACACACACACACATAAAAATAAAGTATTTAGGGGCTGGCGAGATGGCTCAGTGGGTAAGAGCACCCGACTGCTCTTCCAAAGGTCCAGAGTTCAAATCCCAGCAACCACATGGTGGCTCACAACCATCCGTAACGAGATCTGGCGCCCTCTTCTGGAGTGTCTGAAGACAGCTACAGTGTACTTACATATAATAAATAAATAAATCTTTAAAAAAAAATAAAGTATTTAAAATAAAGAATCTGTTCTCTCCTCTTCCATAGTAAGGGTTAGGGGAATTGAACCTAGGTCATCAAACATGGCAGCAAGGGTCTTCACCCACATCTTACTGGCCCTGTGCACCCGAGTTCTAACTTGCTTGTTTTAGCAATGTAATTTTTTTTTAACAGTGCTGGAGATGAAGCACACTGTGTAGCATATGTTAGGCAAGTGCTCTACTACTGAGCTACATCCCTGTCTTTGGGTTTTTCCTTGGTTGTTGGTGTTGTTTGACACAGGTGCTCCCAATCCTCCTGCCTCAGTCTCCCCAGTGCTTCAATTACAAGTATACACTCAGCTGTAACTCTTTCTTGTGTTAATAATTCTCTCTCACTATTCTCCAAGTCTCAGTTCAAATCACTGCCATTTGTTGCTGTTAAGTGCTTAATAGCGAAACTTCTTATACTTTGGAAAATAGATTTAAAAAGCAGTAGAAGCAGCCAGAGACCAGGAATGGAGAAGAAAAGCCCCTTTCAGGGCTCCTGACCTGTTTGGAGAAGGAGTCCTCGAGCTCTGTGATGTCATTAGAAAACTCTCCAGATGTGGTGACTGAACTTCCACCACCATCGATGCCCCCACCACAGGAGCCTCCATAAGGGAGGCCCCGTTCAAGCCGGTGGCTCCGGGCGCCAGCCATGGCACCCTCATCCAATGAGGCAGGCTTGCCCTCGAAGTATGCAGGGTTCTGTGCTTTCTCATACTCCTCAAAGGAGAACTGCATCCGCATGTTGGACAAGATGATGCGGCGGGACATGCGGCTCTCTGAAGCTGAGCTGCGCAGCCGCTCAAAGTTCTTATTCATACGGTACTGTCGAAAGGCTGTCTGGATGGTCCTGGCAGCCCTGCGGCTCAGGAAGGAGCCCCCATACTTCCTCTCCAGCATTTCCACCTGTCAGAGGAACAAGTTCAGAAAGTTGCCAGAGCCTCAACCATATCCCAGTCAAGTCACAACTAACTGCTGGAAGTCATGACAGGCTCTGTGCCCAGTGTTTTCTCACTTATAATCCCAAGATGTACACAAGGGATAAAAGGGAAAATATATTTAAAATCAGAAAACACTTAGAAAACAAAAAGAAAAAAGAAAAAGGAAGGAAGGAAGGAAGGAAGGAAGGAGGAAGGAAACAGTAAACGAACAGGAGGAAGTGGAAGGAAGAAAGAATCAGAGTAAGAGAGAAAAGCAGGAAGGAAGGAAAGACGGGAGGGGGTGAGGGATGACTCACCTACAGTCCAA
Source organism: Mus caroli (assembly GCF_978045245.1). NCBI lineage: Eukaryota > Metazoa > Chordata > Mammalia > Rodentia > Muridae > Mus > Mus caroli. Next base: position 20,365,309 of record NW_028227260.1, read on the forward strand.
ACATTTAGGCATAGCCATAACTAATGTGTTGATAACTGCCCTTCCAAGTCCTACTTTTCTTAAATCTTGTGTAATGTCCTCCCCTCCCTCCCTCCCCCTCCCTTCCTTTTCTCTCTTTTATACCCCTAGATAGTGTATTGCATCATACTGTGAAACTGTCAAGTTCTGTGTGTGTGCTTCCGACTAAGAGTGCATGTTGTTAAAGTCTGGACCCCATTATTGGAACTCAGTGATGTTTGCTGCGTGAATAGGAGGCTCAGTGCATATGCAGTGAATGTACAATGATAGGCCCTGGAGCCTGTCTTCGCCAGTTCCAGCCTTACTGTCCCTCCCTGAATACCACCCTCAAGAGCCACACCCCAACCTCCCTCCTTCTCTTCATATCCCACTCCCATTTTTCAACCAGAGCCATCTCCTCTGCACCTTCTTGTCCTGCAGGTCTGTGGAGAGTTCATAGCTGTCTGACAGGGCCTTGGAGCGCTTGATCTCCTCCTCCTCCTGCTTCCTCAGGGCGACACTGGCCGGCTGGAGGCGTGCCCTCTGAGCCCAAGGAAGGCCCACCCCGGCAGGGGGGCCCCCCATGTGGCTGCTGGTGGGGGGCAGTTGGCTCAGCCGGTAGGGGGGTTGGCTCCCAGGACTATCAACAGCTGTGCTCAGGTCACTGCCTGGGGCATCACCCTCCACACTGTGGGCAGGAGATAAAATGAGCCAGGATGTGGCAACAGGAGAGAGGCTTGCTAGGCCCAATTGCGTGAGTACACTAGATCCTGCCCCCAACCCCATCTTCTCCCATTTCCTCAGATACCTAGAGACTCCAACATTTAAGAGACCTTTAATCTGTCTCTTCACTGCCTACACAGTTCATTCACTCAAGTGCCCTTGTTTTCCTTTATTCCCTTTCAGTCCCTTCCCGTCAGAGCCCCAGCTCCATAACTCTTCTGAGACACTGTTCCCTCAAGAGTGTCTTCTCAGTTTTGTCCTCAGTCCTACCCACCACCCCTCGCAATCTGGTCCAGTCACAACTTTACTCCTAGTCTCCTCCCACTCCTGTCCCTAGCAGCTCCAGCCTCAAATCTTCCTTCCCCTGACGGCCTAGTTGCTCCCTCCCTGGATCTCTTTTCCACCCAGCTAATTCCTCATAACCCCATGCAGTGATTTCCCTTATGGTCCTATTCCCAGAACAACCCCAGACCAGTTTCCTTGACATATTGCCCCCCTCCCAGACCTGGTTGGTGATTCCTGCCCATCCAGGTCCTCCCTCCCCCACCCAGCCCTGCCCCTGTGCCCTGCCCCTGCCCTTAGCAGCCTTGAGTCCAGGCCTGGCCAGTTCCCAGGGTTCCCAGGCTGCTGCTGCTGCTGCTGTTGCTGTTACTGCTGCTGTTACTGCTGCGGCTGCGGCTGCTGCTGCTGCTGCTGGTGAGAGGGCAGGGTGAAGGCACAGGCTGGGCCACAGTGGGAAGTGCCTCCCATTCAGCATCCTCACAGGTAAAGAGCTGCCCTGCGGGGAAGCTTCCTTTTCCTCCTCATGTCCTCCTCTGCTCTGCTCCGGGAGGAGGGCAGGGGGCTCTCAAGCAGAAAGGTAGCAGGAGCTGGGTCCCAGGTCTTGCCTGCTGGGGTTACCTAGAGCTGTTGTTCTGCCAGACCTGCTCCACAGTGCCATGGCAACCAGGCTGCCAGGGAACCCAGGTGGCAGCAGAGCTCCAGGGCATGTTGAGAAGCACAGAGGTGGGGTGAACCAGGAAGACTGAGGCATGGAGGAGGTTGTGGGAGAATGGGTGTAGCTGGGGCTAAAAGAATGATTTTTTTTTTTTAAATCAGGGAAGTAATATAGGCTGGGGGGGAGGCTATTGGCTAGTAAAAGGATCAAAGGGCCACTCCTCCACCTCTATTGAGGAAGGCCAGGGGGCAAGGCAAGGGCAAGCTGGGTGGGTGGAAGGGGTTACCTACTGGCAGAAGTGCCTGTGCTCTCTGCGATCTGTCTGCCCTCTGTGCTGGAGGTCAGGGGCAGTAGAGCTGGGCTCTGCCCTGGTGGGAACTCTCAGTCACTGCTTATTCTCCACCCTCCCAAGTACTAGTCAGAATGAGACTGGAGGGCTGCTTTGTACCCTAAATTTCCTTTCTCTCAGACCTCAGAGGCCCCTGATGCTACCCTCCACAGGTTAGACCCAGCCCAGTCCAGCATCAAAGGCATTCCTCTAGTCTCCCTAGGATGGTGGAATCCTGCTCACCAACCTCTCAAACATTTCCCTTACCAGTACACATTTCAAATCCAGCTTTGAGCAACTGTCTCCTCTATCTACAAAACATCCACAGCTCTCACTGTCTGCAAGTTAGTCCGATTTCCAATCACTCTGGCATTGAAGACCTCGCAAGGTTCAACAGACAATGCTTCTAGAATACTTAATATTTAGGTACCGTTCTTACCACTTTGTACTTAATAACTTGGTTGTTCCTTCCAACAATGCTATAAGGTTGTTATTTGTCTTCATTTTATATAGAAAACAAAGCCCGGAGAGGATAGCTACCAACAATACAAGCAGGATTCAACTCCAGGCAGAGTGACTTCAGAGTTCACGCCCTCAATCATTAAGCAACCCCCTAATCTTACTCACCCAGCCCAGCTTCTGTTTCTGTCAAATGTTCCTCAGGCCCCTACCTTCCAAACTGCTCATATAAGACCTACTCCCAATGCTATCCCCATTGTTTCTGCTAGTGAAACCTGAGAAATGCTCCACATGCTAGTTCTGTTAAGATTCAAGGTATATACCCCTACTGAGATGCCCCCTGAATCTTGCCACCAGCCAGAAATTACAGGTGATCTTGCTCAGACCCCCTATCTTTACACATGACTTCCTTTTTTTTTTTTCTGGCAATGATTAGCTTCAGCAAAGAGTAAATGACTCTCAGTACCCCAGCATAGGAAGGGAATTTGGTAATCCCTAATTTGGCGGGCACAGGACGTGGGGCCTAGACCAGACCACAGTAGGTGTTTCTGGTATAATCGAGTTAGTGAATGTTCTTGGTGGCTGCTCTAATAAAACTCTCACTCAAATGTATACCACAAACTTCAGGCTTATTTGCAAATCTCTTCTCTATCCTGTGGCTAGAGAGATTGCTGGAACATACAAATCAGCCCATCTTCCTTTCTCATCTAACCCTGCCATAACTCACTCAATAAACAACATCCAAGTCCTTTCCATGTATCAGCACTAAGCACCAGAAATACAGTAAAAATCAAAGCCACCAAATTATTTCTTCAGGAAGGTGATGCTATAGTGAAGGAAACAGGAGAGAGAGAGAGAGAGAGAGAGAGAGAGAGAGAGAGAGAGAGAGAGAGAGAGAGAGTGTTTCAAATAAATGTTAAGATAGAAAAGAGCAGAGTATTAAAAGGTACCATTTTAATTGTGTGTGCGCACATTTGCATGTGTGTGTGTGTGTGTGTGTGAGAGAGAGAGAGAGAGAGAAAACGAGGACAGAGAGAGACAGAGACAGACTAGGGATAGTACTCAGAAAATTATGCAGGCTAAGGAAGCTCTTGAGCACTGAGCCACAAATCCAGCCAAATTTGCTATTTTAGATGTGATGTCCAGGAAAACTGTGGTTGAGGGGAATGACACAGAAGCAGAATCCTGGTGGAAATGAGGGAGTGAGCTGTGTAGCTGTCTGAGGCTAGAGAGTAGAGTCAGTACATGTCTACGTGTTTAAGAATCCATAAAAAAACCAATATAGACAGAACACAGTGAACAAGAGAGGGTAATGAGAAATAAGATTAGACATGAAATGAGAGTCGTACTAGTTAATTTTTGTCAACTTGACACAAGATACCGTCACCTAGAAACGGGGAGCGTCAACTGAGGATTTGTCTCCATCAGATTGGCTTGTGGGCATGTATGTGAGCATTTTCTTGATTGTCAACTGATGTGGGAGGGCCTAGCCCACTGTGGATGGTGCCATCCTGGGCAAGTAGTCCTGGGGTGTACAAGAAAGCAGGCAGAGCAAAGCATGGAAAGACAGCAGTAAGCAGCATGGTCTTGGCTTCAGTTTCTGCCTCCAGGTTTCTGTCCTGACTTCCTGCTTGACATTCCTGATGACGAAATAAACCTTTTCCTCCCTAAGTTGCTTGTGGTCCATGTTTTATCACAGCAACAAAAGCAGACTAATACAAGGGACACTGAGCCTATCATAAAGACTTTGGCTTTTGCTTTGATTGAGACGAACATACGAAGGATGTAACCTAACTTATCAATAGCTTCCTTACCTGGCCTGAACCCTATAATCACACCTAAACTTGACTACCTTCTGCTCACACTTCAACATTTAGCTCAGGTGTGCCTTTCCACACCTGCTTGCCTCCTTCGCACATGTTGCCTTACATACATGCCCCTCCTTCATGTTACTGTAGGGCTCTGCAGTCATCTCTGCCCCTTGCAATTCCTTGTAACAGGCACTGTTAGCCCCCTTTATAGTGAAGTGAAGTAGAGTTGACGTAAATGTAACTCAAGGTCATACATAGCTATTAAGTAAGAAAGCCAAATTGTAAACTCAAAGCTCAGACTACCCACTAATGATATCTCAGCATCTCTCCCCAACCCTGTGCTGCTCTAGGCTTTCTACTCTTTGGTAATTCCTCTCTTGAGAACTTGCCCCATTTTGATTGCAAAGAGAAAAGTCACAGGAATTGTAGGGTGACAGCACAGTCTCCCATGGGAGAGACTGGCCAAAACCAAGGAGATTGCTTGAGGGGGTGCTTTTGCTATCATACATACCACTGAAAAATCTGTGACTTCAGGAACCCCTCATGTCAGAGCCCATAAAACACTTAGTAACAGGCCAATCACCTGGAACCCTCCCCCACGTATGGACAAGTATAATATCACAGACACATTCAAAGGCCAACAAATCTAGAAACAAATATACACATCCATAATCACAGGGAAGTAGACATGAATACATGTAGATACAAACACACATTGCCTGCAGGACTATTCTTTAGGGGGAAATGAGAGCATCCTTTGTAGAGGGGGAGAATAAGCCATGCTTCACAAATAACCACAGAACAAAGTGGAAAGTTATCAGGGGTGGGGAATACAGGAAGTGATGGGGGAGTAAAGGAGAGAGATTCCTTCTGCTTGGGGGTGGCTGAGCAGAATAAAAATAAACTGGCACTTAACTATGCACCTACCCTGTGTCAGGCTTTTTCCACACATTATTTAATCTGCATGGCAAACACAAGGAAAAAATTAGGATTCCTGTTTTACAGAGGAAGAAAAGAGCTCTAAGAGGGAAACTGACTGACAAAGGTCACAGAGCTAGCAACTGGCAGGATAGGGATTCAGACCCAAAGCCTGTGCTGGCCCTCCTGCTGTCTTGAAGTCTTCCTGGGAGAGGAAGCTCATGGACTGTACTTTGCCTAGGAGGAGCTAGACGAGATGAGAGTAGAGCAATCTTGTAAGCCAAGGCTCTAAGATGGGGGGAAGCAGGTTAGGCTGCCTTCTAGACACTTGAGGTTGGTCTGCCCATGACAGAGGGTGGGGCATAGACCCTTCCCAGATGCTACTCCTGTTTAGTGTGTGTGTGGGGTCTTTTCTCCCTCCTTCTTTTTATTGGTACTGCCCAGAGCCAAGAATTCAGCCGGGGAATGGGAATCAGAATGCAGTTGCCATGGAAATGAATGGAGACTGTTGCTATGGATACCATAAGATGAGGGCAAGAGGAAAGCAAGGTTGCTGAAAACTATCCCCATGACAACTTAGGTTGGAAAGGGAAGGGACTACAAGTGAGATACAAGAAAACAAGGGGGTCAGGGTGTATAGATGGAACCAAGGGTTTTAGGTTCTAGAAGTAAAAGGCTAGGCAAGAAAACTGGAGCTGACAGAGTGACGACAGGAGCAGGGCCTTTTGCTATTCAATCCAGTGTTACATAAAGTCCAATCCCAAATCCAGCCTGGATTAGCTAACAACTGAGGGCTAACCAGGTAAACAGTGGGAAAGCAGATTCTGGGAGCCCAAAGCCTGGGTTGGAATCCTGGATCTGCTCATTTGCAACCCTAGAAAAAATACTAGTTTTAATTTACTCTTTTCACCAGGCCTAGCAACTAGGCAAAGTCTCACTTTTCTCACTGAAAGAGATACAGCATAGGTGGGGAGATGAACTCAGTTGCAAAAGGTTTCAAAACTAAGTAGTAGGGGAGCCAAGACTGAAAAGAAAACATATCTGAGCATACAAGGCTGGTAGTATGGCAGAGCATTTGCCTAGCATCTCCAGTTTGGGGTTTGATCCCCATTTCCACACACACGAAACAATGAGTCTGCATAGAAAAGTTCCTGCTCTTCCTGTCCCCTCCCGCGGTGGAGTCCTTGACTATCCATTTCTCCATTTCTTCCCACAGTGGCACACAGCGGACTAACAGCAGACTAGACCCTGAGGTAAATATTTGTGGAGCAGTAAGTGAGGAATCAGGAAAGCTGAAGTTAGATGGAAAAAGCTCCTGCATTTAAGAACAATGATTGATGGATTTGTTCAGTCCATAGAGTTGGAGTGAACTTTGCAAACAAGTATTAAGAACCATCCAATCCCATAGATGCAAGTGAAGCTCAGGCAGCGAAAGTATCTTTCTCTCAAAAACTTCCCTATCTCCTAGACAAAAGTTTCACTTTGAGCTACAAATACCCATGCCACCCCCACCACTTCCTATTGCCTCTCACTCTGCTCAATATGTTCCAAACAGAGAACAACAATAGGCTACTTGCAATTCCCATATAGCAAACGTATCCATCACCTTTCTGCATTCAAAGACCTGCTTTATTTTTCTTGTCCAAAATGTCTTTTCTCCTTTTTACCCTTGGACTTAACTGGCCTAGATGAGCTCATCTTCATTTTGTATACCCTGAACAGGCAGAACCTCCAGCCAAGAGAATTCTGACTCACTCTCACCCCACCAGCACCCAACAGAATCAGGTACTGTCTCCTCTGTGTCTCATGCTCACCCATCTCATGGTGGCCCTTATCACCAGTCTTTCTTGAAATATGCATTGCCCACTCTTGATCCCCATATCTGTTTCCCTTTTATACAAAAAAAAAAAAAAAGATTTATTTTATTTGTATGAGTACACTATAACTCTCTTCAGATGTACCAGAAGAGGGCATCAGATCCCATTACAGATGATTGTAAGCCACCATGTGGTTGCTGAGAATTGAACTCAGGACCTCTGGAAGAGCAGTCAGTGCTCTTAACCGCTGCCATCTCTCCAGCACCACCCGCTCCCCATCTGTTTTCCAAGAGTAGTGGCTTGGCGTGATCCACTTTTATGGAGCTACCATGCACAGGTCAGGGCCTAGCATACCTTGCTCAGCTACTCTGTCCCCTAAATCTACAGGTAACATGTCTGTATGTGTGTTACCATCTGTCTGATAACTGCTACCCTAAGAGCCCCATGTTTAAAAGCCAACCATCTCCTACCCCTGTGATTAAATTCACTAGGCACATACATAGAAGCTTTCAGGTGCAGAAAGCCAGACTTCACACAGAAATCTCATATTCTCAGGACTCCTCAAGCCTTGGCTCACATAATCACACTTCCTTAGATATACAGCAACTCATGCAGTCTTTCACTACTGTGAGACCCGTCTAGCCTCACATGCATGTGCCCATAGATGCACAGACACATGGAGTCGTATTTTTCTCACCACAGATACAGGTCTGCTCCCTTCACGAAGCATAACCCCCTCTGGTCCAGCCAATTCAGTTGCCTGCACAGGTGTCAAACACTCTTACAGTTTCCAGTCTGTTCTTGACTTGCCTTCTTCCTTTATTCAGTTAACCCCTGCCCACTTCCTTCTATCTTCACTCAAATAAAGTATAGATGATGTTCTCCTGGTCACAGGTCACCTAGACTCACATATCCTGGAGAGACATTTGAGCACAGTAATTACTCACCATTCCCCAACTTGACCCTGGTGCACACCAGTGGGGTTTCCCTATCCCTTGAAATGTCTTCTTGCCTCTTGCCACCTAATCAAATCTTTCCCAATATCTGAGACCCAATTTTTATCCATCTTCCTCCAGCAAGCGCCGCCCCGACCCTACCACTCCCCACCCACATTCCCATTTCCTAACATAAACACATCATGGAAGGGGGAGCACAAAATCACAAAGGCCCCTGTCTTCTCTCCCAGGAGCACCCTTAAAAGCAATGGTTCTCAACCTTCCTAACGCTGTGACCCTTTAACACAGTTCCTCATGTTGTGGTGAACCCCAACCATAAGATTATTTTGTTGCTACTTCAGAACTGTAATTTTGCAACTGTTATGAATCATGATGTAAATGTCCGATGAGAGAACCACTGCTTTAAAGAGTCTTAGCTTTCAGCCAGGTCAAGGAAGTGTTTGCAGTTTTGTTGGGAAAATGGCTTCCTCTTGGAGATCCTAAAGTTACAGTATCAGAGCCAAGGAATCCTAATATCACAGAATATTAAAATCATAGCATCAGATTTTTAAGTGGTAGAATTATGAAATCTAAAATCATAGGATTGAGGAATCCAAGTATCATAACACTGTAGAAAGAGAACTCACAGAACTGCATGAAATTTGTCCCAGAATCATAGTATCTTCAAAGCTCATAATTACAGCTTTTTAAAATAGTAGCATCTCAGATTCTGAATGTCAGCGCTGGAAGAATTCTGGTGACCCTGGTCAAAGCACTCTACCAATTTTCCAGGTGAGTAAACTATGTATTACAGAAGTCAAGGGCCATGTCCAAGATTAGCTAGTTCAAAAATGCCCCAGGCTAGGGCACTAAAGAAGGTAATAGGTGTGCTCCTGCCCGGAGACATTCACACATTTATTTTTTAAATGACTTTGAGGCATTGACAAGCCACAAATCAAACCCTACTCTGTCTTCCAGCCCTTTACCAGCTTTGGATAGGAAAGAAGGCAAAGTTCTGGTGGGGATGGAGACAGGGGGATGGGGTAGGGTGGAACATACATCAGACAGAGAGAAGAGATCAGCTTTTATTGATGGAAATTTCTTTATACATAGCAACACACATGCTGAAAGGCCTTTTCCTCCTAATCATGTTTACAGAGCGCTATGGGAGTGATAGGGGTTGGGGAGAGGGTATGAGGTGAGGCCTTCAAGCAGTGGACAAAATATGGCAGCTATGGCCACAGCAAGGGAATGAGTGACGGGGAACTAGGCAGGCTGGGTTCCTGCTCCCGTCTGGTCCTCTGAGCCCTAGGCACCCTGCATCTCTGTTTGTGCTCACAGAGAACAGAGGTAGGTCCTTGGGGTGTCATTTGGAGACCTCTCCAGTAGTAACAAGCTCCAGGGTGCCTGGGAAGTGGGTATATGGGAGCAAGAGGGTCCAGGTTGCAAGCTTCAAGCTCCAAGCTCCAAGCTCTGCTTCTCCCACATATTAGTAAAATCTAGGACTCCAGCTCTTTAATTCAGGGACTAGAGCCTAGGGGAGACAGCAGGGGTAGGGAGGAATTCCAAGAAGGAGGTTGGGGAAGTAAGAGCATGATGCTTGCCCATCTGGTTCCTGAAGCAGGGGACAGGGTCCCATGAGGGATCCATAGAGGCAGGGGTGGGGGCTGGTTAAGGCTTTTGCTTCTGCATAGAAAATGGCCCTTGTCCTCTCAGTTACCGAGAGGAGGGACTACTGCATTCGGAGGCCGGACAGCAGAACTGGTGAGCGTCTTCCTCTTCCTCTTCCTCAGTTTCCTCCTCCTCCTCCTCTTCCCTGGGGCCAGGAAGGGCAGGGTAGAGGCCACAGGCAGGGGTGACAGAGAGAGGCAGAGACATTAGTTTGCAGAGAAGGGGAGATACATGAAAGGGCCAGAACTGGGAGGTTGAACTAGGATGGGGGTCCAAATGGGGTAGCCAGTGTGACACATTATCCAAGGCCACATCCAATTCAGTCTTCAAGAAAGGAATAGCCCTCCCCAACCCAGCCTTAATCTTAGGGTCACCTTCCCAGTAAAGAAACACAATTTCTGACTCTGACAGTTGCCCAACCTTAATTTTCCTATAAATAATAGCAACCTGTTTTATGCTAGAACTTAGTATATAACTCATGTAACCCCTACAACAACTTTGCAAAAGCATCATTTTAGAAATGATGCTTATTTAGAGACATTAGATAAATTGGGCATAAAATATTTAATCCAGAGTTCTTAGAGCTTCAGGTCTCACACTCCATCCTTCCACTCTGTCCTTATGGGACAAAGATTTGTATTTCATTAATACTCGAGGTCAGCAAAAACAAGAAGATGCTTATAAATAAAGCATGAGAAGTGCACATCTTTAGAAGTAAAAAGACCTGAGTTCATGGGTTAGGGATGTAGCCCACTATAGAGCCTAGCATATGAAAGGCCCTAGGTTACATTCCTAGAACCACAAAAAAAAAAGAAAAGAAAAGAAAAGAAAAGAAAAGAAAAGAAAAGAAAAGAAAAAAAGAAAAAAAAAGGAAAAAAGGAAAGGAGAGGAAAGGAGAGGGAAGAAAAGAAAAGAGGAAGATTTGGACCTAGACCCAGGCTTTATAAGTGTTTCCATGATATGTGGCCTTGAGCATTGTAATGCCCCTCTCATCTGTAAAATGGGACTTATGGTTCTAACGCCCAGGACTGTTGTGAGGCCTAGGTCATCAAATTCCTAGCAAACAATCACAATGGAAACAAGAACATTTCTAAGAGGCCAGACTGCATTTGGCAGCCACTGGAGTGGAGTTACAATACCAAGGAGTTTGTATGGGCTGGGAGGGGATCAGATGCCTCAGAAGTAAAAAGCTGGGTCTTCTGGGGACAACCAGGGAAATAGCAACATCCCATTCCCAGACTCAGTTAAGAAAATGTAAGAAGTATGGAATTCAGGAAAGAAAAGGATCAGAAAGAGATGAGGAGGAAAGATGACAAGCAGGGGAAGGCACTGTGGTCCATCTGGCAGACAAGCACACACATGAATACACACATGCACGCACCCTTCTCCAACCTGGAGATCCCTCTGACACACTGTTCTACACACTAAATCAGCACAATCACATAAGCCAGGTCTCAAAGCCCCGAGCCTTGGTTTCCCACTCCTTGTCTCTACAATGTGATAAAATGCCATAGTTCTTAAGGTTGTCATGAGAAAAGAATGACAGTCCAGTCTCACTGTGCATTTTCCTATTACCAAGGACAGGCTCCAGTTCTCTCTCTCCCTTGGACAACCTCCTTCTCCTTATTTTTTAAGCCACCTTAAAAGTTCACTCTAAGTGCCCATCTCTTATGCTCACATACTCATCTTGGCTCTTCACTGTCTGATGGGTAAAGTTAAGACTCCAAGTTGCCATTGAAGGCTCCCTCATCATATGGTCTCACCTGGCTTTTCTGGACAAATTGATTCAAACAGGCCTGACTTCCAGTACCAGCCCCACCACCTACCACCTCAGTAGATTGGGATCCATTTCTTAACCAGCCTGGGACTCATTTTCCTTATCTGCAAAATGAAGAACTATCTATCCCATAGGGTATGGTAGGACTAAATAAATCCATGGATAGTTTGATGTTTAACACATGGTAACATTATTATGGCCGCCATTGCCAGTGGTATCCACGTTGTTATACTCACTCATGCTGAACTGTCAACAAATGAGTTCATTATTCCATCTGTATGCCTAGCCTTTTCACTGCTCTGTGCCTTTGCTGATTCTATTCATGCTGAATTTAATGCACCTGATCAAATGCTGTTTCCCAAGAGCCATCCTCCCTGACTCCCAGACATAGGTTATTCTTTGCTTCTACCTGGCTCTAGCATTTATGTGCTTGGTCAGGGCTCTTTGTTGATTTCTTTGAACTTCTTGAAGCATTCCTTTTACCAATCTCAATGCACCTATATGCCCACTACCACTACTACTTCCCCTCTTGAAGAGAAAGAGGGGTCACCTATACTATTTAAGACCAGTTTCCACCTGGGCTCTGGGGCCCATCCCTGCTCTCTCAGCCACAACCATCTCTTCTTTCTCCCACATTCTCAACTGCTCCCTCTTTGTTGCTTCCCTTCCTGTCCTCATTTATAGAAACTCAAGTCTTTCCCATCTGGGAATCAAAACCCTCTACCTGCCTCCACATCTCCCTCTGTCCCTCTTTCTTCTTCACAGCTAAGCTTCTTGAGAAATGTGTCTACACTGGCCATCTCCATCTCAGTACCTCCTACGAGTTCTGCAACCCACTGCAATCTGCCTCTTGCAGTCATCACTGCATGGAAAATGGTTGTTTAGAAAGGTTGCCCAGGACTTCCTCATGGTTGAAGCAATATATTCACTTCAACCCTGGACTTAACTCCTCCTGGCCACAAGATTTAATACACTTAACAAGGCCACTTCCTTCCTTGGTGAGCCCCATCACATTTGGTTTTCCTGCTATTTCTCTGGCCCAGCCCTCTACTTCTTTTTGGGCCCACCCTTCATGTTGTTACCTCTTCCCCAGTTCTTCCTTCATATTCTCTTTCATGTTGCTTCCCTTTAGTGATGTTATTCCATTTTGTAACTTCAGGTATGGTTCTATCTAGCACAGATCTTTCTTCTGGGTCTAGGCTAGCCTGTCCATCCTGTCCATCCTGTCCAAACCTCAGGTGCTAGAGGAACCTCTCCCACAACCTTATCAGTGTAAGCCTTGCCTTTCACATCTCCCACCTTAGTGAAAACTATTGCTTGACACCTAGTCACCTGTGCCCAAAACACATCTTGGAGTTACCCCACCAGGCAGGCCCAACCTTTTGACATTTTGACATGATGATACCTCCACAGTTTATACTTCAAAATTGTGCGATCATGTTACAAGGGGAAAAATGCAAAAGGTCTCAACAATGTTTTAGGCAAGTTTAACATTTTGTGTTAGACTAAATTCATAGCTACTACTAGTCAAGTGTGGCCTACACATTGGAGATTGGACACACATGCTTGATTCTTCCTGCTTCCTTAGCAAGTCAGAGTGACTGACTGGAAGTTGCTCATTTTACCTTCTAAATAGCTTTAACATTCTGTATATCATCAGCTGCTGGCACATTATCTTCTATTCCTTTTGCTCCTCATTCAACCTTTCTCAAATCACATTATTCTTTCTACTGTTCTTCAAACACACACACCATCTGAAATATCACTTAAATTTGTGTATGGCTTTGCTGCCTGACTTCCGTCAAGCCTCTGATCAACAATTCATCCTTAAAGAGTTAACTCCTTAAAAGGTACACCAACATCCTCTACCCCTTCGCCACACACATCCTGTTGTTTGTTATTTGTCATATCCACCAGGGCAGGCATTTGTCCTGCTCAGTGCTCCATTGCTCATGCCTAGAATAGTGCTTTAGTAATTATTCATTCAATAAGTGAATCCATTGCTAAGCCTGAAGACTCTTACTGTGAACTCCATTCTCAATCATGTCCACCTCCTCCTCCATCTGTCTTCACTCCCCAAGTCTCTGACTCTGGTACTTTCTTCTGCCAATCACTTCTCAGTCAATCTCCTCTTCTCTATGCTCACTGTTACTTTCTTAGTTTCTCTTTTCCTGGATGACTGCATTTGCCTCTTCCCAAATCTCCCTTCCTTCTAAAATGTTAATTTGATAATGACACTTTCCTATTCAAGAACTGATCAAATCTCCCCAGCTGTCTATCCCTTTAAAAAAAAATAACAACCCTATACTCCCCCAGACAACTGACTCTGCTCCACTAACATTTTTATTTGTTCTTTCTTATCTCCAAACTCTTGTGTAGACTCTCAGAGCATCCTCCATCTTCTATCTTTAGCCTCTCTTTTTTGAGACAGGGTTACTCTGTGTAGCCCTGGCTGTCCTGGAACTCACTTTGTAAGCCAGGCTGGCCTCGCACTCACAGAGATATGCCTGCCTCTGCCTCCCTAGTGCTGGAATTAAAGTTGTGCACCACCACTAACAAGCTATCTTTAGCTCTTGACATCATTATGGATCTTAAGTAACTAGCTTAGATGTTACTTTCTTTGGAAAACTTTGTGTGACTCACAACTAAGAAGTAATATCTCCCTCTCTCCAGCTCCCTGTTCTCTAATCCAGAGGAAAATAAGTGTCTCTGGTGTTACTTGGGATCTCTAAGAACAAGGACTATGGTAGAAGTTAGTAATTAGATATGAGACCAAGGACTTTGGATGGTGGGTGAGTGAGCATCAATGGAGGTTCTTGTTTCTTGTACTTTTATCCTGGGCTAATCTATTACCTGCTCTCTGTCATCCTGTTAATGTCTACTCATTTCTGTCCTCCTGCCCCTCACCTTTGCTATCTATAATAGTTTATACCACTAAACAGTTGGATTGAAGCTTATTAACAACTCTCAAAAGAATTGGATTCCAAACTTTGAAGTTAAAATGCCTCTAAATGAATGGTGCCCACCAGAGTTATGCAATGTACTAACTACTTGATGCTATGTTTTCTATGACAATCCAGAGTCAAACCTCACACTGGCCTCTGTGTACACAATCCACTTTTTGTAGACAAGGCTTTCTGTATCTCTGGCTGAACTTTAACTCTCCATATAGTCAAAGATGGCTTCCTGATCCTCCTGCATCCACCTCCCAAGTGCTAAGATTACAGGTGTATGCCACCTTGCCACAATTCATTTCTTATATGGATTGGTGATAGGACAGTTCTACACTTGATCTTAGCCAAAAGGCCGAGAAACGATGATAGGACAGTTCTAAAACACAAATTTTTATCAAGTTATACTCTCATTTCAGATTCTTTCATGTGATAGTTTGTTACCAAACAATTTTGGCTCTCAGCCTTTTTGAGGGGATACAAATTCCTTTATACATTCAATGAAAGCCACAAGCTGTCTTCCCCATAAAATTATGTGCATATAGTTACAGACATGTAGCATTTTGATCCAATTTCAGGAGGTTCGTGGGCCTCATGAAGCCTATCTGGGAGCCATACAGTCTACTCTCTTGCTCTGTCTAAAAACATCCAGTTCTTTTGCATATGCTATTTCTTCTGTCTAGAATATTCTTCAGTACTTAACCCATCTGGCTAATTCTTACTTATCCTTTAAGACCCAGAATGCAACGTGAATTTATCTGTGCCAGCCCTAGACACAGGGATGGATTCCTTCTTTTGAGCTTCCCTACCCTCTACATCTTGTTTTCTTTTCTGTCACAGGCCTTCACAATCTTCCCTCAACTAACTGTGGATTCAGGGAAGACAACAACCATTACCTTCCATAGGCAATACTCCTAAGTGTCTACTGACCACAACTATGAGTACCCACTATGTTCCAGGTACTCAGTGATATGAATTCTGAATGCACTCATTCGAATGAGATCATCTACTCCTCAGTCACTAAAATTCATGATGTTGTTCATAGTATTCTGTTCTTTTCAACAAAGAAGACAATAGATTAAGAGATATGTGAAGTTGTTCAAGAGACAGAGTTTGGACAGAGATTGCCATGGATACCACAGCAAATAGTGGTATACCGTACCCTACGGCTCTGGATTGTACAATTAATTACAAGAAAGTATTATCAAAAGAAGAGCACCAAGAACTAGGACCAGAGTTCTGGACGTGGGTTCCAATTTTTCAAGACACCTCTTATTCTAATTCCCACAGAGGTCCTGCCAAGGCCAGGCACCTGACGCTCTCCTTATGTATTCTCCTCTTTCCCCAAATCCTGCCTGCTATGGCTAGGGCCAGCCTTCATTTCAGAACAGTTGTCACACATTTATAATGTTGCACACTTTGTCAGTAAGAAAACAAGATCTGAATAGTCTTTCCTAGTCTTTAGTTGACAGCCACTCTGCAATTTCACACGTACCATCCCCAATCCTAAAAACAGCCTTGAAGGCAAGTAGGCATTAGCTTCATGACTAGACTGGGGAAAGAGAGGCCCAGAAGCTAAATGACTTGCCCCAAGTCACAGAAAGGTAAATGGAAAAGGCTGAACTTGAATAAACTGACTCAACTACTTTCCCCCAGTGAAGTCATTATGCTTGGAAGAGTTAAAAAGACAAGGCATCATCATGAAGGAGGATGAAAGAGAATTATTATGTTTTTTCAACTCATTACAAATGTCACCTATAGGAAGCCTTTCCCAGGAGCCAGATGGAGTTACATGCCTTTATTCTGGCAGCCAACTTAGCATAATTCAGTCTCATTCCAAAGTACACTGTGCCTCTTTTTCTGCCTGCTAGACTAGAACTCCCTGAAAGCAGGGCCAGATATACTTCATTCCAAAAGAGCAGCATGCGCACTTAACCACTGAGTCATCTCTCCAGTCCCAAGAATGTATAGTTTATTTAAAGTGAAGATAAAAGTTATTTTCATTGCTTTAAGTGTATAGACTAAGTAAAGGTAAAGGTTAGTCATAAATCCTGTCTTTATTTAAGGCATACATTATATAACTTTTTAATTAAGAGGTGGTCAAAGGGTTGGAGAAATTGTTCAGTGGTTAAGAGCACTGCCTGTTCTTCCAGCGGACTGGAATTCTATTCCCAGAACCCCTATCATCTATAACTCTAGTTCCAAGGCATCTGGTGCCCTCTTCTGGCCTCAATGGGCACTAAACATTCAAGTGGTGCTCAGACACACATGCAAATAAAACACCCATGCACATACATTCAATTAATAAATTTTTAAAAAATTAGAAGACTTGGTCAAGAGTAGCATTTGAGGCAGGAGGGATGGCTTATGTATTAAGAGCATGCTGAAGACCAAAATTCGACCCTTAGCACACACATCAGAAGCTCATAACCTCCTAGATCTCCAGCTCCAGGGTCATTCACTTGCAAACACTTGGTTTACATAGTGACTTCCAGGACAGCCAGAGCTATGTAGTAAGAGTCTGTCTTAAAACAAAACAAAACAAAACAAAACAAAACAAAACAAAACAAACAACAATAATAACAAAGATACTTGCACTCCTGTATATATACCCATATACCAACACACACACACACACACACACACACACACACACAGAGAGAGAGAGAGAGAGAGAGAGAGAGAGAGAGAGAGAGAGAGAGAGAGAGAGGTAATAGTTTTTTTTAAAAGGGGCGATATTCTACAAGGGTATTTAATAAGTAGTTTCACAACAGAACTCATGTTTGAAATTTGAATTGGATGTTTTAGGAAAGGTTTCTGTCTGGCTATATAGGCTTTCTGTCACTAAATCCTCAGAAAAATGTTGCTCCAAGACATGCTTTTCAGCTTGGAAGAATGTGCACACACTCATGATTCCCATGCTCATGATATCCACTATCACAAGCCTGCGATGTCATTACTCAGGAGGCTGAAGGAGGAGAATCAAGAGTTTCAGACCAGCTGGTGCTGACAGCCAGACACTATCCCATAAATCCAAAAAGGAAAAGAGAAATTCTCCTGAAAACGGACAAAGTGTCCCCATAAGACAAACAAACAAAAACCTTTATTAATCTGTACTCCAATCAAGGTATCTAAGAGGCTCTGGTTTTTTTTTTTTTCACTATCCTTCTGATCTTTTAAAATTTTTGTACCTAAAAACAGTTTGTTATGGTTTCACTTCAGTTTGTTAACCAGCGATACGGTTAACATACTTATTAGGCAATTATCTATTTTATTGTTGACTCATCAAATCATGTTATTTCAACATATTATTTTACTTTATTTGAAACAAGATCCCACTCTATATATAGTACAGGCAGTCCTGGAACTCTCTAGCACAGGCTGGTCTTGAACACACAGTTCCTTTTGTCTCAGCTTCCTGAATGGTAGGATTGTAGTTGAAAGCTACCATGCCCACCCTAATTCTCCATTTTCAATGGGTTGGGTATCTTTTTCTTATTGACTTCCAGGAGACTAACTATATAGATTTAGACAGAGATAGCAACATTTTACCTGATATCTATGTAGTAAAGATACTTTCTAGTGCCTTGTTAATTTATGTCTTAACTCGTATACATTATCATCTTTCTCCACACAGAAGAAGTTTTACTGCTTCATCTTCCTGAGTATCTGGGAATGCTGTCATGTGCCATCACAGTTGCCTTGACTAATAGGTTGGTTTATGTTCATTGTTGTTGCTGGTGTCTTTTCAAGACAGGGTCTCAGTATGTAGCTTTGGTTGTCCTACATACTCACTCTGTAGACTAGGCTGCCTTTGAACTGACAGATATCCATCTGCCTATGCCTCCTGATTAAAGGTATGCATACTACTTAGGGTCTTAAAGCCTCACATTTCAAGACTATCTGAATATAATTAAAATATTCCAGACTTCTTTCTTGTAATTCTACAACCATGTCTTCATACGTGTCACTAGTCTGAAATATCTTCTTTATCACATATATGAACTTCCCATTTCAACATATGGGCTTTCATCTAAACTCCCACTCCATTCCATTTATATATTCCTCTATTTCCGGTAGGATACAATATTTGTAATTACGGTAGTCTTAATTTTTAGATGTATTTATTTTGTTATTTTGTGTGTATTTCACATCACATGTATGCCTTGTGCCTGTGGAGGTCAGAGGAGGGTTATCAGATCCCCTAGAACTGGAGTTATGGAACGGCTGTGAGTCACCATGTGGGTGCTGGGAATTGAACCCAGGCCCTCTGTGAGAGCAAACAGTGCCCTTAACTGTTGAGCCATCTTTCTAGTCCATTAATGTGCATTTCTATGGTAACGTTTGGGTCCATCTAATGGATAAATCTCCTATATTATTCCTCTTTTTCAAAAATTTCTTAATTATATACTTTTTCAAAGGAACTTCAAAACGCAATTGCTCAGTACCATAGAAAATATCATTGAAATTTTTATGCCAATTGCATTGAACATTTTGATCAAATTGGGGGAAAATATCCTTGTTTACCACACTGAAAACCTTTCTATCCTCAAATAGAAGATAATCCTGATGTAGTCAAGGCTTCAATAAAAATTTGCAGCCCTTTACAAAAAATATTTTCTGTTTCATATAAATTTCGAGGGAGTTTGTAAATTGTTTCTACTACTGTAAATAGCATCTTTTTATTTTTCTTTTAATTTTTTTTCAAGACAAGATTTCTCTGTGTAACAGCCCTGATTGTCCTGGAACTAGCTCTGTAGATCAGGGTGGCCTCAAACTCACAGAGATCTGCCTGAATCTGCTGGGATTAAAGGTGTGAGCCACCATTGCCCTGCAAAAGTATCTTTTTCTATTCTGTCATTTAGTTAGATGCTACTGGTATTCAGAGATGCTAATGTTTTGAGTACATATTTGCCCTGTATGAACCTATCACACTGGAATTTCTTAGTTATTGAAGGAAGCTTTAATTTTATTCTCTTTGATTAGACAATCATATTATCTTCAGATAATGCTAATTATGATCCATTCTAATATTTACACTACTCATTTCTTTTTAGATACCATTGTTTATAATTATAATGAAATATATACATGTATGAAATCATCATATAACAAATTCAATAAAAGTTATTTTTAAAATCCCAGTTTACAATTTCAAAAAATTATTAAATAATAGTGATAGCAATCATTCTTACTTTGTTCTTGAATTTAATGGATATGTATTAAGTGATTTTCATTGTTACATTTGATTGTCTCTGATTTCTTTTTTTTTTTTATGGTTTTAGAGCTTTATTGTAGAAAGGCAGGGGGAAGGAGAGAAGGGAGAAAGAGAGAGGCTGGCCATGGCCATGTGGAGGGAGGGGAAAGGAGAGAGAGAAGGAGGGCTAGAGAGGAGAGTAAGAAAGGTGGAAGCTAAAAGAGCTCTGATTTCTGATAAAAACAAACCTTTACAAATTTAAGGAATTTTTCACTAATTCCTAGCTATCTTTTGCTACATAACAAGTTATTCCATTGTAGCAAGAGAATATATTGTAAGTATATCAGAACATTTTCTAGCATTCATAAAAATGATCTTTCCTATAAAAGAAAAACATCATAATAAATTACAATAGCAGAGTTCCTAACATTTATCATTATAATAATTATTATTTTAATGTATATGGGTGTTTTGCTTGCTGTATGTCTGTGAACCAAATGCATGCCTGGTGCCTGCAGAGGGCATCCCCGGGAAGTGGGGTTATAGAAGTTTGTGAGTTGCCTTGTAGGTATGGGAAATCTAACCCAGGTTCTTTGGAAGAGCAAATATTGTTAAGCACTGGGTCATCTCTCTAGACCTGAGGGCTCTTAATGTTGACAATCCCTGCACTCCTGGGGAGCCTTTATTTGTTAAGATATTTCATTTGTCTGTCTGAGGCAGTCTAGATTTGGTTCAAACTTGCTTATGTAGCCAAATCTAACCTTGAATCCTTCATCTTCCAGCTTCTATCTTTTATTCCAAGTGCTGGAATTACAAACCTATGCCACCAAGCCAAGAAAGATATACTTTTAATATTCTAATAGATTCTATTTAGTATTCTTTTTTTTTTTTTTTTTTTTTTTTTGGTTTTTCGAGACAGGGTTTCTCTGTGTAGCCTTGGCTGTCCTGGAACTCACTTTGTAGACCAGGCTGGCCTCGAACTCAGAAATCCGCCTGCCTCTGCCTCCCGAGTGCTGGGATTAAAGGCGTGCGCCACCACGCCCGGCTTCTATTTAGTATTCTATTAAAATATTTATTACATCAGGAGCACATGCCTGAAATCCCAGACATAGCTCAGTTTAACATGCACAAATCTCTGCATCGAATTCCCAGTTCTGATAGATAACAAACAGACTAACAAACAAATAATTCCTCACTGATATATAATTTTTGTTGTGTTTCATTTTGTTTTTGAGAGCAGGGGGATTAAAAAGCCAGAGCTTTGTGTTCTTCCATTTAACTATATCTCCAGCTCTGTTCTGCTTTGTTTTTGAGAAAGGGTCTCTCTCCATTCCCCAGGCTGACTTCAAACACCTACCTAAATGCAGCATTCTTGTCTCGGCCTCTTGAAAGGCCAGGGGACTGTAGGTATGTCACTGAACAGCTAAGTTACCTACCTAGCCTTACAGCACGGGACGGTGGTTGTCTTTTCCTATTACCCAACCTTGCAAGAATTGCTAGGACTTTCAGGACCTCCAGAAAAACAACTGGACATGGTATTTTTTCTCAAGAGAAAAGATGACCAGTTTTTTTTTCAATGTATTCCTTACTTTTCCATCCTAATCAAGTGTTTTTTGTCCTTTTGTAGGTAATTGCAGTAATTTACGTGTTCCTAGAAAATCACCCAATTAAATTGCATTTTTGTATTTCTTGGTATAAATACACACACACACACATACACACACACACACACACACACACACACACACACACAGCATTTCTTATAACTTTAAAAAATTCTCTTCAAAATCTATAGTACTTCATCTTTTAGAAAAATCGTATTTCATTTACAATTTTTGCTTTTTTTTTTTAAAGATTTATTTATTGATTATATGTAAGTACACTGTAGCTGTCTTCAGACACTCCAGAAGAGGGAGTCAGATCTCGTTATGGATGGTTGTGAGCCACCATGTGGTTGCTGGGATTTGAACTCCAGACCTTTGGAAGAGCAGTCGGGTGCTCTTACCCACTGAGCCATCTCACCAGCCACTAATTTTTGCTTTTATGATCTGCCAGAGGATCAAAACTTTTGTTTTTTGTTTCACTGATTTCTGGCTTCATCTACAATAATTAGTGTATTCTGTTTTCCTTTTGTTGTTCTTTTTCTAGCTTCTTAAGGGGAGTAACTAGTTGCATCTTATTCCCTAATAACAGCACCAGAACAGCTGGGACTATAGTATTATAGTATTATTATAGCGTATTTGCTTAGCACTTGTGAGGCCCTAAGATCCATTCCCAGCACCACAGAAAATAAAGCACTGGAAACTACAGATTTTCTTCTAGGCCTCTATGGAAATAGCTCATGGGCCGTGAAATGTAATGTCTCATAATTTAATTTATTCTAAATAGTCTATCCATTCTCACTTCCTTTTAAATGCAAGATGTTTTGTTTTGTTCATTTATTGAGGTGGGATCTCATTGTGTAGTCCCAGCTAGCCTTGAACTCACTGTGCAGACCAGACTGGCTTTGAACTCACAGAGATCTGCCTGCCTCTGCCTCCTGAGTACTGGGACCAAGGTGTAAGACACCACACTGCTGGACCTCCCTTTTTTGATATCACTTTTAAAACTTCCTCTTGTTGAATTCTAATCAGAAATATAAAATAAGATTTCTGATTAACTTGAAAACAATGTAGGCAGATTCTTCTCTCTGCCTAAAAATCCTTCCAGTCTACCCAAATGGCAGTCTCCTATTCATACTTCCGAACATCCTTCAGGTGCAACATATTCCAAAACCAACCACTCCCAGCTAAGGCAGGCCTCTTAGTATGGATTTCTTTAAAAAAAAAAAAAAGAATAAAATACAAATAGATTCCAAAGGTCCTCTTTAGTCTCCAGAGACACATTCAAAAAAACCACTCCACAGTCACACGGGGGACTAGGGGACACAGGGCAGGGGTTGGGGGGTGTCTGGCAATGATGGTGCATATTGGTTTGGAAGGAGGAAAGGACTGGGGGAGGATAGGTCTAGCTCTTACCTGCTCTCTGCCAGCCTGCCTGAGGGGGTAAGCTTCATGGAGTCAAGGACCTGAGTAGGACAGCAATACTGGTGTAGAGTATGAGACGCTGTGGACCTGAGAGACAGCAAGAGACAGGGAAAAAGAGACAGAGAAAGAGACAGGGAAGGAGGGGAGAGGCACGGTGGGTGGTGGGGACAAGGGGGTAAGAGTGGGTGGGGGTGGGGAAAGGGAAAGCTTATAGGAGAGGAAGAGGAGAGGAAAGGGGTAGGAGGAAGGAAAGGAAGGAAGATATGATGGGAGAGGGGAAGACAGGAAAGGAAGGTGAGAGGGAAGAGTAGAGGGAGGAAGGAAGGAGGGAGGAAGAGGAAAGGAAGGGAAGGAGAAAAGGAGTGAAGGAGGCATGGCAGGAGAGAGGAGGAAGGGGAAGGAAAGGAGGGAAGAAGAGAGGGAAGGAGAAAGGGAAGGAAGGAAGGAAGGAAGGAAGGAAGGAAGGAAGGAAGGAAGGAAGGAAGGAAAAAGAAAAAACCACAAAGTCAAGAAAGAGAGGACAGCACTCAACCACAAACAGAACACAATGACAACAGGGGGCAGTAGAGACGAAAGCCAGGCTTGGGCCTCCTGTGTTCCAGGTGACTCCATGGGGACCTGGGTCACTGAGAGACGCTGGGACACCACAGCAGGGAAGGGAAAAAGGAGCCCTCCTCACACCAGACACCACAGGGGAAGGTAGGAAGGAAGCAGAAGAGGTATGAAAGAGAAGGAAAAGGATGTGTGGGTGGATGCAAGGGTTCCCCTTAGAGAAAACCTCTCATATGAAGGTAGGGGAGGAGGGAAGAGGGGCCTGGGACAAGTTAGGGTGGGGTGGGGCACTGAAGGAGCAGAGGAAAAGACAGAGAGAAACCGAAAGAGACAGAAAAGGAGAAAGAGGAAGAGGGAGACAGAGAAAGGGCCAGACAAAAGACACAGAGAGAAGACAGGGAGAGCCAGAGAATATCAGAGCAGAGGGGGCTGAGGGCAGAGAAGACTGACAGGATCTCAGTGGTCTTGGTGACAGGATAGGACTCAGAGCTAGAGGTGGAAGGCAAGGTAGAGGACAGGGTGGTTCCAAGGAGGATTCTTTTGCTTCCAAGGCCTTTACTGTCCCCCACACATCCCAAGGCTGGGCCCACACTCCACCCCTCTGCTGCACCCCACCCCCACCCCTAGTGCACAGTCTAAAGGCCCCTCTGGCACCTGCTTGATGTGATTAAAGTCCAGAAAATAGAAAGAGGGAAGAGGAGGGACAGTAAATAGGGGGGCTAAAGGCCTTCTCCCGGCCCTATCCAACACAGGTGGCCACAGCTAGGACGAGCTGAAAGTGGAACCTCCAGGTCAGCCAGCCCCTGTCTCCATAAGCCCCTAAAGGTAGATGGTCAGTATTGGCCATTCAAGAGTCCAAGCAAAAGTCAGAAATGGGGCTGTAGTTCAGGCCAGCTGCCCACTCTCTAATGCATTCATTACAAGTCAGAAGATACCCAAGTTTTTTACAGAGATACTTTGAACACAAGAATTCATATCTGAAACTCCAAATAGCTCTTGTCATCAGAGTGGCTGTTTCTCAAGTATCCTCTATGCGCCAGACACTCCTGGTCCCTGATTCAATGTTTCACTGCATCTGAGCCTCAGGCACCCTCAGGTTGCTGGAATGCTGGCATCAGAATGTCAGTGGCTGGAGCACGCAGGCTGCCCGTGTGCTAGGATAACGCCAGGGCAGTCAGGAAGGTCACCTTTCAGAGGCCACGGACCATGCTGCTTTTAGGCTCCTAGGTCCTTACGGAGCTAGCTTTCAGATGCCCAGTAATTCACCCACTCAAGTTGGTCCCTCTCCTAAACCAAAGGCCTTCAAGAGTACAGAAAGGGAGCCAGAAACCAGGAAGCTAGAAGGCAGCTGAATCAGCAGCCCGGGCAGTGAGTCTAGGTCTGAGCAGGAAGAAGGGGATCAGGTTAAGTGGCCCAGGTTCCTACCTGCTGCTCCTCCAGGGGGGTTCCATGAGTCTGGACCTGTCCCAGGGGCAGTCCCCCTCCCTATCCCCTGCCAATGCTACCCGGTCACTACTTCCACCCCTTCTTTTTCAGTCCTTCCCTAGAAGGAGGAGCCAAGGAGGAGGGGCCAGGCCAGCTGGGCTGCAGGCCAGGATGCAATTGGAAACTTTGTTCCTTCCTTGCTCTCCAAGGGCTGGGAATTCCTAACAAGAGGAAGCAGTTTAGAGATGTGCATCTCTCCTGCAATCTCCACAAACAACTTGTCTCATCCTGAAAAGTTTGTGTCACAGGGCCTATTTGAATACCCTCCATAGACAATTGAGATACAAAAGCTTAGTAGTAGTAGTGGCAGAAGCCCAAGATTGGGGCTTAATTTGGCTATTCTAAAATCTGAAATCTGCACCCTTGGCCTTATTACTATTTTGTACATACAGAAATCTTTAAGCAGAAGCTTTTCACAAGCATCTTCATTTCAGCACATTTACAGACACATATAGACTGTCCTAGAATAGTCCACATCAAATAAAATCCAAATCAGTTTCTGATATGAGGGCGTGGCCAGGAACACTATTCTTTATGACTCTAATAAGCTGTCATTCACTTCTCTGTTATTTTCTTTTTTAGTAGGTATTCATTTCATTTACATTTCCAATGCTATCCCAAAAGTCCCCCACCCGCTCCCCCACCACCCACTCCCACTTCTTGGCCCTGGCGTTCCCCTGTACTGAGGCATATAAAGTTTGCACGACCAATGGGCCTCTCTTTCCACTGATGGCCGACTAGGTCATCTTTTGATACATATGCAGCTAGAGACATGAGCTCTGGGGGTACTGGTTAGTTCATAATGTTGTTCCACCTATAGGGTTGCAGATCCCTTTAGCTCCTTGGTTACTTTCTCTAGCTCCTCAAAAATATGGAATGCTTCATGAATTTGCGTGTCATCCTTGTGCAGGGGCCATGCTAATCTTCTCTGTATCATTCCAATTTTAGTATATGTGCTGCCGAAGCGAGCACTCTCTGTTACTTTCTACACTGGCAAAAACAAAACAACTGAAAAGCACACGCCATTTACAATCAAGAGGTTGTTCATCCATGAAGACTGTCCATCCTGGTTCTACAGGTGCAACAACTGAAGCCCGGACGGAAGCAAAAAATCTCAGCAATGTTGATATATCACGGCACCGTCTACCCACATGGCAATCTCTACTGTCTATATGGGTAGCATCAGAGAAAACAGAATTTTGAGGGTCTGAAGGATGGGAACATTCCTTAAAAAAAAAGGAGCATGGGTCCAGCTTTGAGCATTCCAGTCTTTCATGGCTCCAGAGCCCAGGCTCCTGGCTGTTCTGAGCAGAAGGCTCCTGGGAAGGGCCAGGGTGGCCAGTGATCCAGAAGAAATAGGAGATGACAGGCCACAGGCCAGCCTTCCTGTCTCCCTACCAGGACAACTGGCTCATCTGAAGAAAGCCAAGGCAGCTAGGAAGAGAGAGGCCCTCCAAACCACTACAGGTCTGGTATCTGTGGGACCTCTGCTGTCTCCTCTATTCTATAGATCACTCAGTTTGATTACCTATAGAAGAGAAATGACAATCCCCTACTTCAGAGGTTCAATTGGGTTTGTTTGGAAAGAGTCTTGCTCTGTAGCCCAGGCTTGCCTCAGATTCATAAATCTCACCCTCTCAAGTCCTGAGATTGCAGATTACCTACCATGCTCAGTTACCTCAATCTCAACTCTCCCAGCTCCTGCAGCTGCGTCACCTCTGGCCCAGACCTTCCTCTTAACCTGGCAGCGGTTGAGGACAGAAATTGTACGCCTGACTGTAAGGCTGCTGATATACAACGTTGAGCAAGTCTCCTTTACTCTCTGAGGAGTTCAAAACCTCCTCACTGTGGAGCCTAGTAGGTTCAATGTAATCATTCGTCTGGATTTCTCCCCCTGAGACTCAGTTTGGTTACCTAAAGATCATTGACATCCCCTATTCCAGAGGTTGGTTTGGGTTTGTTTGAAAAAATCTTGCTCTGTAGCCTGGCTTGCCACAAATTCATAATTCTCCTGCTTCAGTCTCTCAGGTATGTACCATCCCACCATGCTCTGTTACCCGACAGCGCTGTTTTTTCATTTATCATTTTTTGAGATGGGGGCTACATAGCCTTGGGCTGTCCTGCTACTTGTTGTGTAACCCAGAGTGACCTCAGACTCACAGCAATCCTTCTGTTTCGGCTTGTTGAGTGCTGGAATTATAGGCATGTGCCACCACACCTGGCTTACCTCAGAGGTTCTTGTCAAGGTTCCATAGGCTCAAGTATGCTCATGATAATGGAAGAGTATCGGTTGAGCAACAGTGTCTGACCCTTCTCCCAGTGGATAGAGGGAGTACTTTTGAGAAGCCCATTTGCTTCAAGGATGGGGAAGAATTCTAGGAAAATACCTATTAATGAACTGCCTTTGTGTGATTCAGGCATATCTAAGCATGTTACATAAACTTATATAATGACTCACAAGGAGCTGAATGAATTCAGAGTGAGGAACTTTATCCAGCCACAGGGTACTAGTAAGTCCTTCATCTGGCAGGTACTGTGGACTAGGCACAGTGCTGGCTTCTAAAGGTAGATAATGTCCTGTCTTCAGGAAGCTTATGTCTGAGCGGAGACAGACATTATGTTCACATGGAGACAGGAAGGAGAAAGAATTCTATGCAGAAGAAAAGACCTGAGCTACTGCTTCCAGGAACTTCAAAGAGGCCAATGTGGCTGAGGTAAAATTGCAGAGACACACATGAGGCTGGAGGTGCAGGAGGGGTTCAATATTGCAAATCCTTGGAGGCCATGATAGGCTTTCCTTACTTAAACTAGGGTAAGTTTGGAAGTCTATGGTTCATTGCTAGGCAGGGAAGGGAGTACCTGTAAAGCCCCTAGAGTTGTATGGAAAGTATTCTCAGAGAAATATATTTTCTAGATTCCATCAGATACCTAGATGGATGTGTGATTCTTTACGAAGCTTTCAATTAGATTCCATGCTTTAAATACCCAGTAAATAAGCTAGTAGCAGGTATCATAGATCCTTAGGTGACCTAGCTCCCATCTTCCACCTTCAGCTAATCTTGGTCTCCCTCCATTTTGTTTTTTGGAGATAGGGCTTTGCCTCAGAGTCCAGGCTGGCCTTACACTTGAGCTCCTTCTGCCTGCATCTTATCACTATTATGGTTACAGAAATGTATCACGTCCCCCCCCCCCAACCTGCACCTCACCCAGACAGAATTACTTCTAATTCCCAGGCATACTCAGCTGCTCCATGCCTCATCTTAACTTGTGCTCTCCCCCTGGGATCCCAGAGCCACCTCCCCACCTGAATAGTCTTCAAAAATCAGCTAAAGCTGTGTCTTCTGGGAACCTGCCCTGATCCCATCTAGGCAGGGTGAATCACCTCCCTAGTCCCCTTCCACCCTGCTCGTCTCTCAGCCACCTTCTCTCAACACTGTTCACAGTTTCATCTACTTAATTTGGAAATCTGTAGGAACAGGTGTCTCACTGATCCCAATGTCCCCAGCACCTAGCACAGGCCCAGCTGGTTATGAATGTTGGTGGGAGACGATATACACAGCACAGCTGCAAGATAGGCCAGTGGACACTAGAGGGCACTGAAGCCACTATAATATAGTAAAGCTAACATACAGACCCACCCAGGAGGTTGCCTGGCCCTGTATACATTTCCAGGAGCCCAGGAAGCATGGAAACTCCTCAGCTGAGCCCTGTAGCTCCCTAGCAGTGGGTACAACTGACGAGGGCCCCAGTTCCAGCCTCCTAAAGTACACTCTTCTAATTTCCAGATTCTTCTCTTAACAACCCACTCCCACTGCAGATGAAGCTTTAGTTCCTCACAAATCCAGGTGCCAACCACACCTCCCATACTTCCAGCATATAATACTGTCCATTTCATCTCACACCACATCATCCTCCCTTAGATCACTTCTACTCATCCTCCAAGTCTCAGTTTGGACCATCAGCTTGGGAATCGTCCCCGATACTAAGACACTAAGGCATTCTTATAATTGTGGATCATTTTCTGTTTCCTAACCAGAAAGGGGAGTCCAGCGCAGGGTCCATCACTTTACTGTGCACCATCCTATTTGCCATATTGAATCAACTGGTATTGGTAGCTACTCAATAAATCATCTTTGAATGAAGGACAAAATGCATGAATTGGCGAGTCACTTCACTTCCTCTAGATATGTTTGCCCACCCTTAAATTGCCTCTACTTGGCAGAATGGTCATGAAGACTAAAGATAATGTGTGTCAAGTAGTCTCTAACACTACCTAAAATTCAATAGATATTTTCAGAGCCAAAAGCAATAATTAATATTTGGAACAATAAAAACAAAGTAAGAAGAGGAGAAAAGAAAAGAGACTCTGCCCGAGCCTGGAATAATCTCTGTCACTTAGACTTAACAGTAATACTACATATTTATTAAAAATAATACCAGCGTCTCTTGCTGGACCAGAACCAGAAGGCCCCAGATGAGGTGTTAAGAAGACTTTAGTTTCAGCTAGAGGATGCTAGGTCAGGGTCAACTTCAGAGCTACGGGCATTGCCCTCACATCTGGAGACCAGTCATTACTGGAACAGCTGGTTCCTAACTCTTTACTAATAGGTGAAAACTTGTCTAAGGGGTCATTAATTCCCTCTGTAATTAATGTAGAAACTGCAGGGTTTGTATTAATGGAGAAGTAAGCTCAAGCGTCATGTTGCTAATATTGATAATGTGTGTCTGTAATTATATACTACAAATAACTATAAATGTAGTCACTGAACTAACAAAACAGAAAAATATCTAAAGTGACTATGAATTTGGTAGCAGCTACACCACCAGGACCATTATGCCAGTTGTTCTGAGGCTATGAAGACTGCCACAAACTGATAGCAATGATCATTTGTACTATGCACTTGAAAGGTATTTTTGGACTGGGCACTCAGGAATGCTCTCAATGGGAGTTCAAGGTCAGCTGTGTCTACATAGAGAGTTCCAGGTTAGCCAGGGATACATAGTTGGACTCCATCCTCCCATGCCTCCACCCCCAAAAAGTTCAAAAGGCATTTTGACTTAAAATAAATAAGCAGGGTACCTTAGGAATAGAGCATATGTCTAGCATGCATGAGGTTCTGGGTTCAATACAAATATCATAAGAAAAGTGAAGAATTAGTTTTATATATAATAGTGTTTTGATATATGAAAATGGAACTTGAAAACAGAGAAGAAAGGTCACCTGGAATTAAGTAGAGACCAAAAACTCAGTGGATGGGCAATCTTAACATCTGACCTCAAATTTTTGTTCATTTGTTTTCTGAGACAGAGTTTCTTTGTTTAGCCCTGGCTGTCATGGACCTCACCCTGAGGACCTTGCTGGCCTTAAACTCCTGTGTCTGCTACCCAAGTGCTGGAATTAAAGGCATGTGCCACGCAGGACACCCAACTCCTAAGCTCGCTTTTGTGCATGTAAAAACCTTGCTCAGTGCAAAAAAAATACCAGGTTCTAAGTATTTTATCTCTCTACCCTCATCCATTTTCAAGAGAACAGAAATCCACCTCGCTGTCTTGTATTACCAGAGGCTGGACAGGATCTTTGCAGTTAAATGACAGGGACCTTAAGTCACATAGCTTCTAGGTTGTGACCATGCTAGTATGCCACAGCAGCAGAAAAAGCCACAGAGAAGAATTTGCAAGGGGGGGGGGGGTCAAGCAAGCTATGAGGGATAAAACCAAGACATAGGCCCAAGAGATCCACAGAGTCAAAGAGCAATCTTGTTCCTTGACTTCGGGTCTTGATTTTGGTGGTAAAAATGCATGGCTATCCTTAATTTATTGTTCTTAATTTTGTGAGGTGTAGCCTCAGTCTAGCCCTCCCCTCTCTATTCTTGAGCTAGCTTGGCTAAACTTCTGTTCCCTGCAACAAGATGTATCCAAACTCTGACAAGTGAAATTTGGGAATGCAAGCATGGGGCTGGTAGAAGGGAAAACATCAGGAGAAGTGACTGCAATTATTATGGCATTTGTCTTTGTTAGCCCAAATGCTCCCTCTCTCATTTCCTGACACTTGCTATCACAGCCACACATTACAGCCAGACGTTCACACAGAGAGACACTCAGTGACACACAGAGACAAATGCAGCAACCACCAGATTTGCTTATGTGCAGACACCCCGACATGCATGGCCTTGAGGCAGCATGCAAAGTTGCCACTGCACTTTTCTCAGCAGCAATGACGCAGAGCCTCCCTGACATGCAGTAATACACACCCACACATATGAACACTGTGGTGCTGCCTGTAAGGCTCAGGGCAAGAGTCGAAGCTTAACTGGGCTCTGCATAGCCTCCCTCCCCAGCTGCCAAGTGACTCATCCCTAGGGCTGCTAATTAAAGCCAGGACAGAGGGGACAGAGGCAAGGGGAGGGAAAGAGAGGGAAGGCAAGTTTATTTTGGTGCTAACCAGGCACTCAGCCAGCTTAGGGGTCACCCACTTCCGGGGGCTGGGCCAAGCAGAGGCAGGAGAACCCAGAGAGGAAGGGGAGAAGAGGAACCATTTGCCCTAACTCATCTCTCTGGAGCTTCCAGAAAAAGTTCCTCTTTTGGGAAAATTACCTAGTCCCCCTCCGTCCTTCCTTCTGTCTTGTTATCAGAAGCCAGATCAATCCCTCCAGACTCTTGTTCTTACACACTGGCCATCTACCTTGTCACATTCTAAAACTAACTCATCTTTGTCCATAGCAACCCTAGATTTAGCGCTCCCTGTAGGCAGGGGTCCCCCAATTACCTCTTTCTTTGAAACCCCTCATCAAAAACAGATTGTCCAACCCAGGTCTGCTACTTAGGAAATGAATTTTTCCATGCTTCAGGAAAGTAATCAGGCTAAATTCACAACACAGTGGTAATTACCAATCTGATGATCTAGATTCCCACCTTAATTTTTACCGCAGGGCAAATTAACTTAGCTTTCTAAGCCTTAGAATCTTGGTTTGTAAAATAACACACACATATATAGGCTTTAAGAATATAGTGAAGACAAACTAGAGACTACGTATAAAGTACCCAGCCATCGTTTGGTAGGGCTGCTGCTGCTCAAGAGGAAAAATCGCACCTGCATCCGAGGCTGGGGCAGAAGGAATGATATAGAGACAAGTTCTAAACCTGGACCACCACAGGGCATCAGAAAGACCTTAGACAAATCCCAGGAGCTTACCCAACAGTCTTATGTAAAGTGGGGAATCACAATATGTCACCATAAATGTACCTGCCAAATATCATGTGGAGAGCCCAGCTCTTAGAAATAGCTCAATAAATTGCAACAGTGATCACAAATGGGGGGGGGTATCAGACCTTTGACATCCGGGAAGCTTAGGATGGAGGAAGCAGTCTGGGTGGATGGGGGGCAGGCTTCCCACACTGTACAGGATGGGAATTGCTTCCCCTTCTCAGACAGAGAGCATGTTACAGGCAGTAAGTGAGAAAGGCTGGAAGCACAGGAAGCAGTAGGAACAGAGAGTTGGGCAGGGTGGGTAGCCAGGCAGAGCTGAACAGGAAGCATATGGGAGGGAAAGCCTGGACATAGCTGGGGTGGCTCTGGGGAATGGTTACAGTATCTCAGATATGTGAATGGGGGAGCCAAGGAAGGATTGTAAGGTTTTAGTCATCCTAGGAGGTCAAAACAAGGAAGAATCTTCAAAATACCTAAACCAAATTTTCAGTGGGACAGATAGGGACACTGAGGCCCAGAGTGGGAGGCCTCCTCTGGGAACAAAGCCAGACATTGCTCCTCCTCCCACTTCTCCAGACACCAGTGGCTTCTGTTGCCATGGGGATGTCCCTGGCTCAGAGGGTGTCAGTGGCTCCCCTACCCCCTCCCTCCTTCCCTAGCAACAGGCCACCTCTTGCTTTTATCATTGCATGCCTAGCAACCTCAGCCTGGTCCCCAGGGCCATGGAGTTCCAGCCTGACCTCTTACAGCCATGATTTCCTCTGGGATATCTGGAACTCCCTTACCTTCTGCTGATGGGATCAGTCTAGCCCCTCCTGTCTGTTTGCTTTTAACAAACTTGTCCACATTTTACAGCATGACTCTATATCATACAGTTACGAGTTAGTCTAAGGGAGGCTGTAGCGCAGTTGGTTGTCCTGATATTTGATATTAAGCATAGGGTTATTTCAATTTCCCTCAATTCAGTGAAATCAGAACCATTTTATAAAAGAGAAACAAAGGACCAGAGTATTTAAGTGATGGCAAAAGTCAGACTGATAGCCTTGTGATCTTTAGGTATGGCCAGTCGTAATCTGGACTTTGGCTTAAGGTGCCTTTAGGTCTGACAAATTCTGTTGGATATACAGGAAGCCCAGGCATCCATCTTGGCCCCTTGCCCCGCTGTCAGTTGTTTAGTTTTAATTACACTCTTGTACTGAATTCCTAAAGCCTGGGCCCCAACATGGGTAGTTTGCAGTCTACCTGCTGCCATGTTCACTCCTTGCTATTCAGTTTTTACACTACTGAGGCCTATTTGTCTTCTTCCTGCATTTTCCCCAGCACTCAATTCTTCTCCAGTCATACATGTGCCCTTCTATGTGCACACTCATGAATGCAGATGCTTACTGGATGAAGAAACTTGGGGTTTACAAGAGACAAACCAATTTGCCCAGTCAAATAACTAGAAAGCAACCTAGCCTCAAATGGAGCCCTTAGCCTGGATCCAAAGTTTCTCCCTGTTTTCTGTGCCACAAAGCCTACTTTCCTTAG
This sequence comes from Mus caroli, assembly GCF_978045245.1. Lineage (NCBI taxonomy): Eukaryota > Metazoa > Chordata > Mammalia > Rodentia > Muridae > Mus > Mus caroli. The sequence goes on from NW_028227260.1 coordinate 20,398,630, forward strand.
CTTCTCAGCACTCAGGTGTATATAACCTGCAACTCAGAGGCCGCCTACACCCCAAAATAGCTATAAGTGATGCAACCACAAAATTATGAACTTATTTAAAACAATATGAGATTGGTTGTGTGTGTACATGCATGCGTGAACATGTGTGTATGTGTGCATGTGTATGTGTGGGTAGATGGTATGCATGCATGTGGATTCAGAAGGACATGTATATGTGATGTGTGTGTATATATGTGTGTGCATGTATATGTATGCATGTGTGTGTGTACGTGTGTGTGTGTGTGAAGGCCAGAGCCTGAAAATAGGTGTCTTCTTCAATTTTTCTTTTCTGTTTTAAGATGGGGTCTCTCACTGATTTGTCAGGATGGCTGGCCAGTGAGCTCCAGGAATCTGTCTCCTTAGCACTGTGATCACCAGATCATGCCCATCATGCTTAGCTTTTTATATGGCTTCTGGGCATCAACCAGAGGTTCTCATGCTTACCTAGCATGCACTTTACCAAATGAGTCTTCTCCCCAGCTGAGATTTTTTTTTTTTGCATTGTTTTGTAAACATCAGTTTACATGGTTCCCCTGTGTGAAGTTTGTAGATGACATCATGTCATAAAGTCAAAAGGCTGGACATGCCTAAAGAGATCTGTGACACATCCTTGATCCAATCATGGTCCTTACCTTTAGAAGTGCTTTCCTGCTCATGTCTGTTTTAGCCCAACTGATTGGTCCCTGGCTTTAAACACATCCCTTGTGTTTCTAGTCATTCTGATTCTACATCCATGGACTCTACTTATGTAAAGTCAGTCCTGTGTACTCCTGCCTGCTTAGATACCGTCTACCCCCAATAAACACCCTAACTATAGTGAACCTGAGCATGTATGCATGGGGCCTGAAAGTATCCTCAGAGAGTCTCATCCAACTGTGGTTCCAAATTAAAGGGTCTGCCTACTATTTTGCAAGCCCTTGCTTTACATGTCCTACTGCTATAGGCCCTTCCCATAGCCAGAGTTTGGTCTGCCTGCTGAGTCCTCAGAGCTGTTAGAGCGTCCTTGAATATGAGCCTAGTATACACACGAGGAAGCAAATCCGAGTCAAATCAACACTAGCTTCAGAACCAGAGAGTTCAGAGTATTCATCAGAAGAATGACGCCCCACCCCAATGACCTTTCCCTGGGTAAGGGATTGACCTACTTGGGATATCCTTTTCCTCATTTGCTTTTGCTTTGTTTTGTTTTGTTTTGAGACAAGGATTTCACTATGTAGCCCCGGCCATCCTGGAACTTGCTCTGTAGACCAGGCCAGCCTCAAACTCACAGAGATCTACCTGCCTCTGTCTCCCAAGTGCTGGGATTAAAGGAATTTGCCTCCACACCATGCTCCTTTTCTTCAATTGCAGATCAGACATCATAATCCATGCCTAATGCAGCTGCTGTGAGCATTAAATAAGACCATATTTACAGTTCTTAGTATTTGAAGAATCAATGATAATTATTATGATTACTAATATTTGGATGATGGTGAGAATGATCATCATCTGCAAAGCTGTTAAGAAGTCCTACAGTGACAGGAAAGGCAGGAATCTGGGCTTGGTGCCAGGCTGACTGGAGTTTGAATCCTGGCTTGGTTCCTCACCTCAACTGTAAAACATAGATGATAAGGCCAGCGCAGGTTTCCTCCACAGTGTCACTGGGTGGATCAAATAAAGCAAATCCTCGACAAGTTCTGTTAAGCTATAAAGGCTCAGCATATGTCATCACATGACTCATGATTATGGTCATTTTTAAATAGCATGAGCTGAAAGGTTCCTGGAGCTCCGCAGCTGGGAGAAGCTGACAACTAGAGATGAGTTCAGTTGGTTCCTCAACAAGTTAGCAGGTACATTAACAGAGATGCTTTTGGAAGGCCCGGACTTGAAGTCATCCCAAACCTGCAGTAAGGACATCGAGATCTGTGTCCTTTCTTAGACAAGTGCCATCGTAACTGCTAGGACAAGCTGTGCCTGGCCATGTTCCTTGGCTGCATGCAAGGATTAATTATGTGCCATCACAGACCTCTTGCCCAGACATCAGGGCTCACTATATCCACCACATTCTCACTGATTTAATGCTGGCCTCAGCATGTGTCCACCCTCCCCATTGGACCTGGGTACCAATTTGCTCACTGCAGACCTCCTGTACATCCTGCAAGGGGGATGCTAGGACAAATTCTGTCTGTACACAGACAACTTCTGACCCCAGCCCATGTCCAGTAGTGTGCATGGCATGATAGGAACTGCACTGTTACATATAGTTGGGCAAACTGTGCCCCACCCAAGGGTTTACAGCTGAGAGGTAGTGAATAGGGGCTAACATCGCATTTGTGCTTTGTTCACCAACCTGAAGAGCCTGGTGAGCAAGGCAAGGCTCACAAGAAAGGGAACATTTTCCAATTGATCCATTCGGAAAGAAGAATAGTTTCTTAAGTGAGCTGTTTTCTACCAATCACAAAGATGTCATATTTACTAGTGCAAGCCTAGAGAGTACAGACTGTTCCTAATGTATGTCTCTACTGCCTGGGCCCATCTTATCTCAAAAGCCATAGTTCCCAATCCAGATGCTAAGACCAGACCACACCCCAAACTGCCTCACCAGCCTTACATTATTCCTATTTCTGACACTTCTGCCTTCCTGAGGTTTCTGACAGATTAGGTCCAGAGGCATGCACAAAGAGCCCTAGTCTTACTTCAGCTTTAGTTCTGCTTCCTCAAGTACCAACAGATCACCTTTAAACCTTAACAAAGCTTAGAAACTTTTAACCAAGCATGCAAAACTGCTTCCTTGTCACCATTATCTTCCTTCCTTTCTTCCTTCCAGGGTTTTTGAGACAAGGTCTCTCTATGTAGCCCTGGCTGGCCTTGAACTCACAGATCCAACTGCCTCTGCCTCCCATGTGCTGGGACTAAAGGCGTGCGCCACCACCACCCAGCATACCATATATGTTTCTAATATCTAGAATGTATCACATATAAAGTCAATGTAAACCCCATTACTTGAGACAAAGGGAAAATAAGACTGGGCAAGCCTAGTGTCCATTGTTCCCTTCCCTCCTGAAAGAAGAAAATAGAAGGTCTGGAGCCGATGTCTTATGAGCCCCTGAGCTGTGCAGCAAAGCTCTCAAGTCCCCTACAACTGCAAGGACTGAATGACAGTCTTTAACACCATCATCTCTAAGCCTGCCACATTCTCCCTGTCCTCCCTTCCATTCCACACCCACTTCTAATACCAATGGGGGAATAAACCCTGCCATTGACCCCTACCCATGGATCCCAAAGTAATAACCAGAAAACACCTCCTCCCCAGGCCCATCCCCATCCCCCAAGTACTACTAAAGAAACTGACCTGACTGTTCTGGAATTCTCACCATCAGATCTGAAAGAGAAACAGGGGGAAAAAACCCAACAGTCAATATAAGTTCACCACTCTTTCCCCTTACCCCATGTTGAGGTCCAATGTATGTTATAAAAACACACACGTGTTTCATTCATGCATGGAGAACAGCAAGTGCAAAGACCAGGATGGTGAGTGCTTAGTCAGTTGGAGCAACAGGGAGAAGGAATGGTCAGCTAGGTAAGCAAGCGAAGGGCCATTGAAGGTGTGTGGAGTCAGAACTAGCTGGGCTCATAATTAGTGTGGTTCTCCTTGGAGTGTGGCTTGAGAAGCAGCCAGAGACATCCAGGTTCAGATATTGCCTCTACTACTTACCATCCCTGTGACTTAGGCAAGCTACTTCATTTTTCTGAGTCTAAGCCTCAGTTTCCCCATTTGTATTACAAGGTTGATCCTCACAGAGTTGTTGGGATGATTAAGCTCTTTGGAACCAAGCAGACAAAAGCCAGACATTATTAACAAGATAGAAGAGGCTTTGCCAACTGCCTAGTCCAACCTGCTTATTTTCCAGATGAACAGACTCAAGCTGAGAGGGTAAATGAGTCAGCTGCTAGGTTCTTTTCTACTGTACTGACCGTCTTCTTCATTATGCATGGCCCCCGATGCAAAAGAAGGGTGAAAGAAAATGGAGTGAGGGCCAGCTCTGAGGAAAGCCAGGAAATGAGCAAAACTAGGCCCACTCACCTCCTCTCTCACTCTTCCTCCCTGAGAGGAGTGTGTGTTGTCTAGGCGCACATGCTTGTACAAGCGATTAGTCACATGGACAGTATGTGTGTATGTATGTATGCACATGTACTTGTGTAATGGAGGTTAGGACAGAGAAGCTACTGTATTGGGAGCAGAAGAGGAGAGAAAGGAAGACTGGGGGCCCTGGAAGTGCGATAGTATGGAAAGTAGTCTTCCTCCCTCTTTACCCCTCACCTCAGGTCCTCTCCTAGGCTGAGCTGTAAAAGGCATAGAGATGAATACATAAGGCTCTGTCTTCAGCTGAGAGAGCCAAGATATATTCTTATGTTTCCTGTGGATATCATCCATATCTATGTTGAGAGGATGATTTTAGAAGAGCATTTGTTGAGAGAATGAGTGTGTGCGCATGCATGTGTGCACGCATATGCAACCTTGTATTACAAATGGGGAAACTGAGGCTTAGACTCAGAAACATGAAGTAGCTTTCCTAATTCACAGGGATGGTAAGTAGTAGAGGCAATATCTGAACCTGGATGTCTCTGGCTGCTTCTCAAGCACACTCTCTCTCTCTCTCTCTCTCTCTCTCTCTCTCTCTCTCTCTCTCTCTCTCTCTCACACACACACACACACACACACGCTCCAGCAAGGTAGGACAGGCAAGTGTCAGGGTGCTAAAGTACAGTCTTTACTAGGGTGAGTCTGCCTGCTTGAGTTGACTGCTTGCTAGCCACATTATCCTGAAGAAATCACCTTGCTGTCTAAGAACCTCAGATTTTTTCACTCAGTAAACGGGGCAGTATGGGGGTAGTGCTAAGAATCCCTCCCTTCATGGAATGGCTTTGATGCTTAAAGTGCCTGACACCTGTTGCCTGTTCAGCTGGTCAGTGGTACCAACCTGTTCTCTTTTTTGTCCCCCATAAAGGAACAGAGAATCAAGGCCACAGCAGATTTTACTGCAGTTATTAAAACTCTCCACTGCACTCTATAGCAACAAGACAGCTTCCGAATTCCAGCTCAGTTATTCTCAAGTATCAAGTGCTTAGCCAAACTTCAATGACTCCCCAGCTGCCTATAGAATGGAAGCGAAAACCCTCAGCATCTCTAATATTAATCACCTGCTCCAAAGAGTTTGGTTCCCTTACAAGCACCCATCTCAAAACCCAGCACACATTTATTCAGTTGACTATACCCTAGGCTCTAACCTGGAAAGACAACTACCTGATCAAGGAGTTCAACTTCATCATCTGCATCATCATCATCATCATCCTGAACAATCAACAAGCATCTACTGTGTACCATTCATAGTATTTCTGCTTCCAAAGTATTTCTGTGATGTGTTACACTTCTCAAGATGGCAGTGGGGTTGGGAGGGGGGATGTCCAAGTCCTGATGCAGAGTGTATTAGTCAAGTCTTCTCATTGGACTAATTCTTCCTCATTTGGGAAGCTCTAGCACCATAAGATCCAAAGTGAGGGTGCATCCCACCTCAAGGATCTATCACTAAGCATTCAGTATGTTGTATATGGATAACAACTGTGCTGGTCAGTTCTTGTCAATTTGACCCAAACCTAGACATATTTGGGAAGAGGGAATCTTAATTGAGAAAATGCCTCCATTAAATTGGCCTGTAGGTCAAGTCTATGGGACATTTTCTTGATTAATGATTGATGTGTGAAGGCACATCCTAGTAGGTAGTCCTGGGATGTATAGAAAAGCAGGCTGAGCAAGCCAGAAAATAGTGTTCTCCATGGCCTCTGTGTCACTTCCTGCCTTGAGTTCCTGCTCTGATTTCCTTTAGTGATGGGCTGTGATAGAGAAGCATAAACTGAAATAAAGCCTTTTCTCCCCAAAAGGTTTTATCACATCAATAGAAAACCTAAGGCAACAAACATCAATAAAGAGTGATCTGGCACCTTTTTGAGGAGCGTTGCCTTGAATCACAAATGGTCAATCTGCTTCCTACTTCAGGGAGAGAGTGTGAAGTGGTAGGAAGTTGGGATGTATTATGATTTGGTCTGTAGCAGGCAGTGTTAATTCTGGTAAGTCACCTCTCTAAACCTTTGTTCCTCATCTGTAAAATGATGCAGCTGTATTAGTTGAGTTCTAAGCACTCTTTAAGCTTTAAAACATTTGCTTTCTGTCAGGCAGTGATGCCACATGCCTTTGATCCCAGCACTTGGGAAGCAGAGGCAGGTGACTCTCTGAGTTCAAGGACAGCAAAGAGAGTTCCAGGACAGTCAAAGCTATGGAGATAAACCTTGTCTCGAGAACAACAAACAAAAAATTTACTTTCTTCAAAAGCCCAATGTTTATTTCTCTTATCAAATAGACTCAGCTGTCCACATGTGGAACCAAAGACCCAGGGACACACCCTTGTGTGTAGAAAAATATCTATCTGCCTATCTATCTACCTATGTATCTATCTATCTATCTATCTATCTATCTATCTATCTATCCATCCATCCATCCACTATCTATCCATCCGTCTATCTATGTTTGCATGTACACATACATATCATACCCTCTTTGTGCCCCCTGCCCCCGCCCCAGCTCCTTAGGGTACACTTGGGCCTAATAAGTAGACTTGGATAATAAGACAATAAATTGCTAAAAGCTTGAGAAATCTGGACAGGGAATTTGGGACCCCAGATACCCAGAGTATAGTTTAGAAGGGATGGGGTCCTAATGAACTTAGCTCCACAGATACTTGCTTTGTGGGGAGGGGTCTTTGAACTTTGGAGCCTAGACCTGTCTTTCTTGGGGCACTCCATGATATTGTGATTTGTAGTAAACTGAGACCCAAGAACCTCCTCTTTGGAGCTAGAGAAAGTACCCAAGGAGCTGAAGGGGTCTGCAACCCTATAGATGGAACAACAATATTAACTAACCAGTACCCCCCAGAGCTCTTGACTCTAGCTGCATATGTATCAGAAGATGGCCTAGTCGGCCATCATTGGGAAAAGAGGCCCCTTGGTCTTGCAAACTTTATATGCCTCAGTACAGGGGAACGCGAGGGCCAAGAAGCAGGAGTGGGTGGGTAGGGGAGCAGGGCAGGGGAAGGGTATAGGGAACTTTCTGGATAGCATTTGAAATGTAAATAAAGAAAATATCTAATAAAAATTGAAAAAAAAAAAGAACCTCCTCTTTTTGCTTCCTTCGCTAGGTCCTGCTTTGTAATTCAGGGATGTCCCACAGGCCAAGACCTACAGGATCTGTGGTCAGTGAACCTTTTACTGTAAACCCTAGTAAGCAAATGCACTGATTCTCAGGATATCCATTGGGGTATTTCATCCTTTGGTCCTTCGGTATACTGATCTTCAGGTCTGAATAGCTTTTTAAAAACTGTGCACTGAATGCATTCTTCCACTAGAAAATCCATGAAAACCTTGGGAAAGAGAGGAGACAAATGTGCATAATTACAACACAGAGGCAGCAACAACCCTGAACAGTTGCTCTATTTCTCTGCATTTCTTCATGGTGGTAAAAATGATTTTGCGCCTGGAGAGATAGCTCAGCAGTTAGGAGCCCTGACTGCTCTTCCAAAGGTCCTGAGTTCAAATCCCAGCAACCACATGGTGGCTCACAACCATCTGTACAGCTACCAGTGTTCTCATATACATAAAATAAATAAATAAATCTTAAAAAATGATTTTGCACTGCATGATTTTCATTGTATGTTCTTTTGCATGTTTTCCCACATAAGTGCATATTCTTCATTACCATTATTTTGATTTGTCATGATATAGTCAACCATTCCCTGAATGTACAAAATAGAAGCAGCTATATTTTTCCATTGGTTTAAATTGGGCTTAGATAGACTTTCCTGACCACAGCTTTAAAGCAACACATGGATTTTAAGAAACAAACCTTATATCAGCCCAATACACACATCTTATTTCTCTTTCTAGATAATCATTCCCTCTAGCTATGTCTAAATTCATTCATTCATTCCAGTGACACATATTCACTCGGTACTTCTATGATCCCAAGCTAGGGCTATGGGAAGAAATGAGGCATAGCTCCAGACCACTAGAAGATGTCTCTCAGTCATGCTTGAAATAGGCAATTCCATTAATGGCTGAGAGGGAAGAAGAAGATATCACAGGAGAACAGAGAAGGGTCCCTTAACCCACCCTACGGACATGAACATAAACTCTTTGGAGGATATGGTGCCTACACGAGTCATGGAAGATGAGTAGCAGTTGCCTAGGATAAAAAGAGGACTGTTCATCTAAACACAATGAGTTAATTAACTTGATTTGTCTCCATTCCCAAATCCCACCAAAATGTGAGTAAATAACGGCAACAAGAGACAGAAAGAGAAAGCCTAAGATGCTGACCAGAAGTAAACCATGCTGCTTATAGAACCCCTTCAGTGCTCAGGATTTAGAGGTACTGTACACCTCAGAAGGTGGAGTGAGGTATAAGGCTAAAAATAGTGGATTGCAAAGCTGTCCTCAATGCTGTCCAGTTAGATTCTCTCCACCTCCAGCACCAGGCCAGCAACCGGAGGCTTTGGATTTGAGAACACCAGGTGCAGTGGCAGATGGGGTGAAACAGAGCTAAAAGCAAAGGAATCTTCCCTGGGAAATGCTGGTACCCTAACTTCCTGCTACTCTCCTCCTTCCAACAGCAAAGTCGGGTGCACCTGTCTAGTGTCATGGGAACTAGTTTCAAAGCGGCAACATCCAAAGTCATTTAAGTTAGGGTTTCTGTTTTTAAGATTTTTTTTTAATTTTATATGTATGAATGTTTTAACTGCATGTATATAAGAGCACTGTGTGCGTGCTTGGTGCTGGCAGAGGCTAGAAAGGGATGCTAGATCCCCTGGAACTGTAGTTATAGATGGTTATAAATTGCCATGTGGGTGCTGGGAACAGCCTGAGTCCTCTGCAAGAGCAACAGGTGCTCTTAACTGCTGATCCATCGCTCCAACCCACAAGCTAGGTATATTTTATTTTATATTAAATAAACCTTAATAAAATTTGTTATTTTTAAAGGCAATGAAGTTCTAGGCAGTCAAAGTACTGTATGCTACAAAGCTGTGTGAGGAAGACCACCAACTTGGAGGCAGATGGACAAAGAAAACAAACTTAAGAAGGAATCTGAAAGGCACAAAGACAATGAAAATAGAAAAAGAAATCTGAAGAGTGAAAAATAATTAGGGGACTGTAGAGATGGTTCAGCGGTTAAGAGCACTGACTGTTCTTCCAGAGGTCCTGAGTTCAAATCCCAGCAACCACATGGCAGCTCTCAACTGTCTGTAACTCCTGTCTGTAACTCCAAGATATGACACCCTCACACTCAGACATGCATGCAGGCAAAACACCAATGCACATGAAATATAAATAAATAAATAAATAAACAAATAAACAGATTCTTTTTTTTAAAAAAAGGAAAAATAGTGAGAGCCAGAATAAAAATGCCAGTGGAATTTGAAAATCAAAGGTGGAAAGATATCCTAGGAAAGAAGATAACATAAGAAAGAGAATGACAGAAGGGAAAAGATAAGAAAATTAGAGGATTAATTGAGGAATTCCTTCGTCTAACAATAGGAGCTCCAGAAATAGAAGCCGGAGGAAACAGCAGGAAGGAAATGCTCAAAGACACAGTATAAGACCGTTTCCCAGAATTGAAGGAACGAGAGGCCACAAGATCACCAAAACAGAGACCCACCTCAAGATATGCAGCTATACCATTTCAGAATACTGAGAGTTAAAAAAAAGATGTTAAATGCTTCTAGAGAAAAAAAAATACATATGTATAAAGGCTCTTTCTAGAATGTCGTTGGCCATTAGGTTTTCTATTGTCCTTGTTCACCATAACTCTCTGAACAAGCCTGAAATAATAATAAAGATGATGATAGTGACAGTAGTGATGGTAAAGATTGCTTCAAACTTTAGACTAAATATTTGTCTATATTTATTCTTATTTTTCTGAGACAAGATTTCACCAGGTAGCTCTGGCTGCCTGGGAAATCTTGATCCTCCCATTTCTTCCTTCTAAGAGCTGGGATTATAGGCATGTACCGCTACACATGGCTATAATTTCTTAAATATCATGTTCCAGAACTAAAGAGGCAAAGATCACTTTATATTTAGGTTTTGAAGAAAACAAAGACTACAACTAAAGACTTAAAAACTAGGTAAGAGAATATAAACATTGCCCTATAATTGCTGGGAAGCTCCAAGGAGGCTTCATACAAGGTATGCCTCCTTTTCATCCTAAACGAGTATTATATAATCATAATAAATATAACGAGCAAGCATTATTGGCCTATATCATAGCCAAACTTACAATAACCCAAACAATAACAATGCCACTATTTATTATGTGTTTACAATGGCCTGGGACTCATGCAATAGTTACGGTAGTCCTAACATCTGTCCGAGGTAGTTGTTCTCATCATATGGGGTTTAGAAACTGAAGCTTGGTGGATCAATGTGATTCATGCACACTCACTCAGCTAATAAGTGGTGGGTCCAAGTTGAAAATCTGTACTTGTCTGATTGCTTGGGTTTTTGAGACAGGACTTTGCTATGCACTGAATGCTTGTAGGGAACTTGTTGCCTTCCTGCTTCAGCTTCCTGACTCAGCATGTGTCATCATACACACACACACCAAATACTTCTTCAACTGCCACAACTTTTGCTCCTTTCTGGCACACCAGAGCTAAGAGGCACTTCATCTCTCATACCAGCCTGCAGACTTGGCCTTCCTTCCTCCCCTGTCTACCATCTCCCCTCCACATGGCATAGCCCGATGTACCCTATACCAGAAACATTTAGCAGGCACTTTTATTTATTTATTTATTTATTTAATTTTATATTTATTTATTTTTGTTCTATATGTATGAGTGGCTTGCCTGTATGTATGTCTGTGTACCACATGGTACCTGGTACCTTCAGAGGCCAGAAAAAGGAGATGGATCCCCTGAAACTACAGTTACAGATGGTTGTGAGCTGGGAATTAAACTCAGGTCCTCTGGAAGAGCAGCCAGTGCTCTTAACTGCTGAACCATCTATCTCTCCAGCTACAACAAGCTCTTTTAGAAGGGGCAGAAGAGGGGCACACCCAAAAAAGAAAGTGGGGGCGGATACAAATATTGCAGATCAATGGAGGGGGACAGGAAAATGGAATTGGTTCTATTGGCCTTACATTTCTCCTTTTCTGCTGGACGTACAGGAGTAAGTGTTCAGCCATGATGAAACGGTGTCTGCAGAAGGGTAGGCAGCTAGAGCAAGCCTTCTGTTGAGAAAGTCTAAACTCAGCCTCTAAGCCCCTTACAGTGTGCTTGGGGATCACCTCTGGCCTGCCTGCTTTCATTGCCAGGGTAAAGATGGGCTGCTCCTCAAGCACTTAGCCAATCCTGGAGTGATTGCGCACAGCAGACCAGAAGCCTATCAAGTCACAGACAAAGCACCCAGAGAGGGGAAGGAGAAGGTTTGAAGGCTTCCTAAGGATGCAATAGGCAGATGGAGACAGAGCTCAGGTATCTGTTCTTCACCTGAGGTCTAGGGAGAGGAGCTTGACGGAAGGGATGTACCAGGCCTGCTAAAGGAATGTTCATGATGCTGTTTTTGACCAATAGTAACATAGGGTCAAGATGAGGCCATCCAAGCTATGCTACTGGGAATGTGGAGTTACTAATATTTCTGGTTTCAATCAGGCTTAGCTGGAGCCAAAGCCTATAACTCAAGAGCATAAACATGTATTGCCTCTCTTCTAGAACTGTAGTAAAATACAAGTAAAGGAATTAAATAAAGTGCAAGTATGAGATCATATCAGGAAATAGGGTAGGAGAGCGAAGCATCAGTAAGAGATTTCAACAAGTTTCTGAAAGCAAAAACAAGTTAAAAAGAGGACTCAGGGAGTTGAAGGCTCTTGAAGAACACCTCAGAGGAGGCTGCAGTTGAGGAGGGAGCAACTTGGATCATGAGAGGCCAAGAGAGATTCCAGACTTAGCCTTGGTATGTATCAAGAAGAATAGATATAACGGGGGGACAAAAGACAAGGGATAAACTGACAACATATAAAATCTTTTCAGGGGCTGGAGAGATGGCTCAGCTGTTAAAGGGTATGCTCACAACCAAAATAAAATCCTTTCAGGTCAAGGGAGATGGCTCACCATGTGAAGGTACCTGCCATGCAAGTGTAATGACTTGAGTTTGCTCCCTAGACCCTGCACAGTGGAATGAGAAAACTGACTCCTGAAAGTTTTGCTCTGATCTCCACATGTGCACCATGACATGTGAGTGCTTGTGTGCACGTGCACACACACACATCATCATCATCATTAACAACAACAACAAAGTCCTTCCTTCCTTCCCTCCCTCCCTCCCTCCCTCCCTCCCTCCCTCCCTCCCTCCCTCCCTCCCTCCCTCCTTCCTTCCTTCCTTCCTTCCTTCCTTCCTTCCTTCCTTGTCACTCTAAGTACTAGACTCAGAACACAAGCTGCCTGGCATTCTCGCAAAGGCAAAATGTCACAGGGCTCCTGGAGAAAGGAACTAAGCTATGAGAAATGGATTAGAGTGTCTAGTGACATTTTAGTGGCCTCAAATAAACTGCTTTTCATTTTGGCTTTTGAAAGACATCCATTATAACAATCAGCTCCCTGTTGAATCACTGAGCAAAACCAGCGAGTGGACAAGTGATTCTGGAGATACAAAGAATAAGAGTTTATATGAAGTCATTCACAGTCTGCAAGGCAGAAAATAGGAGAGAAAAGGTACGTGGCCTAGCAAATCAATCTAGTATGTCCAATATCCAACTTCCAACATTCTAGAAAAAGAAAACCAAAAGGATGAAATGGAGGAAGCTGACAAAGAAAGAATGTAACAAATAAGTGAATGTTAAAGAAGTGAGAGAGAGAGAGAACAATAAAATAATAAAAAAAGAGAAATGAAGTTACTACCAGAAAAGCTAAATGATAAAACTGACCAACTGACCATATCCAGTGGTGCATGGGAGCGCCTATGTATACTATCCTGGCTTCCCCCCCTCTTAGCCTCCCAAGAGCTGAGATTACAGCCATATGCCATTGTGCCTGACAAGACATGGGCTTTTTATTCTACAACTCCTTGAGTGTCATTTAAAAGTGTGTGTAGGCCGGGCGTGGTGGCGCACGCCTTTAATCCCAGCACTCGGGAGGCAGAGGCAGGCGGATTTCTGAGTTCGAGGCCAGCCTGGTCTACAAAGTGAGTGCCAGGACAGCCAGGGCTACACAGAGAAACCCTGTCTCGAAAAACCAAAAAAAAAAAAAAAAAAAAAAAAAGTGTGTGTATGCTACATGATCTAACTTATACGTAGAAGCTAAAAAAAAAATTAATCTCACAGAAATACAGAACAGAATAATGTTTACCAAGACTGAAAAGGATGAGAAGGGAATGGAGGGAAGATGACTCCTGGGTACAGAGGTGCTAGCAGACAGAAGGAATACCTTTTATTGTCCTATAGTGCAGTAGTATAACAATGGTTGACAAAAAGTACTGGAATATTTCAAATTAGCTAGTAGAGAGGGTTTTTAATGTTCCCAATACAAAGAGATATAAATGTTGGAGTACAGTTTAATAAGTACCCTGACTTGATGATCACAAGTTGTATACATATATTAAAATGCCATACTGTATGTAATAAACATGTATAATTACTATGTCAGTTAAAAATAAAAAAATAATATTGAATATATACACTGCTTTGATTTGTGCTCACTTTGTTTCTCTTGGTTTTGAGATGAGGTCTTGATAGTGTTGGTTAGTCTTGAAATTCTGCGCTCAAGTAATCCTCCTGCCTCAGCCTCCCAGCTGAGCTGGGTGCCACCTTGATTGGCTGGAATGCTTTTTAAAATTCTAAAATCAAGTCCCTTTCCTTTTCTGGGATCTCTGTCTTTCATACTGTACATACCAAGCAGAGACAGTGATAATTCTCCTGATATGAGGTTCTGGTCTCCAGTGTTTGCTTCTGTTTAGGGAAGAAGCAAGAGAGGTGGGTACAGGACTGGATACTCTAAACCAGTGGTTTCTCAACCTGGGAGTCCTGATGCCCCTTTCACATGTGTTGCCTAAGACCATCAGAAAACATCGATATTTACATTATGATTCACAATAGAAAAATACAGTTATGAAGTAGCAATGAAAATACTGTTATGGTTGGGGGTCACCAGAACATGAGGAACTGCATTAAAGGGTCACAGCGTTAGGGAGGTTGAGAACCACTGCTCTAAACTAATACTTTGGCTCCCTACAACCATCTATACTGATGCCTTTTCAACCAGCTCAGCCTGCACCACCCTCTTCAAACATCACCATTACCATTCCAAACCCCATCCAGTCTTCCATTTACTAAACTATTTACACCCAGCAAGTATTTATACCTGCCTGAGTCATGAAGGATTTAAGGTTACTTATTCCAAGAGCACAGATAAGGGCAGACCAGAAATTGAACAAAACAATAAGAAGCTGTGTGTGAGAGAGAGACAGAGAGAGAGACAGAGAGAGAGACAGAGAGAGAGAGACAGAGAGACACACAGAGAGAGACAGAGAGAGAGAGAGAGACACAGAGAGAGAGAGAGAGAGAGAGAGAGAGAGACAGAGAGACAGAGAAAGAGATCAAAACATGTTTTTCAAGCTAAATTTCAAGTCAACTGGTGGCTGAGGCAGAAAGGAAGACACAATGAACATCCCAACAGCCCCATATTAGCAAGGATAAAATATACAATTTTCAGGAAAGCAAAGCTTGGCCTAGTCCTGGATCCAGAAAGAGAATGAAAATGATTGTTTATTGAGCACATACAAGCATCTGACATTGCAGTTCAAATGATCTCAGTTAATGCTGAGCAGTGGGCATTGTTATTCCATTTTAAAGACCAGGAAATAAAAGCTTATAACAGAAAATGGTTTCACTGAGGTCATTTAGCACACTGAAGCAGATTCGTATTCAGACACAAGTCTGTCTTTCTCAAAAGTACAGCCCTCCTTTATATGAAAGTTGAAACAGGGAGGAGGGGAGGTGTCCAAGCCTGACTATCAAGGCAGAAATTGCCTCCGAGCTGCCTCAGATACACCAAACAAATCCTAGCAAGACAAAAATCCTAGCAAGAGGTTTGGTCCTAAGGAGCCAAAATGGAGCAGAAGGCCACTCTACCATTCAAGCTTCATCCCCAACAAGTCACCTAGTCTCTTTGCGTCCTAGCTTTCCTCTTTCTTTCATTTGGGTTTTCTATAAGTAGAACACAAAACAATTCCACCTTCCTAAGATTTTAGAGCAGGAAACAGCACATTAGAGGGAAGCTGCTCTGAACATTGGCATTAATACTAGAGAGACTCTTGCAGTCAGGAACGCTCTCCCCTGCTCTGACACCTCTCCCCTGCTCACACCTTGCATGGCCCTAAACAGTCTTTTGTCTCTTCTGTTCTCAGTCTTCTCACTTGTAAAGTAAATCTCCTTTAGCCTCATAGTTCTGGCCCTTCCAGCTCCAACACCTGACATTTACAACCCTGCTGATCATGAATGATTGCCACCTCTCTGAACTCCTGCAGCGGGCTCCGTTCCCTTCTGTGATGGCACTTGAAGAATTTAGTGTCATTACTATTCTCTCTCTGGCACCCAAGTGTGCAGGTCTTTTTTTTTTTTTTCTTTTAATGAGATCTACTATCTTAACAAATTGTTTTCTTTTTAAAATTAGTTTCATTGGGCTGGTTTTTTTCTTCCTTCCTTTCTTATTTTTATCGACAGGGCTGTATAGCTTTGGCTGTCCTGGAACTTGAGATTCACCTCCCTCTGCCTCTCCAGTACTGGGACTAAAGGCTCATTATATAATATTCACATGTGGACTCTTGTCCTTTGCTCATATTCATGCCCCCAAAGCGCTCTCTTACTTTTCTCTCCTCCCTTCACTGGTGCCCTTCTTCCCTGCAAATAGTCCCATTTTTGCTTTCAGGTTACATATAATTGTGTATACACTTGTTCGTGTGTGTGTGTGTGTGTGTCTGTGTGTGTGTGTGTGTGCGCTGTGTGTGAGCATGCCTGAGGTTGATGTTGAGTGTCTTCCAAATCCACTCTTCACCTTCTCCTTGAGATAGGATCTCTCACAGAACTTGGAACTCACTGACTGGTTAGACTGACTTCAGCTGACAAGATTCATGGATCCTCCTGTCTCCACCTCCCCAGCGCTGGGATGACAGGGGTGCACCAAAACACCCAGCTTTTTAGTGGGTGCTGGGAATCCTATCTCAGATCCTCACAATTGCACAACAAGCATTTTACCCACTATGCCATCTCCCTAGCCCACATATATCTATAAATATATAGTACACACACACACATGTGTATATATATATATACATATATATATATATGTGTATATATATATACATATATATATATTAATGCAGATTCTGCATATGAGAAAAACATACAAAATGGCCTTTCTGTGTCTGGCTTATTTTGCTTAGCATGATTTCCAGTTCTATTCATTTTTTTCTTACAAATGACACTACTTAATTCTTTTTAGGGGTAAATAAAACTGCACTGTTTATAAGAGTTGCTGTGGTCATGGTGTCTCTTCACAGCAATAGAGACCCTAAGACAATTTGATTCAGGTGAGTGTAATACACTGTAACCTGAGATCCAGTAGGAAATCATAAGACCTGGATATACAGTCATACTAACCTTTTTTAAAATTAATTAATTTATTTATGGAAGTACAATGTAGCTTTCTTCAGACACCCCAGAAGAGGGCTTCAGGTTTCATTACAGATGGTTGTGATCCACCATATGGTTGCTGGGATTTGAACTCAGGACTTCTGGAAGAGCAGTCAGTGCTCTTAACCGCTGAGCCATCTCTCCAGCCCCCATACTAACCTTTTAAGAAAACCCAAGAATCATACAACTGCACTCTTATTTCCATGCGCCAACAAAAAAATAAATGAAACTTATAGTCTAAAAAAGATCACATAATGCCACATCAACGCATCTTCTATGAGTAAAGGGTACCTCTCTGGTGATGGTGGTGGTTCATTTACATCTAAAGCACGAGAGGAACAGTCCCAATCAGTCATATAACTGGCTAGCCATCTTTGTTTTGGCTAAGATATGATAGGACTTTTTTCACGTTGTTTGTCGCACTTCGCCTCTAGGGGGCAGGGAAGTATCATCTATTCTTGTCTAGCCTTAGCAGATCCCCACCAAGGAGGAAATAAGGCATTTATTCACCTTTCTTCCCTGTCACACTGGCTCCTGCCAGGGAAGGAACCAAAAAGGCCCAAGTCTATTCCCACCCCAAGATGCTGTGCGTGGCCTTGGGTATCTTCTCAATAAAGACTGGATGGAAACAAAAAGGGGAAAAGAAATGGAAAAATTTATAAATCAACAACTTGTAACCAGACTTGGGTGAACTGCATACAGGTCTTGTACAGGACTGCCTGGTTCACTCAAGAGAGAGGATTTTCCTCCATGGATCAAGAATGTCGCATGACACAGACATGGCATGCTAAGGAGATATAATGATGAGCAGATTGGCCTGCATATCTTTTTGTTTGTTTGTTTTTTTTTTGTTTTTCAAGACAGAGTTTCTCTGTGTAGCCCTGGCTGTCCTGGAACTCACTCTGTAGACCAGGCTGGCCTCAAACTCAAAAATCCGCCTGCCTCTGCCTCCCAAATGCTGGGATTAAAGGCATGTGCCACCATGCCCGGCGGCCTGTATATCTTCAAAAGTCTCATTCAATCCTGCTTCTCTGTCACTATATGAATTGGGAGACCACTGGGTGTAAAAGGCAGAAAAGTCATAAGCCAAATGCCTCCAGGGAGCAAGTGGAAAAGGCCAAAAGAATTTTGAAGTTGACATTTCTCTCCAAAGGAGTCCAGAATAAAGAAAAACTGAGGTACTGGGCCATTAGCTCACCAGGACTTAATTAGACATTCATGTGTTTACTCAGAATTGACTGAGCAGCTATGTGTTATGCAAAGTACTTCCAAGTTCTTCAGCCCTTTGTTATGCCCCCTGCACCAAGCACAGAATCCAATACAAAACTTGTACTCAATACATGTCAGTTAAGTCACAGGGTTTCTCAACCTTCCTAATGCTGTGACCCTTTAATACATCTCCTCATGTTGCAGTAACCCCCAACCATAAGATTATTTTGTTGCTACTTCATAACTGTAATTTTGCTACTGTTATGAATTGTGATGTAAATATCTGATATGCAGGATAGCTGATATGCAACTCCCAAAGGAGTTGCAACCCACAGATTGAGAACCGCTGTTTTAGAGGCTAGTAGGAGGCACAATAATGTGAACAACTACAAAGGTATTGTAAAAAGCTAGACCTGGGGCTAGAGAGATGGTTCAGTGGTCAATAGCATTAGTTGCTCTTACAAAGGACCCAGGTTTAATTTCCAGCACCCACAATCTGTAACTGCAGTCCCACGGGATCTGATGTCCTCTTCTGGTCTCTACAAGCAGAGAATGCATACTGTGCACAGACGTGCAGGCAAAACTTCCCTATACATAAAATAAAAATAATAAAAAGAAGATAAAAAGGATAATCTGCTCATTGCAAATGCCAAGGATAAACTGAGCATTAAGAACGACCAATAAGGGCTGGCAAAATGGCTCAGCGGTTAAGAGCACTGACTGTTCTTCCGAAGGTCCTGTGTTCAAATCCCAGCAACCACATGGTGGCTCACAACCATCTGTAATGGGGTCCAATGGACTTTTCTGATATGTCTGAGGACAGCTACAGTGTACTTACATATAATAATAAATAAATCTTTAAAAAAATGAACAAGGGCTTGGGAGATGGCTCAATAATTAAAAGTACTTTTTGTTCTTCTAGAAGACCCAGGTTTGATTCCCAGCAACTCACATGGCAGCTCACAGCTTCAGTTCAGGAAATCCAGTGCCCTCTTTTGGCCTCCATGGGCACATATGTGGTACACATACAGGCAAAAAAATGCCACAGACACAAAATAGAATTTTTTTAAACAAATTAAGGACCACCAAATAAACACAGGAGAGGTGTGAAGAGCTGTCAGCTAATTCAATCTTAAAAATTCAACCAAAGATGAGGGAACAGCACAAGGCTAACTCAAGCATGGACTGAGGACAAGGGACTCACCAAAATGAGAGAAGGGGAATCTGTGGACAGAAACAGAAAGACAATGAAAAACATAGGAGCCAGACTGCAGACATGGCTTGGCTCCAGCTAATCAGAGGCTTAACAGAAATACATGGTGGCAACAATCAGGAGGTAATTGTAAGAGGGAACCTCTGTCGGAGGAAAGCCTGAGTCGTGACTAGGTCCATGTCTCTAAACCCCTCTTCTGGCAGGGAGCAGTGCATTGAACGACTGAGAGCCATACAATTCTAGGTCTCATCAGCAGGTTCCTTTACAGCTCCTCCCGGATTCCTCATTTCCTCATCTGAGGATAGCAGTAACGCCCACCTGGCGAGGGGTCTGTGACAATGAGATAAGACATGGGGCTGCCTGATGGGTAAGAATGTCAAGAATGCTACAGGCTCTGGAGCCCAGCCTGGGTTCCTACTAGCTCTTTTGTAGTCCTGCCACGTATTCACTTAGGGACCTTGGCTGTGTTACCTGAAGTTTCTAGACCTCAGCTTCTACATCCGTAAAATGGAGTTAATAACAATTTACATAAAGGGATGCATGTGAAGACAGAAGGAATGATTCCATGGGAAGCATGTAGAAGGCAGTGTCCAGCACACAGTAAATGCAGTAAAAAAAAATGTTAGCTATTATTACATAAAGCTGCATAGGATAGTGCCTACCACCCAGAAAGCTGAGACTCAATATGAACAGGGCCTCTTCACCATGCTCCAGGCTTTTACTCTGCCCCTAGCAAATTCAGAGGCCATAGTAGGTAGGAGGTGGACAGAGAAAGAACAGGCAGCAAACATCAATTGGACACCAAGGGACTGTGCACTTCTTCAAAGCACCTTCCTCTACTGCCCAGGTCCTCAAACAGTGGCCTGGCTCACTTTGGTCCCTCTATCCTCTGAGGAACCCCACCCTTTTGGTTCACTTTGTCCTCTGTACTGTCTATGGCCTGACTAAGCCCGAAACCCTGTCTTCCTGGCTGGTGGGAAGAGGGCTCTGCAAGTGCCAAGAGCATGGTGTTTGCTCAGCCTGGTGGCCCCTCCTGCTCTGTGAACACAGCCAAGAAATATTTGTGGATGACAACAACCCCATTCTTGCCCCAGATCTAGACAGAGAAAGCAAGACTCCCAATTCTCCTTAAACTTAACATTATCATTTTCTCCCATACCAGCATAATGCTCACGACACGGCAGAGGGGACAATAAATAGTTTCCCTCCTGAAAGGAAAGAGAGACACCCTAGAAAAAGAATCCAGCACGCCAAAGGGGCCAGACTTCCCCCAGAGCCTCACCCTGGGATTGCTCTCACTTATTCATTTTCTCAGCAGCCTGGGCCCCTTATGGGGAGCATGCTGACAACCCACCACACACACATGATGAGAGCTCAGCAGTGAAATGGTAGGACTATGCATCGCCCTGGGTGTCAAGAACACAGGGGGGTGGGGTGGGGAGGAGGGAGCAGAGGATAGACAGTTACCACTATACTGGCTTCAACCCACCACTGCATACAGCAGAGATAAAGCTAGGCCCATGCAGAAAATGTAGGAACAGAGCTCTCTTGGGCACAGGGCACTGAGCAGTGAGTCCTAGCCTCTAGAAATCATTTTAGGTACCAGAACTGTAGTGTGTTGGGGGTGGGGGGAGACCAAGCTTAACAACCAAAAAAAAAAAATCTCTTTTTAAATCATGGCAGGAGGTGAGAGCTCCACATAAAAAGATCTGAGGATTAGTCAGGATCAACAACTAGTAAGCAAACAACTCAATCCTCATGTAGCAGTGACCAGAAGGAGGTAGGGACTCATGTTGCTTTCTGTCACACTAGGAAGGCCACACCCAGAGCCTGGCAGCAGAGATTCTGGCATCCTGGAACCTGTCCAGAAGAGCAGTAGGGAAGGATGTGGGAGTCCTGGGTAAATGATCCGAACATGGATGGGTGATGCCCAAAGCAAAGAAGGCCGAGTTCACAGGAACGGGAGCATGTTGTGTTAGTAGCGTGACCTCTGATGGACATCACTTCTCAGAGCCCTAGGTTTCTTATGCTGTGACATGATGGTAGTGACAGATGCACAAAGGGTTGTTGGGAGAACTGAGTCTGGGGCAGAACAGGCTCCCAACAAGCAACATCTTGACCCAGGCCCTAGTCTTCCTAGTCTGTCCACCAGAGGGAGCCTGGGGCCCAACAGAGCCCAGCCTGTACCAGCTCTGCCTGTCCTCCCCCAATGCTGCAGCCTCAGCTGCTGAACTCCCACCCTGCCTGCCCGCGCTTCCAACAGCAGCCTTCTCACCCACTCCTTACAAACCTAGAACAGGCCTAGCAGGGGAGTCGCTTGCAGCAGCATTGGTTACAGCAATGGCTACAGGTTCTCCTGACACCGGGCAAGGAGGAGGGTGGGAAAGAGGAAGACAGCTGTCTTTTCTTCTCATCAACTCCTCCACTCATTCCAGACCCATCTCTTCTAGTTCAAAACCTGGAGATACCTAAGGCTCTTTTGGCTTTTCCAAGTTCAGTACCTCAGCAGGTCCTGAGGCCAAGACTCCTAGGAGTAGTTAAGCTGTAGGGAACAAATAGCATGCCTTTAAGACAGGCAGACTTAGATTCTAGTCACAGCTCCATTAGCAAATAGTAGCATAACCTTGAATAAGGCCCCTTCATCTTGAAGCCTCAGTTTCTCCCTCTCTAAAATGGAGTTGCTGATGCTCACTGAGTGGGCTGGGCTGTGAAGTCCAAAGGAAGCAATCATAGATAGGCAAGCAGTTAATATGTGGTTGAGAGAAATCCAAAGTGTTATTTAAACCTCTTTATTAGCCAGTAGGAAATGTGATGCAAGGGATTCCAACAAGCAACCTGGAAAGTGTACAAAAAGAAGGAAGGAGTCAGAAGCAGGCCCGCAAGGATGGCAGAAGGGCAAATGGGCTTCCAGCCAGCCAAGAAAATCAGACCTATGTCTGCAGGGTAGAGAATCTGAGAGCAATGGAATTCGGAAATTGAGAAAGATTCAGGTCTTTTCATTGGGCTTAATGCTCAAATCAGGAACTATATGCTTCCTCCAGCTCTCTCAGACCCCCTTTAGACTTCAAGTGGACCAGTCAGGCCAGCTACTACCCCCATCCCTTGAGGCAATGTACTGCATCACAACTGGCTAGGTTGAAAAGTTCTCTTGATTTTATCTCAAATGTTCCCTCTGTTCCTGGATCTGCTCCCTGGAGCCATACATATTGAGGTTGCTCCCTCCATCACAGGCCTGACCCCTCTAGAGAAGTCTGCAACCAGGCTCAAGGACCACAATGCCCCATCCAGTCTTTCTCTGCCCCCCATTCTGGGGCTGTCCTTCCACCTCAACACTCAGCTGAGGGTGCACTGCAGTGGAGCCCAGCCAAGCCCTCAAGCTGCAGCTGCTGCTCCTGGGGCCCAGCCATCTCAACCCAGCACCCCAGCCTGCTGCCTCACCATGGGGGAGTTGCAGAGAGCTGTCTCCCGGCAGATTTCCTGAGGCAGAAGGCTTCCCCACCCCCAGCCCAGCCTCCAAGAGACACTCCACTAGTTGTGGCACATGGTAGGACCAGCTGAGCAGTGAGAGGAGGGGGAAGCCTGTCCATTTGCTAAAGGACTTCAGACTTGCTCTTTGGTGTGGCTGGGTTAGTAACATACCCATTGAATCTCAGTTGGCAGTCCCTGGCTTTAAAAAAAATATCTAGGGGAAATCATAGACTGGCAGAAGAAGGGACTCAGTCAAGGTCACAAAGCCAATCTGCAACAGAGCTGGAAGGGGACGCCAGTTCTCCCATCTCCCAGTTCAGTGTTCTTTTCAGTATAGCAGTAAAGCAATAGGAGGGCCTTTAGGGCATCCCTGTGAGCCTTCGTGCCCTTGACTCACAGCCTAATACATTTATCCCAATCAGCACACAATGGGATCTACATAGGAAAAGTAGACCCTGTCCATGTCCCATCAACTCAGAAAATATTCCTAACCTGTCTCAGACACATGTACAAACCCCAGCACAGGAACTGAAGCTGATCCAACAGATGGGAGATCTATGGACTTCCCTTCCTGGTAGGGCTCTTTAAATGGGTGTTGTTTTTCTTGAAGGGTGGAGACCAGCTGGACTTTGAGAAACTAACCAAGGGCCTAGCCTCCATCTTTGCTCCCCCATCTTTGCCACCATCACCCCCCCTCCCCATGCCAAGATATGCTGCAGTTCCATTCTGGTCCCCACCTGCCTCGAGACAAGATCACCAACCCCCCCCCCAAAAAAAAAGGTGTGTAGGAGTGTTTCTCTCTTTAGGGGGCTTGAGTTGATACCACCTCTGTCTAAAAATTATTTAATCCATCCTCTGGAAAGGATACAGCTAGGGGCTGAAGAAGTGGAGGGAGGTAGTGGGAATTGCTTTAGTCTCTAACTGGCTTTGGTTCTACAGGGAAAAGAAGAAGCCCGCACTCATCTGACCAAACCAATGTGTGGTGGCTAGGGAAAGCATGTCAGCTGGTTGAGGAGAACCTTCTCCCGATTGGGACAGGCGAAGCAGGAAATGGGATCAGGCATGGGTTTCATATACTTTATCTGCCAGCTAAGTTGGAGAGGGATCTAGAGGGAAAGGAATGGGTAGGGTGGGGGCCGCAAACACATTCCTTACTTTCTCTGGAGGGTTGTAGCCGGGCTGGTGCTGGTACTGGTGCTGTGACCTCCGCCAGCGCCAGGACTGGAGCTTCTGGATGCGCCACGACTCAACTGGCCCCGCTCCCGCGGTGGCCGCTGCCCCACGCCCACCGCCGCGGAATAGCCGGCTTCCTTCTCGCGGCCCGGGTGCGCTGGCCCAGCCTCCCTCCCGCCACGCTCGCGACCCAGGGCTGGGTTCTCATGGTGCAGGTGGCATTGGGCCACGTCGCGCTCGCGGGCTGTGTAACCGGTAGTGTCCTGGAGTTGATAGGAGGCTTCTCGCTCCTTATCCCGATAGATAGCTTCCCGGTTCTGGTAAGCGCCATCCCGGTTCGGGTAGCCCACGTCCCGGGACGCCTGGTGGAACTGGCTCTCCCGCAGCTCGCGGTGGTGGAACTGGGTCTCACGCAGGTTCTGGTACTGGCTTTCGCGGCCAGGACTATCCCGTGCGCCAAGGGGGTCCCGGTGCAGTTCCCCACGGTGCAGCTGGCTCTCCTCCCGCAGGTCGCGGTTCTCCTGGGTGAGCTGGTCCAACTGGCCCTCCAGCTCTTCTATGCGCCGCCGCTGGGTCTCCAACAGCTGCTGCTGACTCTCGATGATGTTGTTCAGCTCCAGCAGGTACTCCACCGCCCGGTTGGGGCTCTCAGATCCCGGGCCACCCGGAGGACCGGACCCCGCCTCCATCCTGGCGGCCCAGGGACAGGGGAACGGGCAGGAGAGCCCAGTCCCCGCTCGCTCACGGCGCCACCCTCCCCCGGGCCCAGCCGGGGGAGGGGGCCGGCGGGACGCGAGGGCGCGCACCGGGCTCGGGGGCCCGGGGGCCCTAGGGGGCCCGGGAGACAGCGCTGGGGCCGGCGGCACGGGGCGCAGGAGCTGAGGCTACCGCCGCCACCGCCGCCGCCGCCGCCGCCACCGCCACCGCCAGGGCTCGGAAGGACGCGGCCCACGGCGCTCCGCCCGCTGCGGAGTCACTGCGCAGCGCGGCCGCGCGGGACCGCCCCGGCCGCCGGCCCGCCCCCCGCCCCTGCCCCCACCCAGCTCTCCCGACCCGCCCCCGCGCGCCCCACCTGCAGTCGCCACCAGCACCCTAGCTGGACCAGCCCCAAAGCATTGGCACCTCAGCTGGATGCCAGCCTTAGCTCAGCCTACAGGAGATATCTCCATTCCAGCTGTCCTGGGGTCTTCACCTAACAGCCTAATGAAGTCCTCCAACCTATTCTAATATGCACTGGTCCAACAGGCCCAAGACCCAAGCCGTCAAAACACCCAGCCCAGGCAGTCTCCAGACTCAGCCAACTCAGACTTCCAACCCCTCAGTCTGCCAACCCCACTCAGTATCCCATTCCTTATCCCAGCTGGCTTCTTGTTTTAGATGATCTCCTTCCAGCTCCATGACAATCTCTTGATTTTTCATTACAACTAGTCAGTTATAGACCATTAACTCCATCTCTGTACTTTTGTGTTTCTCTAGCCTTGTGATCCTCCAGCCCATCCAGTCTGTAGTTCCATATCCCAGACAGTCCCTGGAATTCAACTACTACTACCATCACCACCACCCCCACCCCCACCACTACCACCACCCCCTACACACACACACACACACACACACACACACACACACACACACATGTAACTCTACAGGCATTTACCTTCAGCCCGCCAGCCTCTAAATTCTTCATCCAAATCAATACTCAGATTTCCAATCCTATCCGACCCCAGGATTCCCTATATTAGCCAGTTACTGGGTCTTTTGACCAAGGAAGGCCTTTTTGACAAGGGTCTTTTGATCATTGATGATCATTTCCAACAAGCCCCAGGACTCCCCATTAGAGTCAGACTTGATGTCAAAACATCTTTCTTCAACCGTCATTTTCTAATCCCCATGGAAATGGCATCTTCATTCATTCCACCATTGCCAATCAGTGAAGTTTTATCATTTCATTAAGACCCGAATCAGATTCTCAGCATGGGTTGCTAGTATTTAGAGGCCAACCTGAACTAATAATGAGTTCCTTAGCTACAGTGTGAGATGCTATCTCCAAAACCCAAAATAACAATAGAAAGTTTAGGAGCTGGAGAGATGGTTCAGAAATTAAGAGCACTAATTGCTCTTCCGAAGAACCTGGCTTCAATTTCAAGCACCCACATGACAACTCAAACTGTAACTCCTGTTCAAGAAGGATTTTAAACACTCTTCTGGCCTTCAAGGGTGCCAGGCACTCATGTGGTGCACAGACATAAACACAGGCAAAACACCCTTGCACATGAAGGAGAAGGAGGAAGAGGGAAAGAAGTAAGGAGAAAAGGAGGACAAGGAGGAAGCCTCTTTTTGAGTCTATCCCTGATTTTCCCAGTGATAAATGTTCTGTGCTTCTGTAGAGATCCTAAAGAGATTGGATAGAAACAGCAGAGTGAGAGGTGCTGAGAAGGCTGTGACTAACCAAGGAGAAAGCTCAAGAACAATGGGAATAGCCAGCTTTCTAACATAGGGTCCAGAATGATTACAAGGCATGAAAAATGCCTTCTGAGCTGATGCAGAAGTTCTCTAGTGTGCTTAGCTAGCCACTGACTGCTGGACTTCATTTAGTTCCCACTGCTCAGGACTGCCTTGATAGAAACAGCTACAGAATGATGTTCTTAAGCTATCCTTCCATGGGCAGAAAATAAAAGTTAATGGAAAAGCATCACTTTCTTTGTAAAAATTTATGTTATTATTATTACTATATTATCATTATTAGTGTGTGTGTGTGTGTGTGTGTGTGTGTGTGTATGTGTGTGTGTAAAAGTGTATGCTACATATCAACATCGGATCCCCTGGAGCTGGAGTTACAGGTGGCTGTGAGCCACCTGATGTGGTTGCTGGGAACTGAAGTTGGGTCCTCTGGAAGGTGGAAGGTGCAAGTGCTCTTAACCTCTGAGCCCCTAAATATCAGTTTCTTTCTTTTTTTTTTTTTAGATTTATTTATTTTATGTATATGAGTACGCTGTAGCTGAACAGATGGTTGTAAGCCTTCATGTGGTTGTTGGGAATTAAATTTTTAGGACCTCTGCTTGCTCTGGTCAACACTGTAGCTGTTTTCAGATGTGCCAGAAGAGGGCATCAGATCTCACTATGGATGGTTGTGAGCCACCATGTGGTTGCTGGGATTTGAACTCAGGACCTTTGGAAAAGCAGCCAGTGCTGAGCCATCACACCAGCCCTAAATATCAGTTTCTTAAACATACATAGTAAGATACCACATCCTCTATAATGGCAAACATCAAAGGGATTTACAATTTTAAAAAATGTTAGCACAAATGTGGAGATATTGGAACTCTCATTCATTGCCAACAGGAATGTAAAATGGAGCTGTCCCTTTGTAAAGCAGTCTATTACTTAAAAGGTTAAAAAAAAATAGAGCCAACAATTCTACTTCTGGGTGTCTAAAGAGGAATGAAAGTGTACAACTAAATGACTATACAAAAGTCTATAGAGTATTCATTGTTGCCTTATAAATAATAATAACCAAATAAGCAATTGTTGGATAAACAAAATGAGGTATAATCAAAAACTGAAATATTGGGTGGAAAGATGGCTTAGTGGTTAAGAGCACTTGTTGCAGAGGACCTGATTTGATTCCCAGCAGCCACAAGGCATCTCACAATCATTCATAATTCCAGTTCCAGAGGGTTGATTCAAAACCTTCTGTGGGCACCAGGCACATACATGGTACACATTACATGCATGTAGGCACATAAAATAAATAAATGTCAAATTTGAAGCAAAATATTATTTGAGGAGTCTAGTGCATGCTTATAATCTTAGGAAGGTGAGGCAGGAGAATTGTGAATTCCAAGCCAGCCTAGACTACATAGTGAAATTCTGTATAAAA
Source organism: Mus caroli (assembly GCF_978045245.1). Lineage (NCBI taxonomy): Eukaryota > Metazoa > Chordata > Mammalia > Rodentia > Muridae > Mus > Mus caroli. The sequence continues at coordinate 20,426,377 of NW_028227260.1, forward strand.
ACAACAGAAAGAATAAAGTATTAAAACATAAAAAAGAGTGGGTGCGAGGGGGAAGAAGGGGACTGGGAGGAGTCAGGGAGGAACTTAGAGGAGTGGAGGGAGGGAAAATTTGGTCAAGATGTGTTGAAAAGAAAAATAAATTAAAATATATGTATAAAAGTGTGGTGAAGCTTAAAAACTTTCTACTAAGTGAAATAAACCAGTCACAAAAGGCAAATATTATATGATTCCTTTTATATGAAGTTCCAAAAGAAGCAAATCTATAGACATGGAAATTAGAGTAGCATCAGTAGAGCTGGGGGGGGGGTTGGGGTGGGCTGCAGAAGTGTCTACTAATGTGTATAGGACCTTATTGGAAGGGATAAGATCTTTAAAGGGAACTTGTGATGGGAGCCCAACATTGCTTGTATTCTAAAAGCCATGAAATGGTGCTTTTGGAAAGGGCCTGGTTTCATAGTATGTGAACTTTATCTCAATAAAGTTGTTTTTTGAAGAAAAGTGTGGCACAAAACTAGCACATAACACCAGCTATAATAATAGCAGCTATTACTGTTATGGTGCTTCCCATATTCTGAGTACTATGCAAAACAATTTAAGTATATGAGCCTACATAATCCACATGACAAGGTTCTATGGTAGGTTCTGTTATTACCTTCACTTAATACATAAGGGAAGTAAAATGAAGACTGAACGATTTGCCGATGGTCACACAGACATAAAACCAGAGTACGTAGTCAGCAGCTTCATTCTGACTTCTTTGCATATTTTCCCTGTGCCTTGTACAAAGGAGGCACTCTGTAAATGTTAAAGTAATATATCTAGTGAATATTTCTATTCGTCCTGCAAACATTTATAGAGCATTGTCCATGTTCCCAGCAATACCAATACCCGAAAGCTCATCTTTAGCGGCATCTGTCACTCAAATTCCCTCTGGAGTTGGGGGCAGATAGGCACTAAGGTTCATTCACCAAATACTAAGTCTACTATGTATCAAGCACTTCTCTAAACACTGAAGACACACCAATAGATAAAATAGACAACAATCTTCTAGTAATATCAGAAGCTACACCCACAAAATCTCACCAACATGACTGCCCAGATGTGAGATAAACAGGTACAACATCTGTTATTCCTGGTTGTCAACTTGACTATATCGGAATAAGCTACCATCCAGAATTGGAGTGCTCACCTGTGATCCAGGTCTTGAGGCTGGAAGACACAAGTTTCTGACCTCGATCTTGGCATGGATATCTTGAGGCATAGTGGCTATGGAAAGCTTAGGCCCAAGCAAGGTATTACATGTCTTTAATCCCAGGAGACTAAGGCAAGGAGTTCTCTGAGTTCAAGGTCAGCCAGGGACAAAACAAGTCCAAGATCCAGGCTTGGTGGTACATACCTGTAATCTGGGCCACACCTTCTGCTGGAGACCCACATAGGGACATTGGAAGAAGGAAGATTCGCTCTTTGACTGCTTGCATTTACTTGCCAACACATCTGTTGGAACTGACTTTTACAGAAGACCAGCTGAAACAACTAGCCTCATGGGATTGAGCAACTACTAGATTCTTGGACTTCCTATTCACAGCTGCCCATTGTTGGGGAGTTGGACTATAGACTGTAAGTCATCACAACACATTCCCTTAATATATAGTGACACTCCATAAGTTCTGTAACTCTAGAGAACCCTGACTAAGACAACATCAATGGACATGCCAAAGTGGATGGAGAAAGCCCAACCCACAAGTCCTCAACCCTACACAAAGAACTATGGGTAAATGAGGAAAGGTGAGAGTGGAAGAAGTAGCCTTCCCCAGCAAAGAACACACCAATCAGTTGGCCAATGCCAAATGGTTAGCCCTAAAAACAGATAGAAGTAACATTTATAGAAGTAAATGCATGTACATATGTGTATATATATGTGTGTGTGTGTGTATATATGTGTATATATATGCATATGATAACAATTAATTTTAAAGAAGAAGCCACAAATTTGAATAAAAGCCTGAGGGATGTATGTGAGGGTTTGGAGGGGAAGAGGGGAAGGAGGAAATGTTATAATTATATTATAGTCTCAAAAATCCCCTACATCAAACAAACAAGCTGAAATCTTATGGTGCTAACATTCTAGTAGGTTAGAGAGACAATAAACAGAATATTTAGAATGGTGCTGAATACTGTTCCTTCTAAACCCAAGTCCACCCAGAAACGGTGAGTAACCTCATTTGGAAATAAGGTTCCTACAGATTTAATCACCTTAAGATAATGTCCTGTAAAATTGGTGTGTTCTAATCCAATGATTGATGTTATCTGAAGAAAAGGGAAAGGCCTAAGGACATAGACCAGTAATAGCACTTAACTAGCACACTGAAGTCCTAGGTTCACTTCTCAGCACTGAAAACAAATAGAGGGAATTGGATAATTGGATACAAAGACACACACAAGAGAAGAATGTCATGTGGTGAGTTATGATGAGTTATGATGGCTAATATTCATTATCAACTTGATAGGATTTATAATCACAATAGAAACAAATTTCTGGGAATTCTTGTCAGGGCTTATCTAGATTATTTCAACTGAGGTAGAAAGAATCATCCATGGGCTGGCATTCTGGAGAGTATAAAAAGGAGAGAGAGAACTGAGCACAAGAATGCATCTCTCACTCTGCTTCCTGCCTGTGATGCAATGTAGCCCGATGTTTCGAGTTTCTGCTGACTTGACTTCCCTGCAATGATGGACATGCACCTTCAAAATTGTAAGCCTAAATAAACTCTTCCCTCCCTTAAATTGCTTTTATCAGAGATTACAGTAACAGAAAAAGTAATTAATATATAAAATTAGTATTAACAAGTGGGGTTCTTTTTTGGTTTTATTTTTGTTGTTGTTGTTGTGAGGTTTCAGGTTGTTGTTTGTTTTTTGTTTTGTTTTGTTTTGTTTTGTTTTGTTTTGTTTTGTTTTACTATGTAGCTCTGCTGACCTGGAACTCACTGTGTAGACCAGGCTGACCTCGAACTCGCAGACATTGCCTGCCTCTGCCTCCCAAGTGCTGGGATTAAAGGCATGTGCCACTACACCCAGCTGAGTTGGGGCTTTTGCTATGATAAACCTGACTATGTGGTTCTTAGGCCTTTGAAACTTTTTTTGTGGCTGGAATATGGAAGAGTGTGGTACTTGGGCTAGAAAAAGTCTAACATGCTAGAAATAGGATTTAGTGGGCCATTCTCATGGGACCTTGGAAGAGCTGAGAAGAGTGTAGACAGTGGAAATCCAGCTCATGAGATTTCAAAGGGGAACAAGGACTCTTAGAAAAGCAGGTCAGGGCCATTCATGTGATATTTTGTCCAAGAATCTTTCTGTATTCTGCTTGTGCACTAAGAACGTGAGTGAGGTTTAACTTGAAGGCAGCAAACTAACTTGCTTGGTAAAGGAAATTTCAAGATAAAATAGCATTTGAGCTATGGTATGGCTACTGTTTACTATTCTTATCCAGGTCTACCATAAGAAAGAAAAAAAATGAAGCAGAAAGATATTAAAATTGTGTATGCTAGTGAGGAAAAGAGTGTAAGCAAGTTTAACCATATAGACAAGGCAGCTTTGAAAGTAGCTATGACTGTTAAGGAGACTAGCATTATTAAACAGAATCCCAAGCACTGGAACAGTAAGAATGGTGTCACAAGGCTAGGATAACACCCATCAGAGGCTCCATCTTATAAAGGTACAAGTTCACTTGAAGGGAGAGGGTCTAAAGTGAAAGGATTCTCAAAGGCAACAGCCTAAGGAAATGTTTCCACGTGGTCAGCACTGTGATCCAAGCGAGACAGGCTACATTTTGAGCTAGCAGCAGAACTCAGTGGTAGCATCTGTGTGGTACTAGTTTGAAAGCATGAAAAATGGAAGATTGAAGAGGTCATAGAACCTTTCTTCATGGTTTCAGAGGACCAGGCAATGTGGGCAAGACTGGAGGCCCACCAAGGAGACCCTGCGAGGCTATTGCATGAAGCTGTAAAGGTAAAAGTTGCAATGGAGACCCCAGGTTGTCGTTGGTGCCAAAACCATAGAATGCCTGCTGAAGAAAGCTGAAGGCCATAGAGAGGCTCCAAAAGAGAGGCTATATGTTCTGCATGTTGCAAAGCTAGAGAAGCAGGGCGCTCTAAGCCCTTTAGAGCCTGAATGGTTTCGTCTGGAACCCCAGATGTGAGATGTGGAGCTTCAAAATCTGGTATGATCTCTGCTGGGTTTTTGGTCTTACTTCAGTGCAATCATTCCTTGCTATGTCTCCATTCTTGCCTTTTGGAATGGGACTCTTTATTCTGTGTCATTATATATGTTGGAAGTATGTAACTTATTTTCTGATGTTATAGGGACTCACAGTTAGAGATTGTCTTGAGTCTCAGATGAAACTTGGTTTTTGTTTTTAGGATGTATTTTTATTTTATGTGCCTGTGTGTATGTGTACCACATGCATGCCTGCTACCTGCAGTGGCCAGAAGACATGATCAAAGTTTTCAGAACTATAGATGGCTATGAATTACCATGTGGGTGCTGGAAACCAAACCCAGGCCCTCTGCAAGCACAGTAAGTGCTCTTAACTGCTGAGTTCTCTCTTGAACCCTGACTTTGGACTTTTAAACACTGTTAAAATTATTAAACACTCTGAAGAGTTTTGACCTGGTGTATTTTGCATTATGAGACACTGTGTGCCTATGGCTAAAGGGGGTAGAAGGTTAATGGCTTAAAAATTATGTGCTTAGGTCTAAAGGTGACAAGGGGAAGAGCTGTGATTGTTGATAATGATTGCCAACTCAATAGGAATCAGAACTATTGTGGGAAAAATCTCTGGCAATTTTCATGAGAGATTATAGTTATTACGTTAATTGACGTGGAAAGAGAAGACATATACCCCACAAATATGGACAGTACCATTCCATGGATTAGGGTCCTGTACCAAATACAACTAAGAAACAGAATCGAATGAACAAGACTTCGTGTGCTATGGGAGGAGAGGAACAAAGTCAGGAAAACACAGTATTTTGGGAACTATGCATAGAAAAGGAATGAGAGACACACATGTGAGTGTGTGTCTGTGTGTCTGTGTTATATGTGTCTGTCTGTCTGTGTGTGTGTCTGTGTGTCTGTCTCTCTCTCTCTGTGTCGTGTATGTCGTGTGTGTGTGTCTGTCTGTCTGTCTCTCTCTGTCTCTCTGTCTCAGTCTGTCTGTCTGTCTGTCTCTGTCTCTCTGTCTGTCTGTCTCTGTCTCTGTCTCTCTCTCTCTCTCTGTGTGTGTGTGTGTGTGTGTACATGAGTGTTGTGAGGGAGAATCGATGGGAAAACATTGACTGATTATTAGATTGAAGATTCTATTGCCAAGCTAAAGAATTTGGACCTTCTCTTATAGGCAACGAAAAGTTTTGAACATATTTTGAATGCGCCAGGTGGAGCACCCACATGGGTATTGTAGGCAGCAAACATGCCACACTACAAGATGACTTCAGTATTGGTTTGTTATTGTTGTTCAGCAGAAACCATGGTACTACATCTCTCTTTGCCTGCCACCTCCCAGAGTCATTTCCCAGAAGCCTCTGTAGCCAGTGAGATTGTTCCAATTCTCCTTATCCAAGGTCTGTCTTTGCCAAGGAATGTGTGCTAGAGGAGGAAAGAGCCCCACCCCCCCAAACCGCTTCTCAACACTGCCAGGATCCAGTCAATACGAATCTGTCGTGATGTGGAGAACCATGAAGCATTTTCCTCAGATGGTGGCATCTGTTCAAACTGGGTCTTGTCTACTAGATTCTCACAGCTCTATCTATGCACAGACCTTCTCCTACACCTGTTAGCTGCCAAGTACAAAATGGGAATATCAAGATTAAAAAGAAAATCAGGATCTGGAGGTGTCTCTCAATGGTGGAGCATGTTCTTAGCATGTGCAAGTCTCTGAGCTTGCCAGTAATGGTGGCACACACCTATAGTCCCAGCACTTGGGAGACCAAGTAGGCCAGTAAAATCCTATCTTTAAAAACATCGTTCCCTCAGAAAATTTAGTATCCAGAAGAACTCAGTTTTGTGGAGAAGACAAAATTGAGAACTAGAGAGATTGATTGCACCTAATTGCTGAAGGCAGTGACCACTAGTCTAGGAGATTACTACTTTAATGCTTTTCTTGGACTATTTCCTAGGGTTTGCTGTTCCAAAGAAACAAGAAGCATCAGACTTTAGAGAGTGGTAAGGCAGGAAAGTAACCATTTGTGTGGTACACAGAAAGAGAGAAAAGGACTATGCTTTTCTCTTGGGTATCCTTACAGAGATAGCGGTGCTTAAAACTAAGACAGCTTTTAGCTAATTAATTAACTACGCTGCCAGCCCCCTTCCCCCTAGTGGGGATGGGGTGATATGTAACCAAAGTACTTGTCAGCCTCTAACAACTGCAGAGAGCAAGCCTAATAGGCTGCTGTAGAGTTTCGTTTTAGGAGAAATTTTCTCTCTGAAGATGATGTGTAAGCTTGATCCTGTCAGAACATAAAACCACATAACCCATCATGTTTCCAATTTTGTCCTAGCTGCCATAAAACTTTGAGCCAAATTCAGAGTCCAATTATAATTCAGTTCATTTTAGGTACCTGGCAACATCTATTTGTGCTTCTTTTCCATAGTTGCTGGTCTGTTTTCTTCCATATTTTTATCCCCAATTTTCTTTCTTTCATGTTATAAACTGATGAGTCGCCTAATATCCTCTTTAAAGTAGGTGAGATATAAATCTCACATAAACTAAACTATATTTACAGATGCTAAGGGGATTTAAAACAATGATGAACCTTTCAAGAAACAGATATTTGGCCTAAAGGAAAGCAGGCGTCTAAGGAAATGATTACTATCTTCAAATATCCAATAGGCTACCCGGAGGGTACTGTAGTAGAATTATTCTGCATAACTCCAAAGTGCACAGCCAGATGTAATGGGTGAAAATAACAGGGAGACAGAGCCCAAGGGAAGAAACCTCTTCCAGGGAGGCTTAAACAACAAGGCTAGTTCACTAACAATGGAGGCCTTCAAATAGTGACTGGATGGTATCATTTGGAGGGTCTGTTGCAATAGAGAGTGGAAACATATTAAATAAGATGGTTTCAAAGTCCCTTTATGGCCCTACCACGTGAAAGACATCATCCTAGCTGTAAATTAGAAGACAAGATGGAAAAGAGAAAGGTATGGAGGGAGAACAGAAAAGAAGCAAAGATTCACCAAATACTGGGATATTCTAGCCCAAATGAACCTCGACAACTTCAGAGATATTCATAAAGGAAATAGTGAGCTATAAACAGAACCCAAGCCTGCACTAACCCAGTCCTATCCCATATGATTCTTATAGGGGAAAAGGAACCAAAAAGTCCTTTCCATTGCTCCTTACACCATGGGCTGGTGTTCAGAGTTTAAAGGGAACTTTAGAGATCATGTGGTCCAAATCCCTTGTTTTATGACCCAATAAAGAGACTCAGAGGGAGCTGGCTGTGGTGGCTCATGCCTGTAATTTCATCATCTGGATGGAGTATTACAAGTTTGAAGCCGGCCTGAGTTTAAATAACAAGACTCCATCTAGATAGGTAGTCAGACAGACAGACAGACAGACAGATCAAGGCAGACCTTGTGGAATGGAAGGGACTAGTCAACCCAACCCATTGCCTGTTTCACCTCACTAAGAGTTGCTCAAGGGAAAAACCAAGTTTTCTTTCAATTCTTCCACAAGGCTTCGTGTTGGCACCTTGCACATGGTGGGTATACAATTAACAGTTGGGAAATTGAACTCAGCAGAATTGTTCCAAAGTGCTGAAACTATACGTTAGGCCTTCTAACACTGTGATACTTTCTATGACAAAATACCATTCACTTCTAGTCGAACAGATTTTCACATCTCTGTTTCAGAAGCCTGGAGCCATACAATAGTAGACAGGAGATAAGCTGTGCCCTCAAGGAACAAATGTTCTGCCCGTGGGCTGTCCATTTGCTGTCATGGAAAGCTGCTTTCCCACTTTTGCATACTTACTGCCTCTTATTCTTCAGATCTTAGTTCATAAGCAGCCCCTTCTCTTCTTCTTAGTGTAGACAGGTCCCTCTATATATGCTGTCTGAGAGTCCTTTTCTTTGCCCGGCACAGCAAGTTTATAATTGCATATTGACTGGTGCAGTTCCTTGTTGCTTACCATCTGTTTCCTTCTTTGAACTGTTAACACTCAAGGGTAGGTGTTTCTCTGTCTATTTGTTACACTTCACGTTCAATGTCATAGGTATAGTAAAAATCCTGGTACATGGTAGGTAAGCAATAAGCAATCCATACTTTTTGTATGCCTGGACTAACACCCGAATATATAGATACATATACATAATTACAATTTAGTGTGATAAGGGATATAAGGCAGTATATCCAAATCACTTCCTTAGGAAGGAGATAGCCAGTTTGGGCATCAATGAGGCTAGTCTAGGATGGCCTGATGAAATGTCTGTGCTGCTAGGCAACCATAGGGAGAACAACACACACAGCTTTGTGAAAGTGTCTCTTTTTTTCAGACAAATCCAGGTACATTTCATAATTCCTTTATTTCCCTAGTCCCTCAAGAAGCAGACTCTTCTGCTAGAGTGAAATAACCTGAGTTCAACTAGCAGATGACCACAGAGGGTTGCCCCAGGAAGCCAGAGACTTGGAATTCGTAGATTGCTCTGTTCCTTAGCATTCTCGTCTATAGGATCAAGACTGAGAACAAGGATTGGTTCTGGATTCAGGAGACAGTTCTGAACCTTTTGGTAGGGTAAGACCTATTCTCCAGCAGAAGAGTGTTGCCCCCTGGTGGTAATAATAATGATAATGATGATCAAATGATCATTAGTGGGTATGATCTTTGCTAGAGTCACCAACCTTTCCAGTTTGCCCACAATTGTTTTAATCACTGAAGGCCCTAGATCCCACTGAAGGCTCGGAATGCCAGTTAAACCAGGGCATTTGGCCATGTTTCTCCATCCAGGATGTTCATACTCTGCATACACATGAACTCACTACATAATTCATGACTCCCAAGACTAGGAATTCAGTTTGGACAGAGCCTTCAAGATCCAGCCCATTTTCCAGATGAAAAAGCAAATTCTGAAAGAATGGAAAAAAAAACCCCTCTGTCTTTAATATCTTGTTGCAAATTAACAGCAGAACCAAGAATAGCATCTAAGCATGCAGACCCGCAGCCTCATGTTCTCTGCCTATACCTAGCACCTCCTCGGCTACTTGTCAGTTTGTGAGGCTCTCCAATTCTCCAGGAGGTCTTCCCTAAATCACCTTGCACTGCTCCCTCAGCCTTTCAAAAACCTTCCCCCTTTAAAAAAAAAACGGGTATATATATTTTTTTTTACCCTCTAAATGTGTACCAAGGAAAATATTTCCCAGGGAAATAAGTCAAGAAGATGGGGCACTTTCCACATGCTTGCCTTGACAGATCACTTTGCCCTCATATGCTTTCCCCTCCCTTGCTTCTTTACCCCTTCCCACTCCCACCCTTTTTAAGGTTTTTTTTCAGCCCCACCCCAAATCCCATCCCCAGAAATACTAGAGAGGAGAGCAGTTATAGCTTAGGGCAGTCTCAGGTTTGTCCAGTGGCCCAAGGAAGGGCATCTGGCAAGGCAGATAAAGGAGAGATGGGGAGGGAGGTTTCCAAAATCACCAGGTGGGATGGTTTTGAGAACTGAAAGCTGAGAGGTAAGAAAGCATCCCTGCAGCTGCACTGGGAAAGAAGCCACCTTGCCAGACTTCCTAACCCTAGCAAGTTTGTCAGGAGATAGGTCCTAGTTTGCTGACCGCCTAAATTTATATGTCCTTCTTTGTTCCCTTGATCCCTAACAAGGACCCCCCCCCCAAAAAAAATCAGCTCCTGCCTCTCCCCTCCACTGAGACAAATTTGCAAACTCCCACATCTCTGTGGAAACGGCAGAGAGCAGGAGAGAAGAAAAAAGGAGAAAAATCCACCCACATGCCAACAAACTGGAAAAAAAATAACCCAGGCCTTGTCTCACTCAGCTGTTGGCTTGCCTCTCCCTCCCACTGTGGCGGCTGCTCCTGCCTCCTGGACAGAGACCTGGAACTGTTCAACTTTCCTGTTCCAAGCTGGCTTTTGTCAATATCCCCTGCCTCCAACCCTACTCCAGCTACCAGAGTGACAGTCCTGGATTCCAGGAGCAGGAGAGCTAGAAAGGAGAAATAGCAGAGCCACTAAGTGCTTGTAGCCGGCTTCAGATTCTGTGCTCCTAAACTGTATGGGGTCCCTCTCCTTGTCCCATGAAAATAAGTCAAGGAGATTGGTCACTACTCACAAGCTCTCTCTGCCAGGCTCTTTGCTCTCAAAAGCTGTCCCATGCCTTTTCATACCTCCTTGCCACCCTCTTCAAGCTCTGTTTTCAGATTTTATGTGCTTCCTTCTTTTCGCGGCCTCCTGTTTCTTCACCTTCTCTCCTAGTTCTAGGCACCGTTTAGAAAACAAAACTGAACAGGACAAAACAAAATGGAGTGTGTTGCTAGGAAGGAGAGATCTGGAAATAGTTAAGAACTATTGAGGAAACTGGGAATGTTTAGCCTGTGGGGAGGAGATTATGAACAGCACAGGAAGATAGAATCAAAAAGAGGGTTTACCTTACTAGATGAGGTGGCTCAGAGAGGGAGCTATTATATGGACAGTTCCCCACCCCACGCCACCCACCCATCCACCCCCACTTCCCCTCTGGGCCTCCAGGAAGCAGAAGGAATAGTGAGTGAAAGATGCAAGACAGATTTAAATGGCAGTTTTGTTTCTTCTTTCCAAATTCTTGTTATTTCATTCCCTTGTCTTACTGTGTGGGATCTCTAGAATGTGGAGATACAGGTTTTACTGTAGTTACAGCTAACAAATGAGACAAAATGGGCATCTATGTTATTCATCTAAAAGAAAGAGAGCTCCCCGCTTTATGATCATATATAATGATTGATGTAGGCTTTTGAAGGTTTTTTTTAAAAATCAAGTTAAGGAAATTTCTTCTTCTTCATAATAGCTAAGATGTTTATTTGTCAAGAACATGGATTAAGTCTTATTGACTACTACTTCCTTAGCATCTTTCCTAATGACCATATGGTTTTTTCCTTTTCTATACACAGTTTCTTTTTCTTTTTTTAAAGATTTATTTATTTATTTATTTTTATGTACACTGTAGCTGTACAGATGGTTGTGAGCCATCATGTGGTTGCTGGGAATTTGAATTCAGGACCTCTGCTTGCTCCGGTTGACCCCACTCACTCTGGTTGGCCCAGCTTGCTCTAGTCCTGCTCACTTCAGCCTAAAGATTTATTTATTATTGTATCTAAGTACACTGTAGTTGTCTTCAGACACACCAGAGGAGGGTGTCAGATCTCATTACAGGTGTTTGTGAGCCCCCATGTGATTGCTGGGATTTGAACTCAGGACCATCAGAAGAGCAATCAGAAGAACCCCTGAGCCATCTCTCCAGTCCTGATACACAGTTTCAATGAGCTAAGGGATGGCAACATGGCTCAGTGGGTAAAGATGCTTGCCACCAAACCTGACAAGCTGGGTTTGATTCCTGGTAACTATGTGGAAGGAAAGAACCAACTTCCACATGTGTGCTATGACAATGGGCATCCCTTCAAAATATAATTTAGCAAAAGAAGCTCAAAAATGACCTCAAAAATAGATAACTTATAATACACAAATTTATATTAAAGAGACACTGTCTAACTTAGGGGCAAAAATCACTGGGGGGAAATGATGCTGGAAGTATTCAAACAGATGTGTAGCTATAGCAGGCATAGTGGCATATACATGTGATCCTAGCAGTAGATTGTGTGAATTCAAGGATAGCTTTGGCTATATCTTGAGTTCCAGGCCATCCTGGTATATGGAGGGAGAGTCTGTCTCAAAACAGCAACAACAAATCATAAGTCACAGAAAAATCCAAGCAATCTGTAGAAATCTCCAAAGAATCTAGATTTAAAAATCAAAATAAATCGAGAAGCTAGTAAGAGAGTGTAGTATGATCATAAGAGACAAAGTCAACATGCAAAAACCAACTGCTTCTTCTTCTTCTTGTTTTTTTTTTTTTTTTTTTTTTGGTTTTTCAAGACAGGATTTCTCTGTATAGCCCTGGCTGTCCTGGAACTCACGTTGTAGACCAGGCTGGCCTTGAACTCAGAAATCTGCCTGCCTCTGCCTCTGCCTCCCAAGTGTTGGGATCAAAGGCGTGCACCACCACCACCCGGCCTACCAACTGCTTCTTATGTATCAGCAAAAAGCAATTAGAATTTGACATCTTAAGACAGCAAAACTATTTTCAAGAGCAATCAATGAAATACTTATATATAAATATAACAGCATAATAGGTACATGATCTTAATGTACAAAACATTGATGACAAATCTAAATAAAGAATTATTCTATGTTCACAGACAAGCAGACTAGAAATTGTGAAGATCTGTCTTTCCCAACTTAATATCGAGATACGATGTTATTCCAACCAAATTCCTAGCAAGCTTACATGATGGGCATGTACAAAATGATTCTGAAGTTAATACAGAAAGGCCAAAGACCTGTTACAACTACAATAGTTAAGAACAAAAGTGGAGGATTCACAGTATCCAGTTTCAAGGCAACCACAATACAAGTGAGTTAGAGTACACAAGGGAACTAAAGAGGGAATGCACACATACATCAACAGAGCAGAACTAGAACAAATTCTGAGACATATGCAATAGAATTTAATGGAAGTATGAACTGAAGTTAAAAAAGAAAAATGAAGTCAAGGTCTGTTTATACAAATTTCTCCCTGAATTAGAAGAAGGCGGCTAATACAGTCTCACACTTCATGCTTCCCTTTTAAAACAAGCTTCTTGTCACATAGTCCATACAGGTGAGCAATAGGGGGCATGTTATAAAACAGAATGGGTTCTGGATAGATAAAAGATACATCAAATACAAACTTCCTTCAGGAATAGAAGTCAAGTTTTCCCCCCATCACTATAATTTCATTTTAGAAATGGTGTAACAAGGGTGAGCCTGGTGACGGTGGTCTATCATCCTAGCCACCCAGGAGTCTGACAGAACCACAAGCTCAAGGCCTGAGCTACAGAAAGAGTTTAAGGTCAACTGTGGCAACTTAGTGAGGCTCTGTCTCAAAATAGAAAGGAAATAACGGACTAGGTATACAGCTTAGTAGTAAAGAGTTTTCCTAGCATATGTGAGGCTCTGGATTCAATCGAGAGAAAGGGAGAGAGAAAGAGAGAGAGGGGAGAGGGGAGAGGGGAGAGGGGAGAGGGGAGAGGGGAGAGGGGAGAGGGGAGAGGGGAGAGGGGAGAGGGGAGTATATAAAGAAATGAGTGTGAGAGGAAGATCCTGTTAGTAAAAGATTATGGTAGAGAATGTGGCTCAGTGGTAGAGTGCTTGCCTAACATGTATGGGGCCCTAGGCATCATTCTCAGCATCATAGAAGTAAGCATTATAAGGTATATGAGTCTTTGACTTGTCCAATCTAATTCTCTAAATTCTCTACAGCCATTCTTGGTGTTAGGGGTCTCTCTTCTTATGGACACTATACCTCTAAACCAGAACCTTACTCTCTTTTCCTACTCTGGTCAGGGGAGGGGGGATTGCCAGAGACTCTGTTAGTGGGAGTTGATGAGGAAGGTAGATGTTGTCCTGATTATAAGAGACTTCAAATCTGTGCCCATACCACTTCCTCATTTCATTTGATCTCAGATGGGTAGTAATGCCAGGTATAGAGATGCATTCATTTAATCCCAGTACTTGGGAAAGTGACTCAGGAGGAGAGCTGAGAGTTGAAAGCCAGCCTAGGATATATAATAAGTTCAAGACCAGCCTGGAATACATGGCGAAATCCTATCTAAACTGGAAAATAAAATGAGGAGGAGAAGAAGGAAGAGGAGAAGGAGTAAGAGGAGGAAGAAAGGGAGGGAATAGAGAGATGGCTCAGTGATTAAGAGCACTGGCTGCTCTTCCAGAGAGAGGAACTGGGTTTGGTTCCTATCACCCATATGGTGGCTAACAATCTTTAACTCCAAGTCTGAGGACCCCGATGCCATCTTCTGGCATCCATGGTCACTGATTGCATGTGGTACATGAACATACATATAGACAAGACACTCTCACACATAAAAGAAGTCTTTTTTTTTAAAGAGAAAAATTCCAAGCCTTGTGTGCCAAAGATCTCTTTGCCCTATAATTTGTGTGTTAATGAAGCATGAGACAGAAATTGAAAAAAGGGCAGAGAATAAACTGAAAGAGAAAAGAATACTAATGGGGGAAGGGAGGAAACAAGTCAAATTATCTATTAATAGAAAGGGGGTAAAAGATCAGGCCAGGATCTGCAGCACCCTTGGACAGACTGTACCCAACACTTTGATGCTCAACCTCAGCAAAATCTCCCGATTTGCAGCTGTAAGAGAAAAGGAAAGCAGCTATAAAGAGAAATAGCCCGTGTAGTGACAACACCTTGTCAGAGCAGAAATGTGGATAAGTAAAATAGATAAACGTAGAGTGGTGGTGGTTCTTCATTTTTTTTGTTGTGACTCATCTGTCTGAGAATAACGATAAAGGTTCCAGCCTACACACTGACCCCAGAAAAACTGTAAATCACACAGCATATCAAATTTTGCCTGTAATTCAGCAGTCTGAGTGTGCTCTAAACCATCTAGTACACAAACAGCTGCGTAGGATCTCTGCATTAGAGAATATAGGGAGATTGTTTTAATAGCCACAAGAGTTCTAAGTGCAGTGGTAAATGCCTGTAGTCCTAGCTGCAACAAGAAACTAAGGCAGGAGAATCACTTGAATACAGGAGTTTGAGGTTAGACTGTACAACATGGCAGGAACCCATTCAAATACAGAGAAAGAAAGCAGCATGACCAACAAGTGGATAACATTGGCATACAATCAGTTTAGTCAAAGAGGAAGCCTGGGTTTATGACTGAGGCAGCTAAACGGATGGTGGAACCTTCCTCTGAGAGGGAGAACACACAGACAGGAATACATATCCGGAAGAAAAATACTGAATGGACTGCTATGTTTTCTCAGCCTTTGGGAAGACATCCATGAGATAGACGTAGGATCTGGTGTTCAAGAGAGAAATGGAGGCTGGAGTTACAGAGTTGGGAGCCATCTTCTAGGTGATTAGTAAGCATAGAGGAATGAGTGGATCACCTGCAAAGACTGCACAGAGCGACCCATTGAATATACAAATGGACAATGCAGGGAGACATAGAACCTAGAACTGTGACATACAGCCTACAGCAACCTGCGTAGAAGATTACTCTTTACTTACAGTAAAAAGCCTAGGAACCAAGCCCATAACAAGTAAGACTTATAGGAAGCTAAGTGGTTACCTCTATTGACCTTCTAGGAAGCTAAATAATGCCCTCCCTATCACTTGACCCAAAATGATTAGGACTTGATAAATAACTGACAGGTTCCCAAGTTTTCAGTCCCCCTTTCAACTTACAACTACAGAAATGTAAATATGTACCCCTAACTAATCACATAAGATACCCTTTTTGTTTCTAGCTACTGAAGGCTTCCAAAGCAAAACAGTCTCTAATAGGGGCACACCTAAAGCTGTCTCTTCTCTAATATGAACCTTTCCTCCTCTACCTGCCTCCGAGTCTCTACCAAAACAAACCGGTGGCAGATTTCCTTGCTATAGCAAGCTCTAAATAATAGCTTTTGTGATTCTCATTTGGCTTGTCTCTGCCCTCCACCACCACCACCCCCCCTCCCCCCGCCCAAGAATGAGAAAAGGGCTTGAACATAGCTTTATAAAAAAATTAATAAAGAGACAAAAGAAAAAGGATCTACAAAAGTGACTGAGATGTAGGGGCCCAAGGTATAAAGAGCAAATCCAGGAAGAGTGTGTGTCACCAAAATCAAATGGAGGGAGTGGTCTACAGTGCCAAATATTACACAAAACAAAGTCTGAATCAACTAGATTTAGAAACAAGATCATTGGCAGTCTTGCAGGGAGCAGTTTCCATGGAGTAGTGGGCGTGGATGGCAAATTACAATGGGCTAAGAAGGAAAGAGTTGAAGGCGAAATGAAAAAAAAAGGTTAAGAGGTGACTGTGGAGAAAAAGATTAAAAAGTGAAGGGGAGGTGAGGAGGAGGGACAGTAGCGGTAACACCTTTTGTCCCTGACATGGAGGAGAGGGATAGGTTAGAAGCTAGAAAGCAGTGAAACCCCCACCCCCACCCCATCCCTGACAGTGTCTTTGTTTATATGGACCTTTATGTAGCATGAACTTCATGTTATTTAAGTACACATTTAAATTAATTTTACCTTGTTTACAAAATCATGCGATCATCACAATCCATTTTTTCTTGAGATGGGAGTTGTTCAAGCTTGCCTGAACTCCTGAGTTCAAGCAATCTTTCTGCTTCAGTATCCAGAATGGTTGGAACTAAAGGCACAAACCACGATCCCCAAATTCAATCTATTTTTTTTTTTTTTTTTTTTTGGTTTTTCGAGACAGGGTTTCTCTGTATAGCCCTGGCTGTCCTGGAACTCACTTTGTAGACCAGGCTGGCCTCGAACTCAGAAATCCGCCTGCCTCTGCCTCCCGAGTGCTGGGATTAAAGGCGTGCGCCACCACGCCCGGCCTCAATCTATTTTTTAAACACCTCTATTTCCTCTAAAAGACCACTTATGCCCAGTTTCTCCTTATCCCCACCTCTCCCTTAGTCAACTGCTTATCTGCTTTCTGTTACTATATGTTTGTATTTCACGGAAAGTTTCTTTATATGGAATGATAGTGTGTATATGGGGCAGAAGTTGTGCCTGAGTTTTTTTGACTGAGCAAAATATTTTTGAAGTTCATATATGCTGCAGTGTGTATCACTGCTTCAGTGCTGAATAACATGACTATACCGTGTTTTGTTTAGACATTTGTCAGTTGGTAGAAAATTGGACCTTTTGCATAGTTTGAACAAAAAAGCTATGACATCAGAATATAATTTTCTTCTATACATTTGAGTTTTCATTTGTCTTAGGTATTTAGAGGTATAATTGTGGGGCATGTGCAGGTCAGAGGACAACTTCTGCGTATCGGTTCTCTCTTTCCATCACCTGGGTTCCAGAGATTGAACTCAGGTCATCAGACTTGCAATAAGAGTCTCTACCCACTGAGCCATCTCATGGCCTAGACAATGCTTTCATTAATTGTTACATTTATAAGAATTGTATGATTTAATGGAATTTATTACACATATCATGTGACCTATCTCCTTTCCTAGTTCTAAATCACTTTCATCACTTCAAAAGAAAGCTCCCATACTCATTTATCACTCATTATTTATTACTCCACAACCCCAGCTTATATAGCAGCCACTAGTCTGCTTTGTATTTATCTGTATCAGCTTTGTGCAGTGATTCATATGAATGTAACCATGGAATAGGTGACCTGTTGTGTTCACTTAGCATTGTGTTCTCAAGGCTCATCTACGTTGTAGTATGTATCAACATTTCCTCCCTTTTTATGGTTGAAAATATTAAATTGTACTGCATATATCACATTTCATTTATTCACTCACCAATTTATGACCATTTGCGCATTTTTATAATTTTTGTTATTATAAATAACTCTTCTATAAATATTTGTATACTTATATTTGCTTGAATTCTTGTCCCGAACTGCTTTGAGTGCATGCCTAAGAGTGGAATTACTGGCTTATATGGTGATTCTGTGTTTACCCTTTAAAAGAAATATCAGACAATTTTCCACAGAGGCTTCATAATTTTGCATCCGCACGAGCAATATACAAAGATTCCAATTGTCAACACTTCCCTTTTTAAAAATTATGCATACTCTAGTAGGTGTGAAGTGACTTTGATTTGCATTTTCCTCATGGCTAATGGTATTATGAGTTTGTTTGTTTGTTGAGTCAGGGTTTCTGTATGTAGCCATGACTTGCCTGAAATTCTGTAGGTAAACTAGGCTGGCCTCAAACTCACAGAGATCCACCTGCCTCTGCCTCCTAAGTGCTGGAATTAAAGGAATGTGTCACCACGTCCAGCTATGAATTTATTTCTTCAAGTGCTCCATGGCCATTTCTATATCTTCATTCTCTCTTCAAATATTTTGTCCATTTTTCAAATGGATTGTGCATCTTATCATTACTGAGTTGTAGGAATTCTTTATATAGTCTGGCTTCTGGTCCTTTATTAGACATATGGCTTGCATTGTTTTCTCCTAGTTTGTAAGTTGTTTTGTGGCTTTTGGTGGAGGGCAGTGGTGGGGATCAAATTCAGGCACTTGGGAATGCTAGACAAGTGTTTTACCACTGAGCACAAGACCTCTTGTGATTATCCCAGTGAAGCCTCTAGAACACAAAATATTTTTTCCTTCTATTTCCTGGGGACTCTACATGGCCAATTACATTACCCAGCCTATGACTTTGAATGTTGAAGGAATAACAGAAAAGTGTTTAGGGTCATTTAGTGATTTCTCAAGGAAGTTACTGGAGTCGAGAATTTGATAATAGCTGGTCATGGTAGCACAAACAAAATCCTAGCCCTCAGGAGGTTGAGGCATAATCATGAGACCTGTCTGAGCAATGAAGTAAGACCTGGTCTCAAAACAAAATCTGTGGAATAGCAGGGTACACAGCTGTATGGGCAAGTGTTATGTTGATCATGGGTGAGAAAGAATTATCCTATCAATCCATGCCATTAATGATGCTGTTAGGTTACATCCTATAGCTAGGCCTGGCTTATGACTTTGCCTTTTCCTCCAGGACTCTTATGGACCATATAGATTACTGGACATTCTTTTCTATTAGTTGGGGTAGGCTGGCTTAAACTTTGAAAAGTAACATCTTGAAATGACTTCCCACATACATAAACAATAAATATATTTGGGTAGTTATGATGGTGCATGCTTATAATCCCAGCACTCAGGAGGCTAGATCAGGGAGATTATGAGTTTAAGACCAGTCTAGGCTGTAGAGAAGACTCTGTTGAAGTAGGGGGTTTTGTTTATGCAAAATCAACTGCAGGTCTAGCAGCTTTTCAGAATAGTTCCTTTCTAAGTGGTAACTCAAATAGGCAAGCAAATGAAGACTCTACTATCTTTGTGGCTGACTCATCTAGCTTATGGTTGTCATACTAGAGAAAGAGAGAGTAGGTCTATTGAGCGCCAGCTATTAAATTGCACAACTCATTGGCCAGAACTAGCCAATGGCCTCACCAAATTCTAAGAGGACTGGAAAAATTTGGTAAGTAGTAAATACCTCTGCCACACCTTCCAATACTTTTTCTTCTTTTTTTCTTTAAAAAAATATTTATTTATTCATTTTATGTGTGTGAATACACCATTGCTCTCTTCAGACACACCAGAAGATGGTATCAGACCTCATTACAGGTGGTTGTGAACCACCATGTGGTTGCTGGGAATTGAACTCAGGACCTCTGAAAGAGCAGTCTGTGCTCTTAACTGCTGAGCCATCTCTCCAGCCCCCCTTCCAATACTTCTAATGCCAAAAATTCAGTCTCAATAATGAAATTTCAACATTTCTAATTTCATTTTCTCTTACAGTGTACCAGAGACACAATGAACCAACTGCAAAATAGACCCATAACTAGTAAAGGGTATGGGGATGAGAATATTTGATTTAACCTTTTCTGATAATTAAAGTGATACCACGTATTAAAAATTGAACACTACACAAATATTTAATGAAGAAAATAAAGAGTCCTTTATAATTCCCAAAATAATCATTACTTATAATTTGCTACATACTCTTTCAATTTTCTATGCTATTTACAAACAAAGAATTTGTACATACAAAGGATTGTTATTTTGTAAGTGCCTTGTTTGTTACAGTGTATTTGAAATCATTCTATAAACACAATATAATTTACTTGAGCAATTTTCTATCAATGAATAATCATCTTTTGAATGTTAGTGTGGGTTTTGTACAAATATTTCCCCAAGTTTATCCCTTGATTCTTCTTGGGATATTATTTGACAAATGCTTAACTTTACATGGTTAATTTATCTACCTTGTATTGTTATCTGAAGAAAAGTAAGCAAAAGTCTGTATATGGGATTATCCTTGTGTACAAAAGCAGAAAGTAAGAAAATATGTTTACATATAGGAGTGAGGGATGGCTGAGTTGCTAGATAGACTACGGACCTTGTAAGCACAGTGACCTGAATTCAATCCTCACAGCCCACATAAAAATGACAGATATGGGAGCCTACACTTGTAATGCCAATATTGCAGAGACAGACATCAGAATCCTTGAGACTCACTGACCAGCCAATCTAGCCTAGTTGATGAGTTCTGAGCCAATGAGTGACTGCCTTGAAGAAGGTGCCTCCTGTGGATGACACCTGAGGTTTTCCTGTGGCCTCCAAATGCATACACGCAAATATATACATATTCAAGCCAGGAGAAAACGAAGAAGCAATGAATATACTAGATGTTAATACAAATATTTACTCTACAGAGTTCAAGGGGAACAGCTGAATGAGGACAGATTATTAACAATAATTTCCACAATACACTTTATATATAGTTTTAATATTTTTAGCTATTTGTATTAGTTTCATATCTCTGGCATAACCAATGACCACAATCATGGTCAGTAAGATGGGTTAGCAAGTAAAAGCCTTTGCCACCAGACCTAACAACCTGAATTCAATCCTTGGGAACCACATTATGGAAGGAGAGAGTTGACTCCCACAAGTTGTCCTCTGACCTTCATATGTGCACCATGCACATGCACACATGTGCACACACTAAATAAATCAATGTAAAAAAGAAAGCATGCTCAGCATGCACAAAGCCTTGAGTTCAATCCTCGGTTTTGGGGGTCAGAAGCCTGAAATGGGTTTTCAGGGCTAAAAGCAAAGGACATGTTCTTTAGTGTTAGGGGGAGTGTTTCTGTATTTCTTTCCTTGCCAATTCCAACTTCTAAAGGCTTCCCACATCCCTTGGTTTATGACCACTTCCTTCAAAGTCAGAAATATAAAGTTTTTATTTCTCTTCTTTCTCCACTTTCCCCTCCTGTCTCTTCTTCCCTCTCTTTCCCTCTCTTATTTCCATAACTTGTTACATTTCTCTAACTGTCCTCCTTTCTTCTTCACTTGTAATTACCCTTGTAGTTGGATTGAGCCTACCCAATCAACCCAGAGTATTCTTTCTATTATCAAGATCCTCACCTTGACATCTAAAATTTCTTTGTGCCATGAATGTGTTCTCCCAAAATTCATATGTTGAGACCACATGGTGTTGGTTTTAAGAAGTAAGGCCTTTGGAAGGCTCCACCTTCATGAATGTGATTAGTGATCTTATAAAGGAGGCCTGAGAAATCTTGTAAGTTCCTTTCTGTCCATTAATCATGTGAGGATGCGTTAAAATAAAAAAAAAAAAAAGAGGCCCACAGATAAAGGATGGATGCTCATCAAACACTGGACCTGCCAGGGCTTGGATCTCAGACTTTTCAGCCAAGGTATGCAGTAACCAACAGCTGTCTATTAGCCTTAGGGTCCACTCAGCAAAAAGGAAATCATTCCTAGCACTGGAAACCTAGTCTAGTCCCAGTGAGATCATGGATCTTGGAGAATACACTACCACCACTTTCCTAAACCAGAGTAATTCCTAGCTACATTTTAAATATTTATCCTTCTACTCACAGATAAGTGAAAGTCTCATCCTTCATCAAAGAAACGTCTCCGTACAAGAGATGGAGACCATTACAGAAAACCACAACCACTCAAACACAGAGTTGTGAAGTTTAGGCCCAAGTGATACATCTACAACACAACTCCTACACATGAGGAGGGGGAAAGATTGTAAGAAGAGGGAGTTTACTGTGAGATTGTGTCTCCTAGAAATGTCAGAGAAGCTACATCCATGAAGTCTCTACAGTATGGCTGCCTAAACATGACCTGAACAAGGACAACAGTGATAGACATGCTACCACGGGATGAGAAAAGCTCATGGGGCCTCAACCCTAGACAAAGAACTACAGGCAACTAAGGAGTTCTGAGAGCAGAAGAAACAGTCTTCTCCAGGGAAGAACCTCGAAATTGGTTGTCTAATACCAAATGCTCAGCCTTCAAATCACATATATACAAGTAAGGAAATAGACACCATGAATTCGAAAGAGAGCAAGGGAATAAGTACATGGGACTAAGTGGAGGAAGGAAAGGGAAGGGAGGGAATGATATAATTATACTATATTTTAATGTCAAATAATAAAAAATAAAAACAATTATCTGTCTAACGCATGTTCTTATAGCAGCTGGGCTGCTTAACAGGCCATGTAAAGTATACATTTTCAAGTTATTGGGAATGATTGGGATATATATTTTCAAGTTAATGGACAATCCTGGAAAGCAATGCTTTAGCATTTCATACTACATAAATAGTAACGATTCAATAAACTAACAAAACAAAGTATGTTGAAATATCCTTCTGGGTCTTGAGTCACATGGAAAAGCCCATTCTCACTGTTGGCTATAAAACATCTATTCACACTTTCTTTTAAAACTTTTGAGCACTAATGTTACTGTTATAACTAATAACAATAACATTAAATTCTATTGGGATATAATTTGCATAAAACAAAATGCTCACATCTTAGTGAAAAGTTCAATCAGTTTCAATAAAAACACGAACCCATGTAACTCATATAATGAATGACCCTTCAAAATCAGCCTTCTTGCCGATGTCCTATTGTTCTTACTTCTATCCAATGTTTTATGTTATCTTGAAAAACATAAAAACTGAGGTTTTTTTCTGAGGGAAAGTTTGGCTTCATTCAGTTCTCTGAGATTCATCCCAGCTGTTGCTTTCATCAGAAATCCATACCTCTCTTGCTAAACAGTCCCTTCATGTGCAATTGTGACATAACTTGCTTATCCATTTACCTACTGGTGGGCATTTGGGGTTTCCATTTCCCCCTTTTCCACAAAATATGACTGTTTAAAACATTTTAAAGTAATTTATTTTATTTCTTATTTATTGATTGATTGATTTTATTTCTACGTATTGTGTAAACCCACATGAGTTTGTGTGTATCATATACATGAGGGAGCCAATAGAGGCCAGAAGAGGATGTTGTATTCCCCGGAACTGTCATTACAGAGGGCTGTGAACTAACACGTGGGTGCTGAGAACCTAACCTGGGTCTTCAGCAGGAGCAGTAAGTGCTTATAAACGCTGAGCCATCTCTCCAGCCCCTAATATTTATATTATTGGAACACTTGGAGTTTATTTGCACATAAGCAATAAGATAGAGATATGACTCTATTTTTACCAAATCACAAGTAAATTGCACAATTTATCTTTTCACAAATAAATTCATCATTGTTAATATGCTAAATTCTTCATGAATCTAATTTTTAAAAGCATTCTGCTGTATTCCATTAATCTAGTTTTCTGTTTTGAATCAGTACCGCTATGCTTTAATTTCTACAGCCTCACACTTCTTTCATTAAGTACTAAAACTGGTGGTTACTCATTAGTCATCTCAGAATTTTCCCAGTTATTTCTAGATCTTTATCTTTCCAAGGGGATACAATTTATATATGTAAGATCAATGTAAACTTATTTGAATTTCATGAAGTTTATGAATTAATTTGAAGAATGTTAACATTTTTATAAATAGTGATCATTTCCCATATTTTTATTGTATTACAGTATTTATCTAGCTATTGTATGAAGGGTCAAAGGATCCTTCATATTGTATCCTGGGTGTTAAGCTCAGACTGCTGGTTCAGTGGCAAGTGTCATTACCTGCTGAACCATCTCATCAGCTCTATGCACATATTTTATAACCTATAAGGGAGCCCCTTAACTGTACAGTGAGGTTTCCAGAAGGATACAATGACAAACTTTAGAAGGAAATACAGAAGTTTAAGTATAGCTTAATGGAGGGGAAATATAGAACTGTATGAAATACAAGAAAGAACAGAGCAGAAGAATGTGTGTAAGAGGTGGTTATTGTATTATCTATTGCTGAGTACCATACACAAATTTAGTTGTTTAGAACAACCCTATTTGTCTCATAGTCTCTATGGGTCAGGAATCTAAGCACATCTTACCTCAAGTTCTCTGCCTCAGGGCCTCACAAGACTACAATAAAAGTGTTAGTCAGGGTTTAGGGACCACTAGAAGAATCAGTAGAGGAAGGACCACACCAAGATCAGGTGGTTATTGTCATATTTTCAATTCTTCATTGACTGTTGGACTGTGAACACCGCCCCCCCCCCCAGTTCCTGGTCTTCAGTTTCCTGGCACATGACCTCGCCAGCATAGCAACTTGCTTCATCAAAGCTAACAAAGGAACTAGGAGTATAAGTCAGAGGTAAAGTAATTGATGGAATGTGAGAGGCCTTGAGTTTGCTATCCTGTAACACACACACACACACACCACAAAGTTAAAGAATCATTGTTTAGCAAGATAGAAGTCTCAGTTCTATGTAATCTAAACACTTAAGTCAAATCCCATCACCTTTGTCATATACATGAATTGTACACTAGTCTATATGTTAATTCATACCCACAGGGAAGGAATTACACATAAACATCAATATCAAAAGTAGGGATCAAGGGCTGGCAAGATGGCTCAGTGGGTAAGAACACTGACTGCTCTTCTGAAGGTCCTGAGTTCAAATCCCGGCAACCACATGATGGTTCACAACTACCTGTAGTGTGACCTGACAGCCTCTTCTGGTGTGTCTGAAGTCAGCTACAGTGTACTTATGTATAATAATAAATAAATTTTTGGGCTGGAGCAGTCAGGGACTGAGCGAGCAGAGTTGGCCAGAGCTAGCAGGGCTTCCTGGAGTTAGCATAGGTCCTAAAATTCAATTCCCAACAACCACATAAAGGTTCACAACTATCTGTATATCTACAGTGTACTCACATACATAAAAATAAATAAATAAATCTTTAAAAAAGTAAGAATCAGGGTTGCCCTCTGAGAGCCCAGCAAGTAGCTGAAAGAGCCAGATGCAGATACTAGGACCCAACCAATGGACAGAAGCTAGGAATTCCTGTGATTGAATTGGGGAAAAGCTGGAAGAAGTTGAGGAGGAGGGTGGCCCTCTGGAAAGAGCAGCAGTCTCAACTGACCTGGACCCCTGGGATCTCTCAGAGGCTGAGCCACCAACCAAACAGCATATACCAGCTGATATGAGGCCCCCAACACATATACAGTAAGAGGGCTGCCGGGTCTGGACTCAGTGAGAGAAGATGCACCTAACCCTCTAGAGACTGGAGGCCCCAGGGAGTAGGGAGTTCTGGTGAGGTGAGAGTGTGTGTGTGAAGGGAGTGGGGTGGGGACATCCTCATGGAGATGGGGGTGGGGGTGGTGGAAGAGGTATGGGATAGGGAGTGGTTGGGGGGCAGACTGGGAGGGGGATGAAGACTAGACTGTAAAAAAGGATTAAAGAATAAAAAAAAATGTAAGAATTGTTGAGGGCCTCCTAAAGGCTACTTATCATAGCTACTAAGAAATATAAGTTATAGTAAGTTTAGAATCATTTGCCAAAGGACTGCCCTAATACATGAAAAGAAGGTTTCTCAATATAAAATATAATCTTCCTTCCTTCCTTCCTTCCTTCCTTCCTTCCTTCCTTCCTTCCTTCCTTCCTTCTGAAAGGAAATAAAACTTGAGACCTGTGATTCATGTAATTTATGTCAAATAGCCCAAAGAGTTGTTTGTAAGCTTTGAAACCTGGGGCTGAGAACATAGCAGAACAGGCCAGGACATGCCCAGGCAGGCCCGTCATTAAGATATTCCTGAGGCTGCTTGGCCATAAAGATAAAAAGAGATAAAGAGAATGACATGCCGGACTGGCCCAGTGCCTCCCTATCTCCCTCCCTTCTGACCTAAGTTAAGTGTTAACAGTCTGCTGATGTTTAAATGGACCAATCATGTGAAACCGCGCCAATTCCTCCCCCAGCCCCAGCCCCAGCCCCTTTTCTATAAAAACCCCTAGCTTCCAAGCCTCGTGGTCGAACACTGTATCCTGCGTGAGATATGTTTTGATCCGGAGCTCCACCATTAAACTACCTCGTGTTTTTGCATCAAGATGGTCATCTGTTCATGATTCTTGGGTGCATGCCAAATCGAGAATTGAGTGGGGGTTTCCCCACTAGGTTCTTTCACTTTCTTCTTTCCTCCCTCCCTTCCTTCCTTCCTCCCTCCCTCCCTTCCTCCCTCCCTCCCTCCCTCCCTTCCTTCCTTCCTTTTGTCCTTTTTTCTTTCTTTCTTTTATCCTTCTGTTTTTGTTTGTTCGTTTTTGGTTTTATTTTGAGACAAGTTTTCTCTGTGTAGCCCTGGCTGTCCTAGAAATCTTTCTGTAGACAAGGCTGGCCTTGAACTCAGAGAGATCTGCCTGCCTCTGACTCCCACCTGGATTAATTTCTTTTATCTTTCTTTCCTTCTTTCCTTTTCTTTATTGAGATAGAGTCGCGTAGCTCTGGCTGGCCTTCGTCTCCCCGTGCAGCCAGTGGTGACCTTGAACTCCTGATCATCATGTCCCTACCTCTCTAGTACTGAGATTACACCACAGTTAGCTTGGATATTTTTTTCTTTTTTGAGGAAAGATCTAGGCTGACCCAGAATTCACTATGTAGTACAAAGTATCCTCAAACTCTCTGTCTTCGATAACGTACATTGGTAAATTGCCATGTGCTGTTTGCGTTCACTAAGAAGCTAAGTTTAAAATTGGGATTGTTCCAGACCCATTTCAGATTAAAGTATATTTGTCTCAAATTGTCCTCCAAGTTCACTTGATTCAGGATGGGCTCTCCTGCCTCACTCTGAGGCAGAGAGAGACAACAATCACAAAACAGCCAAGGAGTTAAAATACTGTGCCCTTAAAAATAACTAGAGGGTAAACCATTTCTAATTGATGTAACTAGTATTCATTCCATAGTATTTAACATGCCTACAGTGAAAAAGCAGAGTGCAGCTTCAGCCATGGACAGTTCTACCATTGGGAGTGCAGCCAAGGAGAGTAAGCACAATGAGGAACTTCAGTTGACTGCCTAAAGGTCCTACGTCAGTTTCTGCCAGATGTCTTGAGATAATTTAGTGATGTTATCTCTTTCTATTGCTATTTGGTCTTTAGTTTTTGTTTTTACTTGGAAGCCTCACCCAAGGGAATCTCTTTATGGTGAAGGTCATCTGACTGCCTTTGGGGGGCTTTCTCAGTTTTTGTCTACTGGATGTTTTGAGCATCTAAGTTGCTGTTTTGTTATCCACCTATCTATCAATCATTTGCTATTTATTATTTTACTTTGGCTTGCTATATCCTTAAATTTATTCATTCTAACCCTAAAATATGGCTGGCATAGGTTATTCCCTGTACCATACAGAACATCTTCATGTATCCACTTTCCAAGTACTGAGATTATAAGCATATGCCACTATGCTTAGCTCAATTTTAATTCCTAAGAAAATTATGGTCTCTGGCAGAAAAGACTCCAGGCTCATATGGCCAGATAAATAGTAGCCGTTTCCATTTGTGTAGCATTTTAGAGCTTATAAATCTGCTTTCAAGTCATGACTTAATTTTATTTCCTTTAAAAAACAGATGATGTAGTCAGACAGTAAAACTAATCTTTAAAGAGACTATATGGCTATTTCATAACCAGGGGGCAGCAAAAGTAGGATGAGAACATCAAGTTTTCAGTTCATAGCTTATTACACTAAAGTGTTTTCCCCAAATAACTGTGATGTGTTGGTTTTCTCCTACAGTAGGTAGAGTCTCACACCATCTTGCTGAGTTCTTCTCCTTGCTCAGCTATTACTAACCAAACAGACCAGTCTCACTCCATCTTCTAGAATTCCCATAGGGAATCAGAGAACATCTTTATAAACTTTTCAGCACACTCTATGGCTCACAGTAAGTTCTCATTAATTGGAAGTGTCACAGCCCAACCTTACTGACAATCAATTCAAGTTCTATTGCTTTGCCCTAATCACTGTGGTAATATGTCATCAGGTATAAGTTGCTTTTAGAAGATATCAAAATAGGAAGACACTGTCAGCCTCCTATCAATTGCAACAAAGTGCATTTAGTTGTCAGCAATGTGAATCCAGAGTATCTTCACAAATAAAAAAGTGGACTCTTAACTATTTTAATAAACACTGAGTGCCCAAATTGTGGTTTCTAATTGTCATTATCAGGCCAAAACAGCCAGGCTTCTTGGAAAGTTGGCTGATTCCAGGGCTGGGGAATTGAAAATATAAGAGGTCTGAAACACCTTGTGTGAGAAAATAAAGAACTGCTCAAAGAAAGATGCAGTCACAAAGACTAAAAGCATGAAGGAGGAGCTTGAGTGGAGTGGTGGTTAAATTTGTATATCAACTTGATAAGATTGAAGGTTGCTAGAAAACTGGTAAATCAATGCTTCCAGGTGTGTGTTTCCAGAGAAGACTTGTGTATTGGTCAGCAAACTAAATGAGGCAGATCCACTTGAAATAGGATCAATAATTATCTAATTAGATAAAGACCCAGATGGAATGGAGAGGAAGAAGGAGACATTTTCTCTCTCCAGTTCTTCCTTCAAGAATGGGGATGTATTCTTTAATTGCTGCCCATGGACATCAGGACTTCAGGTACTTTGGACTCCAGGCATTTGAATTCAGGAGACCAGCATATGTTTATATACTGGTGGGTTCTTGGTCCTTTGGCCTGAGCCAAGGTTGAGTGGTTGTATCATGAGATCAAAGATGACCACAGTGAAACTTTTCAGCCTCCATGGTGTTGTCAACTAATCTAATTAAAATTCTTTCTATATGTCTTATTGATTTCTTCCCTATGGAATACCCTGACTAATACTGAAAATTTTCTCCTAGTTGAATATAGGGCATTTGAATGTTAATATATAGAATGGTATTAATATTCTACAACTTGTTGAGTTCATAAAGATATATATATATATATATATACTTATATAGCCACACATATATGTATATATCTCCATATATATTCAGATAGATAGATACATACATACATATCCTTACCGCTGCAGGTGTAAGAAAAAGGAGACTTTAGATGAGAAAAAACAGAGCTAAAAGAATGATAGTATTTGGAAATCACCATTTGATAATTTCAGTCATGATAATTATTTCAGATGAATCTAAAAGCTAGTAGGTTCAAGTCTGAATATTGATATAATTACAATAAGTGTGGTACATCTTTCCACCAGGTACTATTAAGTATAGTAACTATACTTGGAGAAATCTGGAAGACATTCTTTAATTATGTGATCACCATTACTGGGACAAATAGACATTGTATGCCTCCTGATACTATGTACCAAAAAGAATACACCATCACTCTTGTGATCTTCCTACCACAATGTATAACCCAAATATAATGAAAATTACTAGAAAAACTCAAATTGAGGGATAATCTAAAAATAACTAGTCTGTACTCTTGAAATTTTGTCAGCGCTATGAGACACAAGAAAGACTAATGAATTCTGAAGAATTCTATCATAGTGAGGCTAAAGAGACATCAACCAAATGTACATAATTCAGAGAATTCTTTTGCTATGAGGAACATTTTTGGGGGCTGGAGAGAGAGCTCAGTTAGTAAAATGTTTGCTGTACAAGCTGGAGAACTCAAGTTCAATCTCCAGCACCCATGTAGAAAGTATGCATTTGTAATACCAATACCAGGAGGTGTAGACACAAGGAGTCCCTGGGTTTGCTGGCCAGTCACCTACTCTAATTGTCAAGTCCCATGCCCCAATGAAAAAGTCTACCTCAAGAAAGAGGGTGGCAAATATAGCTGTCTCTTGTGAGACGATGCCGGGGCCTAGCAAACACAGGAGTGGATGTTCACAGTCAGCTATTGGATGTATCACAGGGCTCCCAATGGAGAAGCTAGAGAAAGTACCCAAGGAGCTAAAGGGATCTGCAACCCTATTGTTGGAACAACATGATGTACTAACCAGAACCCCGGAGCTCTTGTCTCTAGCTGCATATGTATCGAAAGATGGCCTAGTCGGCCATCAATGGAAAGAGAGGCCCATTGGACTTGCAAACTTTATATGCCCCAATATAGGGGAATGCCAGGGCCAAAAGAATGGGAATGGGTGGGTAGGGAAGTGGGGGGGCGCTATGGGGGACTTTTGGGATAGCATTGGAAATGTAATTGAGGAAAATATGTAATAAAAATATTAAAAATCAAAAAAAAAAAAAAAGAGGGTGGGTGGCTCCCAAGGAATAAATCTGGGTTTAAACTTTAGTATCCACATACATGTGTGTTTGTACACACATACATACAGGCACATAAATACATACACAAGGCAAGAATGTGTTTTCTTCACTCCCATTTAACATCATACTTTAAGCCATTAAGACAAGAACAGGAAATAAAGGAAAGGAGATAAAAGGTATTCAGACTGGGACAGAAGAAATGATAAATGAAGCTGTCTCTGTCAGAAGATATGATTACCTATGTAGAAAATGTCAAAGGATGAAATAAGCCTCTTGTAACTAATAAATTATGGCAAGTTCGCAAGATAACCAGGTTAGGATACAAAGATAACCAGGTTAGGCTACAAAGGCCAACTGCTTTTTTTTTTTTTTTTTTTTAAATATAGCAGCAAGGAACAGCTGAGATTTGAAACTTTGAAAGACATAGTATCATCTATGTTAACACCCAAAACTTACTTGGGTATAAATCTTAATGAAAACATGTATAAGATCTATATGAGGAAAGATACAAAGCTCCAATGATAAAAACCAAAGACAAGCAAATGAAGTGATATTCCACGCACACAAAATAGGAAAAAATATCAAAATGTTAATTATGTCAACCTCAATCTAGAGAAGTGGTCCGCAAATTGCGGGTGATATGTAATCTCAAAGGGGGTCATGTATCAGATTTCCTGCATACCAAGTATTTACTAATGTAATGATTCATAACCATAGCAAAATTACAGTTATGAAGTAGCGACAAAAATCCTAGAATTTGCTGGACATCAACAGAGTGTTTCTGAAATTTCTATTAAAAGAGGAAGGACCTAGAATAACCAACATAAGAATGACAGAGAAGAAACAGTGAGAACTGGTGCTACCTCACGTCAAGACTTACTCTAATGCTGTAATATAGTACTGGTGAAAGAATAGATAAGTCTATTAGTAAAATAAGATAGAGAGAATTATCTCCTAAGCTATGTGTCTCTATGCTCTCAAATCACCATCCCACAAACATGGATCAGGTAATGCAGTTTGTTGAGCCAAGTCGGCGGTTTGTAAAGGACTCAATTTGGCTGGTTAAAAGATGTATAGGGAACAAAACACCCATGGAAGGAGTTACAGAGACAAAGTTTGGGGCTAAGATGAAAGGATGGACTATCCAGAGACTACCCCACTGGGGGATCCATCCCATAATCAGCCACCAAACCCAGACACTATTGCACATGCCAGCAAGATTTGCTGAAAGGATCCTGATATAGCTATCTCGAGTGAGGCTATGCCAGTGCCTGGCAAATACAGAAGTAGATGCTCATAGTCATCTATAGGATGGAACACAGGGCCCCCAATGGAGAAGCTAGAGAAAGTACCCAAGGAGCTGAAGAGGTCTGCAACCCTATAGGTGGAACAACAATATGAACTAACCAGTACCCCTAGAGCTCATATCTCTAGCCACATATGTAGCAGAAGATGGCCTAGTCGGCCATCATTGGGAAGAGAGGCCCCTTGGTGTTGCAAACTTTATATGCCCCAGTAGAGGGAAATTCCAGGGTCAAGAAGCGGGAGTGGGTGGATAGGGGAGCAGGGTGGGGGGAGGGTATGGGGGACTTTCGGGATAGCATTTGAAATGTATAAAAATAAAATATCTAATAATAAAAAAAAATGTACCAAGCCAGGCGGTGGTGGCGCATGACTTTAATTCCAGCACTTGAGAGGGAGAGGCAGGAGGATTTCTGAGGCCAGCCTGGTCTACAAAGTGAGTTCCAGAACAGCCAGGGCTACACAGAGAAACCCTGTCTCAAAACAAACAAACAAACAAAAAAAGTACCAAACTCAACAGAAAAGAATTCCAGAAGATTGCTGTACTGGCTAGTTTTGTGTCAACTTGACACAGCTGGAGTTATCACAGAGAAAGGAGTTTCAGTTGAGGAAATGCCTCCACGAGATCCAACTGTAAGGCATTTTTCAATTAGTGATCAAGGGGGAAAGGCCCCTTGTGGGTGGGACCATCTCTGGGCTGGCAGTCTTGGGTTCTATAAGAGAGCAGGATGAGCAAGCCAGGGGAAGCAAGCCAGTAAGGAACATTCCTCCATGGCTTCTGCATCAGCTCCTGCTTCCTGCCCTGCTTGAGTTCCAGTCCTGACTTCCTTGGTGATGAACAGCAATGTGGAAGTGTAAGCTCAATAAACCCTTTCCTCCCCAACTTGCTTCTTGGTCATGATGTTTGTGCAGGAATAGAAACCCTGACTAAGACAAATTGGTACCAGCATAGTGGGGTATTCCTGTGACAACCTGACCATGTTTTGGGGAGGACTGTGGAAGGACTTTGGAACTTTGGGCTTGAAGATCCATTCGTTGTTAAGAGCTCTGTCAGATGTTGTGTAGGAGCTTGGAAGATAATGTTGAGAACAGTGCAGAAGATGGAGGTCTGGTTTTTGAAATTTCAGAGGGAAAATTAAAAACTCTTTTTAGAGCCATTGCTGTTTTGATTGTGAAGATTCTGTGGTTCTGCTTAGCTGGGGCTGAAGAATCATCTGTGATTAACAAGATACCAGAACTACTAAAGCAAAAACTTTGCATTACTGGGACTATTGATGCTGGTTAGCTGGAGCTAAGAAATTAGCGGTGATCAAGAAGAGACCAGCATCGTTGAGGTGACATCTTCTGGGAAGTGTTTTCTGAAAGCACAAAGAGGCTGTGTTCCAGAGATAGCCAAGGTTGTACTCTTGCTGCAGTGGGACTTGGTAATGTGTAAGGATCACCCAGGTGGTACTGGTTTTGAAGGCATGAAGGGGTCATGCAGAGCAGCTGAGGCGCGGCATTGTGAGAGGCCATGGAAGGCCATTGTTGAAGGTGCAGCCTCAGTTGCAATTGATGACCCAGGACTGAAGGGGTCATGCATTGTTTTGGAGATGCCAGTACCATGAGATGACCACCAAGAGCAGCAGCAGCAGTGGAGTATAGGCATCTGGAGCCTAGAGGACGACACATGTGCTACAAAGGGCATGGTTGGAGAAGTGGCCCAAGCCCTTGGAGGAGCCCAGAAGATCGTGAGTTGGATCCCAGACATTGGATGGTTGGAGATTGATTTTTGCTTTCGATTGTGACTGTGCCCTGATATTTTCCCTCTTGAAGGAAGGAACTATTTTAGTGGAGCCCGCAGTTAAGAGACTTTTAATTGTAAAAAGACTTTGGATTTTAAAAGAGATGGATATTTTAAAGAGATTGAAAATTTAAGAATTTTAAGAATTTAAGAATATTTAAAGTTATTTAGATCTTGGGGATGAATAAGAATGTAAGGGTTGAGGCTTACTAGTGATGTGTTTGTGTGTCAAGTTGACAAGGGGTCAATTGTACTGTCTAGTTTTGTGTCAACTTGACACAGCTGGAGTTATCACAGAGAAAGGAGTTTCAGTTGAGGAAATGCCTCCACGAGATTCAACTGTAAGGCATTTTCTCAATTAATGATCAAGGGGGAAAGGCCCCTTGTGGGTGGGACCATCTCTGGGCTGGCAGTCTTGGGTTCTATAAGAGAGCAGGATGAGCAAGCCAGGGGAAGCAAGCCAGTAAGGAACATTCCT
This sequence comes from Mus caroli, assembly GCF_978045245.1. Lineage (NCBI taxonomy): Eukaryota > Metazoa > Chordata > Mammalia > Rodentia > Muridae > Mus > Mus caroli. The sequence goes on from NW_028227260.1 coordinate 20,460,207, forward strand.
CCATGGCTTCTGCATCAGCTCCTGCTTCCTGCCCTGCTTGAGTTCCAGTCCTGACTTCCTTTGGTGATGAACAGCAGTATGGAAGTGTAAGCTCAATAAACCCTTTCCTCCCCAACTTGCTTCCTGGTCATGATGTTTGTGCAGGAATAGAAACCCTGACTAAGACAATTGCCATGGCCACAGCGATAGGATTTGCTATCATGGAATTCATTGGCTTCTTTGTGAAACTGATCCATATCCCTATTAATAACATTATTTTGGGTGGCTGAGTCCTTTCTCATCATGGGACAAGTGAACTAATGAGAGAGTGATGAGCTCATGAAGTAAAACGTTGCCTGGATGCTTTATGTATTTTGTTTCTTTCCTCCTTCCTATGAGGTTTTCTATTTCTAAATTAAAATAATTTCAAAATAAACCCTTTTTCCATAACAAAAAAATCACAGAAGATGGAAGTAAGCACAGATCTAATCAATGATCTTGAACAAGGGAGCAAAGGTAATTTAATGGAGAAAAGATTATATATATATATATATATATATATATATATATATATCCAAAAGATGCCCCACCATGTCACAGGGGCACATGTTCCCCTGTGTTCATAGCAGTCTTATTTGTGATAGCCAGGAGCTGGAAACAACCCAGATGTCCCACGACAGAGGAATGGATACAGAAAATGTGCTTCATTTACACAATGGAATACTACTCAGCTATTAAGAACGTGGACATCCTGAGTTTTGCAGGCAAATGGATGGAACTAGAAAATACCATTCTGAGTGAGGTAACTCAGACCAAAATGGACATGCATGGTATGTACTCACTAATAAATGGATATTAGCCACAAAAAAAGTACAGAATACCCAAGATACAGTCCACAGAACTAAGGTCAACAAGCTTAAGTAGGACACCTCAGTCCCACTTGAGAGAAGAAAGCAATCACAAGTGGGGAGGGAGGGAGGGACCTGGGAGGGAAAGTGGACGGGGGGGGGGGAGTGGGGAGGATAGGAGAACCTGATCTGGTATTGGGTGAGGGAAAAGGCCCCTGAGGGCCAGCAGAAAGAATGGAAACAAGCAACCTCAGGAAATAAGAGGTTGAGAGGACTCCCCAGAATGCACCAGAGACCTGGAAGGTCAGAGACTCCTAGAACTCAAAGGGAGGGATCTTAGATGAAATGCCCAACAGTAGGGAGAGGGAACTTATAGAGCCCACCTCCAGTAGACAAGACATCAAGTGAGGGATGGGGTTGCCATCCTACAGTCACACCTCTGACCCATAATTGTTCCTGTCTGAAAGAATTACAGGGATGGAAATGGAGAGGAGCTTGAGGAAAAGAAGGTCCAGTAACAGGCCCAAAGTGGGATCCAGCTCAAGGGGAGGTCCCAAGGCCTGACACTATTACTGAGGCTACAGAGGAAGCGCTCACAAAAAGGGACCTAACATGAATGTACTCTGGAAGACCAAACAAGCAGCTGAAAGAGATATTTGCCCCCAACCAATGGACAGAAGCAGCTGACCCCTGTTGTTGAATTAGGGAAGGCTGAAAGAAGCTGAGGAGAAGGGCGATCCTGTAGGAGGACCAGCAATCTTAATCTGGACTCCTGAGATCTCTCAAACACTGGACCACCAAACAGACAGCACACACGAGCTGATGTGAGGCCCCCAACACAATACAGTTAGAGGACTTGACTTCCAGGTCTGTGTTCATTCAGAGATGAAGCACCTAACCCTCAAGAGACTGGAAGCCTAGGGAGTTTAGAGGTCAGGTGGTGTGGAGGTGGGGGCATCCATGGAGACGGGGGGGGAGGGTGGAGAGGAGGTATGGGATGTGGAATAGTCAGAGGGTGGATGGTGGGAATAAAATATGGAGTGTAAATAATAAATTAATTTAAAAAAACAAATGTTTCTGGGACAACTGGACATCTACATACCAAAGCATTTATCTTGACAGAACTTACATTCTTCACAAAATAGATCAAAATTGATTATAAGCCTTAATATAAAATGCAAAATTATGAACATAACACCAAACATACAGGTACTAAGATCAACAATTGATAAATGGGAGCTTATGAAACTGAAAAGCTTCTGTAAGACAAAGGACACTGTCAATAGGACAAAACAGCAGCCTAGATATTGGGAAAGGATCTTCACCAACCCTACATCTGACAGCTAAAATCCAAAATATATTTTAAAAAAAAACTCAAGAAGCTAAACATTAACAAACCAGATAACCTAATTAAAAATGGGGTACTTATCGAAACAGAATTCTCAACAGAGGAATCTCTAATGACCAAGAAGCACTTAAAGAAATGTTCAACATTCTTCGCCATCAGAAAAATGCAAATAAAATGACTCTGAGATTCCCTCTTATACCTATCAGGATGACTATGATCAAAAACTCAAGTGACAGCACATGCTGGTGAGGATATGGAGCAGAGAGAACACTCCTCCACTGCTAGTGGGAGTGCAAACTTGTACAAGCACTGTGATGGTTTGAATAAACTTTGCCCAGGGAGTGTCACTTCTAGGAGGTGTGACCTTGTTGGAGGAAGTGTGTCACTGTGAGGGTGGTCAATGAGATCCTCCTTCTAACCAATCTTCTCCTTTAGATGAAGATGTAGAACTCTCAGCTCCTCCTGCACAATGCCTGCCTGGACTCTGCCATGCCCCCACCTTGATGATAATGGACTGAACCTCTGAACCTGTAAGCAATCCCCATTAAATGTCTTTATATAAGTTGCCTTGGCCGAGTGGTGGTGGTGCACGCCTTTAATCCCAGCACTTGGGAGGCAGAGTCAGGCGGATTTCTGAGTTCGAGGCCAGTCTGGTCTACAAAGTGAGTTCCAGGACAGCCAGGGCTATAGTTGCCTTGGTCATGGTGTCTGTTCACAGCAGTAAAACCCTAAGACAACCACTATGGAAATCAATTTGGTGACTTCTCAGAAAATTCAGAATAGATCTACCTCGAGACCCAGCTATACCACTCCTGGGCACATACCCAAAGGATGATCAACCATATCACAAGGATACTTGCTCAGTTATGTTTATAGCAACTTTATTCATAATATCCGGAAACTGAAAACAACCTAAATGTCCCTCAACTGAAGAATGAATAAAGAAAATGTGGTGCAATTACACAATGGAATATTACTCAGCTATTAAAAATAATAACATATTGAGATTTACAGGCAAGTGGATGGAACTAGAAAAAAACCATCCTGAGTCAGGTAACCCAGACCCAGAAAGGCATGCATGATATGTACTCACTTATAAGTGGATATTAGATGTAAAGGATAAAAATACTACAATCTACAGACCCAGAGAGGCGAAGTAACAAGGAGGGATTAAAAGGGGACACATGAATCTCCCCAAGAAGGAAAAATAGAATAGACATTGTGGGTGGACTGGGTTAAGAGGACTGGACAGGGGTAGGAACAGGGATGGGAACAGTAGGGATCAGGTGAGAACAGGACTGAGGGAGAGAGTACTGGGAGAGACAACTGGAATGGGGTGAAAGGATAGAAACTCAGGTCAATGGAAACTCCCAGGAATATATGAGGGTGACCCTAGGTAAGACTCCTACCATGGGGGATTGAAGCTTGATCCCACCATATCCCTAGCCTGCTAATGGAGGGATTGGGACATCAACTCGCAAAAGCTTCAGCCTATAATTTGTTCGGCCTACAAGATGTGCTGGAGTAAAGATGGAACATAAATCGAGGGAGTGGCTGGCCAATCAATGACTGGTACAGTTTAGGACCCATGCCATAAGAGGGAGCTCACCCTTGACATTCTGCTATACTTACAGGAGCCTAGCATAACTGCCACCAGAGAGGCTTTATCCAGTAGCTGAGAGAATCACATACAGAGACCCACAGCCAAATATTAGGCTGCTGGAGCTTAGGGAGTCCTGTGGAAGAGGGAGAGAAGGATTGTAAGAGCCCACAGAATCAACTAACCTGGGCCCATAGGGGCTCACAGACTGAACTGCCAACCAAGAAGGTTGCATGGGACTCACCCAGACCCTCTGAACATATATAACAGATATGTAGCTTGATCTTCATGTGGGACTCCTAACAGTGAGAGCAGGTGCTGTCTTTGATTCTGTTGCCTGCCTTAGGGACCCTTTCTCTCTACTGGGCTGCCTTAATAAAAGATGCACCTAGTCTCACTGCAACTTGATATGGCAGGGCTGGTTGAGATTAATGAGAGACTTCCCCTTTTCTAAGAAGAAAGGAAGAAGTGGATGGGGGGGGAGGTCTAGGAGAAGAAGAGGGAGGGGAAACTGTATCTGGATTAAATAAATTAATTAATAAAATTCTTAAATGCAAAATTATGAAATTCTTAAAACCTAACAAGTAAAATTTAGGAGACCTTGTCTTTAACAATGACTTTTCAGACCTGACATTACACAGACACTATATGAAAGAAAAAAATCAGTAAGTTGTGTTTTGATAAAACACAAAAATTTTCCAGGAAGTGCTGGTGAACACTTTTAATTCCAGAACTCGAGAGGCAGAGGCAGGCAGATCTCTGAGTTGGAGGCCAGCATGGTCTACAGAGCAATTTATAGGACAGTCAAGGCTACACAGAGAAACTCTGTCTCAAAAAAAAAAAAAAAAAAAGAGAGAACGAAAGGAATATCAGGAAGGCCTGGTATTCAAAACATGCAAAGAACTTTTTTGTTGCTGGGGATCAAACTAGAGTGTCCCATCATCTAAGCATGCACTCCACTACAGACACTAGAGTGTCCCATCATCTAAGCATGCACTCCACTACAGAAATACAGCCATGTGCAACAAAGAACCATTCAAAGACAACAAGGAAACAAACCAGCTTTAAAATGGACAAAGTTTCTGAGCAGATCCTCAGCAAAGAAAATATACAGACAGCAAAGAACAGTAAAAGATGCTCAACATCATGTGCCATTAGAAAATTGAAAGTTAAAATGATTATCAACACACACTTATTAGAAATGCTGCATTCTGAACACTGAAAACATCAGATGCTGACGAGGATGTGAAACAGGAATTCATTAACTGCTAATGGGAATGCAAAACAGAACAATCATTTTGGGATATAGTTTAAGCGTTTCTTACAAAGATAAACATCATCTTCCCACATAACCCAATAGTTGTATTTCTGGCTATTCACCCTAATGACTTAAAAATAAGTCCACGCAAAAAATCTGCACATAAACATTTATAATAGCTTTCTCATAAGTGCCCATAATTGAAAACAACCAAAATTTTCTTGAGCAGGTAAAGTACTATGGTAATCCATATAATAGAATATTAATTCAAGAATAAAAAGAAATGGCTAGACAAGTCATGAAAAGGCATAGATATCCCAGCACTTGGGAGGCAGAGGCAGGTGGATCTCTGAGTTCGAGGCCAGCCTGGTCTACAGAGCGAGTTCCAGGACAGCCAGGGCTACACAGAGAATCCCTTTCTCGAAAAAAGAAAAAGAAAAAGGAAAAGGAAAAGGAAAAGGAAAAGGAAAAGGAAAAGGAAAAGGAAAAGGAAAAGGAAAAGGAAAAGGAAAAGGAAAAGGCATAGATAAACCTTAGAAGTGAAGGAGGGCAATCTAGTATGATGACATACTGTATGATTCCAATAATGTGATATTCTGGAAAAGGCAAAACTGTGGTGACAGGAAAAGGAAAAGGAAAAGGAAAAGGAAAAGGAAAAGGAAAAGGAAAGGCATAGATAAACCTTAGAAGTGAAGGAGGGCAATCTAGTATGATGACATACTGTATGATTCCAATAATGTGATATTCTGGAAAAGGCAAAACTGTGGTGACAGGAAAAGGAAAAGGAAAAGGAAAAGGAAAAGGAAAAGGAAAAGGAAAAGGAAAAGGAAAAGGAAAAGGAAAGGCATAGATAAACCTTAGAAGTGAAGGAGGGCAATCTAGTATGATGACATACTGTATGATTCCAATAATGTGATATTCTGGAAAAGGCAAAACTGTGGTGACAGTGACAAAGGGGAGGGGGTTGTTGAACAGAGTAGCACATGCCCTTAATCCTACCATTTGAGAGTTTGAAGCAGGAGGATATGGAGTTCATCCTGGAGGACCCAGAGTCCAGCTTGGGTTACATAGCTTCACCTTGTCTTAGAAAAATCAGTGATTAGGACTGGTGAGATGCCTCAATAGGTGCAAGTTCTTGCTGTGAAACCCTGGCCACCTGAGTTTTCATCCCCAGAATCCACATAAAGGTAGAGGAGAGAACCAACTACAAGAAGTTGTCTTCTGAATGCTGCATGATGATGATGATGATTTTTTTTTTTTTTTTGGTTTTTTGAGACAGGGTTTCTCTGTATAGCTCTGGCTGTCCTGGAACTCACTTTGTAGACCAGGCAGGCCTCGAACTCAGAAATCCGCCTGCCTCTGCCTCCCGAGTGCTGGGATTAAAGGCATGCGCCACCACTGCCCGGTGGTAGGGGTTGAAGCAGAAAGGATAAGAAGATAGAGCATAGAGAATTTTTTATTATTTAAAGCAATTTTTGAGTTTAAAAAATAATTTCTTCTTCACAAATATAGAGTATAAGGACAGAAGTCATGCCAGTCTTTATGATTATAGCAACAATCATGCCATGGTAGCAATGGGTAGCACATCCCCAGTGCTGTTGTGTCCCAGGCAATGGCAAGTGTCTTTCATACCACATTTCTTCTATTTTCACAGCAGTCTTAGAGGGTTACATCCCTTGCTCCTGTGGTTAGATGTCTAAGTGGCAGCTTAGAAGGTAGAGGTTGTCTGAGACCACACTGTATCTAATCATACAATCTGTTTGGCTCTCCCAAGCTAACACTGAACTGTTTTTTTGTTTGTTTGTTTTTTATTTCAATTTCTTACTCAGAAACTCTGTCAAAGCAATTTTAATTTAAGTAAATTTTGATCATATTCTCCCCCCCCCAAGTTCTTCCAGATCCCCTCCTCCCCACTACACACCCAACTTTAAGTTCTTTCTCAACAAACAAACAAAAACCCAATACAAACACAAAACCAAGAAAACACTACCCAAAACAAGAACAAAACAAAACACCAAACTGTAACCAAATAAAAGCACTGTGGAGTCCAAATGGAGTCCATTATATATTGGTCAACATCTCCTGAACATGAGGCCTGTCCTAGAGTGGCTGTTCTACCCAGTGTCACTCCATTGGAGAAAACAGATTTTCTCTCTCCCAGAACTGACAGTTCACTTGTTAACCTTTACCCTACTAGTTATTCATTCATTCACTTTTAAAAAATATAGCTAAATAAAATATAAGATAAAAACTATCACATTGAAGTTGGATGGTCCAAACCAACAGAAAAATATTGAGCCCAAGCCAAGGCACAAGAATCAGAGACCCACTCATTCACACACTCAGCAATCCCACAACACTTAACTGGAAGCCATAATATAAGTACAACGGCGGACTGGAGAGATAGCTCAGTGGTTAGGAGCACTGACTGTTCTTCCAGAGGTCCTGAGTTCAATTCCCAGCAATCACACGGTGGCCCACAACTATCTGTAATGGGATCTGATGCCGTCTTCTGGTGTGTCTGAAGACAGCAATAGTATACTCACATATATAAAATAAATACATCTATCTATCTATCTATCTATCTATCTATCTATCTATCTATCCATCCATCCATACAATGGTGTTGACCTGTACAGGCCCTATGCATGCTGCTTCAGCTGCCTTAGACTCTGTAAGTTCATATGAGCGTTGCTTAGTTGACTTAGAGAGCTTGTTTTCCTGGTGTCCTCCATCCCCTCTGGCTCTTTATTTTTAAATTTTTTATTAGATACTTTCTTCATTTACATTTCAAATGCTATCCCAAAAGTCCCCTATAGCCTCCCCCCACCCTGCTTCCCTACCCACCCACTCCCACTTCTTGGCCCTGGCGTTCTCCTGTACTGGGGCATATAAAGGTTGCAAGACCAAGGGCCTCTCTTACCAATGATGGCCGACTAGGCCATCTTCTGCTACATATGCAGCTAGAGATACAAGCTCTGGGGGTACTGATTAGTTCATATTGTTGTTCCACCTATAGGGTTGCAGATCCCTTCAGCTCCTTGGGTACTTTCTCTAGTTCCTCCATTGGGAGCCCTGTGTTCCATCCTATAGATGACTGTGAGCATCCACTTCTGTGTTTGCCATCCCTTCTGGCTCTTATTCTCTTTTTGCCTCTACTGGGTTCCTGGAGCTAGGAGGGGAAGGATTTGATAGAAACAACCCTTAGGGCTTAGTGTTCTAAAGTCACTCACTCTGAAATATCTGGCTATGTGCCTCTATATTTGTTCCCTTTTTCTGCAAGAGGAAGTTTCAAACACAGGGAATTTTGGAGGCAGTGAAGTTATTGTGTATGAAACCAAATGATATTTATGCCATATACTGTCAAAACTCATAGAATGAGTTAGGCATCGTGGTTGACAGCTAAAATCCCAGCATTTGAGAGACTGAAGCAGTTTAAGACTTTCCTGGACAGCATAGTGAGACCCTAACTAAAAAAAAAAAAAAAAAAAAAAAAAAGATAGAGTTGTAAAATATACAATATTGAGTAAACTATGGGCTTAATCAATAATGTACTTAATGATATAATTATAATGATGTACTAATATTGGATCACCATTCATAATGAATATATCATATTAATGCAATAATGCACATTAGGATAGGATGAGAGTACATGTGAACTTCATCTCTGTACTTTCTTTTTTAAATTTTAATTTCATTTGTAATTCATTATTTACACTCCATAGTCCATTCCCCACGCCCCCCCCATCCATCCTCCAACTCCTCCACATCCCACACCTCCTCCCCACTCTACCCCGTCTCCATGTGGATGCCCACACCCCCCATCCCACCTGACCTCTAAATGCCCTGGGGCCTCCAGTCTATTGAGGGTTAGGTGCATCAGCTCTGAATGTACATAGACCCGGCAGTACTCTGCTGTATGTGTGTTGGGGGCCTCATATCAGCTGGTGTATGCTGTCTGTTCAGTGGTCCAGTGTTTGAGAGATCTCAGGGGTCCAGATTAATTGAGACTGCTGGTCCTCCTATAGAATCACCCTTCTCCTCAGCTTCTTTCAGCCTTTCCTAATTCAACAACAGGGGTCAGCTGCTTCTGTCCATTGGTTGGGTACAAATACCTGCCTTTGACTCTTTCAGTTGCTTGTTGGGTCTTTCAGAGGGCAGTCATGCTAGGTCCCTTTTTGTGAGCTCTCCATAGCCTCAGTAATAGTGTCAGGCCTTGGGACCTCCCCTTGAGCTGGATCCCACTTTGGGCCTGTCACTGGACCTTCTTTTCCTCAGGCTCCTCTCCATTTCCATCCCTGTAATTCTTTCAGAGGTGTGACTGTGGGATGGCAACCCCATCCCTCACTTGATGTCTTGTCTACTGGAGGTGGGCTCTATAAGTTCCCTCTCCCTACTGTCAGGCATTTCATCTAAGGACCCTCGCTTTGAATCCTGAGAGTCTCTGACCTCCCAAGTCTCTGGTGCATACTGGGTGGTTCCCCCAACCTCCTATTTCCTGAGGTTGCCTGTTTATATTCTTTCTTCTGGCCCTAAGGGGCTTTTTCCTTCACCCAATACCAGATCAGGTTCCCCTCTTCCCCACCCCCCCACCTTCCCACCCCATCCACTTTCCCTCTCAAGTACTGTGGGGAACCATCCCTATCAATCTGCAATTGCCATTACAAGATGGCGCCAGTTTCCGCTGTGCCTACGTGGCCTAACTGGTAAACAAGCAATATGCGCATGTGCAAGAGTGTGTTCACGCCAAGTCACTGCCCATCCCGGGGCGTGCTGAAAGAGCAGCCAATCAGGTGTGGACACACCGCACTGAGGTGTATATAAGCAGCGCCTTTTTGGGGCTCGGGGTCTTCCTCTTCATGCTGAAGCTAGCGTAATAAAGAATTGCTGCAGAAGGATCCGGTTGTTCGCGTGTGTGTTCTTGCTGTCGAGACAATAGCGTGTGAGAAAGCACCTCCCTCCCTCTCTCCCCACTTATGATTGCTTTCTTCTCTCTCCCAAGTGGGACTGAGTACTTTCAATTTGTTTGTAAATGTGAAACTGCTTTGAAAATAAATGCATGCATACGTATGTGCATGTATACACACATATCACATACACACATGTGGTGCTAGAGCTTGAACACAAATCTTCACAATCACCAGGCAAGCACTCTACCTCTGATCTAAGAGATATGTCCTCAACAATTACATGTATTTTTAAAAATGAGTAAAATAGGGGACTGAAGGGATTTTTCTGTGGTTAAGAACACTGACTGCTCTTCCAGAGGACCCAGGTTCAATTCCCAGCACTTACATGGCAGTCCAAACTGTCTATATAGTTCCATTTCCAGAGGATTCATCCAATACCCTCTTCTGACCTCTATGGACACACGGACACATAGACACACACACAATAAATAAATAGTTTTAAAATGAATAAAGTACTAACTATATGTTAAAACACAGATGAGCTTTGGAAAAGTGCTAAGTCAAAGAATTTGGTCACAGGAAGTCATATTCTGTATTATTCCATTTTATATGGAATATTAATAAAAGGCAAGCCTATAGAGACAGACAGTAAACTAATGGTTACATCAGGGTGGGGGGATGAGGATAGTGATGTGTGATAGCTGTGGGGTGTAGTTATAACTTAGTGGAGATGTGAAAATATCCTAAAACATATTGTAGTGACAGTCACACAACTGCATGAATATACTAAGAGCCATTATATTCTATACTATAAAGAGTAGTGTCTATGGTTTATGAATTATATATCAACAAAGCTACTTAAGAGTCATGGACTACCTAACAGAATGCCTAGTACCAGGTATGAGAAACCTATTTTTTAAGTTTTGGGTTAAGAGGTCCAAGAGAACCCCAAAGTAATATAAGCTATTGCTTTTGTCCTGAATTGTCACCCAGAAGTTGGAGGGTAATCCCCTATTGCTATAGAAACCACACACTTTGGATACAGGCTGTGAAATACTTTAGCTGGATCTAACTCAATAGCATCCTTCTTGAGGACTAGCTTTCATAGTATCAGAAGTTGCTGTGCAAGCTGCCAAGGCAGAAAAATAATGAATAGTACTAATAAGTTGTAATAACTATGAAGCACAACAATGATCATCATGGTAAGACATCCCTAAAGGTGCAATAGTGACACTCATATCTTGGTGGTTACCAACAGCTGTCTGATTGGACTTAAAGCTTGCACAGGTGGAGGAAAATCATATCTGGTACTAGAAACTCTTGTGTGATGAAACTTCCTGTCTACTCACCTCAAATAGGGAACCCATTAGAAACCAAAGTATGAATATCACCAAAGCCCAACTTGATGTACCAATGACTTTTATTGGGGTTACTTACAAGAATATGGGTGTTTTAGGGTTTCTAATTTTTGCGATGAAACACTGTAACCAAAAAGCAAGTTGGGGAGGAAAGGGTTTATTTGGCTTACACTTCCACATTGTAGTCCATCATTGAAGAAAGCCAGGACAGGAACTCAAACAGAGCAGGAACCTGGGGGCAGGAGCTGATGCAGAGGCATAGAAGGGTTCTGCTTACTGGTTTGCTCAGTCTGCTTTCTTACAGAATCTAGAACTATGAGCCCAAGAAAGGAAGCACTCACAATAGGTTGGGCCCTCCCCCATTAATCATTAATTTTTAAAATGCCTTATGGCTAGATCTTATGTAGACATTTTCTCAGTTGAGCTTCCTTCCTTTCAAATAACTCTAATTGGTGTCAAGCTAACATAAAACTAGCCAGCATAATGGGTGAGGGGTTACTTACGGAAGTTGAAATGACATAAAGACAAATCCATCACCAAGGCCCACCCCAGCATATGTGAAAGTTCACAAAAGCTAGGAAACCTGAAACATGCTGCACAGCATTCAGGTAGCTCAACATGTTGAGAAGTGTCCCATCTAAGCGACTCAGTTGGTCTAAACTTCTTTCAGGCAGCTAGGCAGCCACTCTGGTTTCAGAGTCTGTAGTTGTTCTCTGCTGAGTCTTCTTTGAAGCTCATCTTATCTGAGAGTCTCAAGTGATCTCAGCTTGTTTTTTCTCTGAGTGGGACTCTCAGATTTTACTGTTTACTCTGGTAGGGAATCTGGCTAGTTTCAGGGCCTTCTTCTTCTTCTTCTTCTTCTTCTTCTTCTTCTTCTTCTTCTTCTTCTTCTTCTTCTTCTTCTTCTTCTTCTTCTTTAAAGCTGTTTTTCAGACACACCAGAAGAGGGCATCGGATCCCATTACAGATGGTTGTGAGCCACCATGTGGTTGCTGGGAATTGAACTCAGGTTCTCTGTCGTAGCAGTTAGTGCTCTTATCCGCTGAGCCATCTCTCCAGCCCAGTTTCAGGGCATTCTTGAAGCTTTTTTTATTTTTATCTTTTGTCTCCCTGTTTAGGGAGCTCCCCTGATGCATGGGATATTTTGATCTTGGAGAAAGCTACTAGATAACAGAAACCTAGCCAATTACCCCAGGCTAGTGAGGTTATGAATATTATAGGAGAACAAACCTACTACCACCAGTTTACTTGACCAACATAATTCCCAACTGCATTCTGAATGTTTATCCATATATCCACAGATAAGTGTAGCTCTCAGCCTTCAGCAAAGAAGCTTCACTTTGCAAAAACAGACTGTTACAGGAAAAATACAACTGGTTCAAATGCAGAGAGCAACTAATAATGGGGTTCCTAGATCCAATAGACAGAAACATCTACAATGCAACTCCTGCACCTACTATCAAGGAACATCATGGAAGAGGGGTAAAAAGATTATATGAGCCAGAAGATCAGGATGTCTGCTGTGACATCATATCTCCTAGATGTAACAGGGAAGCTACAGCCATGAAATATCAGCAACATGGTTGACAAAACAAGACCTGAACACTCCCAACAATAGTTAACATCCAGTGTATATGGAGAAATCTCATGGGTTCTCACCTCTAGATGAAGCAATACAAGCAATTAACAACTGACGATTGAGGAAGATCCAGAATTTCCCTAGATGAACCTCTTAATTGGTTATCCAATATCAATTGCTCAGCCCTGAAATCACACACATACAAGTAGCACTAATCAACTCAGCAGGTTGTATCTACATACACGTATGCCAACAATAATTAAAGAAAAAGAGGCCATGAATTTGAGAGGGAGTGGGAGAGAACATAGGAGGGGTTGGAAGGAGAAGACAAGGGGAAATGATGTAATATTTTAATTAAAAATTTTTAAGAACGTACAAGCTAAATGTGGTGACTCATACTTGTAATCCCAGCACTCTGGGGGCTGAAGCAGGATGATTGCAGTGAATTTGAGACCAGTCTGGGGCCAGCTAGAGCTGCACAATGAAATTCTGTTTTAAAAAGAACCCTTTGTATATACCCAAGCACACAAGCATGTGTCCTCATTCTAGCTCCCAGAGCCTGAAAATGCAGTTGGTCTTCATATCATAGTTCCCCTATCTGCAGTTTCAACTAAGAATTGAAAATATTTTTTTTCAAATTGTGTCTGTACTGTACATATAAAGTTTTTCTTTGTCATTGTTCCTTAAATAACAGAGTATAATAACTATTTACATAGCATTTACATTTTATTAGGTATTATAATCTGGAAATGACTTAAAGTATATGGGAGGATGTGTGTAGGCTATTATGCAAATACTACATCATTTTACATAAGGAACTTGAGTGTCTGTGGGTTTTGGTATCCAAGGAGAGTCCTGGAAGCAGTTCCCATTGGCTACTGAAGGATGACTGTGTAGGCTTAGACTATCCACCTAACAGCCACACAAGAAAGTGCTAACAGTGAGATCCTCCGTGTAGAAATGGGGAATAGAAGATGAAGGCTGAAGCTCTTGTTTTTCCACTGAATACCTTCTTATGCCATCTTTTTATCGAAGATTTTTATCTTATTCATTTGTTACATACTCCAAAGTTCCCATAAAATGCTATTGTTTCCAGATACCTACATTGCTTTTCCTAACTTATCTTAAACAATAGTCTTTATACTACCTCCCAAAATGTGATACAAGAAAAAAAAATCCCTAAACCTAACCCAAAAAAACTAAAGAAAGCAAGAAAAAGTCAGGTATGGTGGTGTATACCCTAATCCCAGCACTTGGGAAGTGAAGGCTGGTAGATGAATTCAAGTCCAGCCTCAACTATGTACTAAATTTAAGGCAACTCTGGGCTAAATGAGACCTTATCTCAACTTCCCATTCCTCTGGGAAAAAAACATGAACAAATATGAATATGCCAAAACCATTACAGAAATTAATTCCGTACCTATATCCATTTAATGGAGTATTTTGTGGTAACTTAAATGTTTATAAAGAATTCTAATCAGGTCCCAACAAGATGGCTCAGAAGGTAAAGGTGCCAAGCCTGATGACCTGAGTTTGATTCCAGGAACCAACATAGTGAAAGGAGAAAATAGACGTCCACAAGTTGTCTTCTGACCTCTCTATGTGCATAACACATCACATACATAATAAATCAATGAATTAATAAATGTAGGAAAAAATAAATTTAATTGAAAATGTTTGTGAGATGATGGGAGTATAGAGTTGAATATATTCTATACTCAAATTTGAGCTCAAATTTCCTTTTTAAAAAAGTAATCCAGGCCCAGAAAGGCAAACATGGTGTAGTGGTTTGAGTATGTTTGGCCCAGGAAGTGGCACTATTCGGGGGTGTGGCTGTGTTGGAGTAGATGTAGCCTTGAAGGAAGTGTGTGTCACTGTGGGGCTGAGCTTTGAGACTCTCCTCCTAGCACCTGGGAGACAGTATTCTCCTGGCTACAGTTAGATCAAGATGTAGAACTCTCAGGTCCTTCTCCAGCACCATGTTTGCCATGCTTTCTGCCATGATGATTATGGACTGAACCTATGAAGCTGCAAGCCAGCACCAATTAAATGTTATCCTTTATAAGAGTTGCCTTGGTTATGGTGTCTCTTCACAAAGATGGAAAGTCTAACTAAGACATGTGATATACACTCACTTATAAATGAATATTAACCATATTCATGCTACAAACCACAGATCCAAAAAAGCTAAGAAACAAAGAGGGCACAAGGGGGAATGCTTGAATCTCACTGAGAAAGGAAAATCAATTAGATGGGGGATTAGAGGGGACTGGATGACTGGGTGAGGAGGGGATGGGGATGGGAACAGCAGGGATAAGGTGGGGGGAAGGATAGAAGAAGAGAGTACTGGGACAGACAAGTGGACTGGGGGGGGGCATATCTGGGACAAGCTAGAAACCTAAGACAATGGAAACTCTCAGGATTCTATGTGGATGAGACTCCTAGCAATGGGGGCTATGGAGCCTGAACCAGCCATCTTTTGTAACCAGGCAAGACTTAAATGGAGAGATTGGGACACCAGCCCAGCCACAAGACCTTAGACCCACAATTTGTCCTGCCTACAAGATGTTTCAGGGTGAAAGATGGAGCAGAAATTGAGATAAAGGCCAATCAATGACTGGTCCAGCTTGAGATCCATGCCACGAGAGGGAGCTAACCTCTGACAGCATTGCTGACACTCTGCTATCCTGTCTGCTATACAAACAGGAGCCTAGCTTAACTGTCATCAAAGAGGCTTCATTCAGCAACTGGTGAAAACAGATGCAGAAGACCACAGCCAAACATTAAGTGGAGCTTGGGGAATCCTGTAGAAAAAGGGGTGGAAGGATTGAAGAAGCCTGAGAGGTCAAGGACACCACAGGAAAATCTAAGGAATTAAATAACCTGGGCTCACGAACCCCCAACCAGAGAGCATACATGGGACAGACCTAGGCCCTCTGCACTTAAGTAACAGTTGTGCACCTGAGTCTTCATGTGGGACATCTAAAGTAGGAGCAGGAACTGCCCCTGACTACATTGTCTGCCTTTTGATCCCTTTCCCCTAACTGGGCTGCCTTGTCTAGCCACAATAGAAGAAGATGGACCTAGTCTTACTGCAACTTGATATGCCAAGGCTGGTTGATATATATGGGAGGCCTCACCTTTTTTGAGGAGAAAGGGAGGAGCAGAGGATGGCAGGAAGGGAGGGAAGAGGGAGGAACTGGAAGGAGAGGAGGGAGGAGGAGAAGCTGATATCAGGATGTAAAGTAAATAATTAATAAAAATAAAGGCTAAATAGATCAATCAAGATTCTAACATTGGTTGTATTTGGGGGTAGAAATGTTTTCACCAGGTACTATGTATTAGCTCTATAGAGACTTAGGGGTGGGGTATTTTGTTATTTTGGGACTTTGGGGCAGAGGGCTCAGTTACTAATGCTCTTTCAATTAGTCACATGAGTTTAAGTTTCTTGACCTGTGTTTGTTGTTGCTGTGGTGGTGGTGGTATAGTTAAGTGGTTCTGGGGATCCAACAAAGGCTCTTGTGAACACTAAACAAGTGCTGTACACTAAACTCGAGTTGGTCAGAGTTAGTGTTGCCATTCGTTTACTTAGCTATACAGCTCTGCTACATTGTTAAAGGTTTTCAATACTCGTTTCCTGAGCTAGAAGGGTGTAGTCGTTTCAATGAGTATGTCTCCCATAGACCCGTGTGTTTGAACACTTGGTCTCTAGTTGGTGGCACTGAATGGGGAGGTTTAGGAGGTGCAGGTTTGCTGGAGGAAGTATTGTTCTGGGGTGGGCTTTGAGATGAAAAGATTTGTACCACTTCCAGTTCACTCTTGTTTCATGTTTGCATCTGAAGACATGGACTCTCTCAGCTTCCTGCTCCTGCTTGCCATGCCTGCCACTTGCTGCTGTGGCTCCCTGCCATGATGGACTCTTAACCCTCTGCAATTATAACCACAAACACACCTTCTATCTATAAGCTACTTTTAGCCATGGTATTTTGTCACAGCAACAAGAAAGAAACAAATATAGAAGTTGGTACCTGAGAATGGGCTGTTGCTGTGAAGTACCAGATCATGACTGTTTTTTGTTGGTTGGTTGGTTTTGAGGAATATGGAATATTTGGTTTTGAGGAATATGGAAACTGGAAACTTGGGCTAGAAAAGTGGTTGAACCATTATTGGGCTTAATGGACTTTCTTAGGTGCCTAGAAGACAGTAATGCTGAGAGCAATGTGAGCTACAGAGAACTTTCTCAAAAGGTTTCAAGATGTTTTCTGCCAATGTCCTGAGAATTTTCCTGTGGCTAAATTAACAAGCAATGAACAAATTTCCTTGCTGGAGAAAATTTCAACATAATACACTATTGAATCTGTGCTATGACTACTATTAATCACTCTAATGTAGATTTACAATGAAAAAGATCAAGTAGGGCAGAAAGAAATACAAAAATGTACAGCTTGATTGAAAAAGAACACCAGGAAAATTAATGTTGTAGCCAAGGCTTGAGCTGAAAGAGATAAGGAGATTAGCAGCATTAAGGAGAGACTACCTGTTCTGCACCAGAATAAAGAGAAGGGTGCCCTCAGGGCAAGAGCACAGTCAGCTAAGTTTCCAACTTGTGAAAGGAAAAGGCCCAGTAGAGTTTTCTGCTCCTAGAAACCAATAACAAAAAAATTCTACTGCTAATATGATTCAAGGGGGGCAAAGGTTCATCCCTTTGCTGGTAATGGAACTTGGTCACATCATACTCATGGTATTGGAGTTAGAGGTATAAAGGATGCAAGAGTCAATTCACTGTAGATTCTTCCTCCACAGTTTCAAAGAGTCACTGAGGCCAGGCAGTACACAGCAAGGAAGTCCTTACATGAAGGTACCCAGAGCAAAAGAGACTAGAAGAGGCCATTGCATGAAGCTGTGAAAACAAAGCCTGGGTGCAGACTCCATGATGTTGGAAATGGCAGAGCTATAAGACATCTGCTCACAGTCATCTATTGGATGGAACACACGGCCCCCAATGGATGAACCCAAGTACCCAAGGAGCTGAAGGGATCTGCAACCCTATAGATGGAACAACAATATGAACTAACCAGTACCCCCAGAGCTCATGTCTCTAGCTGCATATGTAGCAGAAGATGTCCTAGTCGGCCATCACTGGAAAGAGAGGCCCCTTGGTCTCACAAACTTTATATGCCCCACTACAGGGGAACACCAGGGCCAAGAAGTGGGAGTGGGTGGGTAGAGGAGCAGGGTGGGGGAGGGTATAGGGAACTTATGGGATAGCATTTGAAATGTAAATAAAGAATATATCTAATAAAAAAAAAGACATCTGCTAAGGATTGCTGCATCTGGGGAATGGACGGAGCCCAAGAAAGAGATGTATGCTGCAGGCAACAGAGCTGAAGGGGCTGAGTCATTTGAGTCCTCAGGAGCTAAAGTATCAGATACTGAATACAGAGCTACAGGATTTGGAGTTTGCCCATGCTTTGGTCCAATATTTCCCCACTACACTCCCTTTCTTCTTCTTGGGAACAGTAATGTATATTCTGTGTCATTACATGTTGGAAGTATGTAATTTGCTTTCTGATTTCACAGGAAGTTACAATTAGGAGACAGCTTCAAGTCTCATAAGAGACTTGTAAACAGTATTGGGACTGTAAAAGAGTATGGAGAGTTAAAAAGTTGTCCTAAATGTAGTTTTGCATTATGATATGGCTATGAGCCCATGGGAGCCAGGGAGTGGAATGCAATGGTTTAAACAAGAAGGTCTCATAGACTCATAGACACATGGTGTCCAGTTGGTTGTCCTGCTTGGGGAAGTTCAAGTGGTGCAGCCTTGCTAGAGGAAGTATTTCACTAGGGTCAGGCTTTACGATTAAAAACTTTGTGACACTTTCGATTTGTCTCTCTTTGTTTCATGTTTGTGTTTGAAGATGTAAGCTCTCAATTCCCTGCTCTTGCTGCCATGGCTTCCCACCATGATAGATTGTTAACCTTCTGGAACCGTAAGTCCAAATAAACCCTCCCTTCCTTCTATAAGTTGATTTTGGTCATGGTGTTATCACATCTACAGGAAAGTAACTAATAAAAGGGGCAGGCAAAATAATAGTATTTCTCTCAGAGGGTTCCTCATTTTACACCTTCAGCGCCCTTTTTGGTTATAATCTGATTGATTTGGATTACTAAGCCATCATACCCTGGATCAGATGACCTAGGACACACCTTTTTCTAGATAACCCAGGTTGTGAATTAGTAGAGAGGTTGTCAGGTAACAGGTGATATGTCCCAGGTTCTCTTGAATGTGAGCAGGCAATCATGAAACTGAATGCAAATTTTACTGGTCATCAAGCCATTTCTGTATTTAGATTCATTTAATGAATATTCATTGGCCATTCCTCTGGCAAGTCCTGGGATTTTCTAGAAACAGGGTCATTGTCTCAAGGAGCTTTCAATCTGATAGGCCATTGAGCCCCAGACATTAGAACCTTGCTGTGTAAGGGGCAAAGAGGAGCTTGAAGGACTGTGAGAACCCAAAGGAAAGAACCGAGCCCACTGAGGAATCAATGTAGGCTGATTACATTTGGACAGCTCAGTTTACTGAGTTGGGGGAGTCAGTGTGAAAGGCCTTTAATAATAATAATAATAATAATAATAATAATAATAATAATAATAAAACATTGCAAAGATAACTAGAATAAAAAAAGCCTGGAACATTGTAGGAAGAAATTGTTAGTTCAGTGGTGTGAGGCCAAAAATGGCAAAGGATGTCTTGGTGTTTGACAGAGGACAAAATTATGGATGGCCTTAGTTACTAAAGAAAGAAGTAGAACATCATCTTGTGGCGAATGAGGTATTACAGAAGGAAAGAACACATTGACTTTATGTCAGTAGCCTCACATTGTTACTGTACAGCATATTAATCTAAAGACAGTCTAGAAGCTAGGGTGTAGAATTCTGGTCATTGGTGTGAGGGACATTACAACCAAATCAGGGCAGTGGCAGAGGATGACTGGTAGACTTGACAGATCGGGGGAAAACAACTGGACCTGTTGGGATCAGCTATGATGAGATAGAGTTTGTCCTGTACATAAGACAGAGGACAGAGTAGGGTATGCTACATGGGCATAAATGAAAGAAAAACATGCACCAGAGAAACTCTAAGGAATATAGGATAGGACAGGAAGAAAGACCTTTCTGGAGGAGGAGGGATTCAGGTTAAAACTCACTGTGTGACTTTGGCCAATCATGTTGTATTTTTCTGGTCCTTTAGTTTCCACTTGCTAAGTCAGAAGACAGAGACAAACTATGAGGACTGCATTACATAAGAGGATGCTAAGGGCTGGCAGGATGGCTAAGCATTTACAATGCTGCCTGATGATCTGAGGTCAAGCTCAGGACCAACATGATAGAAGGAACAAGCAAGTCCAATGGTTGTCCTCTGAACTTCACATGTGCTCCATAGCATATATGTACACACACACACACACACACACACACACACACACACACGAAAGAATGCTCAGGAAGTGCCTAGCTCTGTGGATGACTTGGGTCAGGATGAGTGGAGTTGCATGACATTTATCCAATACTGCCCTTGCTCCAGGCAGGAGGGTACATTGATGGCAAATCTCTATGGCACACTTGACTGGATTTGGAATTACTTAGGAGACATACTTAGGTATATCTGTAAGGAAAATTCAGAGAGGATTAACTGAGGAGGAGGAAGAGGCACCCTGAATGGGAGTACATCTGCCATCCTATAGGTTGGAGTTCCAGACTAAATAAAATGGAGAAAGGAGAAAGGCAGCTGGAATATCAGCATCATCTCTCCTGGGTCATGACTGTGGGTGCAATGTGAGCCACCACCTCATTCTTTTGCCACCACGCCTTCCCTATACCTTCACACGGTTGAGCCAGAATAAATCCTCTCATCTTAAGTTGCTTTTGTTGGGTATTTTGCCACAGTAATGAGAAAAGTGGTTAATACAGACATCCCTGCATGTGACTGAAGGGGTTACAGGGAAGCAGGTATGTGACCAGAACATGTGTGCTTTTGAAGGGCATCAAAGGCCAAGGCAGTTGAAGTAATATTGCCAGGGGAGGCTCTATCTTGGTAGTCGGCACAGAGGTTTAAGAGATCTACAGTCTCAATCTCACAACTGCTGTGTGATGCCTAGTCAGTTGTAAACCACTCTGGGTCCTAGTTTCCCATAGGAACAACAACAAAAAGGCGGGTGTGTATTGTGAGGGAAATGGACAAATTGCTCTCAAGGGCTCACTTACTCCAGGTGCTTCAGTTCCGTTTCACAAAGTGCTTTTAGGGGAGGGGGCTAGTACTCTCTCTGTCCTGACTTGTCTGTGGCCTAGAGCCAGCTGCTGGACCTCTCTCAGCCTATTTCCACATCTGAGATATCAGGAGATCGGGGAGGAGAGGCCCGACATCCAATGATTCTCCCTAGAGGATGCTCACCCTCTTCTGCAGCTGAAAAGCTTTGGGCAAATCAGAGGAAAGTGAGACACTGGTCACAGATGAACCCCTTTCCACATCTTCTGTCTTCTCCCACTGCCCTCCCCGCCCCACTGTCAGGAGCTTGCAGCACTGGCTCGCTTGCCAAACTTGTTGCCATGACAACGGGTTACAAATAACTCAGATGCCTGCAAAGATATTAACCCAAGAGCTGCTGGGCCAAAGGCTTCTTGTTCCTTTCCCAGACCAGACTAAGGGAACAGTGCCACAAATTCTTTAGGATCAATTCTCTCCCCTGCTGACAGGCCTGCCAAGGTTCCTCAGTGTCACAAGAATAAGACCTGGCAATCCAGGTCCTCTGAAAACCTGATTCAAATCTTTCCAATCTTATTTCCCACTCGCCCCCATTAAGAAGTGATCGCTCCTATTTTTGACACCTGCTGTCTGACACGCCTGGTGTTGCATGCTTTATATGCAATATCTATGAAAATCTCCCCCAAACTTCTATTAGGTAGAAGGTATTGTCTCACCTGAGACTATATGCTGCCTGAGACATTTACAGTAAGGATTGAGGTTCATAGATATGAAGACTTCAAACTCAAATCCCAAAGATTCCCAAACCCAGGCATTTTGTCTTGCCCACATTTTGTCTTGGTTCACAAATGTAGGTCTATATAATTTGTATGTCCAGATAAACTGTGGGCTCTAAATTAAATCTAAAGTTAAAAGTCTAGATTCAGAGGCAGGCAGATTTCTGAGTTTGAGGTCAGCCTACACAGAGAAACCCTGTCTCAGAAAAAACAAAAAACAAAAAACAAAAACCCTCTAGATTCTAACATTTAGTCAAGATGGTGAAATACAGCTGGGCACAGTGACATACATCTGTAATCCCAGCTACTTAGGAGGCTGAGACAGAAAGATCAAGAGTTCAAAGCCAGCTTAGACAATTTAGTGAGGTCCTTTCTTAAAAAGAGAAGAAAAAAGTGTTTTGGGCATGTTGGTGCACTCCTTTAATCCCAGCACAGGAGGCAGAGGCAGGCAGATCTCTAAATATCTCAAAATATCTTTTTAAAATGTGGAAAAAGACCTGGAGAGGTGATTCAGTAAAGAAACATTGTTGTTAGTACAAAGGATTCATGTTCAACTCCCACAACAGTCTATAACTCCAGTTTCAGGGAATCGGACACCCCATTCTAGCCTTCATGTACCAAGCATGCATCCAGTACACTTGTATACATGGAGACAAGAACACTTAGATACATAAAATAAAAATAAAATATTTTTAAATATGCAAATGCTTATCTTATCTAATTTCTAAGACTCCAGAAAACAAAAGTAGAGGAATCAAGGATACATAATCATGCGTCACTCAGACTTTTGGCTAAGAACAAGTATAGATCAAGGACAGGAGTCACAACTCCAAAGTTTCCATCAGTGGGGAAGGAATTTCAACAATTTACTGGCAAGCAGAAGGTGGGTGGAAGGAGTGATAACTGAGAAGCAGGGCAGGGAAAGGCATGGGCTTCATCCATACCTGGGTAAGGATCCACAAGGAGAGAGCTGATGAACTGTGCTACATCCAAGAGGACAGAGAGGTTCTCTGACTGTGGGAGCCAGATGTCAAGTTCCAAGCAGGGTAAAGTCCTTGTTGTAATGGGATGAGGTGGCTAAATGGTTAGAGCAGTGGCCTGCTGATACTTGGAGCTCCTGGCCTTCCTGCACTTCCCTTTATCACTTTCATGGCCCTGAGTAGAAATGACAAGAACCCAATACTTATACTCTGGTAAATATCAGGGGCTTTCCAAGCAATTATACTGCAAAGGCCTCCACTATATTGAAATGCCCCCTAATGGATTGTGTAAGTCCCTGCTGAGTCACCTCAAAGGGTAGACCTGACAGACCCCTGCCACCTGCACTGGGCTCCAAATCAATCCACTGTTTTAACTGAAGTAATAGAGGTGGTGTGTGTGTGTGGGGGGGGGGGGGGTTGAGACATCTACCTTATTGATATGTATTAATTGATGCTTCAAATTCCTATGGTGAAGAATCACAGTGGGTCATTAGTTAAAAGATTTTTTAGGGCTGGAGAGATGGCTCAGGTCAGAGCATATACTGCTTTTCTAGGAGACTGAGTTCTCAAGTTCAACTACCAGAACTCATCAGCCACTTCACAACAGCCTGTAACTCCAGCTCCAGGGAATCCATCACTTTGGCCTCTGCAGATGCACATAGCACCGCCCCCCCCATACACACATAATTAAAAATAATAAAAAATAAATCTAAAACGTCCTTTCAGCTTCAAGTAACAAAAATCCTGACTGACAGTGGCTTAAACACATTGCAGCTTTATTTATTTTCCCAATTAACTGTAAGTGTATTATGGATTCAGTTGCATGACCAGGAAATGAATTCCTTCTAACGTTTTTAATAATGTCTGCATGCTTGGGCTAATTTCTTCATGGTGCCAAGATGGCTGTCATGGGTCTCAACCACATGATTATATTCAAATCAGAAAAGAGACAAGTCAATCATCTGTTTTTCTTTGCTCAGAAAATAAAAGGATTTTTCAGAAAGCCCCCAGAAAATAATTCATTGGTCATAGGCAAGTCATATAGCCAGCCTTAGCTGCAAAGAAGTCTAATGAAGTAAATGGCCCTCAGTCTCTGAGTGGCAGCTGCTGCTGAAGATAGGATTGGGAGTTGTAAGTGACAGAAAAATGGTCAAACCAGGTAATATGGCTGAAAGTAGTTACTGCTACGGAACAAGACTAGCCCTAGGAGTGAGTGGGACGGAGCTGGAGAGATGGCTCAACGGTTAAGAGCACTGACTGCTCTTCCAGAGGTCCTGAGTTCAATTCCCAGCAACCACATGGTGGCTCACAACCATCTGTAATGGGATCCGGTGCCTTCTTCTGGTGTGTGTGAAGACAGATACAGTGTACTCACATACATAAAATAAATAAATCTTTAAAAAAAGAATATATCTCTAGCTGCATATGTATCGAAAGATGACCTAGTCGGCCATCACTGGAAAGAGGCCCATTGGACTTGCAAACTTTATATGCCCCGATATAGGGGAATGCCAGGGCCAAAAGAATGGGAATGGGTGGGTAGGGAAGTGGGGGGGGGGTATGGGGGACTTTTGGGATAGCATTGGAAATGTAATTGAGGAAAATACGTAATAAAAAAAAATAAACTCTTCTAAAAAAGAAAAGAAAAAGAATATAAAGGAAAAAAAGAACAAAAAGAAATGTTTCCAAGGAGTGAGTGGGACAGGGTAGTGTTAGGTTTTATCTGGTATCTTTTAGCACTACTTTGCTTCTTAAAACTACATGTATTGTCTGGAGAGATGGCTCAGCAGTTACTTTTGCTATTCTTATAGAGGATTTGGCACCAACATGGCAGCTCATAATTCACTGGAACTCCAGCTCCAACATCCTCTTCTGGCCTCCACATGCACCAGATACATACATACATACATACATACATACATACATACATACACACATATGTAAAAAGCTTATAAAATAAAAGGCAGCCTTTAAAAATAAACAAGCCAAATTCCAGGCAGCTGACTATGGTGGTGCATGCTTTTAATTCCAGCACTTGTAAGGCAGAGGCAGGTGGATCTCTGTGAATTTGATGTTTGATGTAAGCCTGGTCTACAGAGTAAGTAGCAGGGCAGCCAGTGTGACCTTATCTCAAAAAAATAAAAATAAAGATACTATGTGTCCAACAGATCCAATTCCGTCTTTTGACCACAACAGGCACTGCATACATGTGGTGCACAGCCATACATGCGGGCAAACACCCATACATGTAAAAGGAAATTAGTAAGTCTTTAAAACAAACAAAAAACAAAACACTCCAAAGCAAAAATTACTTCAACAACAGCAAAAGCTACAAACACTGAATTACTTTGATAAAAAGAAAAATATATAGTATAGTGTTTCCAATGAAGAAAAACATAAAATCTGGACCATTTCTCTGTCTCCAGAACAGTGGATGCCAATTCATCATGAAAGGATACTTACCAGAATAGGTCCTTCAGATAGACTGAGCTATTTCAGGGGTTCACCCATGAGCCATAGATAAAAGTGTGCTATTAGTGTGAATGTACTCAGTTATTAAAAACAATAAATTTATGAAATTCTTAGGCAAATGGATGGATCTGGAGGATATCATCCTGAATGAGGTAACCCAATCACAAAAGAACTCACATGATATGTACTCACTGATAAGTGGATATTAGCCCAGAAACTTAGAATACTCAAGATACAATTTGCAAAACACATGAAACTCAAGAAGAAGGAAGACCAAAGTGTGGATACTTCGTTCCATCTGAGAATGGGGAGCAAAATACCCAAGGAAGGAGTTACAGAGACAAAGTTCAGAGCAGAATCAGAAGGAATGACCATCCAGAGACTGCCCCACTTGGGGATCCACCCCATAAACAACCACCAAACCCAGACACTAGGCAGTTGCCAACAAGATTTTGCTGACAGGAGCCTGATATAGCTGTCTCCTGCGAGACTCTGCCAGTGCCTGGCAAATACAGAAGTGGATGTTCACAGTCATCCATTGGACGGAACACAAGGTCCCCAATGAAGGAGCCAGAGAGCTAGGGAGCTGAAGGGGACTGAAGCCCCATAGGAGGAACATCAATATGAACTAACCAGTACCCCTAGAGCTCCTTGGAACTATAACACCAATGGAACTTGTGGCTCTAGCTGCTTATGTAGCAGAGGATGGCCTAGTCAGTCATCAATGGGAGGAGAGGCCCTTGGTCCTGTGAAGGCTCTATGCCCCAGTATAGGGAAATGCCAGGACCAGGAATGGGAGAGGGTGGGTTGGGGAGTGGGGGGGGGTAGGGGATTTTTGGAGGTAAAACTAGGAAAGGGGATGACATTTGAAATGTAAATGAAGAAAATATCTAATATATATAGAAAGTGTGCCTCTATATAGCAGTTTTCAAGGACTGACTGTGGTTAGACAGTCCCTATACAATGTCGTATTAGCTCCATGACTCCTGGCAGCTCTTTCCTTCTCTATGAAGTGAATTCAAACCTGTGGCAAATATTATCCACCAATTTAAAATGCTATCTGGCATGTGGGGTGTAGTTCAGTTGGTCAAGAACTGCTTAACATGACTGAATCTCTGGAATTCATATAGCACTGCATAGAAGCAGGCATGGGTATTTTGCCTGCATGTATGTCTTATGCACCACATGCATGTAATGACTAGGACAGCTAGGAGAAGACATTGTATCACCTGGACACGTTTTTATTTTATGTATATGAGTGTTTTGCCTGAGTGTTTGTATGCATACTAGTTGTGTGTTTGGTGCCCGTGGAGGCCAGAATCTCCGAAGAATGATCAGAGGAAGTTCAAGGTTATTCTCAGCTACATCATGAGTTAGAGTCCAGCCTGGGTTAAATGAGACCCTGTCTTAAAAATGAATAGAATCTGACTGTTCTGTATAGTGGTGTAGTCTGAGTGTAGTTCAACAGTCTTATATGTGTCTATTGTCTTGAGCCTGTTTTTAATTCTAAACATGGGTTTGGACTGGATGGACACTCTGAAACCAAAAATCTTTGCCTTTTTTTTTTTTTTTTGAGAGGTGTGTAGATATTTTATTGTTAATTTTTTTCATTTACTTTACAAATAAAAATACCCTAGCTTTATGATTATGGCTATGACTCATCATATATTTTCATGTTTAGTTCCTGTTTGAGGAATTATTTGGAGGATTAGAAGGTGTCGCCTTATTGGAGGTGTGTCACTGGGTGTGGGCTTTGAGATTTCAAAAGCCTACTCTAGTTCATTTGTTTCTCTGTCTCTATCTCAGTCTGTCTCTCTGTTTCTCTCTTTCCCTCTCTCTGCCAGTAGATCAGGATGTAGTACTATCAGCTTCTTCTCCAGCACCATGTGTGACTGTATACCACCCCCCCACCCCCCAACACACACACACCCTCCTCTGACATGAAGATAATGGACTAAACTTCTGAAATTGTAAGCAAGCCCCAATTCAATGCTTTTCTTTATAAGAGTTGCTGTGGTCATGGTGTCTCTTCACAGCAAAAGAACAGTGACTAGGTCATATGGTAAAGCATTTTTTCTTTTACATTATCTTTGAATATTTTCACTGTTTTTTTCTTTTTTTTCTTAGTCCCTTGAGATTTAATTCAATGTGCTTTGATTATATCCACCTTTTTCCTACCTACCCAACTTTGTATTCTCTCTTTTAGTCCAGTTTTCCTACCTGTACTGGCTAGTTTTGTGTCAACTTGACACAGCTGGAGTTATGACAGAGAAAGGAGCTTCAGTTGGGGAAGTGCCTCCATGAGATCCAGCTGTGGGGTATTTTCTCAATTAGTGATCAAGGGGAAAAGGCCCTTTGTGGGTGGGACCATCTCTGGGCTGGTAGTCTTGGGTTCTATAAGAGAGCAGGATGAGCAAGCCAGGGGAAGCAAGCCAGTAAAGAGCATCCCTCCATGGCCTCTGCATCAGCTCCTGCTTTCTGACCTGTTTGAGTTCCAGTCCTGACTTTCTTTGGTGATGAACAGCAATGTGGAAGAGTAAGCTGAATAAACCCTTTCCTGCCCAAGTGCTTCTTGGTCATGATGTTTGTTCAGAAATAGAAATCCTGACCAAGATACTGCCCCATATATTCTTAGATGTGTGGCCTTCCTGGAGCTTGGTCAACTTACCGGGTGCAACATTCTTAGAGAAAAGTGATCCTTCCTCTCTCAGCAGCTATCAATTGCCAATAGCACATTGCTTGGGGTAGAACTTCATGTTCACCCCCCTTCTCTATGTTGAGATTTGATCTGGCTTGAAGTTGCATGGGGCTTGTGCACATTGTCACAACTATTGTGAGTTTATCCACCCTATTATATCCGGAGGGCACTGTTTGTATTCATCCTCAGTTTCTGACTCTTACAGTCTTTCTACCACCTCTCCCATAATAATTCCTGAGCCTTTGGAGGATAGGATGTGACACAGATGCTCTATTTAGGGCCAAGCATTCCAAACTCTCTATTCTCTAAAAGGGAAGTATGTCCATATTTGTGCAGAGAACTTTACTCAGAGGAGATGCTCATAGGAGGGCCATGTCAGAAGCCCTGCTGGCTGAAAAATTGCTGCTGACTCCTGCTGGAAGAAATACCAGAGAGAGGAATGAGACTTGACTGTTGATTACAAATATTAATGATGTGATTATTTTTAAGAACAACTCACTCTGTAAAATGTCCCAATGGATACTGTGATCACTCTGTGTGTGCCACGGATTGTAAGGCAGGCGTGGGAATATTTCAGGAAGAAAATTCATATGTGAAGTGTTCTGCTGGAGCTGGAAATGCAGTTAGTCTAAAAATGAGACATGGAAAGGTTACCGCCTCTCTCTGATACATGTGGACTGCATGCAATAGTGCGAGATTATCTTGCCCATCCTAGGAGTCTGGGAGGAGGGATAGCCAGGAGTCAGTCTCCCTCAGGCAGGCATGAGTGGAATTCTTTTAGAGGGTGATAAATGTACTATCTATTATAAATTATTTTTTTCCTCCACCAGGCATAGTGCTGCATCCCTTTAACCTCAGCATTCAGGAGGTAGAGGCAGGTGAATCTTTATGAGTTTGTGGCCAGCCTGGTCTACATAATGAGTTCTGTGATAGCCAGGACTACATAGAAAAAAAAAACCTGTCTCAAACAATTTTTTTTCTTTTCTTTTCTTCTGTTATCAACAAGACTCTAATAGAGTCCTATTAAACACACACAGATATACAGAAGATGTACCTATTTACAAAAAGAATTAAAGTGTCCCTTTAAAAAAAACACCTTTGAGTTAATAGAGGCTAGAAACTGAGGAGAGTATGTGGAAAGGGTGAATAACCCTACTGAGGGAGTTCAGAGAGTAGCAGGAACAATCTCACCGTACCCCACACAGTAGGGGAAGTACAGATGACAGCATTCAGTTGTATGTTTAAAAATTGCTAGTAAGATATTTCAAGTGTTCCCAATACAAAGAAATGATAAATATACACATAGTACACAGCACACTACATCCCATGAATTTCTAGACATAAATATGTACAGTTATTATATATCAATTCAGGGGCTAGAAAAGCAAAGAAGAGAGAACAGAGTCAACCATCTAGGAGATCCATCATCCAAACAGAAGTTCTACAAAGAGCAGGGAAGAAGAAAATTACTTAAGAAATAAAATTGATTTCTCTGAGAAAAAGAACATGAGTCTGCAGATAACAAGAGTCTATTAGTACAGCAGGTAACCAGAAAAATAGATGAAGGAAAGGCATGCATCTGGACATATATTATTGTGACATTTAAAAAAAAACAGAAATAGTTTTTTTTTAAATCTTCTAAGCTCCTACAAGTGAGGAAAACAGGCCAGAACCAAAGGTATGAGAATAATATTAGCATATGACTTAATCAACAACTGTGTTAAGAGTAATATTTTCTAAATATCAGAGCAAAGTATTTCTACCACAGAATTCTACAGCCAATGTATAATTAAAGTGTGAATGCAAAGGTAACAACTACATTTTCAGACACACAAAGATCCCCAAATTTACCTTCCTCAAAAAGTTATTTCAAGATGTCTGCAATGAGGCGCAGGATGCTTGGATCATCAGGAATATTGGATATGCATTACAGAAACAGACTTTAGTAATCTTAAGGAGGAAAGGAGGCTTGTTGTGACATCAGCTGACACAAGTCTAAAGAATCTGGCTGAGACAATAGGGCAGGGATTAGAAAGGCACAGCTAAGGGTCAATTGAAGGGATTGCCTGGGTAGAAAGCAGCCGCTGGTGCTGCGCCTCACAGCTGGCCACCGTGTGTGATGTAATCATCGAACACAATAGCAAATAAATTCTGCACCCTCATGTCTGCTGCTTTGGCTAACTTGCTGTGGACTTC
Organism: Mus caroli; assembly: GCF_978045245.1. Classification (NCBI taxonomy): domain Eukaryota; kingdom Metazoa; phylum Chordata; class Mammalia; order Rodentia; family Muridae; genus Mus; species Mus caroli. The sequence continues at coordinate 20,490,478 of NW_028227260.1, forward strand.
CAGGTTTCCTTAATCATAACCGTCAAGTCATAATACATTATTATCAGTCCAATGAAGGCTGCCCTTCTTCCTTTATATTACTTTTTCCTATTATTCCCATTTTCTTGATCATGTTAGTGAGTCTCTCTAGTAGCTTAATTGTTCTTTTCTCTTCTGTTTATTTGGATACATGCATACATTGTACCTACACAAATTTATGGATATTATATATGTATAAATCTCATTCTGTTTCTTGCTTTTTTTCATTCAATACTGTTTGGAGGGTTATTTGACCATATTAGTATATGAAATCTAGCTACTATTTTTTAATTGCTTTATACTTTTCTATCCTATGAAAATTTTACAGTTAGCTTATCTAGTCCCATTACGATGGGAACCTAGGGTGATTCCAAGTCCTTGATACCCCAGAAACTGATGCAACAAACAAGCTCAAATGTATCCCCTTTGGACTACTGTAACAGTTTCTCAGAATGTATGCCCAGGACTTGGATTACCAGGTCACAGAGACTAGCAAACTACTCTCCAGAATAACAGAACCCATTCACAGCGCAGCCACAGCTGTCTTTCCCTCATATTCTTGGTATACTGAAACCTTTTACATTTTACCACCACTGTTGTCATTTCTCACTATCATTTTAATTTTCATTTATCTAACTATTAACAGAGTTAAAAATCTCAATATGGCTGGAGGAAGCTGAGGAGGAGGGTGACCCTATAGTAAGACCAGCAGCCTCAACTAACTTGGACTCCCGAGATCTCTCAGACTCTGAGCCATCAATCAGGCAGCATACACCAGCTGATCTGAGGCCCTTGACACAGCAGAGGATTGCCTGGTCTGGCCACAGTGAGATAAGATGTACCTAACCCTCGGGAGACTTGAGGCCCCAGGGAGTGGGTAGGTCTAGTGTGTTGATGGGGGAGGGGGTGGGGACATCCTCTTGGAGACAGGGGGAGAAGGTGTGGGATGAGGAACAGTCTGAGGGTAGACCAGGGGAGGGCCAAGGACTGGACTGTAAAAAAGAATAAAGAGTAACAAAAAGGAAAAGTAATCTCACTATGTTCAAATTTCCTGTTGTGTAAATGGAATATTATGTCCATATTATGTCATCCATGTTGAGTTTATGATCTTCTATTTCATTTTCTTTTATTTAATTTATTATCTTATTTGTTTTGACATACTCACTCACTTTGTGGCCCAGGCTGGCCTTGAACTCACCCTACTTCAGTCTCTGGAGTGCTAGGATTATAGGATATACCATCATGTCTGCCTTAACTGACTGTTGATTTATCCTCTGTCAGTTTTATACACTACAAATACATTCTCCAGTCCCTTATCATCCAGATGCTTCATATATTTCTGGCTCCTATGTGTTGCTGGCACCAGAATCAAAGTTATGAACATGATAGTCAGGGTTTGTTGACTGATGAGCAAGGAGAGAAAGTATTGCTCCTCTTGGGTTACATAGTAGTAAGTGGGGGCCCTACCTCCTACCAAGCAATCCATTAGAGAGCACCCTAATTTAGATGTTACACAGCCACTAGAATTCATTCCTTCAGTTCTCCATCATCCATATAGACTCTTTTCCCTATATTTACACCCTGAAAAGAAAGTACTCACTCTTGATCCTTTTCTTCCTCCCAGAGGACAGCAACCAAAACAAAAAATAGGATTTGTTCAGGTATAAGCAACAGAAACACAAATTACTGACTCAATAGACCATAGAGAAGGAGACTTCAGGATGATTCTCTGTGGTTCTCTTGCTTTGGCTTCCTCTGCTTGTCAGTACCACCCTTGGGGAATTATTCCATGTATTCAGAAGATGGTTAGCAGTAGCAAAGGGGCCACATGCCTTTTTGTTCCTATACAGGGAAGATGAGTCATCGTGTCCCTCAAAAGCTGAGCAAAGTCCTGAGCCTCATTGTGAGCGGATCATGTCTGAACTAATCATCACTGTCAGAGGGAAATGAAATGACTCAGGTTAGTATAGCTGTAAAGACCTACCTATACCTAGAGCTGGTGCTGGGGTCAATCCAAACTCTATCATTGTTATAAAAATGGGACAGATGATTGAATGCTGGAGAATAACCACAATATCTACTATAAGGGCATAAACTATGAAAGTGAAAGAGATGAGGTCCAAGAAAGAGTGTGTCCAACCTAAAAGACCAATGAAGGCATAGCTCAGGGTGGTAGCTGCACAGCAGCCCTATAGAGCAGTTATCCAAGTGGGAGCAGAAAGGAGAATTCCAGGAGGAACATATCTAGGGAAAGGAGAAGGCTTCAAATGATTTTTATGCTTTCCTTGGGAATTTTAAATAACTTACTAAGGTACTAATGCCAGGCAATGCAAAGAAATGAAAGCAACTAGAAACTCCAAGCATCAGGGACTGTATAAGAAAAGTAATGTGGGATGAAAAGGATGGCTTAGTAAAGTGCTTGCCTTGCAAGCACATGGACCTGAGTTCAGTCACTAGAGACAACATTAAAAAAAAAAAAAAACCAACTAGGCTTGGTGGTGTGCTCATTTTTAATCACAGTGTTTGGGAGGTACAAAGAGATGGATCCCTAGGCTAGTGGCTAATGGCCTAGCCTACTTGGTAAGCTCTTGTCTTTAAAAAGGTGGATGGTACCTGAGGAGCAGCACACAAGGTGGCCTCTACATGCAAGTACCTGTACATATATGCCCATACACAAGTACCTGTACATATGCCCATACACAAACATGCGCACACAAAATTAGCATGAACAATTTATTGATTCAAGCCTTTAAAATAATCAATCAGCAAAGTACAGATGAATTAATTATGGCCACAAATAGAAGGTAAATTTTATCAATCTTGTTAATAATTTAATTCTAATACTTGGGAAGCAGAGGCAGGTAGACCTCTATGACTATAAGGCCAGCCTGGTCTACAGAGGGACCTCCAGGCCAGTCAAGTGGCAACTGTATCAAACAACAAAATACAGATGATAGAAGAGGTATAGAGATTATACGTATACGTATATAACTGGTATACTGGGGACATTACTATATTGAAGGCTTGGGAGGAAGACAGTTGGGTGGTATACATAGCAAAAGAATGGCTCCTATACGGTTATCATGTAGAAGAATGCGAATTGATCCATTCCTATCTCCTTGTTCTAAGGTCAAATCTAAGTGGATTAAGGAACTCCACATAAAACCAGAGACACTGAAACTTATAGAGGAGAAAGTAGGGAAAAGCCTCGAAGATATGGGTACAGGGGAAAAATTCCTGAATAGAACAGCAAAGGCTTGTGCTGTAAGATCGAGAATTGATAAATGGGACCTCATAAAGTTGCAAAGCTTCTGCAAGGCAAAAGACACCGTCAATAAGACAAAAAGACCACCAACAGATTGGGAAAGGATCTTTACCTATCCTAAATCAGATAGGGGACTAATATCCAATATATATAAAGAACTCAAGAAGGTGGACTCCAGAAAATCAAATAACCCCGTTAAAAAATGGGGCTCAGAACTGAACAAAGAATTCTCACCTGAGGAATACCGAATGGCAGAGAAGCACCTGAAAAAATGTTCAACATCCTTAATCATCAGGGAAATGCAACTCAAAACAACCCTGAGATTCCACCTCACACCAGTCAGAATGGCTAAGATCAAAAATTCAGGTGACAGCAGATGCTGGCGAGGATGTGGAGAAAGAGGAACACTCCTCCATTGTTGGTGGGATTGCAAGCTGGTACAACCACTCTGGAAATCAGTTTGGCGGTTCCTCAGAAAATTGGACATAATACTACCAGAGGATCCAGCAATACCTCTCCTGGGCATATATCCAGAAGATGTTCCAACCGGTAAGTAGGACACATGCTCCACTATGTTCATAGCAGCCTTATTTATAATAGCCAGAAGCTGGAAAGAACCCAGATGCCCCTCAACAGAGGAATGGATACAGAAAATGTGGTACATTTACACAATGGAGTACTACTCAGCTATTAAAAGGAATGAATTTATGAAATTCCTAGGCAAATGGATGGATCTGGAGGGCATCATCCTGAGTGAGGTAACATATTCACAAAGGAACTCACACAATATGTACTCACTGATAAGTGGATATTAGCCCAAAAACTTAGGATACCCAAGATATAAGATACAATTTGTTAAACGCATGAAACTCAAGAAGAACGAAGACCAAAGTGTGGACACTGTGCCCCTTCTTGGAACTGGGAACAAAACACCCATGGAAAGAGTTACAGAGATAAAGTTTGGAGCTGTGAAGAAAGGATGGACCATCTAAAGACTGCCATATCCAGGGATCCATCCCATAATCAGCTTCCAAACGCTGACACCATTGCATACACTAGCAAGATTTTGCTGAAAGGACCCAGATATAGCTGTCTCTTGTGAGACAATGCCGGGGCCTAGCAAACACAGAAGTGGATGCTCACAGTCAGCTATTGGATGGATCACAGGGCCCCCAATGGAGGAGCTAGAGAAAGTACCCAAGGAGCTAAAGGGAACTGCAACCCTATAGTTGGAACAACATTATGAACTAACCAGTACCCCAGAGCTCTTGACTCTAGCTGCATTTGTACCAAAAGATGGCCTAGTTGGCCATCACTGGAAAGAGAGGCCCATTGGACTTGCCAACTTTATATGCCCCAGTACAGGGGAATGCCAGGGCCAAGGGGTGGGGGACTGGGGGGGGAGTGTATTGGGGACTTTTTGGATAGCATTGGAAATGTAATTGAGGAAAATACCTAATTTTAAAAAAATGGCTCCTATAGACTCAGGTGTTTGAATGCTTGGCCACAGGGAGTGGCACTATTAAGAGGTATGGTCTTGTTGAAGAAAGTGTGTCACTGTGGAGGTGGGCTTTGAGATGTCCTATGCTCAAGCTATGCCCAGTGTGGTACACAGTCTCTCCCCGTTGCCTATGAACCAAGATGCAGAATTTTCAGCTCCTTCTCCAGCACCTTGTCTACCTGCACACTGCTGTATCCTGCCATGACAAATAATGGACCAAACCTTGGAACTGTAAGCCAGTCTCAATTACATGCTTTCCTTTAAAAGAGTTCCCTTGGTCATGGTGTCTCTTCACAGTAATAGAAACCCCCAACTAATTCAGCAAAGAAGTAAAAAAATGACTGAAATTTATAAACAAGTTGGCAAGTAGAAAACCTGTGCATTATTTGGAGCTGTGAAGATAATTACCAGAAAAAAGGTAAACAGAATAGATTTCCAGGTCAAGATGACAAATTTATCATGTGTTTATCTCTCCTCTCTTCTGAGAGCCTTCAAAATGATAGTTAAGAGATTATAAAGATATAAAAAAAAACCCTTTGTACTATACTACTATGAGGAAGAGTGTAGGAGCTCATCTGTCAACAAAACAGATTTCAACAAATGTCAGAAAAATAGAAGTAAATGGAGAGTTGGTTACGGAAGAGGCATGGTGGATGAAACCACAGCTGGACCATGCATGATGGCACCTCTGAGAAAGAGGTTGACCTGTCTTTGCAGAAACTTCGGAGAACACTGGGTCTTGACAATGTCAAAGGTGGGAGTGAGATGTGTTGCTGAAAACAGGGAGTTTAGTGAGAAGACTATGTCAAACTCTCCACCCTCATGCATAATGCACAGTGGCAGGGTGTCTACTAATTAGGCAAAGACAGGGGCCTCCACTTGAAGGAACAGAATCATCTCAGAGAGAGGATCTAGGTATTCTGGGGATTTGGGACTATAGCATGAGACTCAGAACTTTTCTTATCCTATGGGGAATTTGTCAGTTTGCCTAACCCTGCTCCCCCACTGAATTTCCAATCAGATTTTCACTGGTATGTTTTTTAAAACTTTTTACTGGTTCATTTTGTTATTTGGCAATTTCATACATTTGTAGAATATATTCTGATCACTGTCCCCTAACTCTGCCATGCTTTCTTATCTCCTTCTCATCCCTGTCAACATGCCCCACATCCATACATATGTGTTCCTTTCTCAGATTCATGACTTTTGGTTTAGTTTTGTGACTCATTTTAACCAGGGCCACCTATGTGGCCATTGCATCAAAACTATCCATTGGAGTCTGATGTTATCAGTGGCTGTTCAACTGAAGGCAATGATTTCTCCTGAATCTTTCAGTAGGAAATAGTCCATCAGTGCAGGGTAGGGCTCTCTTGAGTTCCCCTCCACCCATGTGCAGAATCAGTGAAGGTGTCCGCAGCTGCTGGGACATTATAATTGCAATGGTCATGTCTAGAAAAAATGCCTAGAAAACAATGACATTTTACAGAGTTTCTCTTTATTTTCTGGTTTTTTTTTTTTTTTTTTACGTTCTTTCCATCCCCTCTTCCACAACGTTCTTTGAGCCTAGAGAGGATGGTATAAATCACTTGTTTAGGAAAATACCTAGTGTGGCCATGACTCTCTGCATCCACCACAGTTGACTGGACAGAGTGGCTTTTCTGATTAAGACTAAAGAAATGTCAGCAAACCAGAATGGATCACAAGGTTTTCTTTGAGAAAAGGCCACACATGAAAGAAATATTCCAAAATAAACAGAGTAATTGGGTAGGGAACTTTTTAGCAAACGAGCAGCCCAATGGGAGATCTAAATCTGTTTTTTTTTTTTACCTCATATTTTCAGGCTGAGGGACAGAGCATCATCTATTAGATAATAATTGTTCTACTTTAGTCAAACATCACAAAAGAAAATTGTGGTCCTACTCCCACTACACTAACAAAGGCCAACAGTGAGTTCGGACTTCAACTCTCACTGGATAATGGGTTACCCTCCTCTTCCCACCGCAGGTGGGACAGCTAGAGCACCCATTCTCACCTAGCAATGAGAAACCCCTGGGGAGGGTGTCCAATGGAGACAGAACAGAGACTGTGTATTTCTATAGCTGCCGCTTTAATGGGGCAGGGTCTTTTCTTCCACTGTAATAATAGTGTCTGACAATGGAAGCTAAAAGAGAATATTGAAATAAGATCCAGCATCTCATAACACAATAGCCCAAATACCCAGGTCTCAAATGACAATTACTCATCATGCCAAGAACCAGAAAAACCTCAACTTGAATGAGAAAAACAAAATGAAACAATAGACCTGAGCACCAAGACGACAGAGATGTTAAAATTAGCTGAAAAGTGTTCAAGGACAAGGAGTCACCATCAAAATACCTTTAACAATTACAAATGTGCTCCAAAACAAATCACAAATTAGAAAATGAGAGAGTGAGGTGGCTCAGCAGGTAAAGACACGTGCTGCCAAGCCTGGTGACCTGAGCCTGATCTCACAGGACCACATGGTGGAAGGAGAGCATTGATTTCTACAAGTTGACCTCTGACCTCCACATATACACCATAGAACACACACACACACACACACACAACACACCCCAATGTAATAATTTTTTTTTAAAAAAGGAAAATCATGGAAACTTTAGAACTGAAAATTATAAAACTCCAAATAAATTCCTCAATGGGTAAGATATAGTTATAGAAAAATAGAGGGACAGAACAAAAAATTGAAGACAGAAACACAGATGCTTTACAATTTGGAAAACTGACAAAAACAGGCAGGGGGCAATGAGAACAGCCTTAGGGACCTATGAGAATATTACAAAATATATGACACTATGTCCTTAGAGTTCTTAAAGCAAAAGAGAACAAGTTTTACAAAATATTATGTCTAAAGCAGGCAGACACACTTACTACTAGTCAGACACCATCAAAACTGGCTCTTACAAGAGTACAGAGCTGGGTAGTCCTAATGTTTGGGAGGCTGAGGTAGGAGAGTCACTTGAGCTCAGAAACTCAAAACCAGCTTGGACAACATAGTGAGAGATGTCCCCATCACCCACTCTCTACATAATAGAGCAGTGCCTTCAATGTTGAGTGGGAAAAATGATATGAACTGTCAAACTTTATACCCAAGTGTCTTAGTTAGGGTTTTACTGCTGTGAACAGACACCATGACCAAGGCAACTCTTATAAGAATAACATTTAACTGGGGCTGGCTTACAGGTTCAGAGGTTCTGTCCATTATCATCAAGGTGGGAACATGAAAGCATCCAGGCAGGGGTGGTGCAGGAGGAGCTGAGAGTTCTAGGTCTTCATCTGAAGGCTGCTAGTGGAAGACTAGCTTCCAGGCAGCTAGGATGAGGGTATTAAGTCCACACCTACAGTGACACACCTACTCCAACAAGGCCACACCTCCTTATAGTGCCACTCCGTGGGCCAAGCATATACAAACCATCACACCAAGTATCATGATAAAAATATTTGCAGATATGTAAAGTGAAACTTTACTTTCAATCAGTAAAGTCAATAAGAAGCAGCATTCATATGTCAATAGCAACTAACTTAAGGCCCACTTGACAGGGTGGAAACTATACCTGGTATATGAGACCTAGCCAGCTTCTCCACAATTATGAGGTCATGGACCTTAGAAAAGAATCTCCTGGGATGGAGAGATGGCTCAGCGATTAAGAGCACTGACTGCTCTTCCCAGAGGTTGTGAGTTCAATTCCCAGGTAATCACATGGTGGCTCACAGCTATCTGTAATGGGATCCAATGTCCTCTTCTGGTACAGCTACAGCATACTCATATAAATAATTCTTTTTTTTTAAAGAATCTTCCATCACCACTTTGTTAGACCAGCATAATTCTATACTCTACTCTAAATTTTATTCTTATAACCCTAGATAAACGTAGCTACCACCCTCATCCAAAGAAGTCTCTCTTTACAACCTCTGGGGACCTTCAGAGAAAACTACAAGTAGATATAATGCAGAAATCATGGGAATCCCAGCCCCACCAGACACACCATCATCACAGCCCCTGTATCTATGGTTCAGGGAACATTATGAACAGTGGGTGGAAAGATTGTAAGAACCAGAACACCAGGAAGTCTGATGTGGAACAGGTTCTCCTAGAAATAGCTGCATAAAACAGACTGAAAAAAAAAAAGGCAAGATCAATGAACATTTTAATGTAAACTGCATACAATTTCTCACTCCTAGACAGAAAACTACAGGCAACTAATGACTGGTTGGTGAAGAATTAACCATCCTCACGGATGAGCCCCCTTATTGCTTGTCTAATGTAGGGGGGCGAGCCTTCAATCCATGTACAAACAACAAAAGTAGACCCAGGAAGTTGCATTTACACATTTTATCCATATGTATACGTACATACATACATACATATATGTATGTATATAATAATGATAAAGAGAAAGGTTATCAGCTTGAGAGGTGGCATGGGAAGAGCTGGGAGGGACTAAAGGGAGGAAGAAAAGTAATGTGTCTCTAGTTCAATTAAAAACAATAATTATAAGAAGAAGAAAAGAAATCTACTTTTTATATAACCTTTCTGTGAAAGCTACTTGAAGATGTGTTCCATCAAAACAATGGGAGGGAAAAGCAACCAAAACCAAAACCCCGAGCTCTAATAAACAGTGGATATAACCATAGAAACAGTAAAAAGAAATTCTAAAATGATGATCCATATTTGAAAAAGGACTGAAAGGCTCTAGAAAGAAAGGTCTTCTGGGGAGGATAGGAGCAAAAGGCAGACTTTGTAGAGTATTTTTTAATGTAGATTTTTTTAATTTAATTTTTTTTCTTTTACTTTTTCACTTTACATCCCGCTCACTGCCTCCCTCCTGGTCACCTCCTCCCACAATCCTCCCCGTTCCTCTCAGAATTTTTAATGCAGTGAAGATTTTGAAAAGCAAAAGAAAACAAATGCACAATGAAGCAATAAGGTAGAAGAAGAAAATTAGAAACTAGGAAAAAGAAAACTTGCTACAAAGCAAAAAAATTATTAAAAGATTATTATTATTATTTTGATTTTAAGAGACAGGGTTTCTCTGTATAACCCTGGCTGTTCTGGAACTCACTTTGTAGACCAGGCTGGCCTTGAACTCAAGAAATCTGCCTGCCTCTGCCTCCCGAGTGCTGGGACCAAGGGTGTGCGCCACCATGCCTGGCTTATTAAAAGATTATTTAATCATATCAATAGGTGTTTATTGCTCTTCAATGTCTAGAATCATACTATAGATAAAACGCCAAAAAAGCACAAATAGCAATCATGACTATGGAGTAGAATTTAATCTACTGCCACCACTTTGCTAGGCCAGTTTTGACAATGTAAACGTACAGATGAGAAGATAAGATGTGGTGGTGGCAGCAGCCTGCCATAGAGCAGGAAGAGTTCGTATTCCAGCAAGTTTGAGGCCAGCATGGTTTGAGACACTATCTCAAAACACAACACAACACACACACACACACACACACACACACACAAATAAATAACAAAAATAAAAATCGCCACCAACAAAACAGGATGCCTTTAAGATGGAAGAGCAGGTAAAGGCTCTTGACATGCAGCTTGATAACTTGAGTGCAATCCCTGAAATCCACACAGAAGAAGGAGAGAACTAACTCCTAAAAATTGTCCTCTGCCTACACATGGGCTGTGTGGTATGTTTCCCCATGAATAATTCTTAAAAGTTTAGGCATCAAAATAGATAAATAGATAAATTCCAGAATTTGGAAGGTCAGTGGGAGTGCTGAAGGAAAAAATTTTTTTTGTTAACAAAGCCTTGATCAAGAAATATTGTCCCAATTCAGGTATGATGACACATGTTTGCAATCCCAGCACTTGAGAGATGGAGGCAAGAGGAATAGGGGTTTGAAGTCAGTTTCAGCTACATAGTAAGGTCAAAGTCAGCCTAGCTTATAAGAGACCCTGTCTTAAAACCATCAAACAACAAACATACAAATAACAAGGAGGAAAATACTCTCTCCAGTTCATAGAGAAACAAATTGTTACTTCACGTCAGAATGTTATCCAACAGTGAAATAAAATTATATTAGAAATAAAAATAAGAGTTTAACTAGATGTGAATAATCAAAGAATACTGATGGTCAAAAACCACCAATGTGTATTGTCTGAAATTGATTGTGTTTAAAAATGTCCACACAAGGTTCTGAAGAGATGGCTCAGTGGTTAAGAGTGCTTGCTACTCTTGCCCACCTGAGTTCAATTTCCAGCACCTTTATCAGGAGGCTTCCAGTTACCTGCAACTGTAGCTGCAGGGGATCCAGTGTCTCCTTCTGGCCTCCATGAGTACCTGCACACACATGTTTGTACACATAGAGACACACACACATACACATAAATAAAAAAGTATTGCTTTAAATTTTTCCTCATAGTATATTTCTTAGGTATAGCATTAGCAATCAGAAAAAAAAAACAAAAAACAAACCAAGAACAACAAATCCCTGAAATTAGCTACCAAAAGTGAGAGTTGGCAGGGCAGTGAACTGTTTCTTTCCATAGACCTTCTGTATGGAGTTGGGTTTTTGTTGTTTTTGTTTTGTTGTTATTGTTTTGTTTTGTTTTTGAGACAGGGTTTCTCTGTGTAGCTCTGGCCATCCTGGAACTCTCTCTGTAGACCAGGCTGGCCTTGAACTCCTAGAGATCTGCCTGCCTCTGCTTCCAGAGTGCTGGGATTAAAGGTGTGCGACAGCACCACTACCAGGTGCAGTACTTCATTTTAAATGAACATTTGATTTTAAAAAGAAAACAAACATTTTAAGAGCATAAAGGATACTCCTGCCCATAAACACACCTTCTATAGTGAGAATTCTGGAATTTTGGTTACTTTAAAAAACACAGAAATAGGGCCAGGCGGTGGTGGCACACACCTTTAACCCCAGCACTTAGGAAGCAGAGGCAGGCGGATTTCTGAGTTCGAGGCCAGCCTGGTCTACAGAGTGAGTTCCAGGACAGCCAGAGCTACACAGAGAAACCCTGTCTCAAAAACAAAAAGAAAACACAGAAATAGTATATGGTTTTGTTTTAATCCCAGGGGTGGTATATGAAAGTGCTTTGAATTGTCCACAGCAGCTGCCTATGATTTGCCTCGTGTTCTAGCAGAGTTGTGGTTTGGCTAGCAGCAGACATTTACGGTGATTGTGTGACGTTTGGAATTCTGGAAATGTTTCAGAGGGTATATAAATGATAAAACCTCCTATTGGCTGAATCAGTGGTTGCTGGTCATTCATTGGGGTTGGCTGCAGTTTATTAGTAGTTATGCTCAAAGACAAAACAAGAGAAACTGTACTCAGAGATCTCTCTCTCTCTCCCCCTCATCCTTCTTTTTCTTCTATACAGTGATAGGGGGTGAAACTGAGGGCATAAAGAATGGGGGAAAGAACACATAAAATAGAAAGGTCAGCTACACCCTTCCTACCAGATTCCTTGTCCCTCTGGACTTCTTCATGTAATAGTTTGGAAAGCATTGTAGTCTCTCTGTCTTAAAAACAGACTCTGCTAGAGTGAAATTTGGTTTATACAATTTGTTAGCTCAAAAGTGCCATTTTTACTGGTATCTTCTTACTTTACTCTTGAGCTCACAAAGCCCTTTCTCATCGCCAACAGCTAGAATCCTCTCTATTCTTAAACTCAACTGAGTTCTACCTTCTGGGGGAAAAAAAGAATTTTGGCCTCTAAGCAGAACAACTTTCTCACACGAGTCTTTATTCATGAATATGACACTCAAGTACACTTACTTACATAACATTATACAGCCCAGTCTTCTTTAACACACTAGCTGTGGTGGTGAGATTCCTAATGTCCCAGTCTGTCATTTTCCTGTTTCAGCTTCCCATTGTTCTTAAGATCAAAGCTAAGGCTGATTACATGGCATCCATCAGTTTTACCACTGCATGGACCAATGCTAACTACTCCTCTCTGAAACTTGCATACTTTCACATTCTTTGCTTATGCAACGCCTCATAATGTTCTTTTGTCCCTTCCCCAATAGCAAACAGCAACTCCTCTTTCAAGACTCAGTTGAAGTACACCCTCTTCTATAAAGATGTTACTGAGCAATTCCTCCAACCCACCATATTCCAGGGAGAACCACCCAGTGCTTTCTATATGCTCAGTTTGCTCCATCTAGACTTCTGTTATATCATCTGCTACATTTAGTCCACTTCTCTGAGTCACTACTTCAAACGTGATTTCTGGAGGGTGGAGAACTCACTCTAGGTGAGGGTCTGATATGCTTGTAGAGCAGATGAATTGGAAACTAGTGTGAGTGGATGCAGGAAAGGAAAACCAAGTAAACGCTCATCTAGATGCATAGACTAACAAGTAAAAAATGCATCAGGCAATTTAGAAAAAGAAATCAACAAGTAAATGACTGATAAGTACATGAGAGAATGAAGGCATGAGGGAAAGAATGAATTCTCACCTCTGTGTGTCTTGCATCAAATTCACCAGGAAGAATTCCCCACTCTTCACACGTCTAATTTGTGCATGTGTTAACCTCTTCTAAATGAAACACAGACACACTCGGATCAGTGATGGGCATTTAAGCACCCACAGGGAGATGAAACAGGAAGGACTTCACAAGCAAACTTGAAAATGGCTTATGATCCGAAGCAGCTCTAGAGCCTGCCTTATCTGTCACCCCCTCAGCTGCAGGCATCTGTTGCTCCTTTCTCTAGTGCCTCCCAAAATGGTGACTCAACTACTTTCTGGCTGTATTTATACTCCTCCTACTGTTCCTGACTAACTTCTTTCATTTCCCTTGTCTCTAGCCCATGGCTTTTGCTGCCTCCTGCTTCTAGGACTTTCAGCTTCTGCTGCTTTTAGCCATGGGTTCTCTTGGAGCTTTCACTGGTCTGGTGACCCCCACTGCTTCTCCTAGCAATGCCCCTCCCATTACCTTGTACTGCATGGCTCAAGCTACCTAGTGGCTCTTCTTGCCGGCTCATTACTTCTGCTGTCTTGTGGAGCTTGCATATGTATTCAAGCCTTCTGCTGCTTCATGAATTTTACATAATCAGTTTGTCTTATGGCTCCTGCTACATCATGGCTACTATTGCTTTATGGCTTTGGTATCCATTTGGTTCTCAGTGCCTTGCTGCTTGATGGCTTCTGCTACTTTGTGGCCAGCCCTATGAACTCATGGTACAAATATCTCACAACTTAAGGATTTTGAAAAGATCTTTTATGTTATGTATAAGTGCCTGCATGTAAATATGTGCACCACATATGTTCCTGGCGTCCACAGAGGCCAGAAGAGGGCATCAGATCCTTTGGAACTGAAAATACAGACTGTTACATGGATACTGAGACCCAAATCTGGGTCCTTGAAAGAGGCAGCAAGTGCTCTTAAGTGTTGAGACATCTTTCCAGTCCAATTATTTATGATTTCTACAGTTTTGCTGTTGCCAGGTAATATCTGGGCTCACTGAATTCTTATTGCTCTCTTATTTTGGCTACCATAGGTTCAACTTCTCTGAAATACCTATTTTATATATTTGCCATTAGATATGCCACTGGCATAAGATGGAATCCCTACCCCAGTCCACCCAAGAGGACCCTAACCAGCCCAGAAATCTGCTTCCTTGGTCTAGATGCTATGCAATCTAGTCATCTGTGGTCAGGCCTGTGAAGTCATGTGGTAGAGTGTAACAACTTACATTAGAGAAACCCCTTGGAAGGGGCAAGGCAAGATTTTTTGATAATTTTCAAAAGGAGGTAGTATAACTGGCAAGCATTTTTGCTTTTCCTATTTATCCATCAACTTTTAAAGCTCCATTTCTACCTGTCCTGATTAGAACCCAGAGTTCCATTTATGGCTCCAATACTTCCTAGCAGTAAGACCACTGGGAAGTTAATTTCACTCCAAGGACCTTAGGAAATGAAGAGTCTCTGAGTTCCTTTATAGATTTGACCTACTGGGCATCTCTTTATATGTTACTGAATAGAGGATACATTTTATCTGGGGAAAAAAACCCTCAAAAATATTGTAAGGCTGGAAAGAGGGAGTTGGAGCCCCAGCTTAGAAGAGTCTCAATGCACACAGGAAGTGCTCAGACAAAATTTATCGAACTGGCTGGATGAATCAGTGACTGGGGGGCGGTGTGTGTACAGGGGAACTATACAGTACACAGAGTGCTTAACTTGAGGGGTGAGTTCCAGGTGCTGAGGAGGCTAGAAGAGGATTCTGATTGAGAGATAGATGAAGAAAAGGACAACTGGTGTAGGATAGGAATATGACTAGTCGTTGTTATCCTTAGTCACCAACCACATCCAATACTCAAGTCATCAAAGTACATCTTTTTTAAAACTTAATTTGATATATATATAGGTGTTTTGCCTGCATGTGTCTATGCAACACATGCTTGCATGGTGCTCCCAGAGGCCAGAAAAGGGCCTTGGATCCCATGAAACCAGAATTACAGACGATTTTAGGGACTATGTGGGTACTGGGAATCAAGCCCTCAACCTCTGGAAGGGCAGCCAGTGCTCTTAGCTACAGAGCCCTTGGGTTCATCTTTGTAGTTCATCTTATCATATTCAATCCATTTTGACTGTCTTTGTCTATAGTAGACAGTCTGGTCTTTTCACAGTTCCTAGTCTTCATCTCCATCCTCTTCACAAATGTACTCATCCATACATTCCTCGGCTTGAAAGCTTACCAGGTGACTTTTGTATCAGACACTGTGCTTTGTGCAGGGACTACGATAGTAAATAAGCTATCTCTAGCTGGCTTGCCCTTGTGGTTTGGTGTATTTGCTTGAGACAGAGTAAGAAGCCTTATTAGCTGGCTGAACGGGAAACTGCAGCCACAGGTGTACAGAACATGAACAACCCGATTCATCGCCCCCCCCTGCCCCCCAGGCTGTCGTGGCTCTTTGAGTCTGGAGTATTCTCTGCTTAAAGCTGGTTTCATAGTCGCCCCCTCCCACCCCAGTCTTCAAGCTGTGATCCCCAAGTCCGCAGGAACTAGTAATTTTTCAAGTAAGCACTTGAGGCTGAGGGCTTAGCCCACATGTGGAAATGGAAGGTTTGGAAGTTGGAACCCATAGATGTTTCTTGGGTACAGCAAATATGCAAACTACAATGTCCCCTAAGCTCAAAACTCTACCCAGACATTTAAAACTCTGTTTGATGGGCTGAGGAGATGGCAAAGCAGTTAAGAGCACTGTCTGCTCTTCTAGAGGACCTAGGTTTGATCTCCAGCATCTACACCGTGGCTTATAACTCCAGTCCTAGGGAATCCAACGTCCTCTTCTGACTTCTGTGGGCACCAGGTATGTACATGTGTATAGGCAGGTAAAACACTTATACACACAAGATAAAAATTAGTATCAATTTTTTTTCTAAAAAATCATTTGGTTGCTGATTACTTCAAGCATTTCTTGTTGCTTCCCCTCTGCAACCCTTATGCTTCAGTGTAAAATGCTGTCTCTGGCCTTCAGATCTTCATACACACTATTGCCACCACCTGGAGTCTCCTTTTACTGGAACAAGTGAATTCCTATCCAAGTCTCAGTTCAGCATCACCTTCTGCCTCCCCCAGGACGGGAAAATGTCTTCCTTGAATCTGTTAAGATCCTTTCTATGCTTTTGACAAAGCTGACTACCTGGGATGCTTATGAATTGGCTTCCAAATACAATGACTTAACTACTCAAAGGCAGGATAAATATTTGACTCATCTCTATATTCTAGCTGTGCATAACTAAGATTTCCAGAATGAAGTGTCCAATTAAAGGAAGACACTAGTGTGAAAAGTACTCACCTCCTTAGATTGTTAATCGGGCCAACCTAGCTCCGCCTAAGAAATGGGGATTCTCCTTGGACTCAGCTTGCTTAGAAACACACCATGGTGTCTATCAGAAAGCAGTGAGCAAGAAGCAGGGAGAGCTAAGTGGAAGTGTAGGCTCTGTCACTCATCCATTTGAATCTCACCTCCTGAGCCTGACTTTGAAGCTTCTTTGAAGTACTTGTGTTCCACTGTGCCAGGGCATGGTCTAAGGCATGTCATGTAATCCTTTCTACCCCATAACATAGAGGGTTAGTTATCTGGGTTATTACCCACACCTACTGAATCACATTTCCAGAGGTGGGACCAGAGCAATTTATTTTTGAAAAGCTCCACATCCTTTGAAATGTGGGGGTGTGGGAGGTAACTGCTGATTTTCATTATAAGCCCTTCTGTACTATTTTAATTTTTACCTGTGTATATATTGCTTTTATCTTTAAGGGGGGGGGGGTGGACTTCACAAGTGATTCTTATGTATATAGCCAAGGCTGTTAATCACCTCTGTAATGGAAAAGCACTGGAGTGGATTAAAGAAAAACAAACCTGGGTTCAAACTCAAGTGTTTTCCGGGACAATTTTCTCATCTCTAAAGCACAGAGACTATCTTTAAGAATCTGGGATAGGACCAGCAGTGCTGGCACATGCTTTTCATCCCAGCACTCCAGAGGCAGAGGCAGAGGCAGAGGCAGAGGCAGATGGATCTTGAGGCCAGCCTGGTCTAGTGAGTTCCACAATAGCCAGGGCTACGCAAAGAGACCCTGTCTCAGAAAACAAAACAAATGTGGGATGTGTAGAAAGAATGGCCCAGTGAGAGCACTTGCACCTCTTACAAAGCAGCTGGGTTCTGGTCTCAGCATCCGTGGAGTGGCTTACAATCATCCGGTCTGTAACTCCAGTTCCAAAGGATCGGATGCTCTCTGGGCATACACACAGAACACAGACATACATGTAGGCAAAAAACACTCATAGACATAAACTAAAAATCAAAAAATATTTTAAAGTGGTCATAATAATAGATATGTCAGTCAAACTGCTTCAAATACATTCCACATTATCTTCCTCCTTAGGGCTGCAAGTAGGCACTTTATCATCTTTTAAAAAATGAAGAAACTGAGGCTCCTAAGGAACTTGTCCAAGTTTCTATAGCTAGGATTAGAACTGAGTCTAATCCTCAAACTCTGGCAGCATTTGCCAAATGATGGCACCAGCCAAGGGTGGTATGTGTCTTTGGGTGAACATAAACTTGCTCAGTCATGCCTTTTAACATGTATTAAAAAACACAACTATCACATTAAACCTGTGATTTTATAGGTATTGCTACTTGAGATGAAATATGTAGATAGTTAGACCTCAGATCACTTCAAGAAAAATATTGAGTGAACAGTGCTGGAGGGCAGACTAGAAATGTCTACTAGAAACAAATATAGAGATAGCCTATGTTGCCATAATTCCCTTTCTGGGAATCCACACAAAGATACATACTGAAAAACTATGATATGGTACAGCAATGCTCCTATGCAGTATTTTGTAATAGCAAAAACTGAAGTCACAATAGTAGAGAAATGGGTAAATCAGATGTGGCCATCACAGGATGGCAATCTGCACAGCATTTTAGAGACACTGATCTATACTATACAACTCTCAAAAACATCAATAGGCAAAGAAAGCAAATTGGTACAATTCAAAGTACCCTTTTCAATAGAGACAAGATTTATGTAAAATATACCACTGAGCAGCCAGTCCTGATGAAACGTTACCCTCTTGCCTCAGATTCCCAAGGGCTGGAATGTAAGATATGTGTCTTTGGGGCTGGGGAGATGGGTCACGGGTTAAGAGCACTTACTTCCGGAGTACTAGAGTTCTGTTTCCAGCACCCATGTTGGGTAGCTCATTAACTGTCTGTAACTCCAGCTCCAGGGGATCTGATGCATACATATATTATACATGCACCACAATACAAATAAAAATAATACAAGCAGAAATCTGAAAATAAAGGTGTGTGGCACAATGTCCAGTCTGACTTAATTTCTAAAACCAAACAAAAGCAGAGGTTAAAGCCATCACACCAGGCTATAGCTAATGAGCTTAATTCTCAACCACACCTTAATATGCTAGACTGACAAGTGGCCTAGGCTTAGTTCCTGACAACCCAGATTGGGGCCCAAGCACATAGTTATCATACACAATTGAAGCTAGAGGATTCCTCAGGCTCTATTTATTAGATAAACCCTATCTGTGTCCCGGCTCTTTCCCAGTAACCAAAACATCCAGCACCTCCCAGAGGTGGCCAATCCTTCTATCCCTTGCAAGGGTCAGAAGCCCTTCCAGACCCAGGAACAAGACTTGTATTTAAAAGGGCTAGCATCGAGTGGTGCTCCATACATAGATAAGGTTTTAATGAGAGCATGATATCATTAGATCCTATGAGGAAGGCAAATGTTAGCTCCATCTTATAAATGAGGGAATCAAGACAAAGAAAGGTCAAATGGTTTGTTCAGCAACAAACCATTAAGCGTTAAGTAAAAGCAGATCCATAACTGTCTCTCCCCAGAGCACCCTCTACTCTTAGTCCCTGACTAATCTTACCAATTTTTCAAGGTCTGGCTCAAATGTGAGTTTTCCCACAAAGCATGAAAATGATAATCCTCTTATCAAGGTATTTGTGACATCTGGCTAATCAGGGTAATTTACAAACCGAGCCCATTTCCTTACCAGAAAGACATGGTCCCTGACTAAACCCAGCATTTCCACATAGAGCCAGACAAATAAAAGGTGTCCATTATGTGTCTGATGAACACACAGATGAATGAGTACATGACAGAGGAAATGAGGGCAGTTTAGTGACTGCCACTCCTATGAGTACTTTTGCTTATCTGATGTACAGCTATTCTGTATTCCCTTGGAATCAAATTTAGATTAGGCTCCTTTAAAACCAATCTCCAATATTTATTTTGCAAACAAACTAACATGCACACAAGCATAAGGGGGCATGGTGTCAGGCGATCCATGATATGGGGTGATGAGATCCAGGAGAGAAGATGGACACAAGGGCAGATGAGGGATCCAGACAAGAAGATAAGAGTTCCTGCTATTGTTCATTGGGGTTGGGGTTGGCATCTGGGTACTTGGTGAGGTCGAAAGTCAGGACTTTGCTGATCACACAGTCCCCTTGCTGAAGGAGAGAGAGAGAGAGAGAGAGAAAGAAAAAAAAAAACGGTCAGGGGAGAATTAAGAAAGGTATACAGCCTAGGACTAGGGGCTGAAAAACGACTTCCCTACATATCTGCTCAAAGGCCAGACAATGGTTCTTTCTGGATGAGAGAAAGCATTCAATCCCATGTGCCTTCTTTCTTTGCACTTTTTTCCTGTCTTCACTGTCTGGCTGTCTCTTCCAGGATGGGCTGGCTAAACATTCAGGGCAGGCTCCACCAAGCCCAGATGACTGCTCAGAACCTGATCCTCTACACCCCTTTACCCTTTGCCCCTCCACTGTAGCCCAGCCCATTGTACCTCAGGATAGACTCCAATGAGGCTCTCAGCCTTGGTGTAGAATTCCTCCTTGAGAGAGATAACAATGGCTTGGAAGTTGCAAGTTGACTGTTCCTTGATGTAATTTGCCACCTGTGGGAGGAGTATTTATCTTGGCTCAAGACTCAACACTTCCATTTTCTAGTCTAAGTAAGCAGGTGGGAGTAGGGAGTAAGAGAGACTAGGAAAAGGCTACTGATTATCAAAGGAGGGTGACCCAATCCTCCTGGTACATAGAATAGGCAGCAGTAATAGCTAGGGCACAATCAGGAATGACTCCTTGAAACCCAGTCCCAACTTGGGGTCTTCCCTCCCAGGCTTCACCTTTCTTTAACCTACCTTGCCAATGTTGGTGTTATCCAAGGCAGCGTCAATCTCATCCAGGACGAAGAAGGGGGCTGGCTTGTAGCTGGGAGGTAATAAATAAGTGAGCTAATATTGAGAAATGAGGACAGCAAGAAGAGTAGGCCAGCCCCACAGTCGGAATAGGCCAAATACATTCAGAGCCTAAATAACCCAGGTCTCTGAATTCCCTCATTTGCATGTGGCTCTGGGTACCACTATACCCCTAAGACCATGAAAAATAGGGTGTTTTTGTTTTTGTTTTTACAGGAACTGTTCTTAATAAGCAAGTGATCTGAGGGTCTACTATGTCCCATCATACAGCATGATGACACGCCTCCTTGACTTCAGACATGCTGCAGGTTCAGCATAGAATGCTTACTTGGTTTCTTGGTAAACTTTTCTTTTAAAAAATATTTTATGTGTATGAGTACTTTTCTTGAATGTATACATGTGCACCATGTGCATGTCTGATGCCTACAGAAGTCAGATGAGGGCACTGTACCCCCGAAACTAAAGTTATGGATGTTTCTAAGCAACAAGCACTCTTCTTAACCACTGAGCCACCTCTCCCGTCCCCATCACTACTCATGCTTTTTCCCTGCCCATCATACACTTTTATGTATGCACACCCTCCACACTACTGTCTGGGTATGTGTCTGGCTTCCTCTAGTCTGTGGGCTCCTTTGACCAGAGACCATGTCTGACTCATCTGTCCCTAAGCTCCCAATAGGGTCTGTACAGAGAAGCACTCGAAATGCTCATGAATTAATGCTTTATAATCAAACATTAAGTTGTAGGGAGTCATATCTAAGCACTACTGGCCTGGGGCAGGGGTTGTCAAGGTATGCCAGAGGTCAAAGAGGGTTTCCCAGAGGAAGGGAAGGAGAATGAAGAGGTATGTCAAGCTGATATGTATAGAAAGAGCTTACTAGCCAGCAACCATGTGAGGAAAAGCCTAGAAGTGGAACTAAATACATGCAGGGACGAGGATAGGCTGAGTGGATGAGGGCAGATGGAGAAAACCCCAAGGCCAATAGTGATGTGCTGTAGTAGCTAGGGAAAAGGGTATCTAGAACTAAACACCTTCACCTATGCAGGTCTCTGAATATCCCTGGGCCCCAGAGCCTCGGGTTGCCTCAGCTGTCTCTCCACATTATGAGGCAAAGCCTTACCTATGGATGGCAAAAAGCAAGGCCAGAGCTGCAACTGTCTTCTCCCCGCCTGACAAATTGTCCATAGGCCGGAAACGTTTGCCAGGAGCTACACAGTTGTAGTTGATGCCATCCAAATAGGGCTCTTCAGGATTCTCAGGGCCCAAGAATGCCTAGGGGAAGAGAGAGTAGGGTGAGGACCCGCAAGCATGAATGAGCATGGTTATGGGAAGAGGGAAGAACAACTAAGAATGGTAGGAGCTGGTTGCAGAAGGGGTTTCAGTCTACCTGGGCACTGCTGTTACGGGACAGAGCCTTATAGATCTCATCAATGTTGGTAGCCACAGATTCAAAACAAGCATTGAATCGGTCGAAGCGCTCCTTCTTTATCTGTTCAAATGCCTGCTTGGCCTTCTTTGCTCGCTTTCGTGCTGCTTCAAACTCTGCCAGAAAAAAAGAGCAGATGATAATCTCTCAGTGCCCTGGGTTCTGCCAGGGTTGACAACCACACCTGCCAAGAATGACCTGTAAAGCCTGTAAATAAAATTTCTAGTGATAACCTACAAAGGGAGAGAAATGCCTGAAGAGGGCCTTACAAGGATCAGTATTCGGTGAGTTGGCTACCATGTAGTCTAGGCAGGCACACAAACATAGATTCCTCCATGGGTTCTACCAGCTACCAGCTTTCTTGACACCATCGTTTGCTCTGTAGCAAGCAAGTAGATAACCCCCACTGTTTAGGGCATCTAACAATTTTAAGTACAAAATTATGTAAAAACAGGAGCTGGTATGATATAGCAGTATACCCTTATCATACCTTCGGTCTTCTGTTCTCATCTGAGGCTCAGAAAGAAATGCCAGGCTTACCATCTGAGGTCTCCTGGAACTTGTCTCGGACACTTTCCAGCTTTTCCATGGCCTTCATGTTAGGGGCAGCAATCCGCTGAAGCACACTCTGCTGCTCATTCAGCTTTTGCTGGAGTGTGTTCATTTCTTGCTTGATTTCTTCCTCCGCCTGTGCATCCTGTAACCCCACACCCAGCAATAGTAAGGAGCACCTGAGCCTGAGTCCAGGCCACCTGAGAGATGAATGGTGCTTGGGGATCTGCTCCTAAGCAGAAGGCAAATTCTTCTCCAGCTTGGCATCTTTCACAAAATCTAGCTTGATTTGACTGTTCCAACTGTCACTGGAAATTGTAGGTGAATGTGGCTTTGTCACCTATAGTTCTTCCTTCAGATCCTGCCAACCTATGTGTCTCCAGAGGAACAGCTGATAGTTGCCCTCTCTGGCTTTTAGCCCAAGCCATGAGCCAGCATCACCCCACAGTAACCTAAAGCCCTACACAAATTGCTCTGGCTTCCACTTACAGATCCACGATAACTAAGGCAATACAAGCTTTTCTCTTAAATCATTGTATTTGAGCAAATTCCACTCAGTTTTGGTTTAGGGCGCCTTATAGCTACTGTAAATACATGTTTGAACTTAAGCCTCACTGCCACTTTTAACTTAAATGAATATCCACCAAGAGTAGTTCCTGTATTCACAGAATTTAGGACACTAACATAGAAACACAGCTAAGTAAATAATCAGAATAATGCAAGATGAATGTGAAGACAGTGACAAGCAGTGTTGAATCAGCACACAAGAAGGGAACCTGACTCAAGACTGTGGTGAGGGAAAGCTTCTGGGCGTGTGTGCAAGCGAAAGCCTACAGGATGAACAGCAGAAGAGGAAAGAGGAGATGTAGTTTTATACATGACCAATAACATCACAGGCAAAAGCTGAGGTGGAAGTTCCTCATAAGTTAGTCACTGAATGAGAAGCAATTCGGGAATAATCAACTTTAGAAGTCAAAAAACCTTTTTAAAAAATCAATATGGAACTACTAACAATGTGTGTGTCTACATGATCATGTTCATGATTTCACAGAAATATGCTGGGGAAAGCACAAAGAGAAGAAACTAGATAGACAAGCGAAGGACAGAGTACAAAAGGCCTTACAAACATAAATTTTTATCTCAACGGAGACCAATGTGATTTAAAGAGCAAGGACACAGATATACTTACATTTTAGAAAACCCTTTTGGAAACAGAGAAGACCCTTGGTATCCCTGGAGGCTAGAAGACAGCAGTAACTGTCTTAGAACCAAAGATTAGATAGCTGTGAGCCATCATATGGGTGTTAGCAACTGAACCTGGGTCTACTGCAAGCACTCTAATATGCTATAAAATCTAAATGAAGTGGTTCATTTCTAAATGCACATGATCCATAACGAAGAATGAGACTAACACAATAAATAAAGTCCACAGAGAGAAAAGCCCAGGACCAGATGAACTCAGCACTGAGTACTATCAAACTAACTTAACTTCTTTCTTTCTTTCTTTCTTTCTTTCTTTCTTTCTTTCTTTCTTTCTTTCTTTCCTTCTTTCCTTCTTTCTTTCTCCCTCCCCCCTCCTCTTTCTACCTACCTATCTACACATGCACACAATCCATAATGAACAATGAGACTAACACAATAACTAAAAGTCCACAGAGACAAGCCCAGGATCAGATGAACTCAACACTGAGTTCTAGCAAACTTCTATCTATCTATCCACACATGCACACAATCCATAATGAACAACAAGATTAACACAATAACTAAAAGTCTACATTGACAAGCCCAGGACCAGTTGAACTCAACACTGAGGTTCTATCAAACTTCATCCACCCACCCATCCATCCATTCATCTATCCATCCATCCCAAAACAAGATATCTCTAACAGCCCTGGCTGTCCTTGAATTCACAGAGATCCACCTGCCTCTGCCTCCCAAATTCTGGAATTAAAACACCATCATGCCTGGCAAACTTTAAAGGAAAATCTAATATCAATATTTGTTAAACTGCTCCATGAAGTAAAAAGGAAAGGAACATAACCAATTCCACTCTTTGAAGCCAGCATTACCCTAATGTCCAAATCAGTTAAAGACATGATGACAAAAGGAAGCTATAGACCTAGTGTTCCCAATGAACACAGAAACAGAAAATTTCTGGAAAATACTAAGTGAATTCAAGAACACATCATGATTGCATATCATGACCAAGTGGGTTTCATCCCAAAGATGTAATCGTGAACTCACAACTATGAGATCATCTGCACAGAGCCACGTAAGACAGTCCCTGTCAATAAGTGATGGAAGAAAAGGATGCTTGGTGCTCATGGGGTCATCCCACTTACTGCTTACTGAATTTCTGACAGAGGCGAAATCACCTACTCCAGTATGTACCCAGGGCTGAGACCACAAAGCTCCAACAGGTAGCCCCAAATCTGTGTTCATTTGGATAACCCCAGTTAAAAACACTAAGTCACAAAACAAGTAGACATAAACATAAGAAAGAGATTCATACTGAAGTGGGGTGGGTAGAACAGAGGCAGTAGAGATGGGAGAGGGTGTGAGTGATAAGTATACATTATGTACATGTGTGGAATTGTAAGATAACATTTACTTACTAAAACCCAAGAATAACTAAAACATATGCAAACCAATAAATGTAATTTGCCAAAGTAATGTTTTTGACTTACTTTTAGATATTTTATTAATTCTTTGAGAATCTCATACATGCATACCATGTATCTTGATCATATTCAACCCCTCCTTCTAATTCCTCCTAGATCTGAACCTGTGGGTCACATCCTCTTTGGGGATTGAACAACACTTTCATGGGGTCACTTAAGACCAGTGAAAAACACACATACTTATAATTTCATAGCAATAGCAAAATTACAGTTACAAAATAGCAACAAAAATAATTTTATAGTCAGGGGTCACTACAACATGAGGAACTGTATTAAAGGGTTGTAGCATTAGGAAAGTTGAGAACTAGTGTCCTAGATCTACTTCCATTCCTTCATCCCTCAACTTCCTGACCTCTTTTGTAAATTCATTTAAATTCTTTCATACAATATATTTTATTCATACTCTTTCCCCTCCCCCCCCAACTTCTTCCTATCCACCCAACTCTCATACACTAATGAGTCTGAGTAATGGTCTACCTTTCAAATTTATGCTTAAAGAAAACGTCCTCAGAATTTATCACCCCTATTAGCTCTTCAGCTAGGTGTGAGGGCTCCTGGGTGTGCCCTCCAATTTCATGCTGGATTTTGTTTTGCCGTTTTAAAAATTATGTGTATGTACCTGTGTATGAGTTTGTACACATGAATGCTGGTGCCAAGTGGAGGACAAAGATGTCGGATCCCCCGAAGCTGGTATTATAGATAGTTATAAGCTGCCTGAAATGGGTGCCAGGAATCAGAACTCAGGTCCTCAGCATGAGCAGTACTTGCTTTTGACCATGCTAGAAAATTGACTGGCTTGCAGTTATACAGAAGAACCACATCCACTGTGTGTGCCTTGTATGCATGTGTATGTAAATGCAGGAACCCAGGAAAGCTAAAAGTGTCAGATCTCCCTGCAGCTGAAATTATAGACTCGTAAGCCACCCAACACAGGTGCTGGAAACCACACTTTGTCCTCCTGCAAGAACGTAAGCATTGCTGAACCATCCTTCTAGTCATCCATATAAACAATCTTAAGGACAGAAATATGTAGCCATCTCTATATACTATACAGATACAGAAAAGGTATTGACCACAGTTCAACATGACCTCAAGATCAAAGTCCTGGAGAAATAAATAAATGAAACATACCTCAAAACAATAAATAATATATATGACAAACATATGGCCACATTATAATAAATAATGAAAACCTAAAATTATTTCCTCTAAATTTTGCAGTGACACATGGAAGTCAGCTCTCAACATTCTTACCCAATATTGTGCAGAAAGTCTTGCTAGAACAGTAAGGTAAGAGAAAGCTATAAAAAGGATTTAAAAAAAAAAATCAAACAAGTGAAATTACTCAATATTTGCAGAAAATATGATCTTGTAATTGACTGCTTATATTCTACTAGAAAACTTTTACATTCAATAAACACTTTTAGTAATGTTACAAGATACAAAATCAACATTCAAAAATTAGTAGCTCTCATATATACATACCAACAACAAGCTTTCTGAGACAGAAATTAGGAAAACCATTCCATGCACAATAACTGCCCCCAAAATAAAGTACTGCGGAATAAGGATGTAAAGACCTAGACAATGAAAAGATTAAGGCACTTAAAGAAGACACCAAACAACAGAGAGACTTTCTAAGCCTCTGACAAGCAGAATTTATGTGCAAAAATGGCTTTTATTATTAAAAATAATCTACAGATTCAATGCAATTCCCATCAAAATTCCAATGGCATTCTTCACAGAACTAGAAAAAAATCTAAAAATCAATATAAAAGCACAAAAGACAACATACAGCCTAAGCAGTCCTTAGTGGAAGGAACACTGCTGAAGGTATTAGAATGTATGACTTACAATCATAGTTCACCCCTAGTTAAGGAGCAGTTGATAGCTGCTGGGAGAGAGGGAGTCAGTTTTCTCTAAGGGTGTGGCTCCTAGTAGGCTGATCATACTGTAGTAAAGGGCCACAAATCCAAGAACATCTAGGCAGCACTGACTTTATTTGCTGGGGTTATAAAAAAGGAGGAAGAAGAAGATGACACCAAGTTTGGTGGGTAGGGAAAGAAGGTGGGACCTGAGAAGACTGAGGACAGGGGTAAATATGACAAAAACATACTACATACATTTTTCAAAGAATTAAGAAAAAAGGGATATCACTGGGCAATAAAAACAAACTACATGTTGGCACAAGACAAACAGGTAGCCCAAAAGAGCCAAGACAGAAGACTCAGAAATAAACTCACTTCTATGGTCACCTAATTTTGACAAAAGCATCAAAAATACATGCCGAAAAATGTATCTCTCATCCTAAACAAAAATCATTTCAAATCATATGAAAAGACTTACTTTAAAACCCCAAACTCTGAAAATGTTACAGGAAGATATAAAGAACACGCTTGAAGTTACAGATATAAGCAAGAACTTTCTATACAGGAGTGAAATAACAGAATATAGTCCTAAGAATCAACAAATGGGACATGAAACTAAAAAACCTTCTGCACAGCCAGAGAAACCAACAGCAGAAGAAAAAGCCTACATACAGAACGGGAGTTGTGTATGTCTTTGCCAGTTAAGCCCCAGACAGGGGATTGAGATCTAGAATATATAATTACAAAAAGTAAAACACCTGAGCCACAAAACTACCAGTCAATAAAAGAGTTAATGCAATAAACAGATTAATTCTCAAAAGAAGAAACACAATGGCCAGAAAATATTTCAAAAGGCCCAGCAGATGCTCAGTGGATAGGGGCACTTGTCACCAAACTGGAGTTCAAAGTCCAGATCCTACAAGGTAAAGGTGAGAACTAACTCTAGGAGGTTGTCTTCCGACCTCCACACATCAGTGTATGCACACATAATTAAAAAACAAAGATAATAGATTATGATCAAGAACAAATAACAAATGCTGGTGAGGCTGTAGGAAAAAGCACTTTATTCACTTTTACTAGGAAAGTAATTACTGCCATTAAAGAAATCGGTATGGCTCCTCAAAAAATTAAAGCTATCTGGGCGTGGTGAGGTGCACCTCTAATTCTAGTACTTGGGAGACAGATGGGAGAAGATATCCATGAGTTTGAGGCCAGCTTGGTCTACATAATGAGCTCCAATAAATCCACACATAGAGACTCTATCTCAAACCATCACCCCCTCAAAATAAACAAAAACATAAATATAGAGCTAACATATGACCCAAACTCTTGGGCATACATTCAAAGGACTCTAGATCCTGACACACTCATGCTCACTGTTGCACTATTCACAACTGCAGGGGAATGGAGCCAGACTAGACGTCCTTAAGCAGAAGAATGGATAATGAAAATGTTGAATGCATCAATAATAGTTTTATTCAGCTGTTATGAAAAACGAAATGGGGAAATTTTCAGGAAAATGGATGGAAGTGGAAAGTATATTGAGGTGGCCCAGTCTCAGACAAAGATTCCATGTTTCCTCTCATTTTCAGTGTTTATACATGTGTTAATAAGGGTTTGGGAAAGTAGTATAGACTGTAAAACTAGATAGGAGACCACAAAAGGTATTAAGAAAAGAAGTGCATGCAGGGGTGGGGGTGTAATGTGATATCAAAGTGAGGGTGGGAGGGCACAAGGGAGGAAGGAGAGGGAGAGAACGGGGGTGGGGGAGAAAGACACCCCAAATTTTGTTAGAGAAATGCCATAATGGAAAAAAAAAACTACACTGAAAAGTCACAGACATATTTAACAATAAAGAACTTAAGAAACAGAGAGAGAGAGAGAGAGAGAGAGAGAGAGAGAGAAAGCAAGCAAGCTCTGTTTGAAGAACACTACAAATTGCTATGGAATAGTCTGTAGAATAGGCTTTCAAATGAAAATGAAAAGTAAGAATAGTTTACTATTATCTAAAAGGAGAATATGAATGTTATTGCACGTAGACATATTTGTATTTTAAAACCGCAACAAAAGGGCAATGTAAAAACTAATTAAAGAGTGACCTACTGATGAAGAGAAGGAAACAGAAATAGAAGCCAAAACTCTCTTCATGTACCCTGTTTTTATACTTTTGATTTTAGAACCTTATGATGCTGCTTGGTTATAAAACAAAACTAAACAGACATATGAGAAAGGTTAGGTTAAAAAAATTATTGGGGAACAAAATGTTCACAAGATGACAAAGGAACCACTCTGAAAATTCCTTGCTAATTAATGACAAAACAAAAGTGTATGCTTAGCAATGAGGAGCCTGGCAATTGACACTTAAACAGCATCATTAGTTAATAATGATAGGATGAACCTCATGGTGAAATACAATATAAACATACTGCTTCTGCATCCCAAGGGCTATAACTACAGGTGTGTGCCCTCACTCCTGGCTTTAGAGTTGAACTACCTTACTCTCTGTGTTTTTTACAAGGCTCAGGAAAAAAAAGAAAGAAAAAGAAAGTGTACATGTAATAGAGAGAGAAGGAGAGGGAGAGAAGAGAGATGAGAGAAAGCAAAGATGGTAAAATTGGGTTAGCAAGTTGGCTCAGACTGACAACCCAAGTTTGATCCTCAGGATTCACACACTGGAAGAGAATTGGCTCCATATATGACTTGTACACTCATACTATGGTATTCACACACACACACATCATATACACACATAAACCTTATTTTAAAAAATTGTTAGGAAATAAGATTTCTGGTAAAAATAAGAGTCTCAAATGTGCCGGGCGTGGTGGCGCACGCCTTTAATCCCAGCACTAGGGAGGCAGGGGCAGGTGGATTTCTGAGTTCGAGGCCAGCCTGGTCTACAAAGTGAGTTCCAGGACAGCCGGGGCTACACAGAGAAACCCTGTCTCGAAAAACCAAGAAAAAAAAAAAAAAAAAAAGAAAGAGTCTCAAATGTAAGTACAATGATGTTAAACTGAAATTTTCAATTTTAATCAGAGGTATCAATATGAACTCTGTAATAATTTTATTTTTCCCTCAAAATAAAAAAATAAAATAAAAAAATAAAATGTATTTGGTGGCCCAAATCTACTGAGGAGTCCTAGAAACACCAACCAGTCAGCTGTCTTGAGCACTCCAGTGCCCATATTAAATAAATACATTATTAAATAGTAGTGTTTTCCACTGAACAAGAGTCAAGAGCTTCTCATTCCTCCTTGGGGTGAGAAATCCAGAGGATGAGCCTAGACATATCAGAAACTTAGAGAGATGAACAAAGACTACAAAGGGTTTTATCAAGATGATGATGAAGTATCCAACGTGAATGCACCCCATCTCCCGCCCCAGCTAAAGACAGAGCACCGAGAATTACAACAGACTGAACACAGCATATGTACTTAAACCCATACACTCACAATGACTGAGAGTGCTGAGAATGCCAAGAAAGCAACCCAGAATTGTGTGCAGAACTGACAATGAAAGGAGAATTAAGCTGCCTTTCCTATGTAACTGGACCTCAGGGTTACCAAGTAACAAGATGAAACTTCTCTATTTTGGCTAATAAAAAAAGAAATTAAAGAATAAGATGTCCACCTTACAATCGGGACCAATGAAATGATATATTCCTAGGTGGGGATCTCATAAAGAGACCCATAAAGAGACCCTACAGATTTCCTGAAAGTATACTGCCCCTGGGAAGCACAACACCCACCCTACACTGAGAACCACTACTGTAAACAATAAGGATTTTTGGAAAATAAAACCACCTACCATTACTACAGCTCAAAATAGTAACATTAATTCTAACATCAAAACTCAATATTGAATTCTTGTTTGATAAATTATTTCTCAAAGGTTTTACAAAGCTGAATTCAAATAAGGTGCAAGTTCTGAATTTCACCCTCTAAGTGTTTTCTCTATCCCATTTCTCTGCGGTGGGTTTATGCACATATTTTGGACTGACTGGTTTCTTGGTCTGTACCCAATGATATTTTCTTTGCTCTAGTAGGGATTAAGCCAAGGGCATTGTATGTAAGTACTCTATCACCGAGAAATATCTCTAGTCCTCTTTTGCCCTTTGAAACCCTGCCCCACATCCAGCTGCTCAGGAGACTGAGATAGGAAAACTGATTGTGCCCAGGAGTTTGAAGCCAGCCTAAGCAAAAGATGAGACCCTGACTCAAAATGAAAAAGGTAAGAAGAAAGAAAGGTTCCCACAGACTACACTTGGGCAGCTGCATCTGTGCTTTATTTTATTGGTTGCTCTGGCATCAGTGTTTCTCACACAATCAGGTCTGTGGTTTCCCAAACTGAACTGAAAATATCTTTTTAAAAATCCTATTAGTAGAGCTGGAGAGATGACTCACCAGTTAAGAGCATTTGTTGCTCTTGCAGAGGACCTGGGTTTTGTTCTCAGCACCTATATGGTGTCTTACAACTGTCAGTAACTCTAGTCTGACGGGATCCAATGACCTCTTCTGACCTCCACAGTCAGTGCACATGAACATGGTACACACACATACAAGGACATAAAATAAATACAGTCTAAAAAAGCTATCCCTGTTACTAAATATGTGGTTTTTTTCTTGTTATTATTCCCTCAATACAGTATAGTAACTATTTACATTGCATTATGCATTATAACTAAGCTAGAGATGATGTGAAGTATCAGGAAGCCAAGTGTGGTGGTGCATGCCTTTAATGCTAGCACTTGGGAGGCAGAGACAGATGGATCTCTGTGAGTTTATGGGCAGCCTGGCCTACATAGAGAGTTTCTAGGCATCCAGGGCTATCCAGTGAGATCCTGTCTCAATGAATAACTAAATGAATGATAAATAAAGCATGAGGAAGAATCTGTTTAAGTTACATAGGAATGCTAGAGCATTTTTATATAAAGGACTTGAGTCTAGAGGAGGAGTTCCAAGAACTAGTCTGAGAACAGTGAGCATGTGCAAGGAACTGTGTCATGACAGCAAATAGCTATTGACATGATGCGGTGATGTACCTACCACACACTCCTACATTCTTACTACCAAAACCAAGAAAGAACTCAAATTCAAACTCTCTCTATATACACCAGTTTATAGGAAATACGGGGAATGAAGAACATAATTAAGTAATATCACAGAGATATAATTAGCCAAATCTAGAAGGCAGAAAATCCTATAGGACCAATGCTATGGTTTCTTACACAAATAGAAGGAAACAAACAAAAAGAAACAGAGAGAGAAGAAAATTATAAATTAGCAGAAACCGATCTTAATATGTGGACCTTAATATTTTGTCCTGGTCAGTCATTTACCAACTTGGCCCAAGCTAGAGTTATCTTGGAAGAAGAACCTCAATTGAGAAAATTTCTCCATTAGATTGCCTGTAGGTATCTGATGTGGGAAGGTCCAGCACACTTCAAGCAGTGCCACCTCTGGGCATGTGGTGCTAGGTTCTCTAAGAAAGCAGGCAGAGCAAGTCATGAGAACAAGCCAGTAAGCAGCATCCCTCCATGGCTCTGCATCAGCACCTGCCTCCAGGTTCCTGCTCTTCTTTGAGTTCCTTCCTGGGCTTCTCTCAATGATGGACTGGTACTAGGACACAGCCAAACAAACCCCTTTCTTCCCAAGACGTTTTTGATCAGTGTTTTATCACAGCAATAAAAAAGCAAACGAAAACACACTTGAATACTGACTTTGATATAGACAATGCAAAAACACTTACTGCATACTAGATAAAACAAAGTAATGCTTGTTTATTTGTAAGAACCCCATATTCTGTAGATATATATTAAGGTAATTATGAACAGAACAATGCTTCAAATCTGCTTTACTATGATAGTCCCATGGTGGGGATTATAAAAAACAAGATTGACTATATGTTACTAAGTGCTAAAGATGGGTGGTGGGTGTCTGACATTCATTAAATCATTTTCCTTACTTCTATATTTGAAATTATTTATAAATTTAAAAAAAATCAGATCTCCCTGGACATAATGATAAAGAATATACTACAAAATAAAAAATATTTTGGAGATTAGTTCCTATAGGAACTTGTGTGTCTGCACCACGGATATGATATAGCAACAGTAAGCAAGCAAACAAGCAAGAGAGAATGCCTAATGTATTTAGGAGGCAAAATTGACACAACACAGTAATTAGTAATTAGACAGAGTAAGAGAGGGAAAGAGTCAAGAATGAAGCTTCAGTTTTGTTTTGAACATGTGAAGAATGAAGCTTCAGTTTTGTTTTTGAACATGTGAGAAGCACTAGAGGTGAAGGAGAGCTAGAGTTTGAAGTAACCTGTGGGACAAATTGTAGAGATAGCAGCTAAAGTGAGCACAGTGAAGGAGATGATAAGAATGCCAAGGAAGGAGGATAGGACCTGCGACAGAGCCCTGACAAGTACCTAAGGCCTGTCTGTTTACTACAGAGGAGTTTGTCATTTTTCCTCTCTGTGTGTACCTGGACTTAACTTTTCTTGGGTAAGCTGAGAAGATGCTGATGCCTCCCACCCACAATTCTTACCTTCAAATCTTCACACAGGTCACCGTAGTCAATCTCAATGAGGGCCTCTCGAGCATAGATACTAGATGTTCTCTGGGAACCACTCACTGACTCTTCTCCCTGGGAGCTACCCTGCAATGTTGGAAGAGGCAGATGGAGCAGACTAGTCATTTGTATCCCTCTAGAAATTAGGGACTCCTTTGCTAGACGGCACGGAAGCAGAGGCCAACAGGAAGGTCCAAACTGAAAACTGGGCTCTACCTTTCACTAAGTTTCTTCATGTCTAATGTGAACACAAGCTCAGCTAGCACAGCTGGGATTAAGATTAGGAATGGTTAAGTCATGGCCTACCAGTATCTGCAATACTAGTGTTCAAAATATTTTACTGACTTAAACTGAAAGGCTACCTACGAAGAGTTACTCAGTTACAACTGTCCACCCCTCACTACCATCTTGCACTTCCAGTTGATAGAGTGCTTTAGTTGCTCAGATGTTGTTCCTCCCCCTCCACCTAAGCTTCCTTACTTCTGCATTGCTGAGTCCCCTACCCAACCCTCTTCTGGCCAACCTCCCTTACTGCAGCTAAGCTATCAGTCTCCTTAGGTTCTCCAGTTTCCCATCTTACCCTGCTCCTCAATTCTCACTCTTACCCATGTCCAGTATCTGCTGCAGCTAAGAGCTCAAATCCTTAAGACTAATGACCCATTCTTTGTCTTTCTGAGCACTCACTGGCTTGCAGCTCTCCTCTCAAATCAATGTCTCTCTCATACCAAAGCCTGACTTCACTGCTTCCACCTTGCCACATTTCTTCTGCATCCATCTTTATGCCCTTCACAACTCTCTGTGGTCCTATCTGTTGCCCTGCCCTTCCTGGCCATCTGTAATCTCCCATTACTGGTTAAATATTCATAGATGACTCCTACCACCCACCATAATACTCACTTCTTCCTGACTAATATCATCCATGGTGCCCTTTGACAGTGGCAATTTGATGTCCTGCATCTTACAGGCCTGTAGCAGGTTGTGGCGGTCACTGCGCTTCTGTTCAAGCTTGGTCTCAATGGCTGTCACTTCCTTCTGTAAATGAGTCATTTCCCTAAAAAGTCCAAGTAGCTTAGGTAAGACCCAAATCTGGAAGAGTGCCTGCTTTACCTACTTCCACCCATCCCAAGCAGGAATCCACTCACTTGTTGGCACCCCCAAGCTTCTTGCGAATCTCTTCCATCTCGTGATTCTTGTCGTTTACTTCTGACTTTTTGGCCAGGTGCTGATTCTTAAGGTCTTGAAGCTGAGCCATGGTTTCATCTATTATCTTCATGTGTCTTTGTTCCTCCTGGTCCCAGCAGGGGAATAGGGCAAGAATGAAGATTTCCCCTTGGAATTTTCTCCTTTTGCACTATCCTTCCCAACAGGCAGTTTGTTGGAGTATGTGTCAATGATTTCTGCTTTCATACAACCCCTCAGACTTCTGTTATCCTTTCCTAAATCATCTGCTTGCTTTCTCCAACTACAATTATGTAAATTGTCTGTTATAGAAGAGTTCAAACTATCGAAAAATAAGGGAGAAGGTGTGAAGGTTCACTTGCAACCCCACCAGCCAGAGATAAATAACTAACATTCTAGCATATTTTCTCCTTGCATAATTTACATTTCAACATTTAGGGTTGAAATTAGATTTTTAATTTTGTATCATAATCAGTGTTCTAGTTTTAAGCACTTTTCCAAACCAAAACTTGGTCATATAAAGTATAATATTTGTATTTATTTTCCCTTTGTATATGGTGTGTGTATGTGTACATGCTCAATCATATGCATGCATATACAATAGGGATATAATATCAAGTGCCTTCCACAATCTATTTTTTAAGATTTATTTTAGTTATGAGTATCTGTGTGAGTGTGTACATGTGAATGCAGGTACAAGAAGGCCAGAGACATTAGATGTTTTGAAGCTGGAGTTACACAGCTGGAGCCATAACCCAGGTGCCAGGAACCAAATTTAAGGCCTCTAAAAGCAGTATGCACTTTTAACTACCAAGCCATCTTTCAAGCCTTTCTACCCTATTTTTAAAGACCAGGTCTCTCATTGAACCTGGTACTCACCAATTCTTCTAACAAGTCCAGGGATGATCCTGTTTCTGCCTCCCAAGCACTGGGATTATAAGACTGCATCATCATACTCAGCTTTTTATGTAAGTGCTGGGAATCCGAACTCAGGCTTGTGTAGCAAGCTCTTTACCAGATGATCACTTCTCTAGTCTGTAACATTTGTGTATTTAAATTTATACAAGCAATATAGTATATTTTGTGAATAGACATTAATCTGGGATTATCACTAGAAGAAAACCCAAGAGGACTAGGAGAGTAGTCAACAAAACAAGAATTACAGCCTTACTTATAATGTTCTAATTTAAAGTTGTTTTTATAAAATGTTACTTGTTTGTGTGACTGCATGTTATATGTGTGTAGGTACCGTCAGAGAGCAGAAGAGGGTGTCAGAGCTCCCTAGAGCTGGAGTTAGACAGATGTGAGCCACCTGGGCCAACGGGGAGAACAGTACACCACGCTCTGAAGTGCTGAGCCATCTCCCCAGCCCACATTTGAACTTTTTCAAGGAAAATTGTTTTTGTTCTTCCATTTTATTTTTTTAAAATCACATTAAGGGAAACTGTCAGACTGGTGATGTGAATCAGTTGGCAAGAGTGCTTGTCTCATATGCACAAAGCCATTGATTTGATCCCTAGCACTGCATAAAACCAAGTGATTCTACATGCCTACAATCCCACCATGTGGAGGTCACAGACTGAGTCTGAGACCAGCATGGGCTACATGACACCTTGTCACAATGAATGAATGAATGAATGAATGAATGAATAAATAGAAAATGAAAATACACCTGAATATAATTCTCAAATAAATTATAAAAATAATAAACATAGAATGCTAAATGAAATTATGACAACACATTGATAACTGGTAATTTTTCATGGATTAAAGTTCTTTAACACTCAGTCAGCCTTCCGTATACACAAATTTTGTATCCATGGGTTCAAAAGAACATCAGAATTTGGCAAAAAACTGTACTCTGCTAGGTGTGGTAGTACACACCTTTAGTCCCAGCACTCAGAAGGCAGAGGCAAGTGGATTTCTCTAAGTTTGAGGATAGCCTGGTTTATATAGAGAGTTCCGATCATCCAAGGCAACACAGTGAGATGCCTTTTTTTTGTTTGTTTTAAAAATGTACTGAGTGTTTAGATTTTTAAAATCATTTTCTAAATCATAAAGTATAAGAAGCACTTACATTGTATTAGATATAATAAAGAGACAATTTAAAGTATGAGAGAGGTTATGCATATTTAACAGACAAAGAATGTCCATTTTATACAAAGCACTGACATTTTGGTGCTACGGAGGCAGTTCCTAGAAACAATCTCCTGTGAGTATCAAAGAATGCTGTACTAGTCTAACACCTTTCTGCTAATTAATAATTACTCAAAATGAAATTTAAAAATCATATAAATATACTATCTTGGAGCATCCTAAAGTAAATTTAGCCCTGTCCCAGTATTTTACTACCTATTCTGCAAGCGTATGTAAGATTCCAGTAACACTACTCAAGATCGCTAAGTGTTAATGAAGAAATACACAAGCAGCAAATACAGGCAGATTCAAAAGCCAAGGGATATGTTCAAACCAAGAGAACCAAACCACCTCAGGAAGGAATGCTATAGGCAATAAAGGTTTCAAAGTCATTTCAAGAGGAAGAATATAAGGAAAGTCACCACACAAAACACTGACACAGGCATGCTTAACAGCCTGACTAGCAGACATGAGCACAGTCATACCATGAAATGGCTGTGTGTCAGTAAAACATCATCTGTTGCACTGATTTTATGTGGCTAATCTGAATTTAGGGTCAGGACACTTGGAGCTATTCCTCTAATAGTACTTGCCAGCCTGTTCTTTCACTGCTGCTTCCTGCTCCCACCTTCTTTGTGGGCTCCCAGAAATCCTTCAAATCCCACCAACATGTTTCAGGCTAAGTGTGAGAAAGGAGGGGCTTCATGATGAATTGAGCAGATGATGAAATACTGTTCACTCACAGCCACTACAGAGCAGTGGGCAATATCAATATGAAAGACTCAGGTTACTAGACCTCAAAGGCTAAGCGGGAATTGGTAGAACTTGTAAAGAAAATGCTATAAAAGCTTAAAAGTAGAAGAGCTAAAGAAAAAAATGAATATTAAGAGATGAGATCTAGTTACCAGCCAGACATTTAACCTATACTGATCTAATCTCTTGTTTTTATCAAATACTACATACATGAAATAACAAAAATACCCTATGGCTCATTCAACTGGTTGATGAGAACATATGTTGATCAAAATTACAAAAATAACCAGACAACTCAGTTCCTCAAGGTTTTCAGAACCAGGCTTCTATCAGATTAAAGGCTGATGAGGTCTACATCATTTTTCTCTAACATCTATTAAAAGTACAAGGCATACTTTTTAAAGGTCCAAATTTTATTCAGTTTGCTAGTATTTCATTATTAAGTTTGTCTTGGCTTTTGATTAGGCATTAAAGACACAATTTTTTTCCTCTTTTTTTTTTTTTTTTTGGAGACAGGTCTCTCTACATAGTCCGGCTGTCTAGAAACTCCCTCTATAGACCAGGCTTGTTTTGAACTCACAGAGATCCTCCTGCCTCTGCCTAGGATCAAAGTCATGTTCCACATACCTAGTACAAACATTGATTTTTATATTAAAGTAATAACAGAATGTAAGCAGGTCTGGCTATCTTAGAAAATACCTTTTGCTTTAAACGAGATCTGTTACAAAAGTGTAAAGACCACTAAATTATATAAGTACTGAATGCAGCATAATTTTTCTAAATTCCTACTTTCCAAGGGCACTGCCTAGTCTCCAACTTGGAACTATAAATAATGTTGGTAATAAACATCAATGTGTTTGCACAAGGCTTTGCCAGGACTCTGGATTACCTCTGCGGGTATTACTGAGTTAGAGGGCATAAACACATTCTGAAGCTTTTTGATGGATGTTGGAATGTTATGTAAGAATACTGGTCTCCTGCACCATATGAGGTACTAAGAAATATTTTGTTTTTGTTTTTAATTTTTAAATAATGTGAGGCTGGAAAGATGACTCAGTGGTTAAGGGGGTGTACTGCTCTTAAGAAGACCCGAGTTCAATTCTCAGCATCCACATCAGGTGACTCAAAAAAACTATCTGTAACTCTAGCTCCAAGGGGATCCAAAGTCTTTGACTTTTGAGGGCAGCAGCACATATATATACCCTGACACTCGTGCACAAAGGCACATAATGCAATGTAAAATAAAAGCTTTTTAGATAATGTAGGGCAAGAGAGATGGCTCAACAGTTAAGAGTGCATACTACTCTTGAAGAGGACCCAAGTTTGATTCCCAGATCACACTTGCTTATAATTCCAGCTCCAGGGTATCTGAGGCTTCTGACCTTCATGGGCACCTGCATTCATATGCACATACCCAACACAGACTATTAATCAGAACCCATCAACTCCCCCCCAAAAACCAAAATTCCTCAAAAATTTAACTTATAGAAAATTAAAGTAGACTTAATTGCTGCTTTCATCTGTATTTCTTTGATTCCTGGAAAAGCTAAGTTATTTATGTTTGTGAGCTACTTCAATCTTTTGAAATGTTCTGTGCCACTTAACCACTTCTCCCCTATTAAGGTCTTAGTGGTTTTCTTTAAATAAAAAGTGTATTAATGATGGGTATTGTAATGGTGTGCATAATATCTATTCCAGCTTCCCCCTGTCTTTTACCTTTCTCCTTCCTTACCTTCTTAAGCTTTTCTATCTCATTTTCATCCTTTTTCACCGTCTGTTCCCACATATGTACTTTATCCTGGTCCTCCTTCAACTGATTCTTTTCAAAATCCAACTGGATGCCCAAGCGAGTCTTCTGATTCTCAAATTCCAAGCTGTAGAAAGAAAGGGGAAGTAGAAGTAGACTTAGTGCTCAGGACCTCTTGGTCACTGCTGAATCTCAGTTACATGGCCTCATCCACTCACATGGACACCAAAGTGTGCCCAGAAGCATAAGACAGGCTTCTAAACATTGAAACTCCAGCACCTTCCCAATTTTCTAGGAGACATTTTAAAAAGTTCACCTGAAACCAGTTAGCAGTCTCTTCAAGCTTCTATATACTTTATGCAGATTATCTCTATTTCTTTACTCAAAATTCCTATAACTAGGCATTAATATCCATATTTTACACAGGAAACTTATGGTTAAGAGTTTTTAAAAAAACTTTGCCCAAAGCCACACAGCTAATGGTAGCAAATATCATATGAGACTGGAATCCAAGTCTAACACCAGAACCTAGGCTCTTTGTTATATATCATCACTGTAGTAGAGGCTAATATAACTAATATCCCAATTCTTCAACTTAGAAGTAGTGTGATTTCAGTTACATTCTCTATATTGCAGATTCCTCATCTATAGCTTTTCTTGAGTTAATAATATATATAAAGAAAGCATTCAGTACATGCTAGCTATCATCATCAATGCAAGGGATACTGGCTGTAGTCAGCTTATTTTTACCCAAGGGCTTCAGTTCTTTCTAGCATCTTAAGCTGTGCCCCAAGACTTTAGAAGCTCCTAAGGGGCAGAGATTTGGTGGTGTAAGAACATAAAGAAAACAATGAATTTCTGCTATTTTGCTATTGCCCTTTTCCTTACCTCTTCAGAAACTCAAAGTACATTAACAGCATATAGGCACTAGCAGCCAAGCAGGGCTAGCTTCCAACTGCTCTACCAATCCTCAATATACTGTGATAGATACTGCCAGATGTCATGCTAGCAGCTTAAACCTATTAGTCACTATAATCCAAATGGAATGTAATTAACTCTACAATTTTGAGGTATGTAATGTTTAGGCCAATCTAAGTATGACTCATAAAGCCCTCCCTCCATGATCCGGCCCCTGCTGACCTTTCCACCTCCCCTGCTTTCCTCCTGACCCTGTTTTTATGTTCCAGGCATTCAAAACTACTTAGTATTCAGAACAAGGCATACCCTGTCACACCTCTAAGCATGCTGTTCTTACTGGCTGGAACTCCTTTCTGTCCCTGCTTGGCTGGCTAAATCCCACTCATTCTTCAGATCTCTAATTCATTATTCCTTGTTCTTTTAATGCCTTTTCTGATAGTTCAGGGCAGATTCTAAGTTTCCTTCCTTTTTCAATTTCAGATGAGTTGCACTAGTCAATATGGCAGTTGATAACAGATGTGTCATTGCTCTCTATGCAAAACCCTTTCCTTATCTTCTTTATTCAACCCTACATTTCTATCCCATTATCTCCTCTTACTGTAAATATACTTCAAAGTGACACACATCCTGGGCTAGAGAGACAGCTCAGTGGTTAAAAGCTCTTTGCTCTTTCAGAGGACCTGGGTTCCCAGAACCCAAACCAAGTATCCCACAACCACCTCTAATGCCAGTTCCAGGGAAGTCTTCTGGCTTTTGTGGGCACTAGCACACACATGGCAATCTCCCCCCTCGACACACACTCAAAGAAATAAAGATAAGTCTTTAAAATGTACATTCTTACAAAATGTCACTGTCTTGCATGCAACAGCTTATTCTGGAGAGATGTGGAGCAAGGGGGAATATTCCTCCATTGCTGAAGGGAGTGCAAACTTGTACAATTGCTATGGAAATCAATATGGCAGTTTCTCAGAGAACTGGAAATCAATTTACCTCAAGACCCAACTATACCACTCTTCAGTATATACCCACCAAGGATACTCTATCCTACCACAAAGACAACAGTTCACCTATGCACATAGCAGCTTTATTCATAAATAGCCAGAAATTGGAAACAAACTAGATGTTTCTCAACCAAAGAATGGAAAAGAAAATGTGGTACATTTACACAATGGAATCTGCTCAGTTGTTACAAAAATAATCATGAAATTTGCAGGTAAATGGATGTAACTAGAAAAAAATTATCCTGAATGAGGTTACTGACAAACATAGTATGTACTTACTTATAAGTGGGTATTAGCTGTTAAGTAAATGATAACCATGCTACAATCCACAGACCCAGAGAAGCTAAATAACAAGAAGAGCACAAAGAGGGAGGGGGGATGCACAGATCTCCCAGGAAAAAGGTAATAGAATAGATTTTGCAGGTAGACTCGGGGTGAACCGGTGGGGATGGAGAGTACTGGAAGAGGGAACTGGAATTGGGGCACATTTCAGGTGTGATGAGGAAACTTAGTACAATGGAAAACTTCCTGGAATCTATAAGGGTGACCCTAGTGAGACTCCTAGTAATTGGGGATACAGAGCCTGAACCAAGCAAGAGTTCCAGGGGTGGGACTAGGACATTAACCTAGCCACAAACCCTTTGAGCTACAATTCGTCTTGCCTGCAACATATCCTGGAGTAATGGTGGAGGAGAACTTGGGAGTGGCCAACCAATGACTGGCCCAACATGAGGCCCATGCCTCCTGACACTGCCTGGAGCCAGAAAGGAACCACAGGCTGGATAATCCAGAGATCTAGGATAGAACACCAAACACGACTGGTAAAGAAATAAAAAGGTCAATGAGATGATTCCTAATGATATTCTGCTATACTCAGAGACCTGAGCTTATTAGCCCAATCATCATCAGAGAGGCTTCATCCAGCAATTGAAGGGAGCAGATGCAGAGACCCACAGCTCCTCAGGAAACCCTAAGGAAGAGAGGAAGGAAGGGCTATAGGAGTTAGAGGGCTCAAGGACACCATAAGTGCATGGCCCACAGGTTGACTGAGCAGCATTGGTAGGTGCTCTCAGAGACTGAAGAGACAATCAAGGAGCCTGTAAGGGTCTGAGCTAACTAGGTTCTCTGCATATGTTATGGCTGTGTGGCTTGATGTTCTTGTGGAACTCCTGATAATGTTAGTAGGGGATGCTTATTGTTCTTGGTAGGTGCTCTTCATTATGTTGAATAATTCACAAAGGTTATTTCATCTCATCTTCTTCATAATGCCACAAGAGAGGCATCACTGTCTTATTTTATAAAAACGATTATTCAAGACTTCTCTGTTCTTTCAGGTCCCTACAATAAGTTCATATGGTTCTAAGAATTGGTTGCTGCCCTAGGACACACATGACTGACTATCAAGGATGGCAGAGTGCAGGCATATATCCCATTATCTCATAAAAACACTTTCACTCACCGTTTCTTGGCAATTTCATTCTGCCGCTTCACCTTTTCTTCCTCAAATTCTCGGATGTTACGCACACCAATTTCTCGACAAAACTCTTCAAACACCTCGTCTTCCACCTGAGGGAAAAGTCAGGGAGGGCAGAGGTATTACTGGCTAAACTCCTACTTAACAAATCTAGTCTTGTCCTGGTACATATGTTGGCATGCCCACCCTCTACCAACCTGGTTCATCTTCTCCTTCAAGTCTTTCATTTCCCTCTCTCGGCTCTGTATGATTCTCTTGATATCATTAATGCGAGGCCCGAAGTTGGCTAGTTCACTCTCCAGCTTAGACTTTTCCTATAGTCAATAGGTTGAAAAATAAGACACCAGGCTTTGTGAAGAAAAAGAATTTTCTTGTCAGTACTAACCCCATGGTCAGCAAACACTGACAAAGCCTGACTTAGTACCAAGTCACATCTCCAAAAATCTCTTGTTAGAACTCTCATATTTTCCCCCGTTCCCAGTTCAGCCACCTTCAATCTATACGGATGGGTCCATTAATCCCTTATTGATAACCCCTGGGCCAAATACGTTTTAGAAGTTGGACTGTTTTTCACAAGAAGGTAAGTAAGGTAAGTCTAGGTATTATGTAACAATTCTAGTTTGAGGAAGCTATAACAGTACTCCAACCTACAGATAGTGAAATGCCTGTAGATCAGTGTGTGTGTGTGTGTGTGTGTGTTTTCCCTTGAAATGTGATCCCACTATACAGCTCACGGTGGCCTTGAATGCTCCAATCTTCTCTCCAATGTACTGGGACCATAGGTATATGCCACTATACTGGCCCTGTTGTTCACTCTCAATTGACTTTTAGAAGTCCCAATATTTATTGACTGAACTGTGCTAATAACAGTACCTAACATTTATTTAATGTCAACTGTTCTAAGAACTTTGTAGGTATTAAATCATTCCATCTTTGCAATAACCACACAAAATACACAATACTTTCCATTTGTTAGGTCAAGAGGATAAAACTGACAATAAGAAGTTAAGTAAGTTGTTTAATGGAATAAATACAGGGGATAGAAGATCTAGACACCTCCACCCCGTCCCAGTGCCTGACTATACTATGCTATGCTATCCTGAACAAAATGGAAGACAAGTGGATAGCTCCCCAGTCCCAGGGAAACCTACCTGGAGATTCAGGGCAAGATGCCTTGTCTTCGTCTGTTCTAGGTCACTCTGTGAGTACTTCAGCCGCATTTGAAGCCCATGGGCCTGAGACTGCACTTGACGCAGTTCTGCCTCTTTCCGTTTTGCCTTCATCTGCTCCTGAAGAGGAAAAGAAAAAAGGACCATGTGCTAAGTGGCCAACCTGAGCTCAGGAACCCTAATCCTAAGGGTCAGGGTTACTTGTGCCTTACTTTTAGCTCCTCTGTCAAACGTTCTTTTTTTTCTTTCAGTTTGTCTACTGCTTTCTCATCCCAGCGCCGTGCTTTTGCCTTGAGATCACTGGCTCCACCAGAGATAACTCCTGACTTCTGGAACAGGGTGCCATCCAACGCCACTGTCTATACACATCAGGAAGAGAAGAGAAGAAGGTGAACATAGGAATCTCCAATACTGAGCCTATCCAACTCCAACCTGAGAAGGGGGGAGGTGCATACCTTGTGGCGTTGGTGACCTCCAAAAGCAATGCGTCGAGCATCCTCCACATTATCACAAACAAGGGCATTGCCACAAGCATACTGCAGAGCTTTTTTAATGTGAGGTGGTTCATAACGAATTACATCAATCACTAGCTTGGCCCCCTTCAGCTCCCGGAGTTTCTCATCAGTAGGTTTCACCTGTGTGAAGAATCTTATGAAGCAACAGAATACATAAAGCCAAGGTGAGGGGCCCACAACACTGCCTTGACCCCAAACCCCTCCACAAGCCTTACCTCCAGGTAGTCAAGAGGCAAGAAGGTCTCAGGCTCTCCACGTTGCTCCTTGATATACTGAA
The DNA here is from genome assembly GCF_978045245.1 of Mus caroli. Taxonomy (NCBI): domain Eukaryota; kingdom Metazoa; phylum Chordata; class Mammalia; order Rodentia; family Muridae; genus Mus; species Mus caroli. The sequence goes on from NW_028227260.1 coordinate 20,535,293, forward strand.
TACAATCCCGACCTGTCTTCTCTGAGTCTACAATAATAGCATCCATGTTCTTTCCTAAAACCTTGGTCACAGCAATCTGATACTTCTTTTGTGTAGGCTGGCAGAGGTCAATGAGGCGGCCATACTGAATATAAAGGAAGAAGGGAAACTGAAGCACAAGGCTTAGGAATCCCAATTACTAGCTTACAAAGAAGGGCAAGATAAAAATCTGTATAAGCAACCATGAATACACTCATTGCTGCTTGTTGGTGCAGTCAGTCCTCTACTTTTGTACTATATGATACCACTAAGATAGGAAGGGGAACAGCCCGAGGGGAGGGACTTGTTAGACTTCTATGGCTACAAGCAATTGAGACTAGTACAGTAGTCAATTCTAATGTGCCTTCCAAAGATAGAAGTTTGGTTAAGAGGAAGATTAAGGACTGAATAAACATGTTAAAAGATGGAAGACCCAATTAGCACCTCAGAACCGAGTAAGAAATCACATTGCCTCTATGTTCACTTATATCAGAAGCTTAAAAAGTGAAGCTATAGGTTTCCTAAGACAGACTATTGCTTTTGGAATCAGACAAGATTAACTAAAAAGCCACAAGACTTAACAGCCTCCCCCAGAAAACATTCTTGAATACGATACACTAATTTTTCTGTTTTTGAAACATGGTCTCATTATTTAGCTGGGACTAACCTAGATCTCCCTGGTTACCCCAGGTTGACTTCAAACTCATGATATTCCTGCCTGTGCCTTCCAACTCCTGATATTAAAGGCGTGCAAAGAACCTTTGTGAATGGTTACTCATTAACTTATAGCTAAATGAGATTATAGTAACACACCAGTATCTTCTGACTTACAGTTATTTTGATGTAAAAGATTTATGTTCAAAGACCAAGCGGGGACTATGAAATTATAAAACATACATTTAGCTTGACTATGATTTCTGATACAGTTCCAAAAACTAAAATCATAATGAGTTGACTGATCAGTGACTACTCCTAGGTAACTTTCACGAGAGCTAGTCATTACAGAGACCAAGGCAGGATTAGAGGATTGGGCCTTCTAGTCCCCTGTCCCACACCTAAAAAGAAACGATGACTAAAAGCTGAGTTCATCAGCAATAGGCAATGACTTAATCTATCATGCCTATAAAATAAACCCTCCATAAAAACTCAAAAGCTCAGGACTGTAGAAATGAAATCAGCTGTTAAAGAGTCCTTGCTGCTCTTGCAGAGGACCTGAGCTCAGTTCAAAGCATTCATGTCAGATGGCTCACAACCACATATAACTCCTGCTCCAAAGGATCTTCACTCACAAATATATACTCACAAACAGAAACACACACACACCCCTACAATTAAAATAAGTCTAAATAGATAACAAAACCAACCAAAAACCTTGAAAGTTCTGTGTTCGTGTAGAGTATGTTCATCTAAGTCTTTATTCCTGAGACTCAGGAAGCAGAGGCAGGCAGATCTTTGTGAGTTCAAAGACAGCTTGCTCTACATAATGAGTTCTAGGCCAGCCAGGAGAATATAGTCTATGGACCTTGTCTCTGAAAGGAAGGAAGGAAGGAAGGAAGGGAAAGGGAAAGGGAAAGGGAAAGGGAAAGGGAAAGGGAAAGGGAAAGGGAAAGGGAAAGGGAAAGGGAAAGGGAAAGGGAAAGGGAAAGGGAAAGGGAAAGGGAAAGGGAAAGGGAAAGGGAAAGGGAAAGGGAAAGGGAAAGGGAAAGGGAAAGGGAAAGGGAAAGGGAAAGGGAAAGGGAAAGGGAAAGGGAAAGGGAAAGGGAAAGGGAAAGGGAAAGGGAAAGGGAAAGGGAAAGGGAAAGGGAAAGGGAAAGGGAAAGGGAAAGGGAAAGGGAAAGGGAAAGGGAAAGGGAAAGGGAAGAAAGGCAAGGGAAGGGTGGGAAAGAGGGAGGGAGGGAGAGAAGAAGGAAGAAAGGAAGGAAGGAAGTGTTCTGTGTTGAGGGTGCTTCTAGATAATTCAAGAGGAGGCTCAGTAAGTAAGGGCACTTATATTCCTAGAACAAACACTGTAGAAGGAGAGAACTGACTTCTGCAAGTTTTCCTCTGATCTTTACACATGTGCTGTTAGGGACAGACAGACAGATGTGTGTACACACACATACATCTGGTATTAGAAATGAAATGCTGTGTGAGAGTAGAAGGAACACTTTGGTTTTATCCCATCTCACAGAGCAGACCTCATACTATATAGGAAAACCCTACTCTTGCTCCAAAGCCAGTGACAGCCTCAGGCAGTCACATCTGAATCTATAATCAGTTTTCAAAATGTCTTTAATCATTTCATAGACCATTACCTAGCAAGCACTGACAGAGATCTTAAATACATTATCTCAAATTCTGACAAGCACCCAATAAAGTAGGTAACTTTTACTAGATTCCTTATTCCACCCCTAGAATCAAGCATAGTTTCTCAAGAGCGATGAGATAAGAGTAATGACTTCAGCTGGGCGGTGGTGGCACACGCCTTTGATCCAGCACTCAGGAGACAGGTGGATTTCTATGTGTTTCAGACCAGCCTGCTCTCCAGATTAAGTTCCAAGACAACATAGCTCCAGAGCCACACAGAGGAACCCTTAGGGGGTTAAAAAGTACATACTGAGTGTAACTTATAAGTATTTCCACTTCCCTAGTAGCACTTACAGGCATGCTGAGCGTGTATTTATAGAACCAAACTAAGTTAAACTCAGAAACAAAATAGTACAGAAGGATAAAAATTCACGGCACCTGGGAACTCAGAATTAGGTGCAGAAGTCAAAAGTTCTGATAAAGCCCAGGGGTCCCCTAACAGTCAATGGAATTCATAGAAAACTACAGAAAGCTACTTTCTTGAAGAGCAATTACTAGTCTACCTATCCCCCTCCCAAAACCTTCTTTGTTGTCCCCATCCCCCAAAGAGGAATGGATATAGCAAGACAAACGCATCAGAAAGATGCAATTGTAATTAAAAGAGCACATGACAGCCATGGAGATGGCTCAGTGAGTAAAGTAGTCGCCACGTAGGAGTTAAGACTTAGATATGAATCCCTAGAACCGATACAATCCATGGACACGGTAGCACACATTGTCTGCAACCCAACTAGTTCCTATGGGGAGATGGGAAGTGGAGGCAGAAAATCCCAGGAAGCTTGTGGGCCACCTACCCTGGTATACATAGCAGAAAAAAACATGAGGGTCTGGAGAGATTTCTCAGTTGTTAAGAGCACTCCCACTACCCACATGGTGGCTCACAACCACCCACAACTCTAGTTCCAGGAGATCTGATGATTTCTGAACTCCACAAGCACCAGGCATGCATGTGGTGCACATACATACACAAAGAAAAAAGTCAAAAACCAACACAGGACTCTTTTCTCAAATAAGCTTGATAACAAGGACTCACACCTCAGGTTCTCCAAGCCCCATTCTTGCGTGGTACATGTCCTTACAAGTACACACATACACAGTTTTTACAATTATGTGTAAGAGTGTCTGCATGTGTGTATGTGCCATGCCCTCAAAGGCTGGGGGCACTGGATCCCTTGGAGCTGTGGTTATAGACAGTTGTAAACCAACTGTTACATTAAATCTTCTGAAAGAGCAAGTGCTCTTAATCATCGAGCCATCATCTCTCTAGCTCCCAGTAAATAGAAAATTTAAACTGAAAACAAAAACCAGGACATGAACAGTTCTCTCACATGCTTTTCTTTTCTTTTTATCATTTATTTATTTTTTTATTTTATACGTATATGTTTTGTCTACATGTATACCCATGTGTGATTTGTCTCCTCATAGGCCAGAAGAGGGTACCAGATCCCCTGAAACTGAAGTCACAGACATTGTGAGTCAAGATGTGGGTGTTGGGAACCAAACTCAGGCCCTAAAGAAGAGTAGACAGTGCTCTTAACTCTGAGCCATCTCTCCAGCCCAAGCTATGTCTGTTTGGGTAGGATAATCTAGTTGAGTTTCCATTTTCCCTGATATAAAAGTAGGAATAGCTACCCTGTCTTCACAGAGTGTTCTATAGCAATCTCCTCCCAACTGGCATTCCCTCCAGAAGGGAGGAGAATGCTCCTGAGGCACTTTAGTTTCATGTCTGGGAAAGTGGAAACTTGGAAGTTTCTAGAAGATGTTCCTCAGCTTTATAGAAGTAAACACCTACTGGAGGAGGAGTCTCTGACAGACAGCTAGAGAAATAGGAGAGTCTTAACTAGTGAGCTGACTGAAAACTGCCAAGAGCTCCAGCACTGTTGCTTCTGTGAGCTGTCATCCACCATAGAGTGGGCTTTTTGGTGATACACCTACTTTTTAAAAGTCATTCCTGCTCTTAAGTAATCTCTCACTCATACTCTTGTTAGTAATGCTAGGAAAAACTCACTGGTTCACTCTACTGGACTACGTTCCCTTTCTGAGGTGAGTAGGTGTGTATCATGTCTCTCCATAGAAAATCTACCACAGAACACAGAAGGTTGACAGGGAGTCTGAATACATACTCAGAAAGAGTCCCCTCCAGTCTTACCACAGAGCCAGGGTAGAGACGCTTGATGCTTTCCATTATTTCTGCCTTTCGCTGCTGGCGGCTACTCTCCTGCCGGTCAATGCGTGCATCCCCTAATTGCTCCATCACCTGGTTCAGCTCCTTATTGATCTCATCAATACGACGCTTGGCCATCTCTACTTCTTCCGTCAATTCTCCCTCTAGCTTCTTCTGCTCCTCTAGAGACTGCCTACAAAGTAAAGAAACACAGGAGTTAACCTGGCTGGTAAGATAAGACTTGTGACTAAAGGACTCTGGCAGACCCAAAAAGAGGGGCAGGATGAGCATGGAAGAATGTGGAGGGTAAAGAGAGGATTGCAGAGCCACATACTTGCTAGTGGTAATATACTCTTCTAGCTTCTCAATCCGTTTCTGATTCTCTTCAATCTCCCGCAGTTTTTGCTTGATCTTGGCCTGGATAATAAATGCATACCACTATTAGAGGCTGAACCAGTTAACCCAAGTTCATGTGGTCTCGACTTACACCCCTATTGACCCCACTTACCCAAAATTCCAACAGTCCAACATAAACTGTCATGATCTAATACAGGAGGCCTACTACAAGGCAGAAACACAAAGTCCAGTCTACTGCTCCATTAGGGCTTCTAAGGGCTCCAAAATCTCTCAGGAGTACTGTACCCAAGCCAGGGTTCCTCAGCAATCTAAGGCTCAAACCCAAGCAAAGTAAAGCTTCACAGACTTCTCTGACCTTGCTGTCTCATCTGCAAGCTGTAGTAAGTACTTAATCTAGGGTACACATTAATACTAATAGTAGAATGGCAGTGAGTGAAGTATACTTGGCAACAGTGTGAGCTTTAGAGACAGACTGCCCAGGTTCATCCTAAACCTGCAGCTGAGTAATTATGGGATTGCTGTTATTATTAAGCCCCAGATTACTTCACCACTGTAATAGTTTCCTCGTTTTGAAAGTGAGGATAATAGTAACCATCCCTTAAAGGTAATCATAAATGAACTTAAATAAGTGAATATATGTTAAGCATAGTGTTTAGCACACAGTAGCTGCCTGATACATATAAATTTCTGTTCTTATTAAGACTATCATTATTACCTTATTTAGGGATTATCACCCCTGATTGTTTTGTTGTGGTCGATGCTGGGAATTGAATTCAGGGTAAATATGCTAAGCACACACTGCTGCTGAGCTACACTCCCACACCTCATCCTTCAATTTTTGCCTACCTCTGTTTCTACTTTCTTCCGCTCTTCCAGATCTAGACGGTCCTGGTCAGCTTTCTGGTCTCGATTGAACTTCTCCAGCTCCTGAGCCAAAGTAGCTGCTCTCTTGCTAGCTTCTTCTTTCAATCGGTGGTATTTCTTTACCTGTGTTAAGACAGGAAAAAGAGGACAGGTCACCAAGTCAGCCGATGTTAAGTCACCAATCTCTTTGCCAGGACCCTTTCAAGACTTACCTGGTTCTCCTCCAGGGTCAAGTCTCTGCCCTGACTCTGACTCTCTTCCTCCATCCGTTCTTCAAACTCCTGTCGGGCCTTCTCCACCGACAGCATCTCCTTCTCCAGCTCATCCATGTCACCTTTACGTTTCTTATAATGTTTCTGAGCATTCTGAAGAGACTTCTTGGCTGCTTCAAGCTTCTTGATTTTGTGGGATGTATTCTCTTTTGCTTTGATGTACTGAGGCCTCTTCTGATTCAATTCTGAGTCCTTTTCCCTTTTGCCAAAGAGAAAAGAAACTAGTTAGTCCTGCAGAACGTAGGGATCCTGGGCTTTTTACCCTAAAAGAGAGACCTATGTATTCCTAGCCAACCTCATGGAAACATCTTAAAGAACAAGGGCCTCATGCCCTATAGTTCCTCAAAAACAAACAAAAAACCCCAAAACAACAAAAAACAGAGAGGGGTACAGTTCAAGTACTTGTTGGAATCTATAGCATCAGCCTCTCATTTTATTCACTTCAAAAGACAAAATTATCACCCCCTTTTCAACCCTTACAACTCTTTGGTGTTCTTCATGGCAACAGATTCCACTGCATCCTGATAAAAGTCAAAACACTATCCCATAATGTTGAAAGCAAACCCTACAACAGGTCTCTCAATAAAAACTCCCCCCAATGAGTTACCTACTTCTGATATTCAAATTCCTGTCCTTTAAGCTTAAGAGAAACAGCGCTTCTCTTCTAGGATAGACCTTTTGGTCACCCAATAGCTGAACTTGCTAAATTGTCAACTATGAGCCCAGATCTTTTTTTGTTCATTTATTTGTATCACACATGCACTGGCATGTGTGCGCGCGCACGCACACACACACACACACACACACACACACACAACTAGTTAGTGCATGCAGAAATTGGAGGACAACTTGTGGGACTCAGCTCTCTCTTTCCACCATATTGGATCCCAGTAATTTAACTCAAGTCACTAGACTTGGTCTCAAGCACTTTTAACAGATGAGCTATGTCAAGGCTGAGCTACCTTACTGCCCCAAGCTTGAATATTCTACAGTATTAATTGAAAGTCAAGAAATGTGCCTGGTCAAAGGGAAGATAAACAAATTAGTACAATAGTAGACTCTAGGCTCAGAGGATCCCAAGAGAACAGCAACAGCTGCTTAGTTTTAAACAAGCTACAGGTCTGGGCATGCCTCTTACTTGATCTCCTTCTCAATCTGCTGCTGTTCCCGCATCATTTTTCCCAGCTCTTTCTTCTTCTCCTTCAGCTCATCCTCTACCTTGTCCATCCGCTTCTTGTCCTTCTCAATTTCCTTGTTCTTCGAGGCCAGTTCCTTGTTGAGCTTCTCAATCTCCACTTCGTTGTGGTAGAGTTTAAAGAGCTGCAGCTGTACCTGTGCCCGTACTACCTCATCCTTCAGGCGCTGGTAGCGGTCCGCCTAAGCAAACAAGAGTGGGGACAGGGTGTATCAGTAAGGCACTGCCTTTATCTTGGTCCCTCAGATCTAAGGGGCAGCCAGGCCACCAACCTCTTCCTTTTCTTGTTTGGCCTCCTTTCGTTCAGCTGCAATATTTTTCTTGCGATGATAATTAAACTGTGTGTCTTCTTCAGCCTTCACCATTTCTTTCTTTCGCTTGTCATACTCCTGTGCAAGTTCCCCAGAGCGACTAATTTCTTCAAACAGAGCTGTCCTCTCCTTGGGGTTCTTCATGGCAATGGATTCCACTGCACCCTGATAAAGGTCAAAACACTGCCCCATTTAGCCCTCTAATAGCTCAATTCACCCTGCCCAATTCAAAAGTTTACAGGTCCTCCTTTCCTCAACTAGTGCCACATTTCAAGGGGTTTTTGTGGGCAGGAAAGAGTTTAAGTACAGAGAACTGAAAGTCAGTATGTACTCCACCACTGAACTGCATTCTCTTCTCTTCCTTTACTTTTCTTATTTTCAGAGAATCTTGATAAGTTGTCTACACAGGGCTTGAACTTCCTCTGTAGCCCAAACAAACTTTGAACTTACAATCTTCTTGCTTTAGTTGTGGGGTATGGGCCTCTGCCACCAGGTCAGCCATATTGGGCTTTAATGGCACATTTTCTGTCTCTGAGCACAAAGAGACGAACACAAAGGTAACAATGGTATATTGTGTACAATCACTAAAGCAGCCCAGAAAATTCAAGTATGAGATGCAAGAAACAGGTAGGGAGTTCTATTTGGGAAGGTTTTATACAGGTACAGCTGACTTTGGAACATATGGGAAAACTAAACAAGAAAAAAGGACAACAGACTGGGGATAGCATATGAGAGACACTGGGTTTAATCTCTACCACCTCAAGTGTGTGTGTGAGAGAGTGAGGTGAGGGGGGGAGGGATGCGTAAAACAATGACAGAAATGGTTATTTGACAATTCCACAAATGGGAAATGAACAAGCAAAGGCCGGCATGCCAAAGACAGCAAACGAATCTGAGAACTACAGGTGGTAGTTGAATTGGACTAGAGTAGGAAACTGAGGAACAGACTAATGGCAGACAAAGCTACTAAGGCAGGAGAGAATGGAACAATAGTGTTTTAGGAACAATAGGCTTGCAAATTTGCTTGTTCATTCTAAATCAACTGTTTTCAAACTTCAGGTAGCATCACAATAGCCTTAAGAGCTCGCTATAACACAAACTGCACCCCACCACAGAGTCTCTCTTCAGCTCATAATCTGGAATGGGGCCCAAGAATACACATTTGGAACATATCCTCATATGGTATTAATACTGCTGGTCTAGCAACAACAATTTAAGAACAATCATCCTTAGACAAGAAGGAACCACTGAACTGCTTTATGAAAAGACAGGAAAAAAAAAAAGATTTGTGTCTTTATTAGACTAACCCAGCTGAGGGGAGAAATAGGAAGGGGCCAGAATGGAACTGGGAAGCCCACTAAAGCATGTGCTGCTACACATTAGTCTAAGGAAGACACATTAACTTGGAGATAAAGCAGCTCTAGTTGGGACAGGCAACATCAACAAACAGCAAATAGCCAATAATGATTTTTAAACACTCAAGAGGGCTGAATAGGTGGCTCAACAGCTAAGAGCACCAGTCAGCTATTGGATGGAACACAGGCCCCCCAATGGAGGAGCTAAAGAAAGTACCCAAGGAGCTGAAGGAGTCTGCAACCCTATAGGTGGAACAACAATATGAACTAACCAGTACCCCAGAGCTCGTGTCTCTAGCTGCATATGTATCAGATGACCTAGTCAGCCATCAGTGGAAAGAGAAGCCCATTAGTCGTGCAAACTTTATATGCTTCAGTACAGGGGAACACCAGGACCAAGAAGTGGGAGTGTGTGGGTACGGGAGTGGGGGGGGGGGTATGGGGGACTTTTGGGATAGCATTTGAAATGTAAATGAAGAAAATATCTAATAAAAAAACTAAACAAAAAAAAAAAACAAAACAAACAAACAAACAAACAAACAAAAAAAAACAACCAGTTAAGAGCACTAGCAGCTCTTTGTTCCAGAGGATCCAGGTTCAATTCCCACCACCCACATGGTAGTTCACAACTCTAGTCCCAGAGGATCCAACATCCTTTTCTGGCTTCCATAGATATCGCATGCACTGGTGCACACACATATATACAAGTAAAACACTCGAGCCGGGCGGTGGTGGCGCACGCCTTTAATCCCAGCACTTGGGAGGCAGAGGCAGGTGGATTTCTGAGTTCGAGGCCAGCCTGGTCTACAAAGTGAGTTCCAGGACAGCCAGAGATATACAGAGAAACCCTGTCTCAAAAAAAACAAAAAAAACAAAAACAAAAAAAAAAAACAAGTAAAACACTCATAACCATAAAATCATCTTTTCAAAATGCCCACAGTCTGGGCATGGTGGCACATGCCTTTAATTCCTGGACTCAGGAGGCAGAAGCAGGCACATCTAGCCAGCCAGGACTACACAGTGAAATCCTGTCTTTAAAAAAAGTCCACAGAAGATAACCTACTTCTTCTATCATATTACTAAATTAATATAGTTTGCAATGCCCTTCTAAATATTTCTCCATATAACCACAGATAAGTACAAGTTTCACATCTCATTGAAGAAACGTCTTCTTGTCTTCCAGCAGAAAGAAAACAGATCGACAACTGGTCAAAATGCAGAAAATAAGTAAGAATGCCTAGCCCCAAATGCATCATCTATAACACAGCCCCTACATCATGATTCAGTCAACATTTCTGGAGAGGGGACAGAAAGATTATTGGAGCCCGAGGGCCAGGATGACTGCTGTATGATCGTTTCTTCTGGCCTGGACAAAGATGGTGTTCCCAAGAATTCTCAATAATATGGCTCTCAGCACAAGATATGTGAAGACTACACCAATGGACATACCAATATGGATGGAGGAAACTTTCAAAAGGTCACTGATGGTTACTAAGAGAGGGTGAACCATGTGCTCCCCACCCCTCACGAAGACCTCAGCCCTAAACACATACAAATAAGGACCAATACAAAACTGGACTCAACAGAGGTGTGTGAGTAAACAAACAAAACAAATATTGGGCCTGTAGAGATGGCTCAATGGTTATAAGTACATGCTGCTCTTGCAGAGGACTCTGACTTAGTTCCCACCACTTAAATGGTAGCTGACAACCATCTGTAACTCCAGTTTCAGGGGGTCTGATGCTGCCTTCTAGTCTGGCATCAGACACACATGTGGTGCCCATTCATACATACATAGAAGCAAAACACTAAGATATATAAAATAAAAATAAACAAAAATCTTGGTAAAATATATAGAAGAGATCATATATCCTGATCTCTTCCTGAGGAGATGGTAAGGGAAATATAGGAATTGAAGTGGGGAGAGGGACTGTGGAAATGATGCAAATAGTGTATAAAAATAAAGATGAAAGTAATTTGCTGAGCACGGCAGTGCATACCTTTAATCCTATCACTCAGGAAGCAGAGGCAGGTAGACTTTTCTGAGTTCAAGGCTAGCCTAAGCTACATATAAGTTCCAGAGCAGCCAGGGACTACACAGTGAGATCGTCTTTAAAAAATGTATGTATCTCACCTGGAAGACGAGGAAGTTACGAGCTTTGATGAGAATGCCCAACTTCTCTAACTCTTCACTGTATTCATGTAGCTGGACAACTTTGTTGTTGATCTTGTATTCAGAAGAGCCCCCTACAAGGCAACAAATGAGTCAACAAGGATCAGGTATTCCTCCTATCCTGACAACTAGTCTATCTGCTTCATTGGACCCAAGGAGCCTTCTGAGCCTCACTTACCTACAATGACTCGAGCAAAGGTCCGGTCCTCAGCACCCTCCTCCGAGTAGACCATGCTGACAAAGGCTCGGTTGGCAGCCGGCTTGCCCACAGGTGCTCCATGTATCAGGTCCCGCAGGGTCTTTACCCTCAGGTTGCTGGTCTTTTCACCAAGCACAAAGCTGATGGCATCCATGAGATTTGACTTACCTAAGAGAAAAGGAGTCAAAGCAGAAGAGGGAACATTAGAAAGAAGGGAAGAGGAAAAGAAATAAAGGGCATATTGAGAGTAGAAACATGGTCTAATCACTTAGAGCTTGGACTAATATAATACAAGAGAGAAAATAAAATCTGTTGTCAGAAGATTGGGTCAGTGGCTTAGGAAAAATAGTTCCTTTGCAGTTATCACTTATAGTAACCATAAACTAAAACCCCATATAAAGAAACAGGTATTCATTGAATGGATTCTTCTACAACCTTTACTATGATAACACTGACAAATATTATTTTTACCCTGTAAATTCAAAAAAATAAAAGCAGGCTGGACAGAGAAGGAAATTAGTTGCTTTTTAAGTAACTGTAAAATTTTAGTGTTCCAAGACAGAAGAGCCTAGAATTTTTTTGCACAAAAATGTGAATACCTTTTTTTTTTTTTTTTTTTTTTTTTTTTGGTTTTTTTGAGACAGGGTTTCTCTGTATAGCCCTGGCTGTCCTGGAGCTCACTTTGTAGACCAGGCTGGCCTCGAACTCAGAAATCCGCCTGCCTCTGCCTCCCGAGTGCTGGGATTAAAGGCGTGCGCCACCACGCCCGGCGTGAATACCTTTAACACTATTAAAACAGTACACTTAAAACAGGTTGGTAAACACAATGCCTTTAAAAGGGCATGTTCCTTATAATATAATATGAAGCATACAACATTGGCTATAAAATATCTTGCCAAAAAAAAAAATTTAACCTGAATCTAAGTAAGCCATTAGAACCACACTTCAATTTCTAGGAAATACATAGCAACTAAACCAACCTGGTAAACAACACAAGGAAATCATAAGATAAAAATAAACTGTGGAGCTGAGTGTAGTGGTAAAACACTTCAAAAGGCTGGAAAGACTATATGGAAACCAGTGTGGCAGCATGTTCCTAACTTTAACCCAGCACTCAGGAGACTGAAACAGAAGGATTAAGAGTTTAAGATTGGAACTGGGAGAGATAGCTCAATGGTTAAGAGTACTAGCTGCTCTTCAGAGTACCAGGTTTGGATCTAGTACCTACATGATAGCAGACACCTGTCTGAAACTCCAGTTTCAAGGGATAAGACATCCTCTTCAGGCCTCCAACAGCACCAGGCAAACACATGGTGCACAGACATACATGCAGGCAAGACACATACACATTAAATTTTTCTTTAAAGAGTTCAAGGCCACCCTTAGCTTTATAATGAGCCAAAATAAAACAAGACTGTGAAATGTTCTATAATACAAATGGCCTGCTCTTTAAACAAACAAACAAACAAACAAACAAACCCTCACTATCTGTACCAGGAATTTAGCTAAGAGGCAGAACTTCAGAAGCATACACAAGGCCCCAGGTCCCATCGCCATTGCTAAGTAAAGGCAATGTTTAAAATGAATGTAGAACAGTACTGAGATATATGCAAATAGAACATGGATGTTATTATTACAGGTTATTTATTTTTAGAAGGAAAACATCCACATAGTCCAGACTGGCTTCCCATTCACAAGCATCTTGCCTCCAATTGCTAGAATTACTAGTGTGTGACACACCACCTAAGTTGAGAACATAACTCTGATTGGACTCCTGCCTCCCAGCCCCCACCAAGAAAACATGGACATTTTGCAAAGCAATTAGGGAAACTTGAATATATATTAGATAAACTGAGCAAGTATAGAAACTTGAAAAAAAACAAGCTAAATGTTGACAAGAGAAAATTAATAGTGGTAAGATGGAATGATTTTATATGAATGCTGAAGCACTTAAAGGTGAAATGTCTTCGATTTATTTTCAAATGGTTAAACACACATGAAAGAGAGAGAGAGAGATGGATGGACAGACAGACTGACTGGCTGGCTATACTAGAGCTCAGCTAATACAAAACTTGGGGAGAAGCAAAAGAATAAGAAAACCTATGAACAGGCTGGTGAGATAGCTCTGCAGATTACGGTACTTGCTACCAAGCCTGATAACCTGAGTGTGATTCCTAGGATCCACATAGAAGAAGGGGAGAACTCATTCCTGCCAAGTTGTTCTCTGACCTCATTGCATGCACTAAGCTTGTCATACAAGCATGAATACCTGAGTTTGGACTTAGTGCCACTTAAAAGCTAGGTGTGGTGGTGCACTGGGGAAGTGGGGACAGGAGGATGCTTGGGGCTTGCTGGTTAGCCAATATAGCCAGCCCAGTTGGAGAACTTTAAGCCGGTAAGACCTCCTATCTCAAAAAATAAGCTGGAGCTGCCAGACTGATGGTGCACACCTTCGGTCCTAGCACTTAAGAGGCAGAGGCAGGCAGAACTCTGAGTTCGAGGCCAGCCTGCTCTACAGAGTGAGTTCCAAGACAGCCAGGGCTACATAAAAAACAAAACAAAACAAAACAAAAAAAAAAAACCTGTCTTGAAATAAACAAATAAATAAGGTAGAGTTATAAAAACAAAAACAAACAAAAAAAACACCTAACACCAACTTCTGACACACACACACAGAGTAATTTTTAAAATAATTAAAAAGTGGAAACTTAGTATACTCCTGAGTCACATACTTGGAAAACTTTTTGTACTTTTTGAAGTCACTTGTTCACTCACTTGATCAAACAAGGAGGAAAAGAAATTTAACAAGTGGGGCTGGTGAGATGGCTCAGTGGGTAAGAGCACCCGACTGCTCTTCCGAAGGTCCAGAGTTCAAATCCCAGCAACCACATGGTGGCTCACAACCACCTGTAATGAGATCTGGCGCCCTCTTCTGGAGTGTCTGAAGACAGCTACAGTGTACTTACATATAATAAATAAATAAATCTTTAAAAAAAAAAAAGAAATTTAACAAGTACCTGGTGTGGTGGCGCACGCCTTTAATCCCAGCACTTGGGAGGCAGAGGCAGGTGGATTTCTGAGTTCGAGGCCAGCCTGGCCTACAAAGTGAGTTCCAGGACAGCCAGGGCTACAGAGAAACCCTGTCTTGAAAAACCAACCCCACATCCCGCAAAAAAAAAAAAAGAAGAAATTTAACAAGAAAACAAACTGAGTAACAAAACCAGTACTAAGGTTTTGATTTTTTCTGCTATGCAGCTCTGGTCCTCATTATGCTGTCCAGGTTGGCCTAGAATTCATAGCAATCTTCTTCCATCAGCCACACTAGTACCATCACAACTAGCAAGTACCAATTCTCGAACTTTTAACATTTGTTATCAAGATTATAGCACTGGCATACTATTTTTAATATAGGCAGCTTCTTTGTGAGATTGATGCTGAGTATCTTGCTTTGATAACTGCCCACCTTCTTTTTGAGACAGGATCTGTTGGCCTGGAAGCTCACCAACTTGACTACATTGACTAATCAGCAAGCCCCAGGCATCCTCCTGTGTCCACCTCCTCAGTGCTGGGTTATGGGTATATACCACCACACCCAGCTTTTAAAGTGGGCGCTGAATATCCGAACTCAGGTCTTCATGCCCATGTGGCAAGCACCTTACAGACAAAGCTATATCCTCAGCCTTCTCTTTTGTCTGACAGCACCCTGGGCTCTTTAATACTTGCTAAAATACCAATGCATAATCAGCTACCTTCTTAAGAATACTGCCTCACATGATTCATGCAAGTTTGTGAGTCAGGTTCACATTAATTACCCAATTTAGCTTATCCAAAAGCCTTAGGAAACAGGTATTTCCTCTGCTTTAAAGCGGAACAAACCTAGTCATTCCTTAAGTTAAAACTGTCAGCGAGTCCTTTACTTCAACTGACAGGATGACAAAACAGTCTCCGTGGATCATCAGGCTTCAAGCCCACTGTCCTTCATTCTGCTACTCGTTTGTTAAAACCTTAAAAAAATAAACCTTGTGGGTCTGGGGACTTGACCCAGCTGAGTGTGTGCTTACCAGGCATGCACAAGACCTTCAGCTCAAACCCAAACTCTCAAGTAAATCAGGTGTGGAAGTACACACTTGTAATTCCAGCACTCTGAAGATGGAGGCAGGAAGATCAGAAAGTCAGATTTGAAACCAGGCTGGGATATGAGATCCTATCTTAAAAACAAACGAACAACAAAAACCAAGATCTACTTGGTGCTCAATAAGTGGCACATCTATCAGTATTCAATCTGGAGTCAACTCTCTCTCTAGCTGCAGCAGAACTAGTAAATCACATAAACTGGAACTAGTCTTGTAACCACCAATTTCCCATCTTTGGGCTTCTCCCTTGATTTTCAAGGATCACATCTCACAACTACAAGCCTCTTTTTCTATAGTCATTAAGTGTTGGAAACATTTTTCTAATGCAAATGCTAACTATAACTATATACCAATAAAACATCTCAAGGAATGGCATCTTGAGAAGACTCATGCACTAGTGATGAAGATGAAAAAAAATGTACCATAAATGTGTGACCAAAAATAAATTTACGAAGTGGGAATCAGAGATCAAAAAATGCTTCATGGTGCCAAGCTTTGAAGGGTATGCAGAGGCAGAAAGCAGGTGTGGTAAAACACAGCTATAAATCTAGCACTTGGGAGGTAGGGGCAAGAGGATTTAAGAGTTTGAGGCCATAGGAAATTATCTCCAAAAACAAACAAACAAACAAAAGGTGGGACAGTGGTGGCACACACCTTTAATCCCAGCACTAGGGAGGCAGAGGCAAGTGGATCCTGTGGGATGGAGGCCACCTTGGTCTACAGAGGAAGTTCCAGAACAGTCAAGACTACACAGAGAAGCCCTGTCTGGAAACACCACCCCCCCCCAAAAAAAAAAAAAAACAGAGAGGTAAGAACCCAGGCCTGTTCCAAACAGCTGGATTTTTCATTCTAACAATGCTGAGAGAACTGGATTTCAACAAGTGGTACAACCAAGCATTTTCTACAAGAGTCACAACACCAAAATCCTAAGAAATTTAGTGGAACTCAAAGCATCAACCCTCTAGGCCAGTGGTTCTTAAACCATAGTAGGGGAAGTAAGTAACCCGTCATTACCACCCCCACCCGCACTCCAAACTCTGACATTGTCCGAACACATTTTTGATGGGCATTTCAGGGGAGTGGAGGTGCTGTCATTTAGTGGACAGAAGCCAGGAATACAGCTAAAAATTCTACAATGCACAGGACCAACCGCACAGAGAAAGTGTGTGGCTAACAAGCTAGTGTTAGGAAACAATGCTCTAGACAGAGAACAAAACCGCAAGCAAGAGTCCACAGTGAAGGTACTTGAGCTACTTCAAGGTAAGGGTGGCCTAGCAGGCTAGAAAATGAGTAAACTAGAATATCTCTGGAGTGGAGGAACACAGCAAAGATTCATAACGAACACTTCTAGAGATGGGTGAGAGGAAATCACGAGCTATACAGCAAAAACTAAGATATGAAATAGTAGGCTTAAGTATGAAAAAGTAGGGTTACTTACTACCAAAGTCACTCTAACTTATCAGCCTAACCCCTTTTCTACAAAACACTTATAACAGCCTAAGTGTTATCTTATTTTGTACTTTGCTGCTTCTCCTTTCCCCGGATCTCGGATTTGCTCTCCCCGCATAAACTTAACTGATAAAACCCAAAACCCTCCACCAATTTGGCAAGCGAACAAATTCAGGCTTATTTACGGTTTCCTGGTAGGAAAAGGGCAAATCAAAGCAACAATCTCTTAGGCGTGTGGGGGGCATGCGGAGGGGTGGGGGTCGTCGCAATCCCACACTGCTGAGCGGAACGCTGGGTCAGAAATTCAAAAGTGCCACAGCAGAGAGGAGGGGGAAAAAAAGGAATCGGAGTGGAGCGTTCCACCGGGAGGTGCGGGGAGGGCTGAATAGAGCACAAAGTACACAGCTTGGGATTGGACGCCAAAGCAGAGTTACGGTTCCCAAATTTTCCCAGAGGTGTCAAACAAGATTAGGAAGGTGGAACAAAGCAGACCGGAAGGAAGCCGCAGGCCAAACAACTGGCAGCAAATTTCGGGAACGCCTCTTTTGGCGGGAGGGGTAGTGGGCGGGGCGACGCGTGGTTCGGCCCATACCATTCGGGCCAGAGGGGTCTGTGCCGATCTCCGCCAACTGACAGTTGGGAAGAGGCTCGAATTCAGTGTATGCCAAAAGGGAAAGCAAGTTCAGGTCCAAGCCCCACCAAGAGGATCAAGGAACATTTTAGGGTTTACGATGTCTCAGGTTGCATGGGGGGTAGGTTGTACTACTTTGCAGACAAGCAGGGGGAACCGGACCGGGACACGCGCAGGGCCACAGCCGGTTTTAATCTCACCAGAGCCATTGGGTCCAATGATGGCGGTGAACCTCTGAAATGGTCCGATAATCTGTCGACCCTTGTACGATTTAAAGTTCTCGATCTCAATCAGTTTCAGGAAACCCATGACAGCGGCACCGGCGTAGGAAAGGCCGCGCCTTACTCCTGGAAACCGAGGTTAGCCCGCGCGGGAAATAGCGCAGTGCAAGCCGGGTGTACAGTAAGCCTCGCGATAATAAGTCCAAGCCAATCACGATTTCCTGTTTCCGGGACCAGAAACGGTCACTTCCGCCTGAAATAGCGCTTTTGTTGAATTGTTGCCGGGCTGGAGCACGCGCTGGGCGCTTAGGCCCCGCCCCTCTACGTAGTTACCCAGCAACTGTTGAAGTGGCCGCCAACTAGGACGGGGAAGCGTTAGTGCTCTGATCACTTCGGGGGAAATCAGAGCAGGCAGGCGGGATCTGAGCTCACGCTTGCTGGGAAAGAAGTCACTTCAAGGTTCTGCCAGAGCGAGTGGGAGGCAGAAGCTCGGCTGGGGTTTGTAGTCTAGCCAGCAAGGGGGGAGACGAGGAGAAGCGCTTCAGCCAAGGATTCAGTCGGGAATGGGAAGGCGCCCTCCGAAGGGTGGGCAGTTTGGGATGCAAGAGGGATCAAAGGGAGGACTTAGGTGAGGTGAGCTTAGAGTGTGAGGACGATGAGAGTATCCCCTAGAAAACAGAGATACAAGTTGGGAAAGGCTGTGTTCTGAAATACTGCCCCTATCGTCTGCTTCTCTCTTATTTCTCCAAGCAGAATTTAAAGACTGCCGTTGTAAATCCAAGAGTCAACTTGGGTCCAATCCATTTTCAAGCTTCAAAACTGGAATTCTGTACTGAGAAAGGTATCTTGTGTGACACTAGAAGTCCGGGTCCTTAAGCCAGTGCTCCAGCTCTGTCCTTTTCCCTCCCTGTTACATCAAGTTTCCCCCATTTCCACCGCTTCCCCTCTGTCTCTTTCTCTCCTCCCTCCCTCGTTCTCTCCTCTCTCCCTCCCTTTCTCTTCCTCTCTTCTCTCTCCCCCTCTCCTCTCTCTCTCCCTCTCCCCCTCCCCCTCCCCCTCTCCTCCCCTCCCCTCTCTCTCCCCTCCTTCCCTCTCCCTCTCTCTCTCCTCCTCCCTCCCTCTTTCGCTCCAGCTCTGTCCTTTTCCCTCTGTTACATCAAGTTTCCCCCATTTCCACTGCTTCACCTCTCTCTCTCTCTCCCTCTCCCTCCCTCCCTCCCTCCCTCCCTCCCTCCCTCTTTCTCTCCTCTCTCCCTCCCTTTCTCTCCCTTTCTCCTCTCTCTCCCCCCCTCTCTCTCCCTCTCCCCCTCCCCTCCCCTCCCCTCTCTCTCTCCCTCTCCCTCCTCTCTCTCTCCCCTCCTTCCCTCTCCCTCTCTCTCCTCCCTCCCTCTTTCCTCTCTCTCCTCCCTCCCTCTTTCTCTCCTCTCTTCCTCTCTCCTCTCTCTATCCCTCTCTCTCTCCTTTATACCCTGCCCTTCTCCATTTCTTTTCCAGCCCCTTTTTCTTCATCCTTTCATTCCCCTTCTATCGCCTTATAGTCATGATCTTAGCAGTCCAGGATGTCTACTGAATCATCCCCCTATTGTGACAACAGATTGTCTTTATAGGCCGGGGTTAGTGCCATTTTCAGTTAGATATGGAAAGAGTCTGGTGGTTTCCACAGCTATTCCTGGGTATCTCCTTTTATTTTTTATTTTTTCAAAAGTTTCTCCATCTAGCTCTGACTGTCCTGGAACTCTGTAGACCAGGCTGGCCTCGAACTCAGAGATCCACCTGCCTCTGCTTCCCAAGTGCTGGGATCAGAAGTGTGTGCCACCACTGCCCGGCTTTGTAACTGTGTGCAAGTGCAAGCATGATCAAATGTGTGCACAAGCCACAGACATTAGGCATCAGATCCCTTGGAGCTGGAGTTACAGGTAGTTGTGAGCCACCTAACACAAGTACTCAAAGAACTCTGAAAGAACTGGAAGTATTCTTAACCACCATGCCATCTCTCTAGTCCTATTCCTGTAACTATTTTTAAATAATGTCTAAAAGCTGGGAAGAATCCTAAAGAGTCTAGGGAGGTGAGAAAGCTCAGTTGATAGAATCTGATATGGAAGCCAGAATGAAGCTCTTTTGGGAAACTAGTCACAGGCAACATGAGGGAATAAAATCATCAGAGGCCAGAAATCTCACATACATTTTTAAAAGTTACTATTTAATTTTCAAAGATTAAATGTAGCTTGGGAGAAAATTAAATTGGAGCCCTATCTCTAAATATATACAAAATCCAGTTTCAAATGGATTCAAAACAAATGATAAAGGCAAATCTTTAGGAATTGTGGAATATATAGGAGAGTATCTTTATAAATTTAGAATATGGAGAGGTTGTTTTACTGTTTGTTGTAGTTTGGTTGGTTTGGTTTTAATATTTTTATTCTTTTTTCAGGGGGGGGAAGCAGGGTCTCTGCATTGTCCTAACTGTCCTGGAACTCACTTTGTAAACCAGACTGGCCTCAAACTCAAGAGATTCACCTGCCTCTGCCTCCCAAGTGCTGGGATTAAAGGCGTGTGCCACCACACCTGGCCAGTTTTTTATTTTTATTATATACTTTCATATATGTACCAATGAATATGGGTCATATCCACCCTCATATCAACATCTGTCCTCTAAAGCCCCATCGTATCCCACACATTTTTGTGATTCAGAGTCCACTTGGTCCTACCCACATGTGCATACTATGCGCCTGCAAGAAAATTGACAATTCCTCAGCAATTCTACTTCTAATAGCTCTGCAACTGGAAAGGAGCCTCATGAGCTCCTCACCCATCCATGCTGGAAGGTTCACTGGCTTGCTCTTTTACAGGTCTTGTACAGGTCTCTTGCAGGTGACCACTGCTGCTGTGAATTCACGAGTGCATAGCTCTGTTGTGTCTAAAAGACAGCATTTCCCAGTACTGCTCTCCATCCTCCAGCTCTTTCCATTCTGTCCAGTCCTTGTAGCATAACGGACCCTAAACTTTGGAGTAGTGGTGATACACATCTCATTTAGGGCTAAGCACTCATTCTAGTCACTTATTCTCAACAGTTTGAGCGTTGTGAGTTTCTGCATAAACTTACCTAGAGAAAAAAGAAGCTCCTTGGAGAGCAGCACTAAACTATGAATATAAATACAGATATTTAGAGGGCAGGTTGACAGAAATGACCATTTAGAAAAACAGTGCTAGTAGGTTCTCCCCCTAGGGCCTATGACCTGCCCAGACATGGACGTTTGACCAGATTTATAGTAGCAGGCATGAATTCCCTTTTGTGGACCAGAACCAGGTCTCAAATCTAATCAGAGAGTGGTTGGTTACACCCTATAATAGTCATGCCATTAATACACCAGTGGGCACATCTTACCTGGAAGGTTGGTATTATAGCATGCAGGGTCCACTGCTGGGTAAGATGTCTTTTCTACCCTAGTGACTTGACTTGCACCTGGAACTCTGAAAGCTTGTCAGCATGGGTGAAATTGCCTTGTTAGTCCCAGATTTCTCTATTCTCAGCAGCTAAGTGTGTGATGTTGTTAGCACTAGGCTCTTAGCATCTAATTATGGTGAACAACCAAGAGAAAGCAGCAGTAGCCTATGTGTTAGGCTCCTCTGGGAACCTCCCTTACCAATAACTTAGCATTGAGATTTTTATTTAATAATTCATTTTTTTCTGGGAACACCCATGATTTTTTTGAAACATGATGGCCTGTAACTTACTATTTAGTCAAAATTGGCCTCCAATTTTTAAGTCCTCCTACATCAGCCTCCCAACTGCTGGGATTATGGGTTTGAGCCATCATACCTTTTAAGAAATTTCTTCAATTACTAGAAACGCTTCTTTCAAAGAAAAAGATGGGCACATATGACTAAATTTAAGTTTACCAAAATTCATCATTAGGATGTGAAATGAGGGCTAGAAGAGGGCTCAGTGGATAGGAACACTTACTGGGCCATGATGGAGCACACATTTAATCCCAGCACTGGAGGCAGACGCAGACAAATCTCTGGGTTCAAGGCTAGCCTGGTCTACAGAGAAAGCTCTAGGACTACAGACAGGAACCCTGTCTTGGAAAAAAAAATAAAAATGTTTAAGGAGATAGATTTACCCTAATTTGAATGCTACATAAAATATGTATGCATTGAAACAAAGTACCCAACAGATATGTATAACTTTATTTAATATATCTGTGAAAAGTAAACATTTTGTATACAAAACATCCCTAAAATGAACACAAGATGAGTAGGCATTACACAAAGCAATAAACAAAACGGTTGACCACGTGAAAAGGTGTGAGATCTCATTAACAATAAAGGAAAATCTATTGAAGTCAGTAATTATGGACTGATAAGATGGCTTATCAGGTAAAGGCATTTGCAGCCAGGCCTGACTTGAGTTTGATTACTGGATTCCACATAGTGGAAGGAGAAAGCTAACTTTTGCAAGACCTCCACAAGTACACTGCGGTGTAAGTGTATATGCGTGCACACACAGAGGTTACCACCACTGTTTTAGGTTTTTTTTTTTTTGTTTTTATTACGTGAGTGTGTGTGTGTAGCAGTCAGAGAACTTACAAGGGTCAGTTCTCTTTCACCATGTGGAACAAAGGTTCTCTCCTTCTATCATGTGCATCCAAGGGATGGAACTCACCAGGCCTGGTGGCAAGCACCTTTCCCCACTAAGCCATCTCCCTGACCCCTGTGTGATTTGAATATTGTATTTTATTTCACCCCATTGTATCTCACTTGACTATTCAATAGTTACAGAGGGCTGATGGCTATAGATAAGCTAAGTTCATCTTGCAATAAATACTGGCTGAGAAGCTATATTAGTTTCATATCATAATAAAAAAATCCCAAACTTAATAAACCAATAAAAACTTGCTTTCATACAGCTCTGGAAAGCAGAATACCAAAATGGGTCTCAGTGGACTAGGGATCTGAACTCAGATCCTCAGGCTTGCTAGCAAGCACTTACCCACTGAGCCATTACCCCCAGCCCTGGAAACAGTCTTTAACACAGCCTCACCTCATTCTTTTTGTGTGTGGAGGGGGGCGTTTAGGTGTGAGTCTAAGCTTTAATGATGAGCCATTTCTCCTGTCCACCGCCTTTAAAAGAGCCCTACTCAAAGCCACTATCCTTATTTTTTTGGTTAACTTAAGTGGTCTCCACATTGGCCTTCTAGCTTCCTGCACATTGTTTCCTATTGCCCATTCATCACACAAACAAGCAGCTTTCTTTTCTGAAATACTATTTTCCCTTTATTTTATTACTTATTATCTAGTAAGATAATCAGCCCCATATGCATTCATATTTTGGGAAGCCCAGTTTTGACATGTTGGGGGGAGCAGGTTACAAACATAAACCTTATATTTCTCTAGTCTTACCTCCTTGAAATCCTCCACTAACCTCTCATTACATTGAAATTCAAACTCATACCAGGGTCTTTTTTGGAGACGGTTTAAAAGCAAACTTATTACATTTTAGTTAGTGGGGGGGGGCATGGGTATGTACATGTGGAAGTCAGAGGACAACTTGTAGGAGTTGGTTCTCTTTCTATCATGTGGGACCAGGGAACAAACTCAGATCATCAGGCTTGTTAACAAGTACCTTTACCCACTGAGCCATTTCACCTGCCCTTGATACACTTTTCTTGAGACTGGTTCTTACTCTGTAGTTGAAGAGGACCTTGAACTTGTGATCTTCCTGCCTCCACCTCCCCCAAGTACTGAGATTATAGGCATGCACTACTCGATTCAGGTTTACATGGTACTGTGGATTACACCCAGGGCTTCATGGATGCTAGCAAGCACTTTACACTTTACCACACTCCAGGCCCATTACTATAGGCTTCGAAGAGCCAGTCCTTACACACCTTTTCAATTTGTCTCATGCCACTATCTCTTGGTTATAGTACTCCAGGCACACTGGCCTCTCTTGACATTCTCCACTTCTTTCTATAGCTATAACTTCCACTAACCATTTTGTAGCTGAAATAGTTGACATAAACAAGGAACAATATGTAGCCCATATCTAAGTTTGGAAGCCTGATAAAACAGAAACCAACAAACCAACTCCCCAAGTTAAGATAGGTGTAATCTTAGTCCTTAAAGACTGGTAAAGTATTACAACTTCAAACAACCCTGGGTGATACAGTGAAATCCTGTCAGAAAAAAAAAAAAACCCTCAACATATAGAAATTATTGGTCCCACTGGGGTGTCTTGTCTCTTTTCAAACTACTCCCCACAATGCAAAATCTATTGTTCTTTCTGTAATATTTATCTACTATATACATAAGGATCCATGAATAACATTTTTAAAGTTTTCTGGTCTTTTAAACACTTGGAAGACATTTACTTTAAAGTTGTTTATGAAGATTTTGATTTTGATTTTCTTCGTTCTTTGTGTTTTGATCATTGTCACCCTGTTTCCAACTCTTCTCAGACGCAGCCCCCTTTCCCTGCCCACCCAACTTTCTATGCTCTTAATTTTTTTCACCCATCAAGTCTAATTTGTGCTGACAACATATTGATTTGTGGCCTTCTGCTGGAACCTGGTCAACTCAAGAGTGGGCTTGCAGAGCCTAGTACACACCTTTAATCCAGGCAAAGGCAGGCAAACTCTGAATTCATTGCCAGCCTTCTGGGTCTACAGAGTGAGTTCCAGGACAGCAGGGCTACACAGAGAAACCTTGTCTTAAAGAAAGAAAGAAACAAACAAACAAATAAATAAAAAGAGTAGGTTCTCCCCTCCCAGCAGCTGTCTGTTGCCAACAGCTCTTTCACTAGGGCTGGGGGCTCATACCCCCTTCCGTTTTGCATGCTGGGATAGTCTGGCTCGAGCTTACACAGGTTTATGCATGCTAACAAAATCTCTGTGAATTCAGACATGCAGCTTCCCCTGGTATGTGCAGAAGACACTATTTTTCTGAATTCACCCACCACCCCTGACTCTTAAGTCTTTCCACCCCTTGTACAATGATTACTGAGACTTGAAGAGGGGGTGTGATATAGAGGTCCCATTTAGGGGTGAGTGTTCTGCAGTCTGTTATACTCTGCTCACAAACACTTTAACTTAAGGAGTGCAATAGTGAGACTTGCTTTCAGAGAATTTTAACATGGATTAACAAAGGCCATCAGGGATTCCGGGAATATTGTCTGACGTTAGACCGAAGCTTGACTTAGTGTGATGACAGCAGAGATTGAAGACACAGATAATGAAAGGTCATAAAGTAAAATCAAGATATAAAACATCAGAAAGTAAAACCAGGATCATAGCTAGTGAGATGTTAGAGAAAGAAATGAAGGTATGGTATAGTCAAGGACAATGTCAGCATTAAAGAGCCATTCTACCTCTCGTTGCTCCAGATGTATAAATTAGACCTTGTATCAGATCCCAAGGAGCTGGCAGCCATTGAAGCTAGAAGAAATCGTGAAAAGGAACGCCAAAGCCGATTCTTCAATGTGCGGAACCGAGTCATGGGGGTGAGTGAGTAATGGGTAACTTTACAAGGCTGGGATTACTTGCCCCTTATGCCTTGAAAGGAATGTAGCAATGCATTATAACCCTTCTGGACTCAAGCATGCCCTAGAACTGGAAAGGCAGGAGCTGGAGGACCAATCTCATATGCCTGGACAGGGCTTAGGAAGAGAGGCAGGACAGTGAAGAGAGATGATGGGGTGACAGCTAGCTCTCCTCTGGTCAGTTCTTGGACTATAGCTGGTTCTTAAGAAATAATGTGGAGCCATAATAGGGTGTAAAGAAAATTTGATACTACATAAAGCTAGGGTATTTCTGCAAGGCTAAATACGACATTGTTATATTAGTTGCTTTTCTTATTACTGTGATAAAATACCTGACAAACACTGGGAAGGGAGGGTTTGTTTTGGTTCAGTTTAAGCATATAGTCCATTATTGGAGGAAAAGGGCTGGAGGTGGCTGGTCAATTTGCGCCCACAGTTAGCAAGCAGAGATCAACTCACTTTCTCCTTTCTATTCAGTCCAGGACACTAGTCCATGGTATGGTACTGCCCACAATTAGGGCAGGTTTGCCCACTTAAAATAGACATGTCCAAAGGTTTCTCTCCTAAATGATTCTGGATGCTTCCAAGCCGACAATATTTTATATATCTTTTTATTTATTTGGGAGGGGCATATGGGACCACAGTGTATGCATATATGACTATATAGGGCAAAAGATAGCTTCCAACTACCATATGGCTCTCTGATACCCAACTTGGTTGTCAGGCCTGAACTTTACCCAAGAAACCATCTTACCAGACCATGTTGTCAATATTAACCTTCACAACTGTGAACCAAAGTGAGGGATAGGGACTGATGGAATGTTTCTTTTTCACTAAACTGTATTTCCTTTTAAACTATTTTGAAATATTTTCAGTGAATTATAATGAAAAGGAAAATACTGATAGCTTTAAGAAACAAACAATTGTAGACCAGGCTGACCGCCTTGAACTCAGAAATCCACCTGTCTCTGCCTCCCAAGTGCTAGGATTAAAGGCAAAAAAAAAAAAAAAAAAAAAAAGAAAGAAAGAAAAAGAAAAAAGAGAAACAAACAATTGCCAGGCATGCAGTGGTGGCGCACACCTTTAATCCCAGCACTTGGAAGTTAGAGGCAGGCGGATCTCTGAGTTCGAGGCCAGCCTGGTCTACAGAGTGAGTTCCAGGACAGCCAGGGCTACAACAGAAAAACCCTGTCTCAAAAAACCGAAAAAAAAAAAAAGAAAAGAAAAGAAAAGAAACAAACAAACAATTGCTGAGTGGGTGGGTAGGAAAAGGATCTAGGAAAGACACCATACTTGTGTTCAAAGGCCAGTCTGCTATTATATATGTATGGCTTTTGGTACATAACCTATCTTTTCCTCCTCTGGAAAATGAGACCAAATAAAGCACTGAGATATCAACTTTGAAAAAAAATCAGAGCTTATTACCTGACCACGAGCAAACTGAAGTTTGAGTAGTCTGAGATTCTGGTTGCAAGAATTTCCTCAGAACCTACCCTGGACCAAGCATTATGGTAGGCAGTGGGGAATACATGATAGCTAAGGCCTAGCTTCTTCCCCCCAAACAGCTCACAGCCTAGTAGAGGAGATAATAGTGAGGCTAACATCAATACAATATGGCCAGTGGACCCTAGATTATGAGGGTAGAAGTTTCCTGAGCAAGTCTTGAAGGGTAAACTGAAATATGGGAAAGGGTGGAATGAAAGACTGTTCCAAGGGGAGGAACCAGTTGGAGCAAAGGCTGTGGGTTTGAAACAGCTTAAGATGCGCAGAGAACTAGAAGTACAGTTCCTTACACTACTGTGAGAGGAGGCAGGGAAAGGGGAACAAAGAGATAAAGGCAGAGAAGCAGTGGCTAGACCACAGAGGTGTTTACAGGCTTCGTTCAGGGGTTAGAATTGTATCCAGTAGGTCCTGAAGAGTTACAGGGTGACTCTGAAGAGGATCATTCCTAAACAGCATCCTTTAGGGCATTCAATATACATGCTCAGACCCTACTCTAACTTAGCTCCTTTCTTTGAGATGCAGGTGGATGTGGAAGCCCTCAACTACCAAGTGGAGGAACGAAAGTTTCGGGAGGCAATAGAGCGAAACAAAGATATAGCTTATGGTAAATACTCAAGGCTTCGGCAAAATCAGAAAGAGTGGCCTGAAGTTGGGCAATTCTGCCTCCAAATAAAGCCTGAGGCTCTGAGGGGTGATAAAACATACTAGATGACCTTGGGAAGAGGCTTGGGAGCAGAGGTTGACTGGGCTCTGTTCTAGGTGTCTTCATGTCCCTGTCAATCACTCTTAGGTACCAAGCATGCGCACTATGATCTGGTAGCCCAGATGCTAGAGAAAGAAGAGGCAGAACGAGCATACCGGCTGTCCAAGAGAGTACAGGATTTTCGGGAGCAAAGGCAGCAGCAATACAAGAATGGACATGAATTTGACTTCTGGGATCCAGACCAATTCCAGGAATTTCGGGTCCCTTATTATGAGAATGATGCATACCTTGGCCCAGCCAGCATGCAGTACTTCCTTGGAGAGGACCCGGAGAGGGCCTCACGCATGAGAATGCAGCAGGAACAGATGAGATACAACCTGGAAAAACAGCTACAGGAGCAACAGGCAGCCAGAGAAGAGGAGGCTCGAGCAGGTAAGTAGCACAGCAGAGAGTTCATCCAGTCTGGATACAGCACTGTGTGAGAAGGTACTTACTTTACCCATACAGCTGAGGCAGAAAGGTCAGGCTGTACAAGCCCTAACTTCCCTGACTTCTTTCTTGGCACTTCCTTGAGGAAAGCATTTTACAGTTCTACTTACTGTCTGCTTTGGGTAAATGAATGTTCCTCTCTATAATTGCGTATGTCTTCTTTTCTTCATTTCATGAGACAGGGTCTTGCTGTTTATATTCAACCTAGTCTGGGCTGGAACTCAGCAATCCTTCTTCCTCAGCCTCTAGAATACTGGGGTTTCAGGCATATGCCATCTTGACAGCTCAGTTTCTTCATTTTAAAATAGGGATTATAATCTACATCACATAGAATAGCAACTATTCTTATACAGTCTGGCCACATCTTTCTTTTACACTAGAGAAAACCTTTCCAGGGCAAGAGCCATGTCTTTTTACTCATTTTGCCTTCCAATCACCAGTGTCTCACAGGGCCTAAAAACAAAGAAGCCAGTGTGTGGCTTGAAGGGGGGGAAATTTAGTAGCTTTGCTTATGCTGTGGCCATGACTGACATGCCATTTTCTTCTTGATCACTGTACTTTGACTTTTATAGTTGTTGTTATTGTTGTTGTCCTCCTCCTCTCCCCCTTCTTCCTTCTCCTCTTCACCCTCCTCCTCCTCCTCTGTCTTCATCTCTTCAGTTTTGGTGCTGGGGATGGAATCTAGGACTTCCTATATGCTAAGCACAAACTCCTACCACTATGTGATTTCCTCAGCACCCAAAACCTTTAATATGCTTATATGCATCTCTGCCATTGGCCTTACCAGGTTGTAGTCTCATTATTGGATCGGTCTCTCCTACCAGAGAAGGAGGTTTAGTGTGTGTGTGTGTGTGTGTGTGTGTGTGTGTGTGTGTGTAAGGTATTAAGATTGTTAACTTGCTATGTAACCAAGGATAACCTTGAAATTCTGATCTTCCTGCCTCTGTCTCCCAAGAGCTGGAATTATTGGCATACACCACTACACTGGACTAGGCAGGGAGTTGTCTGGGATAGTATCTAATTCTGTGGTATCCTTAGAACCCAAAAAATAACCTTATGACTGAGACTTAATGAAATGACATTATTTACTTAAGACCATACCACTGAATGGTGACAGAGCTTCATTGTCACCCAATTTGCTAAGCTTTGCCCACCCCTGACCCCAAGGAGTACTCCTTCCTTATCACTATAACTTTGGCATTCAAATATAAACACACAAAGTACGTTGAACAAATAACTACTGCATGAATGGGCACTAGAATAGGCAAGTCCAATACCCTGCCTGTATTTCTCTGTGTAGCTTTGCTCAGTGACCAACTGCGCCTAGCCGCTGACACACGGGCTGCTGAACTGGCTAGACTGGAAGAATCCTGTCGAGCAGCTATGAGGACTGCTATGGCCAATGCCAACAAAGCCCAGGTATGTCCTGAACCAGCCAGTGTACTAAGCCCATCCCAATTCCTGAACAAAGTCCTGGGGGACCTTAGTCCTGGGGAATCTTTCTCCTTATATCCCATTTCAAACCAGTGCAAGCATTCTCATCTACCCAAGCCTTCCACCTAAGATCCTATTAAAGCCTAAGTCCCCTCTCTCCCTACCCCTAGATATAGGGTGCTTTAAGAACAGCTATTGACCTTTCATCTCTGATCTCTCAGCATAAGGCTTTCCTAAGTGCAGAGAAATTCCCTGGCTATTCTGCCTCCATCGTGCCCGTAGGCTCAGTAAAAATCCATGCTACGTCTTTCTCTTCTCTCTTGGATGAGTAGGGCTGTAGTTTTCCAATCCCTTCAAGAGAGTTTCCTGAGGCTGGGCCCCCAAATGTTTACATTTGGGGGTCCCTACTAGGCAGCCAAGCAAGCCCTGCAGCAGCGCCGTGAACAGCAGCAGCAACAGGAGGCCAACCTCACAGACATCAAGAAACAAGTCACCAGTGACCTGCTGACTGAGAATCCTCAAGTTGCCCAAAGAGCCAATGCTCCTCACCGGGTCCTGCCCTATTGTTGGAAGGGGATGACTGCAGAGCAGAGAGCTGCCATCAGAAAAACTCAAGAAACACAGCGACAAGAAAAAAAGGAACAGCGCCATGCTGAAAAGTTAGTGGAAGCTGAGTGGGGAAGCCAAAACAAACGGTTGGCTGAAGCAGCTCTGGAGCTGGAAGAACAGGAGAGGGAACTGTGTGCAGAATTCCGAAGAGGACTGGGCTCCTTCAACAAGGAGCTAGCTAAGGAACAGCAAGCTCAGTGAGTTCTAGGGTGTAGCAATGGGGAGGAAGCCCCGGGGGGAGGTGGGGAGGAATGACAAGGGCCAGGGAGAGGGAAACACATCACCTGAGGCCTTTGTATTTTCACAGGCAAAATTATCTGAATTCGGTCATCTACACCAATCAACCTACTGCGCACTATTACCTACAGTTCAACACCAGCAGCCGCTGAGCTCAGGATGGTCACCTTCCTTCTCACAGGTGGCCAGGAGTCAACAAAAATGCAAAAAATCCTTATTTCTAATTTCTACCCAGTAGGAGGGAACTAAAGCCGAACCTCCACTGTCTACTCTAGGTAATAAAGTCGTTCACTACACTCAACCATGTGTCAGAAGAGTACACCAAAGGTGTGAGATACCACCTCTCACACTCCACACCGGATCTCTCATGTATCCAACCTCAGAGCCTTTACTCTACTCTCTTCCCCATCTCAGTTCCCCTAGCACACAAAACTGCACACACCTTGGAAGTTTGAGAATTTATTAGGCACCGAGGGTGAGTGGAGCAGAGTTACAAAGTGGCTGTTAGCTTTCCTTCAAACTGAAAAGGAGCCGGTGTTTCCCCTGCCTTGGCCCTTTAAGGCTGCATTCGAATGGCCCCATCCAGCCGGATGACCTCTCCATTCAAGAATGGGTTCTCGATTACGGTCTGTACCAGATGAGCATATTCAGCGGGGTCACCTAGTCGGCTGGGGAAGGGTACCTGGCTGGCCAAGAAGTTTTGCACTTTCTCTGGAAGGGTGGTAAGCAGTGGTGTGGCAAACAAACCTGGATAAGAGTACCAGAATCAGAGGTTCAGTCTTCTTTTCAGTTACTTGGTTCTTCCTCACTTTAGTGCTAAGCTGCTACATTTAGGGAGTGGACACCTTCTCTCATCTGCCTACAGGTCCCACCCAGTCCTAGTATAGCAAAAAGGTAAGAAAGAGAAATGTCTACCTGGAGCAATTGTTACCACACGGATGCCTATAGGAGCCAGATCTCGAGCAATGGGCAGTGTCATGCCCACTATGCCCCCTTTGGATGCAGAGTATGCAGCTTGTCCAACCTGGAAAAAGAGTGGAGAACATATGTGGGAGATCCCCCAAAAGTCATTCAGCTAAGAGCTTCCCTCCTCCGTTCACATACCTGGCCCTCAAAGGCAGCCACACTGGCAGTGTTAATGATAACTCCACGTTGGCCTCCCTGGTCTGGTTCATTCTGGCCCATCACCCCAGTAACCAGGCGGATCACATTGAAAGTGCCTATAAGATTCACCTGGAGGATGGTAGAACCATGATGTAGGATCTAGGACAGAGGCTGCCTTTTGTTTCCTTACACGCTTTGGGAATACCCACTGCCACACACCCCTTATCCTCCCCGTGGAGATCTGCCAAGGCCTTACATTGATAACCCGCTGGAAGTCCTCCAAAGTATGGATCTTGTTCTTCTTTTGGTGGTATGTCTTAATGGCCACTGCAATACCTGCACAGTTGACAGCCACATCTATACGGCCAAACTTTTCTTTTGCTAGAGTCAAAGCTGCTTGTACCTCCTTCTCAGAGGTCACCTAGACAGGAAGAGATGAAGGAGAGGTATTTCTTTCCTACCATACACACACCACTAAACCTGGAGAGGAGGGCAGACCCAGACCTTGGGTGGGAACAGAACTGTGTGAGCAAAAGGGGGGGGGGCAAGAAAGAGTTGTAATAAAACAAATGAAGATGAAAGGGGAAATGGTAGGTTCTATAGAAGAGTGTTGCAAAACATTTCCCAATCTGTATTCTCTTGATTCATATGCCTCAGGTTATTCTCAGTTGATACAGATTAGGGCACTATAAACACTTTTGTTTTTTTTCTCTTTTGCAAGTACTGATGACTAAACCCAGGTAGGTGCCTCCCACATGCTAGGCAAGAACTCTGCCACCAAGCTGTACTCCAATACCATCAGTTCTGAAAATAACAGGAACATGACCTAGCTTTTAAAAAAAAATCCCTTCCTGCTGAGTTGAAGTTTTTCAACTCTATAAATGTAAAATGTCTGGGCAAGATATGCATTCCAACTGAACATATCTTCTCCAGGAAATCCTGGTGTGTCCAATCCTCTCATCCCCATAGTGCTGAGCCCGGCTTTAGCTTTCTTACTGCAGGGCACTCACAGTACACAAGACACCGGTCAAAAGCTAAAAGGAAATGAGTGGAAATGAGTTCCCCGCCCCACCCCCGCCCCCGCCTCCGCCTTCTGGGGTGTGTGTGTGTGTGTGTGTGTGTGTGTGTGTGCAGGAATGTTCCTGCCAGGGCACACGTGTGGAGGTCAGAGTTGGATCTTTCCTTATACCATGTGGTTCCCAGGGATCAAACGGGGGTGTCATGGATGACATCCTGTGCCTTTAACCACTAAGCCATCTGACCGACCCCAGACACTACTCTTACGGAAGGAATCCCCCAAGTTTCCTCGTGAACGAGGAGAGTCACGACTCACATTTGCTGGGGCAAATATGCAGCTTTCGCCTAACTTCTTGGCTTGGGCTTCACCCTCTGAGTTAGGTACATCCAGAAGTACAGCTGTGGCCCCTTGTCCCACCAGTCTTTTGGCCGTAGCTAGGCCAAGGCCCGAGGCTCCTCCAGTTACTACCGCGACCAAGCCCTGTGAAGAGGTATTAGGTAAACTGCTATTATCCAGACCACTCCCCACCTTTTCATTTGCCAATTCTAGAGTTCTGCGAAGAGGAAGCGGGGACGGTCAGTGACCTAAATGTGCTTCCTCTCCTCAGCGAGGAAACCTGGGAGGAGGGGGCGTGTCTCATCCCAGGAAGGTTTTTTTCTGTGACCCCTCACACACAGATGTAGTTGAACATTGATTATTCACCGATTGAGCCCAACCACCGCAAAACCACGCGTTCTCCATGCACCGATATCTCCTCTCTAGTTCCTGCCCGCGCAGTCCTAGCCTGCATAAAAACAAAGGTTAGAGGCACAGAGCAGTCTACCTTCACGCTCCGAACTGCCGCAGCCATCTTGCACAAGCCTCGCCACGAGAGGAGGGCTTTTAGTGCCTTTTGCACATGCTCTCGCTGATTGGCCGACGCAGAGCCGCCTACTAGATGGAGCGGCTGTCGCGGGGGCAGGGAGCAGTCGCCGCCCAGAGGGGGATGGGGGAGATAGGGGCGTGGCCTGCTGTCGCAGACCTTGGAAAGGGAAAAGTTTCGATCCCAGGGTTAGGAACATCTCCTTTGTAGAAAAACCTAGCGGCTCCAGCATGAAATCATTACTCCTTCATCCTGCTCTCTAGCTGATCTTTTGGCAGACAGACAGCTCCACCGGAGAAAGACAGGGCAAAAAAAACTGAGTCCCTTCAGAAACTGAAATCCCTTTCTCAGGAAAGCTTTCAAATGTAAATGAAACCGATTCCTATGTGGTACCAGGTCCTGGGCATATACAGGGTGTAATACAAGGTCCATACTTCCAAAGAGGACACGGTTCATTTAGGAAAAGATAAAATTACAGGATAGACAACTAAAGGGGCGTAGAAGCTGATTTTTTTTTCTCAGTGATGAAATCAAACTCCTAGGTACCTGTTAAGCAAGTACTCTACTATAGAGCTACAAACAGCCCAACTACAGATTCCAGAATGTATAGCTGAGAAGAAAAGATGCTGAAATACAGACAGGCAGCAGAGAGATAAATAAGTCGACGCAAGGATAGAGAGAGGCCAGGCAGGATTAAACTTTTATGCAGGGGCAGGGCATGTCACTAGGAGCTAGAGATAGGAGGTGGGCCTTATGAAACATGTACTTCTGGAAAGCAAACTCAGAGTCAAGGACATCTCTAATCAGCTCATCCTGTGCTCCGTTTCTATGTTCAATGCCCAGATCACACATTGTAGATTGGACCTCATCTAGAGAGTGTTGTTAAAAACGCAGGTCTCTGGTCATCCTAGAATACCTTTCAGTCAATTAGGAACTTGACATCTAAACTGTCTTCCATCCATATTTTGTCTCAAAGTCTTCAGGTCCACAAATCTGAGCCTACACTCTGTGCCTATAAAACTGCATTATGTCCTTTCTATGTTAAGTATTTTCGCCAGGCGTGGTGGCGCACGCCTTTAATCCCAGCACTCGGGAGGCAGAGGCAGGCAGATTTCTGAGTTCGAGGCCAGCCTGGTCTACAAAGTGAGCTCCAGGACAGCCAGGGCTACACAGAGAAACCCTGTCTCGAAAAGCAAAAAAAAAAAAAAAGTATTTTCCCATCTACTTCCCTGTCAAGGAAAACATCCCTCAAGGACTCTGGTTGTTGATAGCAGTATAAGTATACTGATTTTCACTACTTTATCAAAGGATTTAGCACCAGATTAGAAGTCTTTATTTTTTAACCACCTCCTTCATGAGTGTGTATGTGTGTGTGTGTGTGTGTGTGTGTGTGTGTGTGTGTGTGTGTGTATTGTGTAGGGTAAAAAGGGCAACTATGGGATTTGATTCTCTCCTTCCATCGTGTGGGTTTTGGGAATCAAACACAGATCATTAGGCTTGGTGATGACACCTTTACCTACTGAGACATCCTACCAGTCCCAGACCACCATCCAAGTGTCTATGTGAAGTGTTCCCATCAACTTTGACCCTTGTGTTCTGGAGGCAGAAGCGGGATAACTATAGCAAATGTTGAAGCCATGCTGGTTTACATAGCCAATCTTAGGCTAGTCAGAAGTAGACTTACATGACAAGACCCTGTCTCAAAGAGGGGGGAAAAGGGCAGTTCTTCCACTGGGACTGCATTCAAAAAGAAAAAAAAAAAAAAGCATTCTTCTCTGGCCTAATATACTTACTACAGTCATAGTGAACTCTTTTGTGTTCATTTTTACATTTTAAAAATTACTTTATTTTCTCATATATTACATCTTGATCACAGTTTCCCCTTCTTCCTTCTGCCCCCACCTTTTCCATCTCCCCCACCTCCTCCCTCCTCATCCACTCCTCCATTTCCCTTCAGAAAAGAGCAAGCCTCTCAGGGATAGCAACCAAGCATGGACTGTCAAGTTGCAATAAGGTTAGGAACCTCCCCGCATATTCAGGCTGGACAAGGCAACCCAGTAGGAGGACAGAGATCTCAAATGCAGGCAAAAGTATCAAAAAAAGCCCCCACTCCCACTGTTAGGAGTCCCACAAAACCACCAATGAAGTGGAAATTTCTGGTTCCTTTGGAGACTCAGTTATGTAATATGATGTTTTGTTAGGGCACACAGGTGAAAGGATGTTTTGCTGAAGCAGACACGTGAAAGGATGCATGATGCTTAGAAAGTATAGAAATATGACCCCACAGACAGTGGGAGGCGGCTCTGGCTTTGGTTTGCCTTGCTCTGCCTTACAGTCTTTGCTGACTATGGATCAGCAACATTGTGTTGCTGACCTTTGCTTTCTGTGACTTCATAGAGAGTAAATCGCCAAAGAATTCATGGTATACAAGTGGCTTCTTGCTGCTTCTGCAGAATCAGGCTGATTGGCATAGCCTTGCCATTTCTTTTGGATCCAGCTGCCTTTGCTAATTCATGAGCCAAGAAGACTGGACTGCCAGTGCTGATTTGTGTTGGTGTTTTGTTAATGGACTGGACTGCTGACAATGAAGATTGGAATTGCCCCAAAAAACTATTTCTTAACAGGTCCACAACCCTTGTTCCCTCTCTGATGACAATTGGGTTAGGCACCAATCTAAAAGTACAGCAAAATATCATTAAGCATCATTTCAATGACTTTTTTCCAGTCACAATTAGTTCTATCCTTGGTCTCTGGGTTATCTGCCCTCTGGTTTCTGGTCCTCCAGGCAGTGTGTCACAGGTGGTCTCCCTCTCATTTTCTCAAGCAGGACCAGTCATTGGTTAGCCACTGCCACAATTTCTGCACCACCTTTACCCCAGCACATCATGCTGGCAGGACAAATTGTAAGTTGAAGGTTTTGTAGCTGGGTTGATGTGCTAAACCCTCCACTGGAAGTTTTGCCAGGTTGTAGGAGATGGCCAGTTCCGGCTCCTTATCCTGCATTGCTAGGAATCTTAGCTAGGGTCATCTTAATAGATTCCTGGAAGTTTCCATTGCACTAGGTTTCTAGCTTGCCCCCAAATTCCCCCTCCCCCCAATTCTAGTTGTTTCTCCCAGTTATATCTCTCTCCATTCTCTTCCCACCTGATCCCTCCTGTTTCCATCCCCCAGTCCACCTGCAATATCTATTCTATCTTCCCTCCCCTGGAAATAGAACCATGCTACCCTCTTGAGTTCTTGTTACTTAGCCTCTCTGGGTCTGTAGATTGTAACATAATTATCCTTTTCTTTGTAGTTAATATCCACTTATAAGTAAGTACCTAAAATATTTGTCTTTCAGAGTCTGGGTTACCTCTCTCAGGATGATTTTTTTTCTAGTTTCATCCATTTGTCTGTATAATTGCTTTACTTATTTACATTCCAAATGTTGCCCCCTTCCTGGTCCCTCCTCCCAGAGTTCTTCACCCTATTCCCCCTCCCCTTTGCCTTAGAGAGAGTATTCCCCCACTCTCCCACCCCCATCCCTACACCTCACCTCCCCCTTCCATGAGACATCAAGTCTCTACAGTATTAGGCACATCCTCTCCCACTGAGGACCAACAAGGCATCTCTCTGCTACATATGTGCCAGGGACCACAGACCAGCCCGTGTATGCTCTTTGGTTGGTGGCTCGGTCTCTGGGAGCTCCCAGGGGTCCAGGTTAGTTGACATTATTGGTCCAGTTAGTTGATACCATTGTTCTTCCTATGGGGTCGCCATTCTCTTCAGTTCCTTCAATCCTTCCTCTAACTCTTCCATAGGGGTCCCTCTGACCTCAGTCCAATGGTTGCTGTAAGTATCTATATGTGTCAGTCAGCTATTGGTAGAGCCTCTCTAAAGACAGCCATGCCAGGCTCCTGTCTGCAGGCACAACATGACAGCAGTAATAGTGTCAGAGTTTGGTGCCTGCGCGTGGGATGGATTCCAAGTTGGGCCAGTCACTGGATGGCCTTTCTTTGAGCCCCTGTGTCTCTTTATTTCCTTTAGACAAGAACAATTCTTCATCAAAAATTTTGAAGATGTGTTGGTGGCTCCATCTTGCTGCTGGAGGTGGTCTCTTCAGGTTCTGTATCCCCACTGTTGAGCATTTCAGCTCAGGTCATCCCCATTGAATCCTGGGAGCCTCTCACATCCCAGATTTCTGGGACTTTCTAGAAGTTCCCTCTGCCCCTCCAACCCCTGCAGCTGTATATTTTAATTCATCTTCCTGGCCCTCTGGGCTTCTCTTCTGTCTCCCCCATACCTCATCCTGCCTCCCTTTTCTCCACCATCTCCCCTCTTCACCCAGGTCCCTCCCTTCCTCTGCCTCCTGAGATTATTTTGTTCCCCTTTCTCAATGGGATTTGAAGTATCCCCACTTGGGCCTTCCTCCATGTTAAACTTGATACAGTCTGTGAGCTGTATCATGGCTATTCCATACTTTTAGACTAATATCCACTTATTAGTGAATGCATACCATACATGTCCTTTTGGGTCTGGGTTACCTTGCTCAGGATGATATTTTCTAGTTCCATCCATTTGCCTACAAAATTCATGATGGTGGTGTGCTAGAGTTTCTTGCTACTTCCATGGACAGGGGCTGATTGGCAGAGTGATATCAGCTGAGACAGCCTCATATGCTGAGGCAAGACCTGTAGAGTAAATGTGATGTTTGGAGGGAGTATAAAAAGAACTCAATGGGGCTGGTGAGATGGCTCAGTGGGTAAGAGCACCTGACTGCTCTTCCGAAGGTCCAGAGTTCAAATCCCAGCAACCACATGGTGGCTCACAACCATCCGTAACGAGATCTGGCGCCCTCTTCTGGAGTGTCTGAAGACAGCTACAGTGTACTTACATATAATAAATAAATCTTTTTTTAAAAAAAAGAACTCAATGGACAGTGATAGAAGATGGGAGCTTGGCTTGCTGGTACAGCTTGTTGGTCTCGAGTCTTCACTGATCTTTGATTTGTTAAGAGAGGCACAGCCAAGAACTTCTCCTGGCATCCCTCTGGGTCCCTCTGAGGCTGAGGCCTGGCTGTCTCTGCTAGGTAGTGCCACAGCTGCTGATTCATGTTTGCTGTCCCTACTCTACTGAACTGGACTGCTGGTGTATCCATGAAGTGTTTGTGAGTAGATGGAGCTGCCACTGCTGAGTCCTGTGAACTGAACTGCTGACTTCCTGACAATGCAGTTAGGATTTGCTCCAAAGAACCATTTCTAAACAAGTCCATTCCACTTATATCCTTCCTTTTCCACTATCTCTGGCAGGTGGTGGGCTAGAAGTGAGGTTAAAGTGTTTAAGAACCATCATTAAATGTAGGCTTTGAAAAAATTAAAGTTACAGAAGTTGAACATTTCTTTAAGTGCTTCTTGGCCATTCAAGATTTCTCTGCACCCCATTTTTAAATTGGGTAATTTGTTTTTTTGGAGTCTAACCTCTTGAGTTCTTTATATGTTTTGTATATTAGCCCTCTATCAGATATAGGGCTAGTGAAGATCTTTTCCCATTCATCACAGACATGGAAAGAGCAATTCTCAACTTCATATGGAAAAACAGAAAACCAGGATAGCAAAACAATTCTCAACAATAAAAGAACTTCTAGTGGGATCACCATCCCTGACCTTAAGAGCAATAGTGATTAAAAAACAAACAAACAAACAAACAAACCCCACATGGTATTGGTACAGAGACAGACAGGTTGATCAATGGAATAGAACTAAAGACCCAGAAATAAACCCACACACCTATGGACAACTCATACACAAGTCCAAGGGGATTAAGCGGACATAAAACCAGATACACTGAATCTAATACAAGAGAAAGTGAGAAATAACCTGAGTGCATTGGCACAGGGAAAATTTCCTGAACAAAATATCAATGGCTCAGGCTCTAAGATCAACAATTGACAAATGGAACCTCTGTAAGGCAAAGGACAATGTCAGTAGGGAAAAATGACTGGGAAAAGATGTCATTGTGTAAATGTTTTCTTTATCCATTCTTTGGTTGAGAGACATCAAGGTTGTTTGCAGTTTCTGGCTATTATGAGTAAAGCTGCTATGTACATAGTTGAGCATGTGTCTTTTGGGTATATGCCCAGGAGTGGTATAGCTGGGTCTTGAGGTAGATTGATTCCTAATGTTCTGAGGAACCACCAGACTGATTTCCAGAGTGGTTGTACCAGTTTGCCCTCCCACCAGCAATGGAGGAGTGTTCCCCTTGCTCCATATCCTGGCCAGCATGTGCTGCAGCTTGAAGTTTTGATCTTAGCCATTCTGATGGGTGTAAGGTGGTATCTCAGGGTTGTTTGGATTTATATTTTCTTGACAGCTAAGGATACTGAACATTTCTTCAAGTGCTTCTTTGCCATTAGCGATTCCACTGTTGAGAATTCTGTTTTGATCTGTATCCCATGTTTTAATTGGGTTATTTGGTTTGTTTATGTCTAGTTTCTTGAGTTCTTTATATATTTTGGAAATTAGCCCTCTGTTAGATGTGGACTTAAAGAAAATATTTTCCCATTCTGCAGGCTTAGTTTTTTGTTTTTGTTTTTGTTTTTTCATTTTACCTATTCCTGCATGGCTTTTTTCTTCTTTTTTCTCTTTCTTTCTTTCTTTCTTTCTTTCTTTCTTTCTTTCTTTCTTTCTTTCTTTCTTTCTTCCTTCCTTCCTTCCTTCCTTCCTTCCTTCCTTCCTTCCTTTCTTCCTTCCTTCTTTTCTTCCTTTCTTTGCATACAGAATTAGGCAAAATAGTACCTCACAGAGGGGCCCTTTCTGACCACACAAGTTATAGCCACATCACCACTATACTACTGCATACTTGAATTCCCTTCATAGCACTTAGAGATCCAGCTACTTCCTTTAGATAGGGAGGTACTGTTTTGTTTTTGAGACACTCTGTAGTTCAGGCTCTCCTGCAACTCACTACATAAACCAGGCTGGCCTAAACTTTGCAGTAATCTTCAATCCTCCTACCTCAGACTGCTGAGTGCTGTAATTATAGGTATAAGCCACTATACCTAGCTTTAAAAAATTAATTAACTAAGCAGAGCTGTGGTGGTGCATGCCTTTAATTCCAGTACTCAGGCAGATCTGTGAGTTCAAGGCCAGCCTGATATACTACAGAGTGAGTTCCAGAACAGCCAAGGTTGCACAGAGAAACAGTGTCTTGAAAAACATGCATGTATGTATCCTTGTTTGCATGAGTTTACATGCACCACTTTCATGTGGGAGCCCTCAGAGGAAAAAAGAAGGAATCGGGTCCTCTGGAACTGGAGATACAAATATTTGTGAACTACCATGTAGGTGTCGGGATCCAAACCTGGGTACTGTTAGCCACTGAGCCATCTCTCTAGCACCAACCTCTTCACACACACATACATGTTTTGTTTTTAAATTTGAAACTGTGTAGCCTAAGATAGTCCCCAAATCACTATGAAGCTGAAGATGACATTGAACTCCTGACCTCCTATGTCCACCTTCCAGGTGGTGGGAACACAGGTGTGCACCACCACACCCTGAGGGAAAGCACACTCTATATGACCTAACTCTTTATACTGCTTATATTCTATACTACATAGCTTTCTTAAAAGGCCTAGGACATGGTAGTTAAACATTAAAGCATCTAATGTGGAAGAAAAAAAAACCTTTAAAATGAAAAGTATGAAATTCACAGAAATAATACTTGGTCATGTTTTTGCCACCTAGTAAGTTTGAGCTATAAAATATGGAAAGCGACCCAGGTTCAGAGCTTTGGGCATTGCAAAACTGTTCCCAAAGGCTCATGGTGCTTTGTACCATTTACTCTGCTCCAACGGGGCCTTATTGGTAAAATCCATGTTATGGAAGGTAAGTTTAGGGATCTTCTGCTCATTTACTTATTGATCAGCCAGTGCCAAGAACATAGTTTGCCATGTATGAAGCCAATGAGAGTTATAAAGATAAATAAAATTTGTCAACTCTGATCAATAAATAATTGAACATGGGAGATGTATTGCTTAGTAATAAATATCACAGATGATTTTTGTCAGAATATTCCATAACCGTAAACAAAAAGTACTTATAGCTAGGAGCAATGTACACAACTGTAACCCCAGGTACTCAGGAATCTGAAGATGATTAAAAGTTCAAGGCCATTGTTGGCTACATGATGAGTGTGATGCCAGCCTGAGTTACAGAGTGCAGTCAGAAACAAATAACTATACAAGGAACAAAGACAGGACTTCAAAGAACCCTTAGCCTGTAGCAAGTGTTATGTAGAGTTTACTACCATTACTCTTTGGAGCAGTGTTTCCTAGTCTTCTCAATGCTGTGAACACCTCTGGCAGCCTGGCAAAGTCTAGAGAACCCCTTATCAGAAGAAGATGTATGCATTTTCTGAGACAAACAAGATTATGAAGGAAAAATTATATTTAAATACAATTACCAAAAATAACCTCCCCATCTACAAAGTAGTAATATATATATACTTCTTTATTAGAACATGAAATAAAAGGCATGGGCTGAGGATGTAAATCAGTGGGAGAGTGCTTGCTA
The DNA here is from genome assembly GCF_978045245.1 of Mus caroli. Classification (NCBI taxonomy): domain Eukaryota; kingdom Metazoa; phylum Chordata; class Mammalia; order Rodentia; family Muridae; genus Mus; species Mus caroli. Next base: position 20,577,032 of record NW_028227260.1, read on the forward strand.
GCATGCACAAAGCCCTTTTTTCAATGCTTCTGAACATTAGAAGGGGGAGCAAGCTCTACCAACAGCACTAGTGACTACTGTACTTTTGATTTGATTATATGGTTTTGAAAAGAGATATTCATATACCCTGAATGTGCCTGATCTTGTCTGATCTTGTTATGGAGTGTCTGGCATGGTTAGTACTTAGATGAGAGGAGAGATATGTATTATAATATTTTATTCCAAAAATCTGGTTTCTGGGATGGGGACATGGCTCAGTAGGATAGACTGTTTGCTATGCGAGCATTAGGACCTGAGTTTGGATATCTAGCACCCACATAAAAAGAAATCAGGTACAGCCACATGTGCCTGTAACCTCAGTACTAGAGTCAGGGGGATTGTTGGAGCGTGCTGGCCACCAGCTTAGCAAAAAAAAAAAAACCAAAAAAAAAAAAAAAACAAAACCAACCAACCAACCAAACAAACAAACAAACAAAACCCTAGCAAGCTCCAGATTCAGTGAGAGATTTTTCCTCAAAGAAATAAAGTGAGGAGTTGATAGAGGAGGAGACTTGACATCCTCATCTGATTTCCACACATCCTCAACATCCTCAAACACACACACACATCACATCACATCACATCACATCACATCACATCACATCACATGCAATTTTTTAAACTCGATTCTCTCTCTCTCTCTCTCTCTCTCTCTCTCTCTCTCTCTCTCTCTCTGTATATATATATATATATATATGGTTTCACTATGGAGTTCTGGCACTCATCATGTAGTGAGTTGAATCCAGGCTGGCTTCAAATTCATAGAAATCTACCTGTTCCCGGACAGCCAGGGCTATACAGAGAAACCCTGTCTTGAAAAACCAAAAAAAAAAAAAAAAACAACAACAACAACAACAAACAAACAAAAAAAGAAATCTACTTGCCTCTACCTCCAGAACGTTGAAATTAAAAAAAAAAAAAAAAAAAAAAAAAAAAGATGGGAGCCACCATGTCTAGCTAAAATCTGATTTCTATTGGTGACAAAGCCACAAGAATTAATATTACTGTAGTTTGTTATTCACACTATCTAGAAAGACATGGTCCATATCTATTAGTGAAAATAAATAAGAAGTTTTTTCCACACAAGTCCACAGGCTCCTTAAACTTTCTCTGCTGACTCCAATGGACTGAAGCTTAAGCACTGTTTAGAGCAAATGGAAACCATTAAGTCAATGCTGCTTCTTATTATTTCCAAAGTTGTCTCAAGGTACACCATCCATTCCTTGGGGTTAAGAGAATGTTTGAAGATGCTCACTCTCCCCAGTTGGGTTTTGTGTCTCAGTCCTTTCCACTTTCTTGAAGATTTGTACCATTAAGCATTCTCCCTCTTTATTGTATGCATTTCCCTCCCAAGATCAATAAAAAATAGGTATGAAAAAGGCCAATGGTTACTACATAGCAAGAACAACAATAGAACCAAAAGAAAAAAAGTCCAGCATTACATCACAATCCTCAGGAAATAGAGAAAAACTGATAGTCCTTACCTCTGGGAGATGAAATCATAACAAGGTAATGCAGTTAACCTTGCTGAGCACTCCTGCAGTTACCTCTGCAAAACAGAGTTGCATTGACTTTGTCTGCTGCTGACACTGGCAAAAAGAAAGGATCCCCAAGTGATGGATGCAGGAAGCATCTGAATGTGGCCTTGTCATTTCCAAATGAGATGAGACCAAATTGAAGTGAATGGCTTGAACTCAGCAAGAGTGAGGAGATGTGAGAACACCTCTGATGAGCTCTGAGAGAGTGTGTGTTTAAGATACACTTTTAGCAGAATGCTTGTCCTTGAGGACATGGGAGTGATGATTGAATGAGCCTGCATGATGCTTTCCTAGGGTCACAATGACTTGACTGTTGCCCAGACCAATGACAACTTTCCTTTTCCCTTTAGTGCTGGGAGTAGAACCCAGAGGCCTTGTACACAAAGAACATCAGTTCTACCTGGAAGCTATACTCCAAACACTGAAGGTCATTTATCAGCCTTTATGTAACTGGGTCTGAAGAAGTATTAAAAAAGTATAGCAAAGTAAAAACAAAATTCGAGGCTTTTGGGCCCAGGCTTGGGAGTGTAGCCTTTGTGGCTTAGTGCTCCAGGTACTGGTCATAAAACAGATAGCGACATTCCTCCACCTACCCGCTTCCTGGGTTCAATTCAAAGAATGGCACCCTGACCATTACTGGAACCTGCAATGCAAATGTGCTATCTTTAGGGGCTCTTAGATTGTTAGGGGCTCTTAGAAACTGTCTTGAGAGATAACCTGACACTTGTGACTTTATACTTCCTTGTGACTCTTAACTGGTATTTTTGGTATTTTCCAACAACGCCCTCCCCACCTCCATGAATTGTGGTTTCTTCCTTTAAATACCCCCTTACTCAGCTACTCAGGGCGCCATGGTCCTCTACCCCTGCGTGGTGTATGACCATGGGCCCAAGAACGCTCTCGAATAAAAATCCTCTTGCAGTTGCAGCAAGATCGTTTCTTGTGGGTGATTTTGGGGTGTCGCCTCTCCTGAGTCAGAACGTGAGGGAGTCCTCACGTTGTGGGTCTTTCAGGTCTTTCTTATTACATTTGACATGGTTGATGGCTCTCTCCTCCTAGAAAACCCCATGTGCTGTCTATGATGCCTCCCTCTCTTGGTTCTTTAGAATTCTTTCACTTTCTTCTTGGGCCTCCCTCCTCCCTAGGGTGGTTGTTGTTGTTGTTCCTTTTCCTTGAAGATCTCATCTACCTTTTGGTTTTAAATATTCCCCTGTACTCTATCTCCAGCCTACTATCTTCACTGAACTTCAGGTTTATACAGCCAACTATTCACTGACCCCCTCCCCATACCAAATGCCCCTTAGTGCCTCCAGTATCTTGTCCTAAAGTGAACTCAGGCATTGCCTTCTAAACCTTCTTTATCTCAGTAGGTACCAATACCATCTTCCCAGATAATCAAGCCAGACCTAGGTTCTCATTACCTCATTTAATCAATTGCCAAGTCCCATTGATTTAATTCCTAAGCACTTCTTTGGTTTTTTGTTTTGGTGCTGGGGATTGAACTCAGGGCCTCTTTTTTTTTTTTCATAGTCTAGAATAGTGTGTATTATTCCAACATGTGGAAGAGAGTCAAGATAATATGCTTTTTCAAGATCAAATAACTTTAATTAATTATTGTTGGCAATTACATTTTTTTTTAATAAAAGCTAGCAGAGCCCAGGCAATATTCAGAGATATGGTACAATCCAAGTTGTGGCTGCCAGTACTTCTATAAGAACGGACAGACTTTTGTGTGTTTCCTTTCTTTTTTGTTTTGTTTTTGTTCTGAGGTTTTTCTTTTCCATTTATTTATCTAGAGGCAGGGTTTCTCTGTATATCCTTGGCTGTCCTAGAACTGGCTGGTTTCGACCTCACAGAGATAGGCCTGCTTCTGCTTCCCAAGTGCTGGGATTAAAGCAGGCACCACCACCCACCTGTTTTTTTTTCTTTTTTCTAAAGCTGAAAACACAGCGGTTCATTCACTGCTTGAGCTGGGGCTGTGGCTTAAGGGTAAAGCACTTGCCTACATACCCAGTGATCTGGGCTTCATTGCCAGCACTGGTTGGTTGGTTGGTTGGGTTTTTTGGGTTGTTTGTTTGTTTGGTTGGTTGGTTGGTTGATTGTTTGGGTTTGCTTTTGTTCTTTTAAGCAAATGAACAGTCACTGCCCCTAACTGACAGCTTACATCTGGAACATTCTCGCACCAGCTCAGGGCCTGTGAAGATTATGAAAGCATTTTGAGCTTGTCAGAGTGGTGAAGAGAATCCTCCTGGCCCACTCACTCCTAAAGGTCTGATCTCACTCCTCAGCTACATTGCAGGAACCAGAGAGCTATCCCTGAGGGTTGCCAGGAACTCACTTAACCTGAATCTTAAAGCCAGGCAAAGGAAGATTATATAACCTACAGGTGTTCTACCCTCCTACTTCACTCTCTAACTGCAAGTGGGCCCTCCAAGTGTGCATGGTGCTCTTCCACGCTGTTTAAAGTCCTCCCTCTTGTCCAAGATGTTCAAGTAAACTTTATTGTTTCCTAAATGAATACAGCTAGAAAATAATAAAAGCTTTAGACTGCTGCAGCAACAGGAAAAAAGAGAGAGAGAGAGACATAAAGAAAGGAGGCATCCGGCACTTAGAGATGACTTAAGAAACAAAGATTCAAAATGGCCACCAGAACCGAGGTCCCCAGCAATGCTGTCTTCCCCAATGATCCTTCACTTTTGTTACACAAGTTAAACTGGCAGCATCTGAATTTTACTTTTGCCACTTCTAGTAGGTTCATAATGACCTCAGTATGACAATCTGAACGTTTCCAACACTGTTGATATACTTGCATTCCGGATACAGCGTAGAGACAGGAATCCTAGTTAGGAGAGCAAGTGCTGTTCATATTGCATGAAGAAACCACCGGGTCTAAACATACTATATTTTCTCCTCAGTCAGGGCTACGCTCCTGCTTAACTCTTTCCTGCCATTTATCTTTCCTTTACCCTTTTCAGGTCATAATAGAACTGAACCCACTTTTCCTTCTGTATATTACCAGATAAACATAAGGTGCAAATCCGTGTGTACCTTGTATTTTTTTTTTATTGCCAAAACACCGGGTCTAGCATTTGAGGCTAACAGCTGTGGAACAGAAGACAGCCAGAAGCAGGAGTAAGATGAGTCCCCTCTGAGCTCTCATTGTGTTGGGCCACCAAATCTGCAATCTCACAGTCAGCTAGATCCTGCTCTAGACACTTTTCAGATCGCCAGTGACTGTGCTCATGCTCTGACTGCTGACAGTAATCAGCACTGCAAACCAAATCCACTAGCCACGCCCCTCAGGGCCTCTTGTATGCTAAGCAAGTACTTTGCCACTGTGCTACTTCTGAACCCCCAAATGCATCTTAGATTTGGCACTTCCTTTCTCCTCCCCTCCAAAAGCTCTTTCCCATTCTATTTCAACTGATCAGACTCTACTGTTGTCTCTCTTTAAAAAGATGCTCCAGGAAGACAGTCAACAAAAGCCTGTTCCGAAATTCCAATTTTTTTTTTAAAGATTTTATTTAATTTAAGTATATTAGTACACTGTCATGTCTTCAGACACACCAGAACAGGGATTGGATCCCATTACAGATGGTTGTGAGCCACCATGTGGTTGCTGGGAATTGAACTCAGGACCTCTAGAAGAGCAGCCAGTGCTCTTAACCTCTGAGCCATCTCTCCAGCCCCCCGAAATTCCAATTTTTAAAATACCTTTGCTTAAATACCTTCAGCAATCCCCAGCACCATGTATCCCTGTCTGACCCGTAGTCTCCCCCTCACTTTTAAGGTTCTCCATAGTTTGCTGGATGTAGACTAACTTCAGCCAGATTAACACCATGCTTTTTGGTAATAGTGTGTAACTTTATAATCCTGTACAGTGGTGTAACTGTTACTAAAGGAGACCCCAAATTGTACTTGGAGAGACGAAGAACTCAGCTTTATTATTGGTCAATGGACTGACTCGAGTTACTGCTTCAAGTAATAGGACCCCAATCCTTTGTCTCATATAGTTTTTATTGGCAATGCAGTATCACTTTTTGGCATTTTCCTGATTACTGGGCTTTAAATTTTAGCCTGTGTAGTTACAGACCTCTAGAAGAAAGTTTACTTTTCTAAATTTTATTTTTTTAATTAAACTTTATTTTAATTTTATATGTACAATGTTCTGCCTGCATGAATGTCTGTACACTACATTCATTCTGTACTTACAGAGGCCAGAAGAGGATTCTGGGTCCCCTAGAACTGGAATTACAGATAGTTGTGAGCCATCCTGTGGGTGCTGGGAATCAAACCCAGGTCCTCTGGAAGGGCAACCAGTGTTCTTAATCGTTTGGTCATCTCTCCAGCCCCTTACTTCATTTTTAAACCAGCAAGCATGTTTACAGAAGCAAAAACAGAAAATTCAAGGCAATTATTTGGGTGCTTTCTGCTTCTTTATTTCTCAAGGCAATTAGGATATGGTTCTTGGCATACCAAGCAAATAAAATTCCAAGAGACAATGTACTATATTTTCTCCTCAGTCAGGGCTACGCTCCTGCTTAACTCTTTCCTGCCATTTATCTTTCCTTTACCCTTTTCAGGTCATAATAGAACTGAACCCACTTTTCCTTCTGTATATTACCAGATAAACATAAGGTGCAAATCCGTGTGTACCTTGTATTTTTTTTTTTTATTGCCAAATCTAACAATTCTATCCAGATAGTGAGATATCCCTTCTCAGGCACCTACAGCTCCATATGCCTGTTACTGAGCCAACACTTGCCCCCTGAAAGGCTGGAGATCTAGTCTGACCTCTGTATCCTTATTAAGCAATACTACATGGCTCAGTCCATAAGAGAATGGCATTATTTGCTCAGTGAATAGCTACATATGAATGATACTGCAATAAGCCTGCATGTTCTGGTGGACTCAGTAAATGCTCCATCAGAATAAATTCCACCTAAAACTCACCTTCCCTTCATAGCTGTGGAAGAATTACTTGATGCTTTACATATCTATCCAGGTAGGCAGTCTGGTAAGCTGGGGGTCGTCAGCTCTCTCTCTCTCTCTCTCTCTCTCTCTCTCTCTCTCTCTCTCTCTCTCTCTGTGTGTGTGTGTATGTGTGTGTGTGTGTGTGTGTGTGTAGAGCATCAAGGAGTAGGAGGGAGACAAGCACATCCAGGACGTAAGGAGGTGAGCAAACCAGCAAGGGGAAAAGTGGTGGGAGAAGAGAAAGAGACAGGAAGAGCCCAAAGGAAAGTAGCAGGGGTGGGAAGGACAGGAAAGAAAGGAGAAACTAGCTGGCACCAGTATAAGGAGTGACATGTGCCTCAAACAGGAGGTCTGGGGCTCTGGGAACTGAACTCAAGGAAGTACCTTTAACCCCGCAGAGCCATCTCACAGGCTCCTCAGCCTTTCTCTTTAGTGTAGACCATAGATACAGTTTATTGCATGGTCAGGTATAGCAGTCTCAAGGATGAGAGCAGACAATGGCCAAAATATTACAAAGGAAGCTACATTCTAAAGGTGTAGAAGGGGACAACTTCCAGAAAGATTGTGATGCTGAATCACAATCTTTTTTTGGTTTTTTTTTTTTTTTTTTTTTTTTTTTGGTTTTTTTCAAGACGGGGTTTCTCTGTGTAGCCCTGGCTGTCCTGGCACTCACTTTGTAGACCAGGCTGGCCTCGAACTCAGAAATCCGCCTGCCTCTGCCTCCCAAGTGCTGGGACTAAAGGCATGCGCCACCACGCCCAGCCTGACTTATATTTTTAAGCAGGCTTTACATTGTTTCCAAACTTTCTAGAACAGACAGCTTTCCTAGGGAGTATTTTCCTAGCCAAGTGATTGACAGGCCCATTTGGATTAATTTAGAAGGAACAATGGTATCTCTCTGGTTTTATTTTTCACTAGGAAACTACAGCTAAATACTGATTTTATGACTCTCTAGACAGTTTAGAATGCCATGTCACCACACAGTGTGAAATATGACTCAGAGCCTATTCTTTTTAAAATTACAATTATTTATTTATGTGTGCACATCCTGCACGTTGTGCATGAGAGTAGGCAGGTATATGGAGAACAGATGATGACTTGAAAGAGGTGGTTGTCTCCTTTGGCCACATGGGTTCCTGGAATTGAACACAAGTCATTGGCCTTGGTAGCAAGAGGAAAGTGCTAAGACATTTCACCTGCCCCCTCAGGTCCCATCCATTTAAAAAAGATAATACTTTTGGTTTTAGTTTTTAATTCTCTCAGTGGTGTGTGTGTGTGTGTATGTGTGTGTGTGTGTGTGTGTGTGTGTGTATGCACATGTATGTATGTGAATTCGGGTACCTACAGAGAAGCCAGGATGTCAGGTCCCCCTGACGTGAAATCTTTTGCAAGAGCAATGTGTTCTCTTTAACTGCTGAGCCATCTACAGAGCCCCAAGAATCCTGTTCTTTTGACCAGTAGTTAGCCCTGCACTTTCAGTTTCTGGCTTTACAAGATGCTGATTAGGAAAGAAAGGTCCTTCCTAGGTGACCTTCAAGCCTGTTACTATCTGCCTGCCTAGCCAGCAACCCCACTTTAAGAACTAAGGCTCCAAAATCATTTAGGAGATGGTCATCTTTTTTATCTGGCCACTTTCAGCTGCAAGGAGACATAGATAGAAGGGGGTTTTAATGAGTGGTTTGAGAGCCCTTTGGGGATCAAATGATCCTTTCACAAATATGTACATTATGATTTATAAAAGTAGCAAAATTACATTTATGAAGTAGCAATGGAATAATTTTATGGTTGGGTCATCACAACATGAGGAACTATATTAAAAGGTTACAGCATTAGGAAGGTTGAGAATCACAGCTTTAGAGTTTCTACTATTGCTAACTTTCAGGCAGGAGGATGATCAGGGGGACCAAATATACTTCTGGGCCATCTGAGGGTGAAATGACAGTAGAAAACACTTCAGATCCAGCAATGTCACAACATAGGTAAATTAAATGGTGATCTATAGGCAGACCAGGTTAGTTTCACACACATAGAGTTCCTGAGCCCAGCCTGATCTAGAGATTTGGTTTGGTTTGGATTTTTGGTAAAAGACTGTCCAGAAATCGCTGTGTAGACCAGACTGGCCTTGAACTCACAGAGATCCACCTACCTCCCAAGTGCTGTGATAAAAGGCATGAACTGCCACCACCACCCAGCTCTGATCTAGAGTTTTAATCATGAGTATAAGGAGGCAAAAATAGGAGCAGCAAGATGGTTCAGATAGAAATACTGCCAAGCCTGATGACCTCAGTTTGGTCTCTGGAGCCTACATGGTGAAAGAAGAGAACCAACTCCCACTAATTGTCCTTTGACTTCTACATGCACGCTGTTGTATTTGTGTGCCCATACACATACCCAAGCACACAGAAATGAATAGATAGATAGATAGATAGATAGATAGATAGATAGATAGATAGATAGATAGATAGATAAAACAAAGAACTCAGAAACAGAAGGCTGCATAGAATCACAAACCTACTTTTTAATGAGGGAGGAACAGACAGAACACTTTTCCTTATTTGCTTGTTTAGACAGATACCTAAGGTCACGTGTGTGTCACTTTTCCAAAGGTTTTTAGTTTGTGGGTGTTTCCTATGATGATTCTCCTTTCAAAAGTGATGAACACAGTTAGAAATCTAGGGGACTTTGATAGTATGATAAAGATAAAACAGATCTGATCACAACCAGGTGGAGACACACACAGAGATGTCACTGAAGTCTCTATTTGGTCTCAACTTGGTTCCCTGGTCCCCATGAGCTCCATAGAGAAAAAACAAATCGTATTGTTAGATAAGTGGAGTTTATTATAAGGTAAAGTGAGGTAGTCTCAAGGATGAGAGAGGGCAACGACTAAGGAGACCATTGGAGAGGGAGACACTCTCCAGGGGTGAGAATAGGCAAGAGACCAATGTTCCAACCTACATTAAAATTGTAAGGTTTTAGTTATATGTGTATATGTCTATATGAATATATGCCATGTGAATGAGTGCTTGGGGTGGCTAGAAGATGGAGTCAGATCCCCTGAATCTGGAGTCTGAACAGGTAGCTGTGAGCTGCCCAATATGGATGCTAGGAACCAGAATGTCTTCTGGAAGAACAGCAAGTGCTTTTAACTACTAAATGCTCTCTCTCTCTCTCTCTCTCTCTCTCTCTCTCTCTCTCTCTCTCTCTCTCTCTCTGTCTCTCTCTCCTTCCCTACAACCTGCATTTTTATTAGAGGCTTTATACTATTCCAAAGGCAATTTCTGTAATAACTCTTGATTGTTCATCCAGTAAAGGGATAGCTGTGGGATCTAAATCAGTTCAGTGTCTCCCAGCCTCAATTTGTTTTGCCCTGAAATGTCCCTATCTGAGAAGATCATGTCTGCAAAGTACTTGGGTCATAAATGATGGTTTCTGTAGTGGGAACTAAAGTTCCTAGAGAAAAGGGTGGATGGGTCAGGGTGCTTCTACCAATCCAAAACCCAATGGATATTACCAGATAATGTCTAGGGCCTTTTGTGAATGGCCCCACTTTCCTGTCTGCCTGTTGTTTCCACTATTTTATCTTTTCTTCCTTTTTTTTTTTTTTTTTTTTTTGAGACAAGGTCTCACTGCGTAGCCTGGCTGGCCTAGAACTTGCTATGTCGACCAGACTAGTTTGGAACTCACAGATGTCCACCTGCCTCAGCTTCCCTTATGCTGGAATTAAAGGCATGCACAATTATCACATCTGGTTTATTTTATTTTGTTGAGATTGGGTCTCACTATGTAACCTTGACTAGCCTGTAGCTTGCTAGATAGACCAGACTGGCCTTGAACTCTCTATGTCTGCCTTTACCTCCCAAGTGCTGGGATATCAAGCAAGTACTACTATATCTATTTGATTTTATTTTTATTAGTTCTTAAACCTTTTTAAACATTTTATGTGTTTGTGTGTACATGCATGTGTTCAATGTACCTGTATGTGTGTGCACACGTGCGCAGGTGCTCACAGAGACCAGAAAAGGCCTTCAGATCCCTTGGATCTGGACTTACAAGTGGTTATGAGCTGCCCAATGTAGAGGTTGGAAACTAAACTCTGGTTCTCTAAAAAACAGTGAACACTCTTAACCAATGAGCCATCTCTCCATTTTTAAGCTGAATATTGTTCAGAGAGCCAGCAGTCCTAGAAGACAGTGGATTCATATACTAGAGTTCTGGCTTCCATCTCATCTTTAGCTGGTGAATTTTATAGGGAAGAGACTTGAGGGCAGTCAGCCAATAATTCAAAAGTTCTGTTTTGCCCTTCTTAGTTGAGTGGTGAGTCTTGTCTCTGAGATTTATGGTGTTGGTGGTTTCCTCCTTATTGCCTCCTCTCTTAGCAGAAGGGGGTATCACAAACATAAAGGCCACCGAGTCTCCTCATGCAGGGACTAACCAGACCCAACCTTGCTTAGATTCAAAGAGCAGATGAGATCAGCTGGGTTCAGGATGGCATGGCCATAGATGGCCAGTGAGTCTGCATGACATCTAGATCGAAAGCTAACCTAAACTAACCCTAAGTGTCTGTAGATTCCTTCTTATAGAATATAAGTACAAATATGTACTTATAGGCTATCTAATGCAGTAACCCTATTTTTGTGCCTCTATCATTTTGCTCCTATCATAATGAACTTGGATTCTTTAAGGCCATGTCATACTACTTGACTCATATGGCACATGTGAGGTTCTGTAGTGAATGTATTAACTCTGACCATACCCTTATAAGATGGGTAGTACAAATAAATAAAGTTACTACTGGAAAGTCTAGCTAAGGCAAGATAGAAAGTCAGATAATTGAGAGCTAGAGAGATGGTTCAGTGGTTAAGAACACTTGCTGCTCTTCCAAAAAACCAGGGTTAAGTTCTAAGCACCCACACAGAGCAGCTCATAACCACCTGCAACTCCAGATCCAGGATGTCTGAAGCCCTTTTCTTGTTTCCTTTGGCACCCAAACACATGTGGCACACATACCCACACACATAAATAAAGAAAAAATAATTGTTAAAAAGGAAAATTAAGGGGGCACGAGAGGGAAAGGAGCCCACTATCTCAGAATCTGATTAAAGCCTCTTCCCAACTGAGAAGCAAGAATTCCAGCCCAGTCAATAACACTTACTATAAAATGCTTTCAACATAAGAGTTGAATCCATTTTATATTAAAATGGCAGTGATCAGGCTTAAGGCAGGAATGTATATGGCCTTAAGGTAGACCATCATTCCTTTCCCCAAACATTGCCTGAGATTTTCAAACAAAACTATTTACAGTAAATATATCCTACCTTCAGGTGTTGTAGCTAGATTTTTACCTATGGATTGTGATCTCATCAGGTGCCCCCCAGGAACCACTCAATGATAAGAAAGTAACTTCAAAATGACACCAAAATCATATATACTCACACACATATATGTATATATAGTTTAGCTGGTCTTTGCTACTTTATGGGTTCTTTTTCCCATCCTTTATTCCCCTCGCACCTCCCACTGGTTTCACCCCCTAACACTAGATAGGAAAGAAACGGGGATAGAGGGGAGAGAAGAATTAGGAAAACCCCTGAATCTAATGTTTTTCCTTTTGTTTCTTCTTTGATCATGGCTACTGACAAGCCTCAGCCAAGCCTCCTGAACAACCAACAACTACCTACCACAGTACTTGGGACCCTAACATTTATATACCCACTGAAAAGTTCCCAGAATTCCAAAAGTCACACAATCGCAGAAATTGCAGCTGGCAAAAACATGCTTCTGCTAGAGCACAAGGCAAACAATTGTCAGCTGCTGCAGACAGTCTGAAGCAGTCCCATAATACTATACCTGGTATTAAAACAAAAGTACATTCCTGTAATATTTCTGTGTTTTTAAAGAAACCAAAAATCCAAAACTCTCACCACATATGTGTTTATGATAGTATATTGAATATATATATATATATATATATATATATATATATATATACACACACACACACACACAACAGTAAATCAATGAGTTGCATGTCTTCCTTGAGGAGCCTTTACCCACATTTGGATATGTTTTGCTTTCTACTGAGTATATCTTTTTCTCCTAATCTTCATACATAAGCCTATATTAAATATCATTAGAAAAATCTCCAACTCTACTTCATAAACTGGCTAGTCCTAAATATTTTCATAATTGAAGCCACAAATTCTGATTTTAGGAGCTTCTAGAACTCCTCGGGTTGATGAGGGTTAACAGTACCTCCTTTATCCAGGTCCTGAAACTGTGGCAGAGCATTCCAAGGTCATACTGATACTCAGAAGTAAATTGAAACTTCACACTGGGGCAGCCTGGCCAGGGAGCCTGCACTTATCTGTCTACAAATACAAGTGGACTCTGTAGCCTTCCTGAAGAAGGGAATGAGTGGCTCTCTACAGTTACCAGAAAGTTTGAGAGCTGGGATCTAGTTGGCCTTGTATGGCAAGAGGGAAAACATTGTCTCCTTTTAGTTTTTCTGACCATATCAGTATAAGCCTTAAGTATTGAATATCTAGAAAGTCAGTAACACCCATCTGGTACTTTTAACTACTGTGCAATAGTTAGAGTTGGGCCAAAACTCAAACACTTTTTTAAAAAGATTTTTTTGTTTTTTTGTTTTTTTTTGGTTTTTCGAGAAAGAGTTTCTCTGTGTAGCCCTGGCTGTCCTGGAACTCACTTTGTAGACCAGGCTGGCCTCGAACTCAGAAATCCACCTGCCTCTGCCTCCCGAGTACTGGGACTAAAGGCGTGCGCCACCACGCCCGGCTCAGTCTCATCTTTTACATACCTTTGCTTGCTCATACACATGGCTTGCTCAGGCCTTTGTAGCTTGTTTAAGCTTTTCAGTCATCTTTCATTTTGGAAAACTGTCCAGCCACCTTAATCTTTATCAACAATTAACAAGCCGAGCTGTGATGGTTTTTATAAACAGACACAGCTGGTCTTAGAAAGATGGCAATTAACCCTGTCTCAAAAAACCAAAAGAAAAAAAAGAAAAAAAAAGAAAAATGGCAATTGTTTGATTTTGAAGATAGTATTTATCACTTCTCAGCCTTTTGGCTAAGATCAAGTGTAGAAGATAGTATTTGTAACACCGCCTTAATAAAAGAAAGCTGAATCCAAGGTACATATAGGAAAATGTAATAAATTAATATTGCCTGGATACATACTGATAAACTATGAAGCTTTGTAAATTTCCAAGTAAATCTTACAGAAAGCACAAGACTGAAAAAAAACCCCATAAATCTCTTTTTGCGCTTTGTACAGCCCAGAGAATAATCTACCTCTGATCTACCATAGCTATTGTAGTAACTTGGTCTAAGAATGAAGCAGTTCAAGGGGACTTCTGAGTGTTTGTGAAAAAAATAAAAACTCCCAGAAAATAATAGTTGTGACTTCAATTTCTTCCAAAAAAATGATTTGTTCTTTGAATGTGCTTTCATGCCCTTCCTAGGTATAGTGGATAGGAGTGAGCTTACTTCAAATTATTTGTTACAGCTGGCCATTTATTTATTTATTTATTTATTTATAAGCCTCAGTGGAATACCATTGGTTTTGCCATGTGCGTTTTGTCCATCATATGTGGCTCATTCTTGTGTTTGGATATTTTATTCATATAATTTTTAACCCTCAGATTATAAATTGTCTGATGTGCTGAGTAAAGTTGGCTATTGCATGGGACTTTTGTCTGCTTCATTTTGGGGCCTCGCTCTTCGAGGTTCATGCTGCCAATTTAAATGGTAAACTGGTATGGTTTTGGTTTTGAATGAGTGCTTGTAACATATAGAGAAAAGCAATAATACATAGTAAAATATCATCAAATTGATGTTTACAACATCCTACAGAACGAACTATTGTGTACAGTGAGCACAAATGTCAACAAAATGCTTCCAAGAGAGCTGGAGAAATGGCTCTTACAGAGGACCAAAACTGACAAAATCAGTTTTTAGGACCTACATCAGAGGCCACAAACACCCGAATCTTCAACTCAAATGCCCCATCCTATTTATGCCCTTAGGAACCCACACACATGCTTGTGCATACAGACACACAAATACACATTTAAAAAACTTTAAATCTTAAAAAAAAATGCTTCCCAACTGCTGGATGTGGTGGTACGTGCCTGTAACTCTGGCAGTGGGAGGCAGAAGTTAGAAAACCACTGGAAGTTTGGGGCCATTCTATATAGTGAATTCCAGCCCATCTAGGAATATGGTGAGACCATGTGTCAAAAATAAACAAACAAAACAAGAGCAAGCAAACAAACAAATAAGAAACAGACAAGTTTTTAAAAAGAAAAACAATTTGAGCTAGTATATCCTATTTTACAAAAATGATTTGAAGCAGCTATCAATTTCAAGATTTATCTGTGTCTGACATTATACTAAGTGGGCAATAGAAATAAACTAGGGCAAGATGACAGGAAACAACTATTATTTTCCTTTAAAAATATTACTGTGGAGGAGGAGTAGCATGAGGGGCTACTGAGAGGAGAGGGGGAGCTGATATTGGGATGTTAAGTGAATAAATAAACTTTTTTGTTTTGTTTTGTTTTGTTTTGAGACAGGGTTTCTCTGTATAGATAGCTGTTGTGTCCGGCCAGCAGATCACAGACCTGGGTTCTAGTCTGGAAAGGCATTTTGGAAACCTGGAAGAGAAGAAGGGCTGGGCTGAGCGAGATAAGGAAGGAACCAATACAAAGCTCTCTGCTCAAGGTTCAATTTTAATGTCAGCAAACACACTTTATAAAGAAAAGGGGAGGCCTGTCCCTGGCCAAGCAAAGTTCCTTTGAAGTAGATAGGTCAGCCTTTTAGTGGGAACTCGCAAAGATTGCAGTTCGGTGTTAACTCCGGAAGATTCTTGGAAGAGAGGTTTGGCCTCTGGCAGGTTGGGCCTCAGGCAGGTAGTGGCACATCAAAAGAGCAGCACAGCAGGTGGCTCTGCTCAAGCCTTGATGGTCACAGCCAGCCTTGTTAGGCTGGAAGGAGGTAACATTTCCCCCCTTTAAATAATATTAAACAAAACTGGACTGAGGCAAAAAATTTATGCTCGGGCTGGTGAGATGGCTCAGTGGGTAAGAGCACCCGACTGCTCTTCAGAAGGTCCAGAGTTCAAATCCCAGCAACCACATGGTGGCTCACAACCATCTGTAATGAGATCTGGCGCCCTCTTCTGGAGGGTCTGAAGACAGCTACAGTGTACTTACATATAATAAATAAATAAATCTTTAAAAAAAAAAAATTTATGCTCTATAATTCTGCCTGAATTCTTAGGGGCCAATGAAGAAACCTGTCTCAGTGGGAATCCCTAACTTTTCTCATGGAAAACCGTATCTGGATAAGACTGCCCTTTCTGTCCTAGTAAACAACTAATAGAAAAGCCCTGAGCAGTAGGCTCTGACTTTATAATGTTAATTAGTACTGAATAGGTAACTTCCTAGTTGAATTTTAGGTAGGTCATTGGAACCCTGGCAAGGGTTGACTGTACAAATTTGAAATGCACTTATTAAGAATAACACTGAGTTGATATTCTTCCACATTTTTGGATGACAGGCAGGAAACAGGGAAGAGTGGGTAACGACTGGCTCCATAGTACAAGGCCAATTGGCTTTTTTAGGGTGGGACACTGTGAAGGGCTTGCCCTTCTAACAGTATGTTCTCCAACCTCTCTTCCCCCCTATTAATTAAGTTTAAAAAGGCCATGCTTAACTGAGGTGATCACATGATTTTCTCATCCGTAGATGAGTGGGCTTTTAACCTTGGCTTGGGTGGACATTGCCCGATTCCTCCCGTGGGTGCTGTCATGACCCACACCTGTGGCTCTTGGTATCTTTTGGGGAGGGGAGGTAGAGCCTTAGATATTTTTGGTTTTAGCTTTTTTAGCTGGAAATAGATACCAACCTCCATCTAAACCGGGTATATCTCACAGGGAACTCAGAACTGGTCAAGCTGGACCTCCCCCTGCAGTAATTCTCTGCACCAAGCGATACCCATACTGTATTCGTATGATTACGAACCAGTATGCACAATTCTGAGTATTGTGCAGCTCCTAAAGGAGAATTGTCAACCTCAGATTTAGCAAGGCCTAGACAAGAATTATGTCATTAGTAACACCACGACTTGTGGCTGAAATAGGAGCTGGAAGTCATCCTCCTCATCTCTGTTATTCCCACAGCCTGAGGAACTATGGGTACCTTGCAGTAACAGCAAGGGTGAAAAGCCAGAGGCCAGCTAAGGGACTAAGCCTGTCTATCAGAATAAAAAACAATCTCTTTTAATATTAGAAATATCTGCCTTACTAGCCCTCTTGGTAAACCTAAATCTCAACTCAGACCAAAAGTCACAAAACGTGCTGAAATGAAAATAGTAGCTGCCTCCTGTATGCTCTAGGGGGTGGGGATGCATGCCCACTGCAGTATGGGCTTAAGGTGTAGATTGACTTGCTTGAAAGACAAAAATCTTAGACAGTGAAGAGTAACATCACAAAGCTTCTTTTGGGGAAGTTCAGGTACTTTATTCAGTTGCAAATTAGCAAAGCACAAGCTCAGTCTCTGGGCTGGTTTTAGAATAGTAAAAAGGCCAGAGACTCTCTGGAAGTGGGGATGTGCTCTGAATTAACTTTGCTAGGTAGTTAAGAATATAGGAATCTCTAATATTGGACTGAATATTAGACCAGTCTAAGATTGAGTTAGAATGACTGGTCACACTGAAGAAAAGAAGAAATCCACCTGCCTCTGCCTCTGCCTCCTGAGTGCTGGGATTAAAGGCATGCACCACCATGCCCAGCTCTTGTAGAGTGTTTTGTTGTTGTTGTTTTGAGACAGGGTTTCTCTGAATAGCCCTGGCTGTCCTGGAACTCACTCTGTAGACCAGGCTGGCTTTGAACTCAGAAATCCGCCTGCCTCTACCTCCTCAGTGCTGGGATTAAAGGCATGCATGGCCATATTTGGCATAGTATATAATTATATTTTAAAATTATTTATTTCAGGTGCTAGAGAGATGGCTCAGAGGATAAGAGCACTGAGTGCACTTCCAGAGGTCCTGAGTTCAATTCCCAGCCACCACATGGTGGCTCACAACCATTTGTAATGGAATCCTATGCCCTCTTCTGATGTGTCTGAAGAGGGGGGCAGCGTACTCATATACATAAAATAAATCTTTAAAAATGTGTATTCATTTGTGTATATGTGTATGTACTTGTTTATAGGCGTACCATATTTGTATATTGCCTACAGAGACTAGAAACTGGCACTAGATCGTTTGGAACTAGAGTTATGCACAGTTGTGAGCCACCCAATGTGAGTGCTGAACCCAAGTCCTCTGTAGGAGCCACAAGAACTCTTAACCACTGAGCTATCTCTCTAGACCATATTTATGTTTTTAGTAATAAATTTTTAATTTAAAAATTATAGTTACATAATTTCTCTTCTCTTTCCCCCCCAACCACTTACATGCACCTCCTTGTTCTCTCTCTCTCTTCCTCTCTCTCTCTCTCTCTCTCTCAAGTTCATAGCCTCTTTCTTTCATTGTTGTTGCATAAATGCAATTATATAAATACAATCTGTTCAGCCTGTATAATGTTACCCTGTATGTATATGATCACAGAGCTGACCACTTATTATTGGATATCCTATCGAGATCCCTATCCACAGGGAAGACCATTTTTCCCACTTTTAGCATTCACTAGATACTCATTTTTTTTAATCTAGAGTTTCACAAGATCTTTTCCTGTTCCATGTTAGCATGTCCATTAATGGCATTAATGGCAGGTCATGTTTAGGCTGCCATATTGATGATACTTCATGAGTATAACTTCTTTGATATTTCTAGAAGACACAATCTCACAGCTAACTCCCTGATCCTCTGGTTCTTACAGTCTTTCTGCTCTCTCTTTCACAGTCATCCCTGATCCTTAGGTTCAGGAGTCCTGTTATAGATGTATCAGTTGGGAAGAGTAAGCATACAATGTTTTGTTTTCTTTGTTTTGATCAGTTGTGCTTTTCAGTAATGGCTTCCAGCTGTTGCAAAGAGAAGTTTCTTTGATGAGGAGTGAGAACTGCACTTATCTGTAAATATAAGAATAAATATTTAGAATGTAGCTATGCTAGAATTATGCTTGTTTAATAAAATTGTAGCCATAGGTTCCCCTCCAAGGTGCATGATTTTATTAGCCCTGGGCTATTGGCTAGTATTCTGGTGCCATCTTGTTGAGTGGGCCTTAGGTCCAATTAGTGAGCTGTTGGTTACTACCAAGGTGTGTGCTCTACTATTATACTCTTAAGTTATTGTGCCATGCTACAGAAGTAGCCTATAATGTTTTGGGAGTATTTTGAACAATGCTGACCATCAACTTGAAAGAGAGCGTCTCATAACTGTTGTTGAGGTTTTTGTTAGATACTCTATGGCTCTTGTGGGGAGTATGGTCAGCCCATATGGGAAAGCGTTATTTAAATTATGTAAGTATATGTATACACAGACTTGTATGTATCATATATAATTATAGATAGATGGATAGATAGATAGATAACAGTGTCATGTCTTAACAACTTTCTCAGAGATCCTTGTTATTTTACTTTCCTTCCTCCTTCTTCTGTATTTTTCTTCTTCTCCTCTCCCTAACTAAAGCCCCTCCCCCTTTTCCCACTTTCCCCTTAAATTACTTATACCCTGTTATTTTCTTTCTATTGAATTTCCTCCGTGGCCCTTTTTACTTTCCTGGTTTCTTTGGTTGCTACAGGCTATGTATGCACATTGAAGACTTGGAGATGAGAGAGAATGTGAGGTGTCTGTCTTTCTGGGTCTGAGTTACCTCACTCAACACTGTCTTTTCTACTTTCTTGTCTGCCTGCAAAATTCAAGGTTTCATTTTTTTTCTTTACAGCAGAATAGTATTTCATAATGTATAAACACAACATTTTCAATATCTATTCATCTGTTGAAGGGCATTGAGGTTATTTCCATTTCCTGACTATTGTGAATATAGCAGCAATGAACATGGCTGAGCAAGTATCTGTGGGGTAGGATGCCGAGTCTTATGGAAATATGCCAAGAAGTGGTATAGCTGGTCCATATGGTAGATATATTTCTAGTTTTGGAGAAATTCTACTTTCCATAGTGGATGAACCAATTACAATCCCTCCAACAATGAATGAATGTGCCCCTTTCCCTCCATCTTCTCCAGCATTTGTTGTTGGTTGTTTCATTGATCTTTGCCATTCTGACAGGGCTAAGAAGAATGCTGTTTTGATTTGCATTTTCTTAGGCACCATGGACATTTTTTAAAGATATTTCTCAGCCATTTTCATTTTGTCTTTTAAGAACTCTCTGCTCAGATCCCAAGTCCATTTTTGAACTGGTCATTTGTTTTTGTTTTGTTTTGTTTTGTGTTTGACTTCTTGTTTTTTGTTGAAGATGTGGTATTTTCTCCACTAGATGTTTTTGGCATCTTCATCAAATATTAGATAGTCGAAGTTACCTGTAGTCATGCTTGGGTCTTTGATTTTGTTCCATTGGTCTACAAATGTATCCTGTGATCTATCTAGGTAATTCTCATTAATGAACATTTTTTGTAGGTCTGATGAATTTGGGGAGTGAGAATATGGGCATGTGAACTTTTGTTAGTTCTGTGTCTATATGGACAGAGCAGGTTGTCATTCTTTTCTTTGTATTGAAGATAATTTTTTAAGATTTATTTATTCATGTTATGTATATGAGTACACTGTTGATGTCTTCAGACACACCAGAAGAGGGCATCGGATCTTATTACAGATAGTTGTGAGCCACCATGTGGTTGCTGGGAATTGAACTCAGGACCTCTGTAAGAACAGTTGGTGCTCTTAACCACTGAGCCATCTCTCCAGCCCCAATAATTTTTTCATACAATATATTCTGATCATGGTTTTCCCTCCCTCATCTCCTCCCAGATCCTCCCCACCTCCTCATCCATCCAACTCCATGCCTTCTTTCTCTCTGTGTTTAGACAATGTCTTAGTTAGGGTTTCCATTCACTGCGATGAAACACCATGTCCAAAAAGCAAGTCGTAGATGAAAGAGTTTATTAGACTTACACTTCCACGTCACAGGTCATCATCAATGGAAGTGGGACCAGGAAGTCAAACAGTGCAGGAACTTGGAGGCAAAAGTCATGAAAGGATGGGATGTTTCTTCCTGGCTTGCTCATCCTGCTTTCTTATTGAACCCAGAACCACCAGCCCAAAGGTGGTATCCACAGTGGGCTGGGCCCCCCCCATCAATCACTAATTTAAGAAAATGGGCTTGTCTGATCTTATGAAGACATTTTCTCAATTAAGCTTACCCCCTTTTAGATAACTCTAGCTTGTATCAAGTTGACATAAAACTAGTCAGCACAGAAAACCATCAGGCAAAAAAGAGAGACCAGAATAAAAGATAACAACAACCAAAAGAAAGAAGGAAAGAAAGAAAGAAAGAAAGAAAGAAAGAAAGAAAGAAAGAAAAGGAAAGGAAAGGAAAGGAAAGGAAAGGAAAGGAAAGGAAAGGAAAGGAAAGGAAAGGAAAGGAAAGGAAAGGAAAGGAAAGGAAAGGAAAAGAAAAATCAGAAGAAACACATATACATGCACAAATGAAACTAAAAACAAAGCATTGAATATATATTTGCTCCATTTCCTAGGTACATGTGTACTCCCCTACCCTCCACAGTTACTCTCATCCTGAATGTGGAGTTTATTACTCCTGTAGATTTATCCTTTGATTTTTTAATGAATATATCCAGAAATGTTTTCTAGTAGCTTTTAGTCACAATATAGTCTTGTTTGCTTGGAGTGAAACTTTAGACCTGTGTTAACTATTTGTGGCACCTTCTGCAGGTGGCTTTTTAATACCTCAACGTAGTATATGTTGGTACCCAGGGCTGTATACAATATCTCTTACATTTGTGTGGTATTCTTCAGCAGCCAAGAGACTTCAGGGTTCCTTATTTCCTGTGACCACAAGTGTTATGACTGGATTGGAGAAGAAACCAAGAACCTGAGAGTGGATGACTTGCCCCAAGGTCACAAGGTAACAGAGCTCAGGCTTACTGACTCCCTACATTATCAGACAACAGGGGTGAGGAACCAGAAGGCAGGCAAGTGGGAAGGAGAGGAAAGGAGTTTGGAGGTGAGGGTGGACAAAGGGAGCGGGGAGGAAGCAGGTAGAACAAGCTGAGAGTGCTTTAAAATCTACCAGGGATTCTCATTCTCAGCTCTGGCCCTCAATGGGATTGCCTGGGGAGTTTCAAACTACTGATGCCTGGTATCTGCCCCAGAGAGTCTAATATGACTACTCTGTAGGGAGGCCTGAGTAAGAGGTTGCTTAAAAGCTTTCCAACTGAGTTGAATGTATAGTCAGAGTTGCAAACCATTGGTGAAGCTGAGCAATTTGTTAGGTAGTGAATTAGCTGAGGGGGCAGTACTTAAAGGCTGGTTTGTTAACATTAATAAGATCTTAATCCTTCAAGACTGCCTTGAGAATGTGATATAAATAAGGTATTGAGATCTTCAGCCTACAGTCTATTGATAGAAACGAGCTAAAATGAAGGTGATAATCCGGTTTCCTTAGTGCTGTTCACACCAGTCTTAGACAGTAGTGTTCAGTTGTTGTACCCACGCGAGACACAGGGAAGAATGCCACTCAATGAAGGTCACATTAAGAGTTCTTTATTTGCCAGAGGTGGAAAGCAAGCTCACACCAGAAAGGACTATTGATCCCAAGTGAGGCCGGGTAGGATTTATAAACTAAAAACCTCAATTACATCATACCAGAGACAGGCTACCGTGGGGGTTTGGGGATGGGGGAGGTGTTTTCAAAAGTTTTATTTCAGTTGATTCAAACAATTGATTTTATATTGTAGAACAATGGACATAGAACAAAGCTGCATAATGAGAATGTTCTGCTCAGCAGGATGTGGTTAGCTGGGGGGTGGAGGTGGGCTGGGTTTGAGGGGCCACTGGGTGAGTTAGCTAAAACTAGGACAAAATGGAGTTACTTTGGGTAGTTCACAGATATCAGGGCTTTAAAGGGGAGAAGGACGGTTTTCTTGATGAATGCCAGCAAACCCTACAGAGTAACAAAACTCAGCAAACGTTCTAAGTACTTCTTTTATGCGGGGGCCTAAGTGGCTGGGAAGGAAGACAGTATGGAAAAAATTACAATCCTTATCTGGAAGAAGCCCATACTAATGGGCGACACAGACAAATATACAGGCAATTAACACAGTGACCTAAGTGTGGCACCCATGGGTGTCAGGGACTGCTTGTGAAAGGCTTTATTTCAGTAGACCAAGAACATAGATGTGGGAGCAAATGCATTTTTCAACTGCAACAAGTTGAGAGGTTACACATACAGAAATAAGCCGGGCATGGTAGCGCACGCCTTTAATCCCAGCACTTGGAAGGCAGAGGCAGGCAGATTTCTGAGTTCCAGGCCAGCCTGGTCTACAGAGTGAGTTCCAGGACAGCCAGGGTGATACAGAGAAACCCTGTCTAGAAAAAAGCAAAAACAAAACAAAACAAAAAAACAAACAAACAACCCCCCCCAAAAAATACCAAAAAACAAAAAACAAAAAACAAATACAGGAATAATGAAGGGTAGAGATAAGCTAATAAAGGGGAATGTACATGGCTTTTCTGGGCCCTACCTATTGTCACTCCTTTTGCAGTCTGGTGTTTCTCATTGTGGTCACTGGTAGGTAAAGTGTCTTTAGCCTTGAAAGGGGAGGAGAAAGACTAAGCCAAGTATAGGTCTAGTGAACCATATAATTCTGGCAAATAATTTCTTAAATTGTTGGCATGTATATATACAGACCTGAATAGGACCCGGCATAAAGATTAAGGCAAAAAAAAAAAAAAAAGTCCAGATGCACTAATATGAGCAGAGATGCTGAGCCTTCTCACCAGTCATTTGTAGGACCAAGTGAAGGGTAAATGTTTTCAGCCAAAGTGTCTTGAATTCCAGAAAAGCAACCTACACAACTGCTTATCATCATAACTCACAGATGTTATCCATGGCAAAACCAGTGGGAGACTAGATCTAGCTGTGAGAGCGTGTGTGTGTGTGTGTGTGTGTGTGTGTGTGTGTGTATGTGTGTGGTACATGTCTTTGCACATTGCATATAGATGTCACATCAACAATAGCCATGTTCTTCAATCACAATCACTCTCCACCTTGTGTTTTGAATGTATACCATTCTTAGCATTTTATTTAGTTATTTTGTGTGGGAATGTGTATGCTTGTGGGGCAAGAAGCAACTTTTAGGAGTCAGTTCTCAATTTCTTCTTCCCACCATGTGTTTGTAGAATCAAACTCAGGTTTTTTTTTTTTTCTGGGTTTTATTTATTTACTTATTTTTAAAGATTTATTTATTTTATGTATGTGACTACACTGTAGCTGTATAGATGATGGTGAGCCTTCATGTGGTTGTTGGGATTAGGACCTCTGCTTGCTCCAGTCAACCCTGCCCACTCGCTCTGGTTGGCCTTGCTCCGGCCCAAAGATTTATTTATTATTATATATAGGTACACTGTAGCTGTCTTCAGACACACCAGAAGAGGGCGTCAGATCTCATTACGGGTGTTGTGACCTACCATGTGGTTGCTGGGATTTGGACTCAGCACCTTCAGAAAAGCAGTCATTTCTCTTACCCGCTGAGCCATCTCGTTTTTAGGTTTGGCTGCAAGAGCCACCTCATCAGCTCTTCCATCTTATTTCTTTTAAGCAAAACCCCTTATTGAACCTGGAGTTTGCTAGAATAGCTAATCAGCAAACCCTGGGGATCCTCCTGTCTCTACTTCCCCGGTGCTGGGATTATAGGCATGCACCATTATTGCACTCAACTTTTACGTGGTGCTGGGGATTGGACTCAGGCCCTCATGCACTGTATCACTGAGCCATTTCCCTAGCCATTAAATTAATCTTTGTTTGTTTGTTTGTTTTGTTGTTGTTTGTTAGAAGCAGGATCTTACTTTGTAGCCCTGGCTGGCCTAGAACTCACTATATGGACCAGCCTGCTTCTGCCTCCTGAATTCAAGGCTTAAATGTGTGAACAACTTCAGTAGTGGTTGTCAACCTTCTTTTTTTTTTTTTTTTTTTTTTTTAAAGATTTATTTATTACATGTAAGTACACTGTAGCTGTCTTCAGACTCTCCAGAAGGGGGCGCCAGATCTCGTTACGGATGGTTGTGAGCCACCATGTGGTTGCTGGGATTTGAACTCTGGACCTTCAGAAGAGCAGTCGGGTGCTCTTACCCACTGAGCCATCTCACCAGCCCCGGTTGTCAACCTTCTTAATGTTGTAACCTTTCAGTACAGTTTCTTATGTTGTGGTGATCCCAAACATAAAATTATTTTTGTTGCTATTTCATAACTGTAATTTTGCTACTGTCATGAATAGTAATGTAAATATCTGATATGCAGGATATCTGATATTCAACCCCTGTGAAAGGGTCATTGGATCGCCAAAGGGGTTCCCATGGGACTCACAAGCTGAGAACCACTGCATTAATCACCATTGTGGTGATTTGAAAGAGAATGTTCCTCATAGTCTCTGATGTTTGGAAACTTGATCCCCAGGTGGTAGCACTGTTTCTGTAGGTTTAAGAGATGTGGTCTTGTTGGGTGAGCTATGACCCTAGGGATATGCTTTGGGGTTTCAAAGCCAAGTGCCATTTCAAGTTCCCTCTCTCCGCTTCCACTTGTGATTCAAGATGTGAGCCTTTAGTATCCTGCTCCAGCCCAGTGCTTGCTGCCATGGTGCCCCACCATGACAGACTCTTCTTCCTCTGGGACCATAAGCTCCAATAAATTCTGTCTTCTAGAACTTGCCTAGGTTGTAGTGCTTTGTCACAGCAATAGAAAAATAATTAATACAAAATAATAGGCAGTTTTATCCAAGGCATTATTGTAGAAGGGCTTATGAAGCAGCTCACAGAGTATGGGCTTTCTTCATCAACCACCCTCATCAGTTCAATGTATATCTAAGCAGGACTTCTTTATACAGCTACAAGTAAGTATCACCACATCATCCCCATTCCTTTCTCAAACGTTATCGTGTTCTTTTTTTTTTCCCCAAGAAGGCTCTTTTTGTCTTTTTTCTCAGTGAGTGAGATGAGAATCTTGCAGGGTTTGAGAAGTACCATGGTTTGGTTTATATTTAGAATTATTCTTCTCACCCCTCTATTGAGAATTGGCAGTGAAGGAGAACACAATGGAAGCGCACAACCTCATTGGTATCCAGTGGAACCATCCAGTGAAGAGATTCTTGTTGGAACAGGGAAGGCAGTGAGAAGGTTTGGGTTTCTGAAGATATTTTAAGGCCATCTTATACAGATCAGATGAAAGATCGACCTTCACAACAAAGCCTGATACTTGTCTTCAAATATCTGACTAGGTGGTCTATTAGAAAAACACAATTTGGGCTGGAAAGATGGCTCAGCAGTTAAGAGCACTGACTGCTCTTCCAAAGGTGCTGAGTTCAAATCCCAGCAACCACGTGGTGGCTCACAACCATCCATAATGAGATCCGACGCCCTCTTCTGGTGTGTCTGAAGTCAGCTACAGTGTACTTACATATAATAAATAAATAAATAAATAAATAAATAAATAAATAAATCTTTAGGTCAGAGCAAGCGGGGCCGAGCAGAGGTCCTGAGTTCAATTCCCAGCAACTACATGATGGCTCACAACTATCTGTACAGCTACAGTGTACTCATATACATAAAATAAATAAATAAATATTTAAAAAAATAAAAAAGAAAAACACAATTCTTGGTCCTCTGCCTTCATAGGTGAAGTACTTAATTGGGTACTATTTTCATGTTAATTCATTATTTCTTTCTATAAAGCTATGACAGCTCTTCTAAGAATAACATACTTTAATTAATTTTTTGAGTTCATATATGCACACAATGTATTTCTATCAGATTCACCCCCACTTCTTCCCTGAGCTCCTCCTAGGTCCATCCCCAACTCGCTGTCTCCTCCTAACTTCATCTCCTCCTTTTAAAAAAATAACTTACTAGATCCAGTTTGTGCTGCCCATATACTCCTGTGGTGGTGGTGGGGCCAATCCACTGGAGTGGTTGGCTTGCCTTACCTTGGGCCACACCCTTACAAAACTCTGACTCTTCCTCCCCTAGAAGTTACTAACTCTCAATAACCCCTTAGTTCAGGATGGGTGTTCATGAGCTTCTCCCCACTTACATACAAGACTGTTCAGTGACTTACCTTGAACAGGTCTTATGTAGGCAGACACACCTGCTGTGACATTGAGTGCAGTGGTCCTGTCATAGCCAGAAGACACGGTTTTACTTCAGTCCTTCTTGACCCTGGCTCTTACGATCTTTCTACCTCCTATTCTGTGATGGTCCCTGAGCCTTGGAGGGAAGTGGAGTGATACAGATGACCAATTTTTGACTGACAACCACACAGCACAGACACCTGCTCTTTGCACTTTTTTTTTTTTTGAGACAGGGTTTCTCTGTATAGTCCTGGCTGTCCTGGCACTCACTCTGTAGACCAGGCTGGCCTCGAACTCAGAAATCCGCCTGCCTCTGCCTCCCGAGTGCTGGGATTAAAGGCGTGCGCCACCACGCCCGGCTTGCTCTTTGCACTTTGACCAGTTGTGAATTTCTGTGTAGCTGCCTCCATTGCACAAAACAAAAGAAAAACCTCCTCTGAGAGCTACACTAATCTATGAATATAGAGATATGAATTTAGAAGGCAGTTTGATGCTGTGTTCACTCTAGCAACATAATAGTAGTAGATTGATCCCCTGGGCCTATGACCTCCTCAGTCATGGATTTAGGCACAGACTTATAGTACCAGGCATGTATTTCCTTCTGTGGACTAGGCCTTAAACCCAACCAGGAAGTTGCTGGTTACCCTCAAATATCTGTGCTGCCATTATACTCACAGGCATACCTTGACATACTGGTCATTATTGTTGTTCACAGAGTTCACAGCTGGATATGACTGTTGATGACTCCCCAGCCCCCAGTAGCCTACATAACACCTTTCAGTATATGAAAGCCATTAGGTAGGAAGCATCTGAGTCAGTACTAGCCGAGTTCTTCATATCCTGTGTCCAAAATTTGTAGTGTCTTCAGCAATAGGGTTTTATCATCAAGTTCTGGTGAACAATGATTGATCTGGAAGGCCAGGTCTACTGTGGGCAGTGCCAACCATGGGCTCCTAGGTTGTTTAAAAAATCAAGCTGAATGATCCATGAAGAGTGAGTACCTGGGTTGTACAGGTACTCCAAATTAATCTCAGTGTGCTATTTTGTATTTTTGGGCCAAAATGTTTGTCTTTCTGGATCTGGATTATTCTCCAGTTCCATCAATTTACCGGCAAATACATAATTTAATTATTCTTTACAGCTGGATAAAACTCTGTGTTGCATAGGTGGTGGACAATTAGGCTGTTTCCATGGCTTAGCTGTGTGATTAGCTAAAAACAGGGATGTGTCTCTGTGGTAGGAAATAGAGTCCTTTGGGCATCTGCCCAGGGGTGGTAGAGCTGGGTCATATAGCCAATCTATTTCCAGTTTTTTTCAAGGAACCACCACACTGATGTCCATAGCAGATGTATCATTTTGCACTCCCACCAACAATATATAAGGATTCTATTACCCACACGCTCCTGAGCATCTGTTGTCTTTTATTAGCCTGCCATTTTGACGGGGGTAATAGAAAATATCAATGTAGTTTTAATATGCATTTCTCTGATAGCTAAGGATATCACACACTAGCGACATAACAAAAATCCATTAAGAAATGCAGACTTTACTATATGGAACACAAAAACCAGTAAACACACAGACAGTGCTTGAAGAATCAGATGAAAGGGAGAATGGATGGTTTTGAAGATCAGGAGATATGAAAAGACTTCTGGTTTCCATGTAGATATGCAAGGAACTAAAGAAAATGAACTTATCTTCTCCACACAAAAAAAAGAAAGAGAGAGAGAGAGAGAGAGAGAGAGAGAGAGAGAGAGAGAGAGAGGAAGAAAGAAAGAAAAAGAAAGAAAGAAACGAGCAAAGAAATTTATGAGAACATGAATAAATTATCTGAGGTCAAACATCACAGGAAAGAGTCATGAAATATGGAGGGACTATGGGGACATACAAGACCAGAGCATTTGCCTTAATGAGGCTAAAGCCATTGGATGCTAGATGCAGTTACAGGAACAAGAATTTGGGGGGGGGGGCTGATGACAGGCTAGGAAGACAGTGGAGGGCGTGTAGGGGCTGATGTTAAGGGGAATGTATTAGTTGCTTTTCTGTTGTGGTGATAAAATATGTTGATCAAGGGCCTAGACAGATAGCTCAGAGATTAGAAGCACATGCAGAGAATCTGAGTCCAGTCCCCAGCACCCACATGGTGCCTTACAACTGTCTGCAACTCCAGTTCCAGGGGATCTGGTGCCTTTTTCTGACCTCTGTAGGTATCAAGCACACATGTGCATATACATACATGCAGGCACAACACTACTACACATAAAATAAATTAATATAAAAAATATAAAACACTATGACCGAAGCAACCTATAGAAAAAAGAGGGTTTTTTTTTGTTTTGTTTTGGTTTTTTTGGTGGTGGTGGTGTGTGTGGGGAGGGTGGTGATTAAGTTCCAGAGAGATGAGTCTATTACAATAGGGAGACATGGCACCAAATAGTTGGCATGGTAACAAGAACAAGGAGCTAAGTGCTCAAATCTCAACTACAAGAGTGAAGTAGAGAGAGTGACCTGGGAGTGGCTTGGGGCTTTTAACTCTCAAAGCCTACCTCTGATGACATACTCCGTCCAACAAGGCCTCACCCAAACCTCTCCAAACAGTGTTACCAACTGGGGTCCAAGGGTTCAAATATCTGAGCACATGGGCATCATTCTCATCCAAACCACTACAGGGACTTCTCACCCTTTTGCAGGATTATATTCTAAGAATATCACCAGACATTCACAAGGCTTGGTGAAGTCTGGAGAAGGCCCCTACTCCCTGGCTTGAGAGGGAAAACAGCAACCATGTCACAGAAACCACCTAGACTATTCCCCATCCATGACAGAAGGCTGGAATTACAGGGGGAAATGTAAGACTTTGGGTCTCTTTTAAAGTTTTAATTTATGTATTATGTTTAAAGATTTATGTATACCTTGGCATGTGTGTGGTGGTCAAAGGACAGCACATGGGAGTTGATTCTCTCTTTCAACCATGTGGTCCTGTGGATCAGATTTGGTGGCAAGCACCTTAATCGTGAGTCATCTTACCTCCACCACCACCACTTCACCCCACCTCTTTTTTAAAAAGACTTTGGGACTCACTGTGTTTCCAGGCTGCCTTTGAGCATCTGGGCTCAGGGGAATCAACTGCCTCTCATTCTTGATTAGCTGGGACTATTGTCATTTGTCACATTTCAGGACTATTGGAAGGGCTGTGCAAGTCTGTGAATTGTTTGGTGTTCTACTTCCCAGTAGTATGACAATCTTGATCACTTTGGGTTTATGTTTTCAAAGAGTGAAGTGAGATATTTGGGAGCTGCTGACCCATAAGTGTCCTTAAGTGTTTGGAAGCCTGTGTCAGAGGATGTTAGCCCACTGAAATTTTTTTCTCTGTTTTAGGCTATCAATTCCATGGACCAACCATCATAGCATCAGATTACATGAAGCTGGGGTCACAGTTGTGAGCTGCCTGATATGGGTGCTGGACACCAAACTCAGATCCTTTAGAAGAAGAGAAGCACTCTTAATTGCTGAGTCATTTCTTTAGCCCCCACCTCCAAATTAACTTTTAAGTGTCTCTTTGCAGGGTGGCAAATGTGTAAGTCATTTCGGGAGTCCTTATTCCAAGTTGTGAAGTCTCAAAGGCAAATGAGAGAGCATTTCATAATATAGTGACTGGCTCACTCCATTTGCTCTTACTGTAACAAGCTATCAAGAACTGGGTAATTGACAAAGAATAGCTTATTTGGATCATGATTTTAGGATATAGGAAGTTCAAGAGCATGAGACCAGCATCTGTTAAACACCCTGTGAGGGCCTTCCTGCTATATCATGACATGGCTACAGATATCACATGGCAAGAAAAACCAATATGCTAGTTTGGGTCTCTCTTCCTCCTCTGAGAAAACCATGAATGCCATCATGGGGATCCACTCTCTCATGACTTCATCCAATTAGAATTACCTCCTAAGGGTCCCACCTCAAAATGCGTGAATTTGGGAATTAACTCTTCAATCATTTTCTTTTTCTTCTTTTTTTTTTTTAAGATGGTACTGAGCTATCTCAGTACTCTTAAGATAGCTCTTGCTATGTCATAAAAGCTCTATTTGGAGATAGACATTACCATCCTCCATCTTTGCTTTCTGTTTTCATTCCTGCTAATTCCCAGCTTCAGGTCATCTCAATGGAAAGAAGCTACTCCATTGCCCAGGATCTGCCCCATCAGTCCAAGAACCCAGCCCACGGAATGGTATTACTCACATTTAGCGTGGGTCTTCACACCTCAATTACCTTAATCTAGATAATCCTTACAGACATACATAGACTCTAACCAAGCCTTACAGGGATGCTCAGAGGCTCATTTTCTAGATGACCCCGGGTCCTTTAAAGATGACATTCAATATTAGCTATCACAAATGTATTTCATTATGGCATTTTCATACATTTCCTTTTCTTGACCCTCGTTCACTCCTGTTGATCTTCTTCCTCTTTTTAATCATTCTTTCCACTTTCATGGGTTTTCTTTTCTTTTCTTTTCTTTTCTTTTCTTTTCTTTCTTTCTTTTTTTTTTTTTTTTTTTTTTTGGTGGTGGTGACCCACTGACTTTCACTAGGTTTCACTGGTTTGTTAAAACCAGGGCATGGATATGAATTTGTTATTAGGAGTATGGGCACCTTACCAATAGCTAAACTATAAGAAAATGTCTCTCCCTCCCCCATCTACCATTAACTACATATAAAGCCTTGGATAAGGGGTGGGATGTCATCCCCTTCTGTGACCAAATGTTGATAGGCCCAATCTTATGAAGACCGTGTACAGATATCCACAGGTGCTCTTCGTCCAACAGCCATATCATGCCTAGAAATCAGCAATCAACACTTCTTTCTGTTTCTCCAGCTCTCACATTCTTTCTGTCTAAGTTAGCATTTCTATTGCTGTGGCAAAACACCAGGACCAAAAGCAACCTGGGAAGAAAAGAGTGTATTTCAGCCTACACTTCCACATTACATTCCATCACTGAGAAGTCAGGACAGGCACTCACACAGGGCAGGAACCTAGAGGCAGGAACTGAAGCAGAGGCCGCGGAGGGGTGCTGCTTAGTGACTTGCTTCCATAGTTTACTCAGCCTGCTTTTTATGGAACCCAACACTATCTGCCCAGGGGTGGTACCACCTACAATGGTCTAGGTCATCCCATATCAATAACTAAAATTAGGAAAATGTCCTACCGTCCAATCTTATGGAAGCATTTTCTCAATTGAGAGCACCTTTACCAAATGACTCTAGGTTATGTCAAGTTGACATAAAATTAGCCAGGACACTGTTCCTCCTTTGATGTTTCTCTGAGTCTTAGAAAGGGTGATACCTCATTTATAGCTGGGCATCCAGGAGCCATTTACTTTCAGTACTTTGACTAGTTATGAATCTCTGCAGTCACTACTGGCCAGCGCAAAAAGGAACTTCTCTGATAAAACTGACAGCATCACTAATCTACAGGCATAGACACAGTTATTTAGAAGATGATTGGCAGGCACATCATGTTCATTTAGCTAAGTAACAGCAGTAGCTTCTGCCACACTAGGGCCTACGACCCTCACCCCCACCGTAGCCATGGGCTTTTTAATAGGCTTTCAGTCTTAGACATGAATTCTTTCCTATGGAGCCAATCCCAGCAATAGGGTCTTACTATCTAGTTCTGGTGGACAACCAACAAGAATGGCAATTATTTATGTTGTTTTGGAGGCCTCGGGAGCCTCCCTAACAACTCATAAGAAAGAGCCTACCATTGGCACTGGGATATTTGTTAAATACTCTATAGCTTTGGGGAGTAGCTTTATCCATCCCTACAAGGGCACTTCTGCTCAAACTCTTTCTAAGCATTTTTATTTTTTGATTAGCTTATCAAGTATGAGATTCCTTTGTGGTTGTTCCACACAGCATTAGTTTTGATTACCATCCCCCACTCTACCCACTCCCCCTTGCTTGAGCCTTCCCACTCCCAGTACCTTGCTTTGCACTTTCATATCACATGTGTTCCACTACTCCCTCTTAGAGAATATTTTTCTCCTCTCATGGGCTCCTTTACAGTCTTCCGGGCTCTATACACACCCACTCCTACATAAATGCACGTATCAAAGTCAAAAGCTAGGATCTACATATAAGAGAGAACATGTGGTGTTTGTCTTTCTGAGCTTGAATTACCTCACTTAATATAATCTTTCCCATCTGTTTTCCTCCAAACTTCATTTTACTTTATGGTTCAATAAGATTATGTTGTGGGCTGGGGATGTGGCTCAATTGATAAAGATCTTGCCTATCATGCATGAAGCTCTGGGTTTGATCTCCACCATCACATAAAACCAAGGGTGATGACACTTGCCTGTAACTCCAGCACTTGAGAGGTAGAGGTAGATGGGTCAAAAGTTCATGATCATCCTAACTACATATTGACATAATAAGTTTCAGACCAACCTGGGCTATGCAAGACCGTGCCTCAAAAAAAATTCCATTATGTATATATACCTCATTTTCATTGGTTGGCTCCATATTCTTGCTAATTAATATAAATAGAGCAGGGGTAAGCATAGATGGGCAAGTATCTTAGGGTTCATGCCCAGAAGTGGTATAGCTGGGTCATATAGAATGTCTATTTTTGGCTTTTGGAGAAAATTCCATGCTGGTTTCCCTGATAGCTCTACCAGTTTACAAGTTGGCAGCATAGTTGTGGGTTCCTCTATGCCCACATCCTCACTAGCATTTGTTTTCTTGGTGTTGGCCATTCTGACTGGAGTGAGAATGGGTCTCAGAGTAGTTTTAACTTGTATTGTCCTGATAACTACAGATACTGAGCGCTTTAAAAAAAAACCAAAAACTCTTGACCTTTTGTGTTTCTTCTGAGAACTCTGTGTTCAGTTCTTCAGTCTTAACTGTTTTCCTTATAGTGTTGAGATCTTTGGTGAAGAGGTCATGTGTAGTGGTAGCATGCATTTGTATGTAATTCTAGTACTTTAGAGTGATAGGATTGGGAATTCAAGGTCACTGTCAGCCTGAGCTATGTGAGATCCCATCTCAAAAGTAAAACAGTAAACAAAAATTCTTTGGTGATGGGTCTTTCCATCTATTGTTTTTCTGTTGCCAGTATTTTATCTAAGCTCAATATGTGGAGATGATTAAAGTCCTTAAAACATCTTCAAAATAGTTGGTCCCACCAAGCTGGAAGCTTCCTCACTGCCAGCTATCTTTCATGGTGGCCTAAGGTGCTATGCAGGTTGCTGGGGAGACAGTGTTGCCCAGCTATGAGACATTACTAATATCAACCTGCCAGGCAAGATACTCCCACATGTGCAATAGTGGCACTACTGCTATAAATTAGATTTGAGATCCATGCGGTAGGCAGAAATCCATGCCTGGCTCGATGGTTAGAAGCGTGTACTACTCTTGTTGAGAATATAAGTTCCCAGCACTCATGTCAGGCTGTTCACAACTATGTGTAATTTAAGCTCCAGGAAGATCCCATGAACCTCATAGGTATATAACACACACACAGGCAGGCAGGCAGAAAGACAGACACACAGGTATAGACACACACACAGAGACACACACACAGTAGGGGGAGAGAGAGGGAGAGGAACATCCATGGAGACACACATATACATAATAAAAAATAAAGTGAATCATAGCTGGGAAGTGGGGGCACATACCTTTAATCCCAGCACTCAGGAGGCAGAGACAGGCAGGTATCCAACTTAGAGGCCAGTATGCTCTACAGAGTTAGTTCCAGGACAGCAAGGGATACACAGATAAACTCTGTTTTGTTTTGTTTTGTTTCAAAACCTAAATAAATAAATAAATTAAATAAAATCTTTAAAAAAAGGGTAGAGATCAGGCTATAAGAGGGACCTTAATACTGTTCTTTAGGTAAATGGATATAGTAGAAAACTGCCTTCTAAATATTTTTATATTCTAAATATGTTTATATTCATAGGTAAGTGCTACTCTGAGTTTTAATCACAGAAGCCTTTTCCCAGTGAATGGCTGTGAATAAAGAGACTCGTGGCATAGGGAACATTGCAGAAGAGGAGTCAGAAAAAAAAAAGTAAGAGCCAGAAGATATAGAGAAGCAGTACAAAATGGCATCTTGTGGGCAAGACACAGATATTTGAGATCACAAGTTCACAGCAATTGCAGATGACTGTAGGCAGTGGATGGAGGAAAGACTCAGTGGAATATTATCTCCCACTGCTGACCTATTTGCTGATAAATTCAGGGAGAGGAGTAGTCACTCCATTCAGTTGTGTATCCACTGATGACCCCACCAGGCTCCAAAAGACAGTTTCAATCCAATGACCACACAGATGGTCCTGGTTAAACTAAAGGAGTCACTAAACAAAATCCAAAGTCATGAATCTGGGGAAAGGATTGGCAGAGATGGGAAGGGGAATAATAGGAATGAGAGGGAGCTGAAAGGATTGAGAGAAGGTAATCAGAATGCATGAGCAGAGAAAAACAGTTGGTTCCAATATAAATTGCAGGCTATAAATGCTAATTCCATGTGTCAGCTTGCCTTAATCATAAGGTGCTCGCTATTCCTGCTACCTCGAGACTTTACTTCTACAGGAATGAATTCTTCCACCAGAGACAGAGCATTCCATTGCCCTACTAGTGAAAAATGCTACCCAGCCACTTTGGGTTCCTTGTGCTCGAGCAAGGAAAGACATTATGGTGTGTGCTGGAGTGGCTGATCTGATCGCTAAAGGGAGGTAAGGAAATGTATTCTGGAATACAGGGGATCACTCAGAGAATTTCTGAGTGTTTCCACAACTTTGACTAAGGTCAATGGAAAACTACAACAGCTTAATCCAGACAGGACTACCAATGGCTCACGCCCTTCAGAAATGAAGGTAAAGAACTGTGGGCAGTTGAAAGGATGAGTAGAAAACGGAAGGTAATTATGAATACTACATATAACCAAGAACTTAGTTATAATCATTATTTCCTCCTTATTGTGATGAGTATTTATTATCTATGCATCAAGTATCTTTGTTTTCTTCCCTCTCTTATCCTTATCATTACCATTAGCTGTATTAATTTTATATCAATATTTGTTATTGGATATTACGAATATGAAATAGGGGCTGGAGATATGGGTCAGTGATTAGAGAGCACTGGCTGCTCTTCCGGAGGACCTGGATTTAGTTCCCAGCAACCACATGGCAACTGAAATCTATAAGCCAGGGCATCTGACCCCTTCATGCACATGGTGCACAGACATGCATGCATGCAAAACATTTCTGAACATAAGATGTATTTAAACTATGTTTTATAAAAAGAAGAGAAAACAATTGAGAACCTTCCCTTTTTATAATAGAATAGTTACAACATGATAAAAGACATTGACCAAGAGCATCTTGGGAAGAAAAAGGAAGCCAGGGCAGGAGTTCATGCAGAAACCTAGAGGAAGGAACTAAAGCAGAGGCCATGGAGGAACACTGCTTACTGACTTGCTCCTTTGCTCATCTTCAGCTACCTTGATTAGACAGCCCAGGATCTGGGCCTCCTATATCAATTAGCAATCAAGAGAATGCCCCACAGATCACTTTGATAGAGGTTCTCTCTGCCCAGGTAGATGATCAAGATTAGCCATCACAAGTGGTTAGGTCATTACTGTTCTTGTCCTTTTTGGTGGGTAGTAGAAGTTATGGCCTTATTATGTAGCACAGACTTGTCTCAAACTCTATTCTTCTGCTTTAGTTTCCCAAGAGCTAGGATTACATGTGTGCACAACCACACCCATTTTATTTTATTTTTGATTTTTTGAGATTAGGTTTCGCTGTGTAACCCTGGCTGTCTTAGAACTCTGTGTGTAGACCAGGCTAGTCTCAAACTCACAGAGATCTGCTTGCTTCTGACTCCTGTGTGCTGCTACCATCTGGTGCAACTAATTGTTATTAACTTCATTTTTTTTGAAGATTACATACTGGTTTAAGGTGATGTGTATGGGTGTCAAGTTGCTAATGGACAGGCTTGTTTGGTTAGCTTTGTGTATTAACTTGATTGGTCAAGCATTGTTTTTAGTGTTATGGTAATAGACGCTATTAAATGGAGTGCTGGGATGAGAATACTGGTTAACTTAGCACATTGCAATCCCTAATGGGTGAACCTCATTTGATCAACCAGTTGAAGGTCTGACTAGAAGAAAAAGATGAACCCTTCTCAAAATGCATTTTGAATACTTGAATTGGGACATTGTTTTTCATGCCTTTGGACTCACACAGAAACATTAGCTCTTCCTAGAACTCAAGCCTGTCATTTTGTGGCTAGGACTTACATCCATGGTTCTCTGGGGTCCCAGACCTTCAGATGTAAGTTTCCAGTTCTCTGACTCACTCTCTTAGGGATTTCCTCCCATTAATTGTGGTAGCTAATTTCTTATAATCTTTCTCCCATTCTCTGTCTGTCTCCATGGGTCTCTCTCTCTCTCTCTCTCTCTCTCTCTGTGTGTGTGTGTGTGTGTGTGTGTGTGTGTGTGTGTCTGTCTGTCTGTCTGTCTCTCTCTCCAAATGGCCCTAAATTTATGATGGCCCAATTTACTCCTTTTCCACTATGATATGAAAGGAATATGCTCTCAGTAGAAATTTTACTTGGAATTTTTAATTTTGACCTTTTTTGGGTTAGCAATATGCAGTATAATCTTTCTCATGCTAGGTATTAGTGAGTTAGCTGTAGCTTCCAGTCAGCCATGTAATTGTGAGGGGAAATAATGTTCTAAGCATACCGTAATACTAAGTTGTGACATTTAGTAGGTGAGGTACATTAAATGCCTCTTGACCTATGATATTTTCAAATGATTCTGGATTTGCTAGGATGTAACCCCTGTAAGTTAGGAAGTATGTATTTATATGCCTATATTTGCTCTGTTTGTCTGGACAACTCTGGTTAATACAAAAGGTGAGCTGAGCTAGGAGGAGGAGAGCTGTAACCTTCAATGAATAAAACGAAGGGGCTGATAATATTGTTAATCATAAGGCCTACAATCTAACTGTGGGAATTTGTGGCAGATGCAGAGTAATACAATATTAGTAGAGAGCCAAACAATTAGAATGTGGACTTTGAATCTATAATCAGTGAAATCATCAAACACTCTGGACAATGGGACCGGAGAGATGGCTCTCTTGATAAAGTACCTGCCACAGAAGCATGGGGACCTGAGTCTGGATCCCTAGCTCTCACTATAAGCTGAGCAAGGCCTCCATGAGCCCAGTGCTGGGGGCTGAGAGATAAAGATAGGAGGATCTGTGGAGCTGATTGGCCAGTCATCCTAACCAATCAGTGAGTTCCAGTTCCAGTGAGAGATCCTGTCTCCAAAAGATGGAGAGCAATCAAGGAAAGCACCTGATATCAATGTGTGCTTTTCCCATGTGTACACATGCAATAAACACACACACATGAAAACATGTACACACAGGAGCACATGCATTTTTTTAAAAGCCTGAACATGGGAACTCAAGAATAAAATACTCAAAAGGAGGAGTCTGAATGGTAGGAGTAATTAAGAGGTTTTGTCTGGGGCTGGAGAGATGGCTCAGTGGTTAAGAGCACTGACTGCTCTTCCAGAGGTCCTGAGTTCAATTTCCAGCAACCACATGGTGGCCCACAATGGAATCCGACACCCTCTTCTGGTATGTCTTGAGACAATGACAGTGTACTTACATTTATTTTTAAAAAATAAATCTTAAAAAAAAAGAGGTTTTGGGGGCTGGAAAGATGGCTCAGCAGTTAAGAGCACTGACTACTCTTTCAAAGGTCCTGAGTTCAAACCCAGAAACCACATGGTGGTTCACAACCATCTGTAATGAGATCTGACGCCCTCTTCTCGTGTGTCTGAAGACAGCAACAGTGTATTCATGTATAATAATAAATACATCTTTGGGCCGGAGCAAGGAGGGATTGAGTGAGCAGAGTTGGCCAGAGTGAGCAGAGGTCCTAAAAATTCAATTCCCAACAACCACATGAAGGCTCACAACCATTTGTACAGCTACAGTGTAGTCACATACATAAAATAAATACATTTTTTTTAAAAAAGAGGTTTTGTCTGGCATTAGAGAGATAGCACAGCAATTAAGAGTTCTCTTCCAGAGGACCTGACTTCAATCACCAATGCCCACACAGTGACCTCACAAGACTGTAAGTTCAAAGCCCTTTTCTGGCCTCCACCCGTTTATGACTCTGTGGGCACTGCATGCAGAGCAGTGGGATTTCCCTAGGAGGGAGGGAGCATGTTCTGGTGTGTGTGCTTGGGGGCATCATACATGAAGTACCAGAAGGTCTCATCATTTTAGAATTACTGGTGGGAGAAAAAGAACAGCAATGGTTTGAGAAAGCTGCAGTATTGTCAAAAACAAAGAACAAAAAACAAAGAGCATCTATGTTTCAATTAAGACAGCAAAGTGACCCCCAACTTTCAGAGATGTTGTGAATATAGATGGTTTATATAAATGAGTGAACATTGTGTTCTAGGAGCCAAAATCTCACAATGCAGATTAGAAGAAGAAATTTTGTTTCTATGCGTGAAGAAGTAACAGGGAGTAGATTACTCTATTGTCTTGAACAAAAAAAAACCAGATACTATACGTGAAACAATACTTGAAACAATACAAACAATACAAACAAACAATACGTGAAACAATACAAAGTTTCCAGATCTGAGGCCACAGGAAGTGTGATATTGTGCTCCTGGGGAGAATGAATCATGATGGTTTGGAGGGTTTCCAAAGTGGTGCAGGGAGGGCATGATGATTAATCCTAGATGTCAACCTCACTGCAGTGAGAGGCACCTTGAAAATTGGTAAAGTATACTTCTGGCTGTTTCCTGAGTCATTGGCATGTGGGTCAGTGAAATGGAGTCAGGAAAACCTGCCCTGAATTTGGGTGGTGCCATCCAAACAAAAGTGAGGAGGTAGGCACAGTGGCACACACCTTTAACCCTCCTAGCACTAGGGAGGTGGAAGCAGGAGGATCATGGTAAGTTTGAGGTCAGCTTGTTTATAGAGTGAGACCTGAAGTCAAATGGTACATATAATAAGACCCTGTCTCGTAGCCGACAGACTCTTGCAGGGGATGGGGTTATTGTCTTCAGTTGTGTACTTACTGGTGAGCCCACCAGGCTCCACACCCATGGTCACACAGATGGCCGTGGTTAGACACAAAACATTAAAAGAGAAAAAGAGAGACATGGATGTAGGAAAGGGAATTGTAGTGAGGAGGAGGGTTGACAAGGATAGGATGGAGAAGAGAGTGGAGGGTGAGAGTAATCAGAATGCATTGTATACATTTCAGATATTATCAAAGATTAAGTGTAACGAATAACAACAACACACTTAGAAAAAGTGCAAGGGGAAGCATGCATAACTTGACCTTGCTTGAGTGGACACATCTTATCGTTGCTGCTACCACCTCCCATAGATCTCAGGCTCAAATGATTCAACCTTGGATTGGAGAGTTGGCAGCAGTGAGCCTCCAGTGATCTTGCAAGCCTGCAGCTTTAAGATTCAAGCTGTGTTATTGGTCTGACCTGTTTTAAGGCTTCCAGTTTCCTGGACTGAGTAACTAGTGAGATTTTTCTAATCTGAGATTGACACTATGGCTATACATTTAGTTCATGACAGCTGCCAATCTAATAGGATAATATAGGTAATGGATAATATTCTGTCTCTGTCTCTGTCTCTGTCTCTGTCTCTGTCTCTCTCTCTCTCTCTCTCTGTCTCTCTCTCTCTCCTGTTCCTTAGGAGATTTCTGAGTAATAGTCAAGAGGAACTGATGGTTCCCTCTGAGTTTAGAAGATAATGGCAGCTAGGACTCTCACAACAGTACAGAGT
Organism: Mus caroli; assembly: GCF_978045245.1. Taxonomy (NCBI): domain Eukaryota; kingdom Metazoa; phylum Chordata; class Mammalia; order Rodentia; family Muridae; genus Mus; species Mus caroli. The sequence continues at coordinate 20,617,718 of NW_028227260.1, forward strand.
AACACAGAGGCCATTCTTGCACAGATAAAGCAAGCCTGGGAGACCTCTAGTGGGTGGCTTTCAAGTCTCCAGTTGAATTTTGATGAGCATTCACAGGTGAGGAAATTTCACAGACTAGGTGTTAGAATCAAGAGGCATAATCTTCATTAGTTTGAATGAAAAGAAACAATAAAACAAAACAAAACAAAACCACCCCATGCATGGATCAGTGTCCCAAATCAAAACCAAACCAAAATTTAAATATGAAAAATCCAGCACCAAAAAGGTAATATTCATGTCTGCTATCCAACAAAAGTTTTCAGGCATATGGCTAGGGTATAGGCTCAGTGACAGAGCATTTGCCCAGCATGTGCAAGGTCACCTGGTAGATGGCTCAGCAGATGAGGCTCCTGGCTCCAAGTCAGATGACTTGATCTCTGGGGCCTACATGGTGGAAAGAGAGAACTGACTCTTGGCACACACACACACACACACAGGTAAATAACTATTATAATAAAAAAAATTTAAAAGGCCATAGGTCCAATTTTCAGAACAACAAATAATGATGATTATTATTAATAATGAAAGGTAAACTATAGTGCAAAGTAAAATTTTCAGGTATGCAAAGAAGGAGAAAAAGATAAGCACCTATCTGGTAAACCAGGAAAATGACATAGATGATAGAATAGGAAGAAAAGGACAGTATGCTATTATTAATATATGTAATAACCAGGAGTGATGGTAGATATCTTTAATCCTAGCACTTAAGAGGCAGAGAGATCTCAGAGTTCCAGGCTGGCCTGGGCTACATAGTAAGAATTCTATCTCACAATATATGTCATATACTCAAGAAAGCACTGAAAAGTACAAACACGATCAAAATTGTTATTTCTCTGTCTCTCTCAGTCTCTGTCTCTCTCTCTTCCTGTCTCTCTCTGTCTCTGTTTCTCTAACTCTCTCTGTCTCTCTCTGTCTCTCTGTCTCTGTCTGTCTCTGTCTCTGTCTCTCTCTCTCTCTCCTGTTCCTTAGGAGATTTCTGACTAATAGTCAAGAGGAACTGGTGGTTCCCTCAAGGGCTTTGCCACCTCTATACTCATAGCTGAAACCTAGTCTTTACTGGAAGCAATGTGGTATATATCAAACGGTAGAACTTGCTGGAAATCTGCTTTTAGAAACTTTGCAGAAAGTCGCTCTCTAGGATGCTAAAGAAGGCAATTCAAGGGAGGTTTATGTGAGCAATCGCCATTATAAGATGGCGCCGGCCTCCGCTGTGCCTAACTAATAAACAAGCCTTGTACGCAGGTGCGAGAGTGAACTCACGCCTAGTCACTGCCTATCTCGGGGCGTAGTAATGGGGTGATGGGCGAGCAACAAATCAGGAGCTGACACGCCACATCAGGTGCTGAAACGCCATGGCTGAGGGCTATATAAGCAACGCCATTTTCCGGGGTCTGGGTCTTCCCTCTTGAAGAAGTAATAAAGCTTTTTGCTGCAGAAGAATCCGGTTGTCCGAGTGTGTTCTTGCCGGCGAGAACGATAGCTCGGGACAGTTTATTAGTTAGGTTTTTTTTTTTACCTGTAATGACCTACCTAAGGTAGGCTAATGTTGTGGTTAAAAAGAATAAGCTTAACATCTGGAGAGAGGGTTCAGCAGTCATGAATACTTTCCACTCTTGCAGAGGACCTGGGTTCTGTTCCTAGCAATCACACCAAGTGGCTCACAACTGCTTGTGACTCTGTTTCCAGGGGAGCTGATGACTTCTTCTGAATCCAAAGGCACCTGCATATATGTGGTGCACACACATATAGGCAAGCACACACGCACATAAAGAATAAATAAGCCCTCTTTAAGGCTTATATAGCTCAAATTTTTTAATGTGAAAGTCCAGACAACATAGGACAGACTATAGTAAGAATTCCCTTTAGTGATATCCACCTTATAGTGATTGTGAAAATGTGTGGGAGCAAGCCATCACATTGCCAGATAAGAAAAAAGAGAGCAGGATTTCCTAGCACTTCTAATGGCACCTTATCAATTAACCTTAGAATTTCTTCTTCTTTTTGTTTTGTTTTTGTTTTTTGTTTGTTTGTTTGTTTGTTTTTGAGACAGGGTTTCTTTGTGTAGCCCTGGCTGTCCTGGAACTCACTCTGTAGACCAGGCTGGCTTCAAACTCAGAAATCCACCTGCCTCTGCCTCCCAAGTGCTGGGATTAAAGGCGTGCACCACCATTGCCTAGTAACCTTAGAATTTCTTACAACACAACTTCGTTTTGTTTTGTTTTGTTTTGTTTTGTTTTGTCTTTGAGACAGATTCTCAAAGTGTAGCCCTAATGGGTCTGGAAATTATTATGTAGACCAGACCAGGCTTGACTTCATAAAGCTTGCCTCCGGACTGCTGAAGTAAACACCCCCTCCCATTTTTTCTTTTCACTATGTATGGGTATTTTGACTGTATGTATATATGTGTACCACGTGCATGTCTGGTTCTCAAAAAGGTCAGAAAAGGGGAGTTGAATCTCTTGGGACCAGAGTTACGGACAGCTGTGAGCCACCATGTGTGTGTTGGGAATTGAACCAGGGTTCTCTGGAAGAGCAGCCAGTATGCTTACAGGGTCTCACTATGTAACTTAGGCTTTCTGGGCACTGAGATAATATGTATATTCTACTATACTAACATCATCCTGGGTGGAGACCAAGCCCCCAACATGTAAATCTTTGGAGGACACTCAAACCATAGCAGAAGGACTCTAACTGGAGGCTTTCTGCCTCAAACTGCTGTGCCAGGGAAAGTTGCTGGCATCTAGTACTGCTAGCCATGCAGTGCAAGAGCTGGGGAATGAAGTTGTGAATGCTTTAGGACTCAGGCAAACTGCTAAATTATTCAACAGCAACTCCAAATAGCAGTTGGCTACTAGGTGCTGCTGGTAACCATGCATCAGAAGGGATGGCCAGTGATAGTTGGACCCCGGCTCTTTCCTTCCTTTTTTTTCCTCCCTCTCTTCCTCACCTCTCCTTTTTTTCCTTTTCTCTAGTGGTTGGAACCATAGCATTCATTGCACATACTTAAGTGGGTGCTCTGGCACTGATAACAACTCCAGCCCTTTTATAAAAATGATTTCTAGATTTGCTTATTTGTTTTATATGTATGAATGTTTTGCCACATGTATGTATGTGCACTGTGTGCCTGCCTGGTGCCCATGGAGTTCAGAAGAGGGTGTTGAATGCCCTAGAACTGGATGGATATAAGACACCATATGGGTACTTGGAATAGAGCTCAGATCCTCTGCAAGAGTAGCAAGTGCTCTTAATTTCTGAGTCACCTCTCCTGGCCCCTTAGCCCCGCTTTTGGAGAAAATATCCCCATCCTTCCCTTTCTCTTCCTCCCCTCTCTTCCTTCCTGAATTGAACTCAGGAGGGTCAGGCAATAGCTTCTAAACAGGCAGTGTGAAATTGTCCCCTTTTAACTAGGCACTGGAGAAGTTACAAGTGCTACGCGGCTCTGCTTTAAGATGGTGCACAAGAAAGCAAATTCCTCCTTCAAGTTTCTTTCCACTGCCCTCTACTGGTAAAGCATCAGTGCCACCCAGCAAAGGAAAAAAAAATTAAAACAATCAGATCCATTTTCACAGAGTAAACAAAAAAGACTGAATTTGAAACCTGAGCGGGGGTGGGGAGGTGGGGGTGGCAGGCAACAGTCTACCTCTTTGGCTAACCATCTCCCTTGTACACCATTCTACACACATCTGAATTTGTGTTGTCAGAAACAATGAATGGTCTCAGTGTTGCACAAAGAAACACACAAAGTATAAGGACTTTGGCAAGACAATTCTTTTATCAAACCCAAATGGGGCAACTGACACATGGGCTAACATGGATTCTATGTTTTATCCCTGAAGTAGGTGGTAACTGCATCTCCTCCCATTGGTGAGAGTTTAACTTCACAAACCGATGCTATTGGCTGGTTGGCACAAAAAGAAAGGAGAAAGTTCAGGAAATGTGAATCATTGCCAGACTAAGTAACTTTGATTTTTTTTTAAAGTTTGTCACTATTTACCCTTCTTTGATATAGATTAAAAAAACAAAACAAAACAAAAAACCTTAGCCAGCATATGTTGGCTGTTTGAAGTCTCTAGTAACTATAAACTTGTTATGATAAAGGAAGCTTAAGCATGTTTTAAGGTGGTCCTATAACGAAGCCATTTACCTTACTCAGCTGGTGTGTGAGGTTTTTACCCTGGTTGGCAATTCTATTTCCTTGACCAGAAGGAGTTTTGTTCTAACAGCCTTTGTTGCTATTTTTTCATCAATTTATTTACTTTCCATCCCCCTCACTGCTAGTTTGCTATTATCCTGTCTGAAAAGAGAAGCCTAGTGGAGTTTAGGGATCAGATTAGGGTCCTCTGGCAAGAACTGCCAGGTGTACTAAGATTTTTTTTTGTTTTTGGCTTTATCTCAAGAAAGAACATGGTTACTCTTCTTTGGGGTCTTTTGACCCAACACTGCCTAGTCAGTTTTCCTCTACCTGTTCCTATCATCCCCCTTGCTTCTAAAGAGGTAACCCTAGCTGCCACTGGGGGGATTTAGGCAGTGACCAATCTGACTTCTTCCAGTCTAATTTGGGGCGTTGAATGTGGTAGTTTGGGGGGGGGGTAACCCTTCAGAGGGCCAAACTAAAAGATTCCACCTGAGCTGGGCATGGTGGTGCACGCCTTTAATCCCAGCACTTGGGAGGCAGAGGCAGGTGGATTTCTGAGTTCGAGGTCAGCCTGGTCTACAAAGTGAGTCCCAGGACAGCCAGGGCTACACAGAGAAACCCTGTCTCAAAAAACCAACCAACCAAACAAACAAAAAAGATTCTACCTGTCAAACGTAGGAAAGGAAGCTCTTGACAAGTGTCTGCAAAGAGATGTGAAGTAAAGACAAGAGTCAGCCTAGGCAGGGAATCAGGAGAATCAGGAGAAGCCAGGAGAGGGAATATCCGAATCAAAGGCTTCATGGGCTCACAAGACTATCCATGTACTGAGCTCCTCTTCATTTCTCTTTTGGCCTCCAGGGCTAGACTCAGCAGTGATCAAAGCACCACCTTCTTTCATCATTTTTTGATAGCTGTCAAAGAGGCTAGAATCAGCATGTAGAATATACATGCGGAGAGAAAACAAATGCTTTAATTTTAGGTCAAAACAAGTCTGGGCCTATCTGTTTTGGTAGGTAGATGCTGCAGTGAGCCCAGGTCTGACATCTTATACTTGAGCAGCATTTTTTTTCTTATGAAGCAGAAAATCACCAGTGAGAAATAATTGTCTTCAACAATCTCCCATATGGATTCAAGTCTTGTCTGGGGAGTGGGACCACTTGAACTGGTTTTAAAAGCCTACCAATTGTTTTAGTGTTTGGTTTTACTTTCTTAAGACCACGTTTTAAACCACATGTTTCAAATGTCACGGTCACTGGAGGATCTGACCCTCAAAAGGTCACTTGGCCTTCTTTTACCAGCTGTTCCAGCTATGTGAAGATAAGTCAAAGTACTTGCTTGACCATGCCTTTGCCCTAAAGCATAGAGGAAAAAAAATCCTTGTGTTGACTTCATCTTTGTAGACTGGACATTTGTTATAGTCCATCAGGTGAGGGTCTCCAAGGTGGCCCCGAATGAGAGAACAGGTGACTTTCCACAGTTATAATGGATGTTGAAAGCTGTCCCACAATTCCCTGGGATCTAGTTGACCTTGGCCTGGAAAAAGGGAAAAATATTTCCCTTTTAAATCCCTCTAACCCTATTAGTATAGCTTTCAAACATGGTTATTGAACATCCAGAAGATCAGTGACACCAGTCTGATACTTTTAACTACTGTGTAATATAATATTTAAAAAAAGCTTGGGCAAAACACAAACACTTCTAAATAAACTTTGGTTGCACATACACTTTGTGTTCTTTAAGCCAGTCCTTGTCATTGTTATTGAAAGCCAATCAATAGCTCTATTGATCTAAGCAGAGGTTTGACATCAATATATTATACATTTTAATATCACTGTGGTGGTTTGAATGAGAATGTCCCTCATAGGCTTAGATATGAATAGTTGGTCCCCCATTGGTGGTGCTGTCTGAGTAGATTTAGGAGGTATGGCCTTGCTGGAAGAACAAGTACATGACTGGGGACAGGCTTGGAGCTTTAAAAAAAAACCACAAGCTTTCTCTCTTCCATTTCTGTGGGAAAACTCTGCTAATTAAGATCAATTAGCCCAGATAGCCCCTGCTAATATGGCAGAATCCCTTCGTTAGCATGGCCTCTCCTTCTCCTTCTCTGATCTTGTCTGGGGAATTCTAAGCCTCTACATATGTCTCTACCTGAGGAATGACATATAGACTCAATTAGATTGCAGGATCAATTTCTTTTCTCCTGATAAAACCTGTTAAGCTAGCACCTAAGATTCCTGAAATGCTTCCCCATATTAAAGGCATTTTGGGTACCCTAAGGCCCCCAGCCATGACCTTTGCCCATCCTGGATGTTCCTACCTTCAGTGCCCCAAAACTTGAATCATCCTAAGTAAAGCTGATCTGTCTACAGATAGCTGGTCCCAGTGTGGTCATTCACAAAACCTTCTCACAGAGCTTCCAAAATCCACCCTTCCAGCTCATCATCTCTGCCCGCACTGCCCTTGTGGACCATATTGGCCAATGATCCACATGAGCAAAGAGACTCACAGCTTCCTATTTGCAGTTCAAGATGTAGCTCTCAGCCTACTGTTGTGGTTGCTAAACCTGCTGCCTTTGCTCTGCTATCATGGACTCTTATCCCTCTGGAACCATAAGCCCAAATAATCCCTTCATTCTATTAGTTAGTTGCCTTGGCCATGGTACTTTATCACAATAGAAAAAGAACTAACACAGTCTTACATCATCTCTAAGTCTTATCTTTTACATATCTTTAATAACTTACTTGGATCTTTATAATGCTTTCTTTTCCATTCTGGAAACTTCTAGACATTTTAATCTTTGTACATGAACACTTCTTTACTAAAACCATTTACAATTTTACATGGTTCTAACTTTTTTATTTTCTTTCTTTCTTTCTTTCTTTCTTTCTTTCTTTCTTTCTTTCTTTCTTTCTTTCTTTTTGTTTATTTACATGAGTACACTTTAGCTGTCTTCAGAAACCCCAGAAGAGGGCATTGGATCTCATTACAGATGGTTGTGAGCCACCATGTGGTTGCTGGGATTTGAACTCAGGACCTCTGGAAAAGCAGCCAGGGCTCTTAACCACTGAGCCATCTCTCCAACCCCCTGATTTTTTCTTAATACCTTGAGACATAAAAACATAAATTTACCATTTGTTGTGAAAATTCTCCCTCCTTGTCATGGTTTAAATATGCTTGGCCCAGGGAGTAGCACTATTTGAAGGTGTGGCCTTGTTGGAGTAGGTGTGTCACTGTGGGTGTGGGCTTTAAGACCCTCATCCTAGCTTCCTAGAAGTCAGTATTCTGCTAGCAGCCTTCAAATGAAGATATAAAAACTCTCAGCTCCTCCTGTGCCAGGCCTGCCTGGATGCTGCCATGTTCTTGCCTTGGCTGAACATGTGGATCAATGGCCAATATGGTCCACAAGGGCAGTGGGGGCAGAGATGATGAGCTGGGAGGATAGATTTTGGAAGCTCTGTGAGAAGGTTTTGTGAATAACCACACTGGGACCAGCTATCTGTAGGCAGATCAGCTTTACTTAGGATGATTCAAGTTTTGGGGCACTGAAGGTAGGAACATCCAGGATGGGCAAAGGTCATGGCTGGGGGCCTTAGGGTACCCTTGGCTGATAATGGACTGAACCTCTGAACCTGTAAGCCAGTCCCAATTAAATCTTTTCTTTATAAGAGTTGCTTTGGTCATGGTTTCTGTTCACAGCAGTAAAACCCTAAGACAGAAGTTGGTACCAGGGGTGGGGTATTGCTGTGATAGGCCTGTCCATGCTTTTGTTTGGAGGAATGTGGATTTTTGGACTTTGGATTTGGAAAGCAGAGGAATGTTTTAAGTTGGGCCTAATGGGCTATCCTAGTAGGAATATGGAAGAGTTTGTTACCGAGAGTGATTTGAACTGTGTGGACCTGGCCCAAGAGGTTTCAGTGGAGAATTTTAATATGTAGCTTAGAGACTGTTTTGTGGGATTTTGGTGAAGAATGTGGCTACTTTTTGCCCTTATCTGAAGAGTCTGCGTGAGACTAAGGTGAAGAGACTCAGATTAATTGTACTGACAAAGGAAATCTCAAAATAGCCCAGCAGAGACTTTGTTCTCTGGTTAAGTCTCATGAAAAACATTTTGAACAAGCGTAGCAAGCTTAGAAATGAAAAATATATCCCTGTACTCGGGAGGCAGAGGCAGACGGATTTCTGAGTTCGAGGCCAGCCTGGTCTACAAAGTGAGTTCCAGGACAGCCAGAGCTATACAGAGAAACCTTGTCTCGAAAAACAAACAAACAAACAAACAAACAAACAACAAAAAAAAGAGAAAAAAAGGAAAAAATATAAAATATTTGGTTAAAGTATTAAAGGGGCACCAGGAAGCGAAATGGAACAGAATCCTATGTTCTAGAAGATAACAGATTAGGGGACTTTGGGACAAGATCCTACCCAGCTAGATTTAGATCCAGGTATGGTGGTACACACCTTTAATCCCAGGAGACTGGCATGCAGATCTCTGAGTTCAAGGTCAATCTACAGAGCAAGATCCAGGACAGCCAAGCTTAGACAGTAAAGGAGTTAGCAAACAGAAAGCTAATAATAATGTAAATAGAACAAGGGGGGCATATTCCAACTCCTGCAAGCAGCAGAACTTGGCAGCTTCAGCTATGTGGCTCTGGCTTTAGAGTGAAAAATAGAAGGGACTACTGGGAAAATTGATGATGGTTAGCTGGAGCTAACCAGCATCACTGAGGTGATATCTTCGGGAAGTGTTTTCTGAGAGAACAAAGAAGCTGTGTTCCAGAGATAGACAAGGTTGTACCTCATGCTGCAGCTATACTTGGTAGTGTGTAAGAATCACCCAGGTTTTAAAGGCATAAAGGCATCATGTAGAGAAGCTGAGACTTGGTACTGTGAGAGGCCATGGAAGTCATTGGTGAAGGTGCAGCCTCAGTTGCAATTGATGGCCCAGGACTGAAGGGGTCATACAAAGGAGTTGAAGCTTGGCACCATGAAGAGAGCCTATGAGAGGCTTTGGGTGAAGCCTAGTTGTAGCAGAAGACCTATCAACCCAGCTAGATTTCCAGGACCAAACCATGCTAGACACAGTGCAGGTTGGCCTCTAATTCAAAATTCTCCTTTATCAGCTTCCCAAGTGTTGGGATTACAAGAGCATGCTACCATGCTAGATACATCTTATTAAATAGAAATGAAACTGTTTTGTTGTGTACTATGAGAAGTGGTTGTTTTTTAATTACATTTGGCTCATTGCCTATATTAAGTATTCCCCAAGTTTAATTACAGTTGTATTGACCACCCGTTATCTACAGACTCAATTATAAAATCACCTTCTGACAACTACTTGTATAAAAATGAAACTAAGGAGCAAGAAAAATAATTTGCAGATCTAAATAGATACACAAATAAGCAAAAAGCAAGCAAAGCTACTAAGGCACTCGGTTTTGTGATTGATCACGAGGTTATAGTTAATATCTATAATTAATATTTTCCTCTAATATCCATTGTGCATTTGTCCTTTCACACAGAACCTGAAGATCATTCTGTCGTTTTTTTCCCCCTTGTACTTCTTAACCTTTACCTTTGAGCACAGAAGTACTACAAAATAAGCTGCTGGGTTGCACAACTGGTCCCTATTTTCACTGTGTAGCAACTGTTCAATTCCCACTTGGTAATTAGGATCAACAACTGAAACTAGTGAAATAATTTTTTTTTTTTTGAGACAGGGTTTTACTATACAGCCCCAGCTACCCTGAACTTGCTATATAGTCCAGGATTGCTTCAAACTCACAGAAATCTTCCTGCCTCTTTCTCCCGAGTGCTGGGATTAAAGCTATGTGCCATCATGTCAGGCTGAATTTAATTTTCAAATTCTCTTCTTTTGTCTGTAGTTTCAATTGATATTAAGAAACTCCAAACGTCTAAAGTGTTTGGTGGAATCATTGTTGTACCCTTTGGTAGAGACTATCTAGTTCCTTTGGAATTAAGATTTCCAAACTGCTTAGAGCTCAAAGTTGCTGAGCCATGAAGTAAAAATTGTGAGTGGGTTTTTTACTAATTACTAATAATGTTGGGAGTAGCTACTCCCATTTATACATCTCAATTCTAGGACCTGATTATTCTGGCTATGAAATAGACAGTACTGTATAATTTTCTCTAGTTTGAAGTATATGTTACATCTAAACCACCACCACCACCGACAAATCCATCTTTCTCAGATGGTTCCCCACTGAGACCACACTTGACTACCTAGTAAGTGATTTTACTTGTCAGTTAGGCCAGGTCTGAAGTGGAAACTTCTAGTTCCTTGGAAAGTTAGTTATGCCAAATGATGTTTTGCTGGGGCACACAGGTGAAAAGGATGTTTGGACATAGCAAACTTGAAAGGACGCTTGATGAAGGAGTATAAATATGACCCCCACAAACAGTGGGAGAGAAGTAAGCATTGGTTTGGTTTGCCTTACATAGTGTTGTTGAGCTCTACTTGTGATAATGCTGCCACTGAGAGAAACTCACCTAAGAACTGCTCGTGAGGTTCCTCCAGCAGCTTGCCACTTCATTGGTCTCACCTCAGGATGGTTGGTGAGCCTGGCAGTTTCTTCAGGATTGAACTACAGCTGCCTGGTGTCTGCTTGCTGAAAGGACTGGACTATAGCTGCTGGTTCATGCCTGTTATCTGCCTGCCTACAGGACTGGTGTGCAGCTGCTGACTTGGTATTTGCTACAGAACTGAACTGCTGCCCAAGAAGATCAAGCTTACCCCCAAAGAACTATTGCTGAACAGGTTCAGTTCCCCCATATCCTAATAACTTTTCTTTTACTCCCTCTGCTGGGTGGTGGGCTACAGGAGAGGGTGAGCCCTTATTAAAGTCGGTTGCAAAAAATTTATGCCTACACCAGGTCCTTTAGGATGGTGTGGTATGTGATAAAACCAGTTAGTCATGAACCCATTGCAGCACTTGCTTTTCTCTGAGATGAGTTTATGGATTTGAAGCAATGCTGTGCAGAAGAGTTTACACATCCTGGTACTTGTGCTGGCATGAGTACTATGGGCAGGGAAGACAAAACTATCAAGAATAGATCTGTTTCCTTTAATGATGTTAGAAATTCAATATAATGCTCAGTCAACCACCAGGTGGCTAGCTGGTGGATCCCATGAGAAATAGGCACGTAGTAATACAATTAACTATGTCATCCTGATAATGGACAGCCTATGTAGTTAAACCCAGGCTCAATTTACATCACTGTTATTACAGTATTTTTGTCCCTGTACCCACTGGGCAAATATTGGAATAAAAGAGGGTAACCGACATTCATAGGCCACATGTTTTGCCCACTGGATAATTGATTTTTATTCCATGTGTATAAGTGTATGTCCCTCTCCCTCTCGCTCACTTGTTCTGTGGTGTGTGTCTGTGCCTGTCTGGTTCCTGTAGAGGCCAAAAGATGGCTCTAGATCTGAAGTTATAGATGATTGTGAACTGCCATGTGGGTGCCGTGACTTGAACTTGAGGGCTCAGGAAGATGCTTTTAACTGAGTCATCTTGGCAGCAGTGGATTATTTTTGGTTAGCAGAAAATGGGTTTCCTTGAGCACTTCCATGCATATAAATTATGTTTTGTCTTTATTCACCTCCTTCCTGCCTTTCCCTACCTTCACTTTATCCCTCTTCTTGGTCTCCTCCCTCCCCTTTCTGCTTTCATGACATATTCTATTACTTATTGTCTGCTCCTCTCTTCTCATAGTCCTCACTTCTATTTTCATGTCTATCTATAGATGTTAAAATTTATATTATATACCTCGTTTAAGAAATACCACCAGCGATACTGAAGCCTATTGTGTAAACATACCTCTTCCTAGCTACATGTTTCTATTCATTTTCCTCACTCATCTTGAACATTAATTTTGTCACCTATGTGACTTTTCAGATCCTTTATGCATAGGAATATTTTGTAATGTTGTTTTGAGACAGGGCTATTACATTGATCCAGGGTAGATCTCCCAAGAGCTGGAACTAACTACAAGCATATGCAATCATGGTTGGCCTATTTTGCAACTTTTTGAGCTCAGGCTGCTCTCAAACTATCAGGCTCAAGTAATCTTTTGGCCTGTCCCCTAAGCAGCTGAACTAGTTATACCACATCTAACACTTCAACACAACTCATATTGTGACTTCATGCTGCATATTACAACTGATATTTTTAGTACTACATATGTAATTTATAAATACATTCCAACTTTCACATCTTTTAGATACCAGTTTATACGAATAGTATAACTAGGTCTCTTGCTGGATTTAAAGTTTAGTAAATATACCTATTCTCTTTCTTTCACTAGGATTCTACTGGTGTTCTACAGTCCCCTCAACCTCAAACCCATACACTCCTTTCTTTTGTGATGTGCTGGTCACCAAATCTAGGGTCTTCCATATCCTCTGCAAGCATGCTACTATATTAGCTGACTATATTGAGACAGTTATGAGAAAGTTTCAACTTTATTGTTCAGGTTGGCCTTTCGCTTACAGCAATCCTCCTGCCCCAGCTCTTAGTACTTCAATAATATATGTGAGCAACCGTACAAAGCTAGAACTAGCTCTTGTGGACCCAACAATTTTTCCTTCCATTCTAAAGTTCAGCGCCCCTCCTCCCCTTTTAAATAAGGTTTTTATCTTTTTGCTCAAGGCAGATGTGATGTACTCTTACTACACTTGGCTCAACCTAGATGGCTCTTTTTCTTATTAAATGCAACTCCTATCCAACTTTAGATTGCTACTCAAGGCCATTAGAGAATCTACAAGGCTGCCTGGTCTACTCAGAGACACTGCATGTGTCAGAGAGGTGACTGCTTCCTCCCAGACAAACGTTCTGAGATAGGGACAATGCACCTACCTGTCTTCTTAGTTGTCAGAGCAAGGTTAGATACAAGACAGCTAATACTGAATAGGAAGTGGCTGCCAGCCAACTTATCAGGCCCATAGGATCAAGGTGAGTATATCTCTTGCTTTCCAACACCTAATATGAGATGTCAATAGGAAAAAAAAAGCCATAGTGCCCCAATAAATAAGAAAAACAACACAAAGAAAGTACTACTTGGGATTGTTTTTCTAACTAAATTTTTTATTAAATTTTTGTTCAAGGCTGGAACCATCAAAGTCTGATAAAGTGCTGGATAGAGTAAAAACCACAAGAGACTACTAGATAATCTGTGAATACTTGCAAACAAATGACAAGACAGACAAAAAAGGTGGTCTTGTGGCGAGCTAGTCAAATATTTTGCTTATTAAAATTTACTAGAAAGGGACCAAAACTTTTAAGAAAATTAAACTTGAGATTATCATAAATGCTTACCAAACAAAACATTGCGTGGGTTGAGTAAACTGTTTTGATAGTAGCTGCTGCAGTGTGTTCCAAATACCCATTTTAAATAACAAAAATCCCCCAATTCCTGGTATCTGTCAGTCTTTTCTCTGGGGAAACTGACTGAAGGAAGTTCTATACCAGAAGTGGAGGTGGGTGGGTGATCAGGAAGGGCAGAAATGGTTTTCTGGAAAGTTCATTTGTCTAGTATGTGTATGTTTCTTTTTTCAGTTTGAAAAAAACTCCGTTGTGAAAAGTGAGTTATGAAGAGTGCTCTTTATTTGAAACCTCCACAACACAGATGCCAATCTTGTCTCGCATTGAATCATTAGCTGTGCACATCAACACATTCCAAGCACAAATTAAGAAATGCAAACAGAACAAAAAAATATATATATATATAATTTTTCCCCTATCCAAAGGTTTCAAGTCTCAATGCAGCAAATCCTTCTGAACACAGAATCTGAGGAGCACACTGTTCATTTGGGACAAACAGGTCCCTGCAAAGGCTACTGCCTTCTTAACACATGGGGTGGGGATCATGGACGGCATGGAAAAGGGAGAGGCAAGGAAAGGGGAGACAAAAGAGAATGAGAAGCGAACAGGTATGCACTAGGGAAGATGGGCAGCTGGGACACAAACGGTGAGTTGGTGAATTTCATTTATTGGATTTTGACATTTTCTTTCTGGATCTTTTAAATCCACCCCCCTCCCCAGGTCCAACAATGGTAGAAAAACCCCACAGAAGTAGGCAGGGCCTTATTTATTAGGCCAGCCCAAAGCCTTCAGAGCATTCCTGGATGGCCAATAGTAGCATGTGGCGGAGCTTCTCAAAGCTCTCATAGGCAGGCAGGTCCAGTTGATTAAAACTAGAATGAAGAAAGATTAAATTCATGAGAAAAGAACAATGAAACCTTCTGCTCCTTTCTGAGCCAGAGCTCATCTACCCACTGCTTCTTGCTGACTCTTCCACTTTTTCTCCAACCTGCTAATCTGGCCTCAATACTAGCAACATAAATCGGCTCTTACTATAACTTATGCACCATGGCCTTAACCTATAGGATAAAGTTTAATGTACTGGAGAAGAGATAGCTGGCAGTCACATATATAGTGAGTTGGTAAATTTAATCTATCCCTTAAGGCTTCACTTTAAAACAAGATTATTTTATGTATATTAATTTGCCTGTCTGTCTGTCTGTATGTGCACCTTACTGTGTGCTTGTTGATGTCAGAAGGCATCAGAGCACTGAGAACTACAGTTATAAATGGTTGTGAGCCATCATGTGGGTGCAGAGAACTGAATCTGAATCTTCTGCAAAAGCAGTATGTATCTTACCTGCTAATCCAGCCCCTCATCTAGTTTTTAGCTTTTTCTATTATTTTTTGAGACCTGGTCTTGTGTATCCCAAGCTGGTCTCAAACTCTGATTGTCCTACCTCCTAGATAATTTATGTGGTGTGAGGAACGGAATCATGGTATTGAGTTGGAAAAGTACTTTTAACCAACTGAACTACATACATTTCCAATCATGACATTTCCTAAGAAATAATTGCCTTTAAGGAGGTATCTTGGTTCACTAGTGATGTATATGCATGGGTATATGCATGTTAGTGGAGGTACCTATAAAATCCAGAAGAGGAGGAGGTCATTATTAACCTTGCAGGTGGGAGTTACAATGGTCGCAAACTGACCTCTCCATAGGTGCTGAGAACTAAATTCTGTTTCTGTGAGTAGGAAGGAGCAAAGCTTTGGAACACACCATGATTCCCTTAAGTGCTATTTGCAAATGTGTTTCCAGCCACCACTCTTGTGTTTAGCCTATCTGCTCACCTCAACTTCCTCCATAGACCTAACAAACTGAGGTTTATAAAGTTGTAGACTAGGCCATACTTGTGCTCCCAATCTTGGGTAGGTGTCTAGCAGTTATCAAGTGTACAACCTCAATAAAATCACTGAAAAGGAGAAACTTTTAAGTTGTTTTCTTACCACGTGTGAGCTGAAGGCAGGCGATCTGTGGATCTGTCATCTCGATGAATCTGAAACTTCTGAATGCCATTCATACCTTCAAGGGCAGCAAATCCTTGCAGGGGTACCTTGGAAGTACCTGTGACAAACTGGAGGAACTTGGCACGGTCTGCTTGGTCAAAGGAACGCAATGCTCTCCAAAACCACTGGATCTGTAAGAAGAGACACACAAAAAGCCAATGTTATAAAGAGAGCTTGTAAAGAAGTTTAAGGAAATGGCAATGGACTTGAAATATTTTGTTCTTTCACAGGATAGGTGAGAACATCAGCTCCAGAAGAACAAAAAGAGGCATAGGTATACTGTTATCCATAAACCAGCACTGATAAGTGTTTCATACTTCTCAGAGTATGGGGACACCTCTGCTCACCTGAATAGAGTTGGATTGGTACTTGTGGTACTCAGTGTTAGATTTTAGATCATCAATGTCGATGGTAGGCAGCCCTGATATGAGCAGCTCTAATTCCTGCTCAGTAAAGATGGATATGAGGCGCTTTGGAATGATTTCATAGAAGCCCTCCAAGAAGGCTGCCAGCTGTTTGCGGATGGCTCCTGGTTTAAAAAAAAAAAAAAAAAAAGTGACATGGAATCAGAACTCATACAACTGAACAGAGTTAATACAGCCTCAGTTTTGACACCTGTACTGGCTAGTTTTGTGTCAAGTTGACACAGCTGGAGTTGTCACAGAGAAAGAAGCTTCAGTTGAGGAAATGCCTCCATGAGATCCAGCTGTAAGGCATTTTCTCAATTAGTGATCAAGGGGGAAAGGCCCCTTGTGGGTGGGACCATCCCTGGGCTGGTAGTCTTGGTTCTATAAGAGAGCAGGCTGAGCAAGCCAGGGGAGGCAAGCCAGTAAAGAACATCCCTCCATGGCCTCTGCATCAGCTCCTGCTCCCTGACCTGTCTGAGTTCCAGTCCTGACTTCCTTGGTGATGAACAGCAGTATGGAAGTGTAAGCTGAATAAACCCTTTCCTCCCCAACTTGCTTCTTGGTCATGATGTTTGTGCAGGAATAGAAACCCTAAGACAACACCTTATACTGACATATCTGCCTGCCTTACCTAGCACTGTTTCTAGGCCCTTATATTATAGTAGATGGAGTTAAGTACTTTGGTGCAAGGTATTTGTGGCCATGTCATAGGAAATAAGAACAAAAAATGTGAAATAAAAGGCTGACCTCTTTCCTTGAACAAGCAGAGGTCTATCTAAAGGGCACTTCTCCTACCTGTCATTCTCATCTGGCAAACCAGGTGTACATATTCCTTCTTGTTCTCCTCTGTTACCAA
This sequence comes from Mus caroli, assembly GCF_978045245.1. NCBI lineage: Eukaryota > Metazoa > Chordata > Mammalia > Rodentia > Muridae > Mus > Mus caroli. The sequence continues at coordinate 20,634,545 of NW_028227260.1, forward strand.
GATGTTGGCTCCATTGGGTTTGAGGTCACGAACTTCACATACTCCAAATTCTTGAACCTACAACATCCAATATACCAATCATACACATCAGGTTTGGTCTGGGCTACAAGTAACACAGAGGTGCAAAAACACATCCTAACTCCTTGCCATGTTCCAGAGAGAAAAAGCTGAATGATGGAATGAAGGAAATTAATCTTTGGCCCTAAAACAAGTTAGAAAAGGGTAATTCTAATTTTGTTTCTATAATGAATTGTCCTTGGGACTGAATTATGCACTGGAACAGTGTATGTATGGGCATGGGCAGAGTTCAAAGAGTGTCTTCCCCTATCATGTTCTACCTTTCTTTGAGTGTTTCTCAATGAACTCTAAGCTGATTTGGCTAATTTGTTCCACCTGTCTTTGTACCTCCAGCTCTTGAGTTACAGATGCATGCTACTATGTCTAGCCTGGAACATTTTCCCCTTACATTTAGTTTGAGTGTGTGTGTGTGTGTGTGTGTGTGTGTGTGTGTGTGTGTGTGTGTGTGTGTGTGTGTGTGTGTGTGTGTGTGTGTGTGTATCAGAGGATATTTGCAGGAGTCAGTTCTCTCCTTCCACCACACTGAGCCCTGGGATTGAACTCAAAGTATCAGGCTTACCTGCTAAACTATCTTACTGGCTCTGAAAATTTTATTGAAAATAAAAAATTAGGGCTAGAAATATATAGTTCAGTATTAAAAGTGCAAACTGCTCACTTTTCCAGATGGCTCAAGTTTGGTTCTCAGCACTCACATTTGGTGGTTCAGAGCCCTGTAACTCCATGGGACCCAATGCTCACTTCTGGTTTGTATATACCTGAACACATGGGCATATACATAAATAAAACTATTTCATGTGTGTATGAATGTAAGTTTATGTGATAATATGCACACGTAAAAAAGCCAGAGGATAATGTTGTCTGTATGTTCTGCACTATTATTCCCTAGACAAGGTCTCTCCCTAGAATTAAACTGGCAGCCAGCCTATCTCCAGTGATCCTCTTTTGTGTTGCACTCCCCAAGCACTGTGCATTCAAAAGTTCCAAGCACTCAATCATGACCATACCTGGGTGTCAAATCTGAACTCAGACCATAAGGCTTGCAAAACAAGTGCTCTTACCCACTGAGGAGAAACTAGGAGACAGACAGCTTGGATTATTTTACCAATTCTATTTCCTGTTTGATGAAGTCAAAGTGCTTTCTCAGAACTGTTGATACAGAGTCAGTTCCAAAGTAATTCCCCCAAATTTATCTCCCAACTTACCTCAGTGCTGAAGGTGAGGTCATAGCCTAATGTAGAGACATCATTTTCAAGCAGATAAACTAGGCCCTGGTAGAAGTGGTAATCTTCACTCTCCATATCTGTATACCTAGAAAAATGCAATTAGATAGGGTCATGGCTTGAGGAACAGAAATAAAAGGGGGATAAAGATAAGAGTCATAGGGCTAAAGGCAGTCTAAAGGCTACCATAATCTCACCTGACAGATTTGCCCAAGATGTGTTTGTAGAAAGACCTAGTAAAGTAGCACTCCAGGAGGCGGTTGTCGTATACAGCTTTGGCTACAATTCGTCCAACAAACTTGAAGTAGCTGAGGTGGTTGGGGTTACAGTGGGAAGATGGATTGATCGTGTAGGTGACCCGGTCACCAGGTGAGGTACGGAACAAGGCATACATAGGGTTGAACATCTCTCGAGAGATGATCATGTACCACTCTCGCAGGAGCCCCCCAGCATCCTGCCCTTCTTCTCCTTCAAACACTATATACCTGCATAAGAGAGCAGAAATAAGAGAGCTGTGCAGAAAGCCAGGACAGATCTGATCATTCATGTAGCATCATGTAAGCAAGAAAGATTCTGTGAATCTGACTTTGGAGAGTCCATTGTTAGATGAAGAAGTAAACAGAGTACCAGGAGAGCTCTTGAAAAACAGACCATGATTTTAATCTGTCTCATTAGCTACAGTGATACTTATGGCTACAAGCTATCAATTTCTTCCAGGTGGCTTCACCAGTGAACAATTACTGACTGGGGGGTGGGGTGGGGGGTGGCACTCAAGCACATGGTGCCTCCCAAACCCAGGGTTACCAATCTGCTTTGCAGGCAAATTTCTATTACTAGCCTAATAATATATTAACCTTGCACTGCAAAGGCATTAAAGACATCCTTGTCTGCCTAAAACTTGGTGACTAAGTCAGCAGTCCAAGTCCAAATGCAGGAAGCTCAATTAACATATCTAAGCCAGAATGCTACTGGGAGTTTTGTAACCACTTCCCCTAAACTTGAGGCCAGATTAGGTCACTGCTACCATATAGCATATAGGCCCTGAATCATCTTAGCTGTTTTTCTCTCCTGAGTTCTTACAATCGATTCTTCATTTCTTCAGGAGATTTGCGATGCAGCTCACGGTAGGAGTCTTCAAATACATGGTCACGACGGACATGCACTGCCATATCTTCTTTCCGGAGCCCTTCGTCCAAACGTTCCAGCTCTTGGCGGAAATATCTTAGGGTGTAGAAAAGGAAAGGAAGTAGGATTGGGGGTGGTAAAGCAAACTTATATCTGTCTGTTCAGAAGGAAAACTCAGAGTGACATGCTCCCTTTGATCTTTTAACGCCCCCCACACCCAGAAAGTCGATAGCAGCTGGGCTAGATCACTTATGAATTCAAAATTTTCCTATTTCTAATGAATGAGACAGGCAATTAGATTTCTGCAACAATCAAGAAAGCACATTTATCTGTATAAGGAGGAGTAGAGATGACAAGGAAGGAGTCTTGAACCTCATTTTGACTATATTACCGCTGCTATGACTCTAAAGGCTGAGAGGGGACTTTAGAAATGTAGTACCACCAAGAAACCCTTATAACCCTAGGAACAACTATAGCTTTTTTCCCCTGGAAGGTGACACAGGTATCTTTTATATAGTTCTTCACTCCAATACATCCCAGGGTACATACTTGCGCTTGACATCAAAGTCGAGGACACGGATGTAATCTACCAAGACAGCAAAAGGCCCATCAGCAAGATGGGTGGTAGACTGCCGTAGTATCTGGTTTAACACAGTGCGGTGAGTCTCTGAGAGAAAAGATGACAGCAGGAATCAGCATATTATAGGTCCTACGAAACTACAAAACAGTCTACTAGCAACCAACTTGGTTTTATTTGTTTTAGGGGCCTAAATCAGGAAATAGCTAAAGGCAAGGGCCACTCCTAAGGGATGAATGCGCCTAGCTTTACAATAAAACCCAAATCCTTTGGAATGCAAGGAATATAAGAAGTTCTACAGCAGAACTCTCCTGTAATTAACTAGGTCTATTTTTTTTTTTTTTTTGCAAAGTGTGTGTTGGGTGTTAGTATGCAAGCATGTTTGCCAACTCTCTCATTTTGCTTAATCAGACAGGGATAAAATCTATGGGTCTAAGAGTTCCATGTACCTGCAAAGCGAAGGAACTTCTGTGTGTCAGGGGGCAGGCTTGAGGAAATGTGCATAGATGAGGGCTCCCTGGAGAAGAATGGGTCAAGGGAAGATGGAGTGGCTGGGGTTAAGGGGGCGGGGGAGAGTGGAGGAGGTTCATCCTTGATGTGTGCCAGCTGGCTCTCACGGGTATCTCGGACAGGAGGCTTGCTCTCCCGCTCTGTGGCATGGACCAAAAAGAAGGCCTCGACAGCAGGCTGTAGCACTGGAGGATAGCAATGATAGCAAAATGACACTTTACAAAGTTTAACATATAAACACGCCCACCTTCCCATAACCACATCACAAATATAAAACATAGAATAATTTAAACTTGCAGGGTAATACAAATAAAAAGAGGAAGTCAGAAAAGCAAAACAGGCAATCAATTATAAAGACAAATCACAAGTACCAGAGTTAACTAAGAGAGGGCAATTCTTTTGAATTCTTGTTACAGACACACAAAGGGAGTTCAACAAACTTAGACTGAAGCAAGATAATTAATCACCACCACCATTACCAGACAGAGAATGTCCAAGAGCAGACCAAGGGGCTGGGAATCTGTAACCTCAGAGAGCAACTCACCTAATACTGCATGCTGGTCATGAGACTCCTCCAGTTCTTTTAAACATTCCCCTAGCATGTCCCACAGTTCATCTAGGCTCAGTTGCTCACTGAGCAGGGGTAACTCAGGTGGTTTCTCCTCTTTCTCCTTCTCTCCCTGTGGTGTTCCATCTGAGACTACTAGATACACAAAGGACAGTCAAAAACTTGCAGAGTGTCTCTCTTACTTGAGAGTTTTTCCCAGACCAAAAGCACAGGACACTAGACAGTCTGGGCTCACTGGCCAATGAGTATTAATCATTGAACAACATCTAGAAGGTAAATTAAATAACAAATTTGACTCCTCAAATAATACAAATAAAAAGAGGAAGTCAGAAAAGCAAAACAGGCAATCAATTATAAAGACAAATCACAAGTACCAGAGTTAACTAAGAGAGGGCAATTCTTTCTCTCTTTTTCAAGTTTTCAAAGGCCATATATTGTATAGTCTTGTCATTGCCTCCTTAGCTGCAAAGGAACCTCTTATGTTAAGGGCAATGTGCTACAATGGAACTTTGGAAAGTTGTCTTCCAGTACAATTATGTTTTAGAAATTATGTTCATTAAATTCTGATAAATTCTGCCTTTGTAATCATAATCAATCAGGTTGCCTTCTCCATACTTTGTTTTTTAGAGATAAGGCTAGGATACATACATACATACATACATACATACATATATGTGTACACACACACACACACACACACACACACACACACACACACAGGGTTTCTCTGTATAGTCCTAGCTGTCCTGGAACTCACTTTGTAGACCAGGCTGGCCTCGAACTCAGAAATCCGCCTGCCTCTGCCTCCCAAGTGTTGGAATTAAAGGCGTGCACCACCATGCCCAGCGCCAAAATAGATATTTTGATTCAATAATTTTAAATAAAAGTCTCATGCCTCTTAAAGCCCTTAAGAAGCCTTAGTGCAAGATGAACACCCCCCTCCTCCATGGTTGGTATTTTTTTTCCTTCCTCTCTGGAAGTTTATTCACAACTGCTTAATAGCCAAGTAGCAAGACTAGTTGAATCTTTTAAGTAATAGAGGAGCAACACCAGAACCCCATAATATCCCTGTTTTGCTTAGGCTTCTTCCTGACCTTCACTTTCATCCTCTAACCAAATCCTAACTATTCTTCAAGGCTCTGTTAGCCCTAGGTTTGCGTTCTGGCTGTTACACGTGGAGATCGTGTGACCTTGGGTAAAAAATGGATACAGAACATGGGAGTAATATTTACCTCCCAAAGTCCAGATAATTCAATAAAGCATTTCAAAACTGGATGTCCTATGAGAACACTATTTTAAAGTAATATGTTTAAAGGGCACCAAAAATATTCTGTATGCAACTTATTGAAAAATGCCATATTTACTATGTGCCAGGTACTTGGTTAAGTATTACACACATATTAATTTAATTTTAACAACTGTGCATATTCCTATTTTAACTAAAAAATATTTTTAAATTGTGTATATATGCACAAAGATCAATCTTAGATATTATTCCCCTAGGTTTTCAACCTTCCTAATGCTGCAACTCTCTAATATAGTTAGTTCCTCATGTTGTGGTGTCCCCAACCTTAAATTTTGTTGCTATTTTACAGTTGTAATTTTGCTATTGTTATGAATCATAATATAAGTATCTGTGTTTTTGGATGGTCTTAGGAGAACCCTATGAAAGGAGTCATTTGACCCTCAAAGTGGTCTCGACCCATATATTGAGTACTGCTCTAGGATCTACCTGTCTTTCACTAACCTGGAGCTCACTGAATAGGGTAGGCCAGTTGGTCAGCAAGCTCAAACCTAAGCCCATCTTGGCTTTCTTTAGTACTGGGATTATAAGAGTGTGTGTTACCATGTTGGGTGTTCATGACCTAGGATTGAAATCATCCCCCATGGGAAGCACTTTGCCTACATTGGACACTGGGCTGTTTCCCATCCAAAATAGTACTGCTTATGCCTTGTAACTCAGAGCTAGCAAATGGGGGAGCCAAGACTTGAACATGCCCCCGCCCCACACACAAAATATACTGCAATTTTTCTTTCTTTCTTCTTCTTTTTTTTTTTTTTTTTGAGACAGGGTCTCAGTTTGTACCTCTGGCTGCCCAGAAACTTCCTATGTAGACCCAAGCTAGTAGTCTTGAACTTAGATATGCATACTTTTGCCTCCAAAATACTAGAATTAAAGACATGTGCCACCATGTATGGCTCCCTTTTTTCTTTTTACATTAACATTTTCCCCACTTATTAAAAAAAAAAAAACAACTTTTATGTATATACGTATGGGTGTGTGTATGCCCTTGCATGTGTGGAAACTAGAAGACAAATTTGAAGGAGTTAATTTCTTTTTCCTCCTGCCATATAAGTACCAGGGGTAGCTGGGCGGTGGTGGCACACACCTTTATAAAATCCCAGCACTTGGGAGGCAGAAGCAGGCGGATTTCTGAGTTCGAGGCCAGCCTGGTTTACAGAGTGAGTTCCAGGACAGCTAGGGCTATACAGAGAAACCCTGTCTCCAAAAAAACCCCCAAAAACCAAACAAACAAAAAAGGTACCAGGGGTCAAACTTGGTAATGGCTCTGTAGCAAGTACCCTTACCTGCTAAGCCAGCTCATTCATTTCCTTTCAAGATAGAGTTTCACTATGTTTAACTGTAGGCTTAGTATATGAGCAGCTCAATCTTGCCTCAGCTTTATGTTATTTATTTAGCACAAACACATAGGGTACATGTTGGAGTAAAACTGTGGTCGTTAGCACTCTGCTTTGACTATGTGGGTTCTGGGGCTCAAATTCAGGTTGTCAAGGCTTGGTGACAAGTACAAATACCCTTTACTCACTGACTCATCTCGCCAGGCACTAAACTACTACTTTAAAGACAGGTTCTTCCTATGTTGTCTGGGCTGATGTTACATTTATAATCTTGTGAATATTTATAGATCCATTAGAACTTTTTAATTTTTAAAACAAGCAACAGTAGTACTGACCAATGGACTGAGTATCTTGAGCACTGGGAGATGGCTGGTCCACATCCATGGGCGATTCCTCTCTCCGGACAGATGTCTCTGACTGGTTAGAAGACTCCGACTGGATAAAAGGAGAAAAGGTCACATAAAAGGTGCAACTCTGCTTTTCTCCGGAACTAGAGGTTGGCCCCTGAAAGTCTCACACTTTGAGCTTAGAAGATACTTTCTCCTATCTCCTATCTTATCCAAGTATATAGCTCTCTAGGTCAAAAGAATGACAAGCATGCTTCTTTTTCACTATGAACCAAGAGCTCCCGGATGACTGCATTCTCTGTAAGCTGCTCCCATGTAATTCTCACTCAGATCCCACTCTACCCTTACACTGGTGCTCTGAATATAGACAAAAATTGTAGGTTTTCTGGACCAGGTTCTGTTTGTATACATACTTGTAGGCAGAAAGTATGCTTCCTGCTATTACTATTTGTTCAAACTGAACTCAGTATAATCTTCCATAAGTGGGGTATTTAAGCTATGTCTTTATCAGGTAGGACAGGAGACTGGGCAGAAAAAAAAATACCCCAGAATAGCAGCTCTTTATTTTCTCTTTTTAGTGCTGCTGGAGTCATTCCCCCCAAATCCTGTACTATGTCCAGTGTGATCAGTAATATACTATATTTTTTGAGACAGGGTTTCTCTGGTCCTGGAACTCACTATGTAGACCAAATTGGCCTTGAAGTCACAGAGATCCCCCTTGCCTCTGTCCCAAGTGCTGAAATTAAAGGATAGGGTGGAACAGTGGCCATAGATAATGTATACTAAGCTCAGGGGACTTTGGAGTTGTCTCTACATTATTTCACAACACTAAATTTTTTTTAACCCTATATCCCTTCAGAACCCAGGCATGGAGCATAAGACAATTTGCAAAACACTGCTAACTGGATAGCTGGGAATGAGGTATGATGGCCAAGCTTTATATTCAACCAGATTTCAATCAATACAAACCAGTAAAACAATCAATGAATAGCAAGAGAAATACCAACAGAAAGTAACTTTGTTGTCTAGAGGCATTCATTTAGCAAACGTAATGCAAAAGCATACAAGGTATGGGCAATGAACCCCCACTGATGACATGGTGCAGGAAGGAGGGTAGAGAAATGAATGAGGGGCCACAGGCATCATGCTAACCGTTGCTGCTTGTTGCTGTCTCCGCGCCCTTTGACCCTCACGTACCATTTGTATAATGGCATCAGCCTCAGCCTCCAGCTGCCGAACAGCTGCCTGGATGCTGCTAGCTGAGCCTAAACCGGAGGAACCTGGGAGAAAGAGGGAAAGGGGAAAGGCATGATATAAAATGTAGGAAGTGGGAATGCCCAAAATTCTTTTCTTCTTTCATGGATGCCATAGGGCATCTTGTTGAATTTGAGTTTTAGTTTAGGCAGTTTTGTATCCTCACAATCAAGTCCCAGGGTAGAGAAGAGCAGGGGATTGCCAGACAAATGGATGGTGGCATGTAGAGCGTTCTATGGGACAGAAGCCAATGTATGAGGACATGGCTAATATTTTAGTTAGGAGTGTTTAAGGAGGCAGAAAGCACATTCCTAAGTTTTTCTCAGAGAAATGCTGGTCTTTCCATTTCTTTGCCAGATTTCAATTACCCCTCAATTGTAACTTGATCTATTCATTCTCAGGTAGATGACTGAATGGGTTATACAATACAGCCATCAACATTTGATAAAAAGGGGGGTGGTGGTGCTTTTTTGGAAAGGTCAAATAGAAACAAAACAGTACATTTTAGCCCAGCTTCTCCAGGGACTCTGGACCCACCCCCAGCCCCAGTAGCAGCAGCATCACCATCACCACCACCACCACCCTCAATTAGACACTCTAGCTTTATACCTAGCCTGCCTGTCTGCTTGGCTTTCTTGTTAGCTCGTCGTGTGTCATCCCGCAGCTGGATGATGACCTGTAGTACCCTCAAGAAGAACTTCTGGGTAGATGTCTTGGATGTCAACATGGACATAGAAGGCAGTTGGAGTTCCCGGCCACCCAAGGGTCGCTTCTGAGATGCCACAATTACCACATTTTCAGCCATGTCAAACCTGTACAGTGTAGAGGTGGCTTATGTATATTGACATCAAAGTATAAATACTCAGAGCAAGGAGGGATTCTGGTATTAACTAGAGAAAATAACCTTAAAGATAGCATTAGCCATTGGAGAAGTTTTTAAAAACACCAGGTCAAGTATGTTATAGAACAAATAGAAAAAACACAGAAGAGGAAAATCAGCCAAAGCCACTTTTCAAATGTTCCAGATTCTAGCCCACACCCACCTGCTCTGCATTTTGCCTTTCAGTTTGGTGGTCTGTGGTTGCTCCTCAGGTAGGCCATCAGGAGAGAGGGTCTCACATTGGGCTCGCCGCTGCTGTTCCAGATTGTATTCCCGTAGTTCAGCGAGTAGGGTACCTGGGGTAGGCAGAGGATTCATGTGGTCAGAAATTTCCTTAAAGCAGAAAGCTGAACTTTACCAGGACATTTTTGCAGGAAATATAAGTGAACAGAAATTTTTGCTATTTGGTTTATTGTTTCTTCTAAGGACCAACCACTTGGGGGACTACCAATTCATTGGACTGTCTTACTGAATCTACACAAAAAGCAGTTTGGTATACAGAATAAAAAGGACCTTTTCTGGAGACATATCATGATCTATGTTCTATCTATGCTCTTAAACCTACTCAGGTGGCTGGGCGTGGTAGCACACGCCTTTAATCCCAGCACTTGGGAGGCAGAGGCAGGTTGATTTCTGAGTTCGAGGCCAGCCTAGTCTACAAAGTGAGTTGCAGGACAGCCCGGTCTACACAGAAAAATAAAAAAACAAACAAACAAACAAACAACCCCCCCCCCAAAAAAAACCAAAAACAAACAAAACCCAAACCTACTCAGGTTTTTGTGGTATTCTTATTCTCCCTCAAAGGATGCTATCTATAGAACTATGAGATAATCATGTATCACCCATGGACAATTTTCAAGTGCTAGAACTTTTGCATCATCAAAACTATACAAAGGAGGCCATTATTGTGAGTATAACTCCTGAACCTGATCATAGTTTAGGTATATCTGTAAGATGAAAAAAAGCTGTTATTGCAACTTCATCATGGGGCTCTTATAGACACTAATTATTAGGGAGAAAAAAAGTAGGTCTTTTTGTTCTCATGAATAATATTCCCCTACTCCTTCACTAAGCACAGATGACCAGCTATATAGCAGTTGCTGGTGATGAGAAAGTCAGACAACCTTGTTCTCAAACAATCCACAGATGAAAACAAGAACTGAGCTTTAGGAGCATGGTCTAATTCAGTGTGTCTCTGTGTGTTTTATAAGAAGACAGAATAGAGTAATATTATTATTACCTATCTGTTTACAGAGGGTATAACCCAGATGGCGGGCTCCATTTAGTAGCAGCTTAAGAACAGTGTCCCGGGTACCAGAGTCCCCACGAGAGAGCTGCAGTAACACATTGGCTGCATCTTCCAAGCCTTCTTCAGAACAAGAGTGGGATGTCAACACCTAGGTAAAATATAGGAGAGGTAATAAAAGCCCTAACCTGAGAACTGAAATGTCTACCCCTTTCCTTCCATTTTAGAAGAGCTTAGACTCACCTCCACAGAGAGCTGTAGCTGGTTTTCAGTGAGGCCGGAGGACACCATTTTGAAGTCTATACCACTGCCTCCTTCACCAACCTTTGCTGGAGATTTGCTGCCTTTAGTAGTAGAAGCTTCAAGGAAACAGAACACATTAAAGCTCTGTGACTGTCATAAACCTGGAAGTGCTGCACTGTACAGGGCTTCAAAATGGCAAACCAGAGAAAATGACAACCTACCTATCAAGGCCAAATCTTTTTGGTGTGCTGAGAATTGAACTTAGGATGTTATACATACCATGGAAGCATTCTACCACTGGGCTCTATATTCTTAGCTATGCCTTGTAAGGTTACCAAAAGTCCTAAGTATTTCTCTAAATTGTTCTCTAGCACATCCCACAATTTATTCTTTAAAACCTATACATGCACTGGGCAGTGGTGGCGCATGCCTTTAATCCCAGCACTCGGGAGGCAGAGGCAGGCAGATTTCAGAGTTCGAGGCCAGCCTGGTCTACAGAGTGAGTTCCAGGACAGCCAGGGCTACACAGAGAAACCCTGTCTCGAAAAACAAAACAAAACAAAACAAAGCCAAAAGCCCAAACTAACTAACCAACTTATACCTGCAGAGAATCCTTAACTCATCTGCTACCTGGCTTATTTTCTCTTCTTCCTGAGATGATCTGTTATCTTAAATCACACTGCATTCATTCAGTCTATTATTGTATAGTCTAGAAATCTTAGGATTTAACTCCACCACTTTTGGTAGAGCCAGAGGTTTGGCTTTATACAAATGTACAGGTGCATACACCATACACATGGAAGGTGGTGGTGTGGGAGGGGAATGAAGAGAAAACAGGCTAAGAATAAACACATCCTGTTCTCACAATAATTATCATTTAGAGAAGACTATCTGGATTGGGAAGTGAGAGTTAAGATGGGAGCCATAGCACATACCCCATAGCTCTGACTTTAAACACTTACTTGAAACAGTAGTGGTAGCAGTTGTGGGGGTAGTCACTGTGGTAGAAGCAGCTACAGTAATGGTGGAAATAGCTGTGGCAGCAACCAGAGCTGGAGCAGAAGTGACAGGGGTAGTTGCAGCTAGGGGTGTGGGCGTGGGGGCATTGGCAGTAGTGGTGGTGGTGGTAGTAGTAGATGTGTTTGAGGTGGCAGCAGTGGAGGAACCACTGTTGCTGGAGTTAGTTTGCACTTCTGATACTTTGTTTTCTGGGAGAGCAATTGAGATGAGAGAGAGGAGTCTCAAGAGTTTCTCAGTTAAGAGAGAACTCCGGCGGATGACTGGATGTGACAACATGTTCATGAGCTGCCCCAGTGGAGAGGCTTCAAGGCTGTGTGGGGAAGTTTCCCCTTCACCACCAGAGCTCACTGGTACTGACTTCACGGAGTTCTTGCCTTTTCGGCTAACATTCATGTTGTCCAGTTTTACCAATAAGTCCCAGAAGTCTGTACAGATGCCACTGCTGGAGGACTGTGAGGAGCATGGGCTGCAGGCCTGCTTACTGCCCCGTTCCCGATCACTCTCACAGTTTGTTTCTTTGGTCCGCTGCTGTGTAAAGTGGCTGGGAAACACCTGCAGGGAAAAGAATAGGTTCGATCTAAGGAGTCTCTGTAAAGGATAAGCCTGACAGGAAAAGACAATTGCTTCTCAGACTATTCCTTTTCTTTAACAACTCTGATAATACAAGACAGATGGATTATATGACCTCTATCCAGTAGATGGTGAAGCAGCCTAAAGAAATAAGGACTTGGAAGCAAGACAAAATTAGAAATCTTTCTAAATCTTTTGTCTCTCTGCACTTAATGAAACAAGGAGAACAACACAAAGTTGTTGGTATTAAATTTTGCCTGGTCCCTAGTACAGGTGGGCCCCCAGTACATAGTAGCACTGTTTATTATTCAAAAAATACTGGGCTTGTCACTTTCTAGTCAAATGACAAAGCCATTAAAGTGTTCTGAATCTCAGCTTCTTTATCTGTAAAACAAGAATCATAGAGTGTAAACAGTTGTTTCGATGACCAAGATAGTACATTAAAAATTGTAAAGAACAGAGATAAAACTCCACGAAGTTATTTATTGGACAATTTCACAGAAACAGCAAATGCACAATATAAAATAAATCAACAAAGAGATCTGTTAGCCCTTTACTGTCCAGATCTCACCCAAGGTGTTGATGCCCAGAAAGCCCTGGGGTCAAGGATTCCTTCAAGCTCCTTACCTTGGCCAACTGAATGAGTGTATCCAAAACATGTCTGCAGACAACAGGAGCAGCCTGGGGGTGGATGTGGACAGTGGAACCACTGCTTGCATGCTTCTCTGTATGTTTACGCCCTCCAGAACGTTGAATCTGGAATATGTTAGTCCTACAGCCTAAAGCAGCATCCATTGATACTGAGAGCCAGGAGAGCTGATTGGAACTTTTGGACTCCATCTTGTGGAGCAGATCCAGGGGACGGTTCTCATGACTGCTTGATGCACAGCTCTTGCTTGATTTCTTGCCCCTTTCTTCACTTGTGGAGAGCTTGGGTGTCTCAATGCACAACTCACTCTCACTGCTGCGCTGCAAAATGGACAGGAGGCTGCGGATGACCCAGTGGCGGGTCTGGGCATGATAGCAGAGATTTCTCAGTACTCGGTGTAGACGGCTAGTATTGAGCTTTGGCTCATCCACAAAAAGTAGGACCAAGAGGCAAGACAGGGCTTCATGGTCTAGAAGGAGTCGTCCTCGGAGGCGGAGGAGTGTGTCCACATTACTGCCAGAAGGCCTGGAAACAGAGCATGGTTTCTGGGTAACACTAGCTAAAGCACTAGGATCAGTATATGAGGTACATGAGAGAAGAACGAGTGGGATAATCCCAGGAAGACTGTAAAAGAAGACAAAATAATCCACAGCAACAAGTCTATTGTGTATCTATCATATACCAGGTACTTTACAACTTCTTTCCCTGAAGGATGTTGTACAGCATTATTGAGACCGAGTGAAAAAAGCTCAAACAAATCAGATAATTTGCTCTTTATTACATGACTACTGAGAAGAGAGCAGAGATTCATATTTTTATCATTTACTAAGTGATGAAAATCTAAGGTCCATGACCCACAGCTTGTTTTTTGCCTTTTCTAGATTAAGGAGCTGCCATTCTTTTATAAGGACTGATCTCTTCTATAATTGTTTTAGAATGTTAAATCTACCGTGCTTCATCCTAGTTAGTCAACAAGTAACTCCTCCCCTATTTCTGTAGCATATCTGTTGTAGTCCTAAGGCCAAACAGGCCTTCACTTTCTATTTTGTTAAAACCATAACTAGTACCTGCTGCTAGCCTGCCTTTTTGAGCTGTGGCACTTGGAATTTAAACAGATTTTGCTTATCTACTCATTTCAAGGAAATGAGTCATCCTGGCTGCCACAAAATCTTTTAGCTTCTCTACTTACAAAATTAAGGGACTTAGAAGGTAGTATAGTGAGGTTTAAAAAAAAAGACAAGGGTACCTATTATGGCTGCTGCTACCCCCCATCTGGAAGGTGCCACCCCTCTGTACAGCAAGGCGAGTATACTGGACCCCACGGTTGCCACTCAGGCGACTGGTAAAAGCTACAAGAAAAGAAAAAGGAAACTAAATTTGGTGAAGTGAGGAGAAACTGGGTTCAAGCAACATAACAGGTAGTAAAGGAGGCTAATTAAAAAACAAGGCCAAGCAAGATATTCCAGAGCCCTCCCACTTGCCTCCCTGTGTACCTGGGCTTCGGAGAATGGCAGAGAGTGCAGAAGTACTACTGTGTCCAAAAAGACGCTCATGCATGAGCTGCCGCTGCCGGGCTTCTTGTTCTCGTCTTAGAGCTTGAGCCTCAGCTGCAATGTCAGGTGGCATCACAGCTAACACACTGTCTTCCATATCCTCTAGGACACTACGGCGCAGATCTGAGGGCAGAGTCTGAATGAAGGTCACAGGGTCCATGGGGGTGTCTGAGCTCGCATTCTGAGCCAGTTCCCGTCGCTGCTGTTCAGCTCTCTGCTGTGCTAGCACCTATAGAAGAAAAGAAATCAGTAAGAGTATAGCTCTTTTCAAGCTAAAACTGTTCTCACCATGTTCCCGCTTACATACTTCCTCTTGAATGGCTGGAGGTAGGGCAGCCAGGAACTCAGGGCTCACTTCAGTTACACCAGGGTTCCCCACTACTGCAGGAGCTGAGCTATTTGAGGAGGGAGTACTTCGGGTTGGTGGACGTATGCCCAGCTGGTTCTGTAGAACTTCCCGACGAATATCATCAGGGAGAGCAGCCAGAAAGGAGGGATCCACACCTTCAGGGAGACTGATACCTAAAGAGATTGTAAGATGTAAAGGAACTTACATCTTCATGGATGTTCAAAGGTATACTCAGAGAGAAGAAACACAAATCATGGGTTGAGAAAAATCAGCCTTTTGTGTTTCCATTGCTTGCAAAGATATGGAGAAGAGCCACAACCCATCTTCCTAAGCTTCAAATAGTTCAACAGCTCAAATAAATTAAAAAAGTTCATTAGTGGTGTACACTGTCAAGTCAACCTTTATAAAGACTTTCATGTAGATTGTGTGTGGCCACCATTATATAGTAGTCTCTTACTACAGAGACCAAGAAACAACTGACCAAAGACTGAAAACTCTGTAACTGTGAGCTAAGCTTATCGTTTCTTTTAAAAGTTGGTATTTCAGACATTTGATTCAGCAATGGAAAACTGACTAACATAGTGTCTGTCAATGAGGATTAGAGATATTAAATATAATGGTCCTATTTTAAGTAGAAAATGAGTGAGCTAAGGCTAACCTGACTTCCAAGCCTGAACTCATTCCATTACACAACACCTGCATCCTCTTATTGTTAGTCTATCTTCAACAACCCCCACCCCCGACTCACACACCTACCTGGAGGAAAGTGTTTGGAGGGTTATGTCTGTCCAAGCAATCATTATGGCACGCATGGACTTACCAGCAAGGGGATCTTCTTCTTCACTGCTTGTTGAAGGTAGTGGCTCTTCGAGAATTCCACGAGAATCTGCTCCAGAGATGGCCACAGCAGAATCTCTAGTGGAAGAACTCTCCGAGGATGCAGGGGGCGAGCTAAGGGAAAGAAATCATCCTTAGGTTGTTCTTTATACAGTTTTCCCATAAAAAGCAAGCACAAACCAAACAACAAAAACATTCCTAATACCCATCTCAGATAGAACACATCAATCACAGTGCAACAAGCATGCCTTTAACTGTGTTTAACTTGAAATAACTTCTAATACATTCCTAATCTCCTCTTGGCTGTATAGTACTTACCTGTCCTCAGGTGGCTGGTTGGATTCTCTTGATACATCAGGTCTGCCCTGCACTTCTGCCACAACTGATGGGGCATCCCCAGGAGTGGAGCTACCTGCTGTGGGCTGCTCAGAACTGCCAGCTGCTGGAGTGTCACCCACAGCCTCTTCTAACGTACAGGAAGCCAGGCTGCTGGTGTCCATGGGAGAACCTTCCAGCTGACTGCTGACAGCTGTTAATGCATCTGAATCTTCAGCTCTCTCTGGGGAAAGAGAGGCTAGAAGGAAGTAAGAGTGAGAAATTAGATGGCTACTTTGAATCAAGGTTATATAACAGGCAAAGCCTTTGGTAGGATTGTTTCCTTTTGTAACAGTTAATACAGACTTTTCACTCATCTACCACTTGATTATCTATTGCCAACTCTTCCATCTCAACTGCCCTCAAGTTCCTTAAGACTTTTCTATGTACCACACGTTTGTTCTACACATATCTACAATGTCCCTAGATATCTGAAGTAGGGATTTTGTTACTCTCATGTTTCCTGCAGGTACCAGTTACACAAACATGCTAGTGGTCCCAGTTAGTTATCTAAATAAAAAAGGCTCTTGTAATGGTTACTGTCTCGTGATGGTTATGTTGTGATCATCAACTTGACCAAATCTAATATTGCCTAGGACATGGGCCTTTGAAAACATCATTTGGGAATTAACACTGTGGGTGGTAGCACTCCCAGGGACCCTGGGCTGTTTAACTGGAGAAGGGGCACTGAGAAGCATGCATGTATTCATTGTTTTATGCATAATGATATGTGACCAGCTCCCTCAAGTTTCTGCTGTGACTCTTCCTGCTATGACAGAATATAACCTCAAACTGTGAGTAAAATAAATCCTTCTTCCCTTAAAATAACTTATCAGCAACAGGAAAAGAAATTGTGACAGTCCCTGACAAAAACAAACAAAACTGACATCTTTAAAAAAAATCTCTCCAGGCCACAGCATAGAAATTATGGTGTAGTGAAGTCAGTTTCAGTTTGCCTTGTTAAAAAAAAGTATTTTGTTGAAAGTTTTGATGCACTATTTTAAATAAGTGAGCAGTAGGTATGTAAATGATAGAAAAACTGAATGATATAGAATTTCAGTTTATGAATGAAGGTACCACCAACTCTGAAAAATTATTTTCAAAGAAGTTAAATAACAAACCTGACATGATAGTTCAGAAATGAGTATTGCGTAGATAAATTATGGCACGCCTAATACTTATCATTAAGATATACAACAATAATTGACTGAGGACACAAAGAAGAAATCTCAGCTACTACTAAGAAAGCTGGAGTGTAAACTGAGGATTCTGAGCTCCTAATTCTTTAAAGTGAGAAAGCAGAGAAAAGTTACAAAGATTGCAATTCTTTTCTTTTTTATGCCCTTTTAAAGATGACATTCTACTCACTTATGGTGGGAGCTGGAGACAATTCCATTTGAGTTGTTTCTGCTTCTCCACTTGGTCTTGTGGGACCTAATTCCTCCAACTCTATAGGCATCAATAGCTGTGTAGAGTTTGCCACTTCCTCAGCAGGGGACTGTAGTTCCTGAGGAATCTCTCCTAAGGATGGTGGGGGTGGAAGTGCTGGCTGTTGCTGGGAGGGTTGTAGGGTACCAAGTGTTTCCTTGGACTCAGATGTAGGTGCATCCGTTGAAGAGGGGGTTGTTGGATAGCTGTCAGGCATAGGAGTCCCATCTTTATTGGAAAGAATGATATTCGAGGTTAAGGGGAACTTAGCAAATGACCATGGGAAGAATCCAATCAGCACATGCAGCCTGGTAAGGACCCATTCAAATAAAAGCCATGAAAATCTTTCTCAAATCAATCTGTTCCCAGAAACAGTTCTTGGATGGCATATCATAATAATGAGGGCTAAATAATAATACTACCTATATCTCAACACCAGAGATAGGACTCTGATGATCTAGAGAATACAATCTTTTCTATGTTCCAGGTAGAAGGGAACAGTTGCCTAACATAGAATAGGGCAAGGCTACCCAGAAAAAAAAAAAATCTCCTAAAAGCTTATAGATCCTTACTTTCCCGATCTACTTGGAACAAGAAATGGTCAGAATTTATTCATAATTCTACATTCCTGCTGTTGTTTACAGACAGGGTCTCATGCAGCCTAGGCTAACACTGAGCTCACGCTAAAGCCAAGTCTGTCCTCAAATGTTTGCTTTTCTTGCCTCTGCCTATTAAGTTTTAGAATTGCAAAAGTATGAACCAACATGCCTTGCTTCTTATTAAAAAAATTCCATTCATATTCTTCATATTCATATTCTACTATTAGTAAATGAAGTTATCATAGAATCAAAGAGTAGAAGAATGTCCAGTTTATACTCAATGGTAAAATAATCAGTTAATATGTTCTAATATATGGGCAAGTCATTTAACATTATTTGCCTCACTCTATCATCTGTTCCCTTCCACCTTCCTTTATTATATTCCTGTTTCCTGAATAAACATTTACAGCTTTTCTCTAATGGAGTCAATACTGCCAAGACTTAATGTGAATATGCCACACACCAAGGAAAGTAGTAAGTTGTATAGTTATCTTCTTACTGGGGCCTAAAATCCCTACCCCACAACAATACAACTTACTACCTCACCCCAGCATGTGCAGATGTGTCTAATAAGGGCAGTAGGCAAAAGGCCACTTTACCTTGTAGCATAGACTCTTTCATATACTTTTGCTAGATATTAAGAGCACCGGGACAGCTATTCTCTTTTCAGTGCTTTTAAAATATTATGTAGGCTTTGGTAAAACAAGTGTCCCAATACAAGGGCAGAAGAAAGTTCTGAATAGACATGAGGCAAGCATGATACCACATTGACCAATGACAAAAATGGTTACTGACCATTGTTAAGGTGATTAGAAGGAATAAGAAGTATATATATGTAATATTTATGTACATATATCCCACAAAGCTATGATCCCCAAACTCCACTTTTAAAAGACAATGTTCTTAAAACTTTTAAATTCCATAGACCACTAAGATTTTAGATTAAGAATGAAAAGGACTAAACTAGGTATTACTTTTGGTTTTGTAAGAAAAAAAAAAAAAAAACAACCCAATAATTTAGTAACAATATTTTGTTATCCAAGATCTAGGAGAATATAACTTCCAAATATAAAAGTCTTTTGAATGGAATAAATCTAGCTCTAAAACACACACTAGACTTCCCTGTGTTAATTTTCATTGAGGACTGGCAACTGAGAACCACTTCCACCAGGTGTTCTAATGAACTGCCATACAAAAGTATGTACCTCAAAGATGTACATGCCGAGTTTGTTGGGCAAAAGAACAAGATAAATGGCCTGTGTACATATCAGACTGAAACACAACATAACCATAACAGGAACTTGAACAGGGCTAGTTGGATGGGAAGTGTACCACCGTGGGAAAGACAGTAGACTGTATAGTTATCTCCAAGATGGGGTATGACCCTAAAACTATACAATCTACTACCTCATCCCACAGAGCACCAGTGTCTGTCTTCAGCCCATGTGGCCAGCTATTTAGAAAGAATCCATTGATTAATTAGCAAGAGTGGAAGGGAGGGAGGGTTACCTGAGACATTCTGTTCAGTGGAGTCATTTGTCTTAGATACAGTACACTGCAAAGAGAAGAGAGACTATTGGGAGACGTTTACTAGCACACAAGAAAGATCAAATATGAGAGTCATTATTTCTTACCTAGACTACCAAGGAATTCAGTGGCCTGGCCATGTGGGCATTTCAGAATACAAAATATTATCCAATTCCTTTACATACACTAATCTAATGTTCAACAGCTTTGGAGAGGACTTGGGGAATACAGGCCAGCTGGAGAGTTCAAAAGTTTACCATGTGTGAGGTCCTAGTTTTTACCTCTAGCAACACACTAGAAAGATTGCACTAGGTTACATAAAGACAAAAGTATGGGAGTGAGCAGGAAATGAACAATGAAAGAAAAAAAAGAACACATTAGAAATAAGCACAATTGTGAGACAGGAAACTCTTAGCTCCACCTATTTCCCTTCTTTGGGTTTATTATTTTTTCCACTCTAGCTTTGTTTTGGGGTATTGCTTTGGGTCAAACCATGCACATGCCACTGAGCTATAATCCAATGTCCATTTTAGCTTTTAGTCATATACAATGTTACTGTTTTTAAGGCAAAGTTTTATATAAAAGTATTTGTTAGAGCAAGCCTGTTATTATAAACAAATACCTCAATGTGTCTGCACTAATTTTAGCATGTTAGGAATCAAACCTGGACTTGTACAGACCGGAAGAGTGCCCTATCACTAAGCTATACCCTCAATATTAATGCACCCCCCATTTCTTTGCATGTGTATGAGTATGTGCCTACATATAAGTATGTGGGTTTGGCTTATATAGAGCAAGCACATTACCACTGATTCAATCCCAGTACATTTTAGTATTTTTCTTTGCCTTATTGTTTTGTGGTAAGAGCTCTCTGAACTGAACCTGGTGTTTGTGGGGATTTTTTGTTTTGTTTTGTTTTGTTTTGTTTAGGCTGCAAACAAACTCCAGGGAACTGGAGTTATTCCACCCCCCCACCCCCACCCCGAGACAGGGTTTCTCTGTATAGCCCTGGATGTCCTGGAACTCACTCTAGAGACCAGGCCTGACTCTGCCTCCCAAGTGCTGGGATTAAAGGCATGTGCCACCATGCTCAGCTTGAAGTTAGTTTTAAGCTGTTACATTGGTGGGAACGAAACTGTGGTTATCTCCAGCTCCTCATTATTTTTAATTTACCTAATAAGGAGCCAGATAGGTCAAAGATACCACAAGAAAACCTACAGAATCAAATAACCTGGGCCCAGAGGGGCTGAAACTAGGTCCCTCCACATATCTAACAGATATACAGCTTGGTCTTGTGGGAGAAGCAGGGGCTGTTCCTTACTCTGTTGTCTGCCTTTGGGTTGCCTTATCTAACCTCAACAGAAGATGCATCTAGTCCTACTGCAATTTGATATACCAAGGTGGGTTGATATCCATTGGCAGCCTCCTGTTTTCTGAAGGAGAAAGGGGTAAGGAAAGGGGGAAGGGACTGGGAGGAGAGGAGGGAGGGTAAGCTTTGATTGGTATGCAAATAAAGAAAAAAATGACCCAATATCCTAATAGCTGAGTGGGACATACTATAGCCTTCCATTCTTTTTGTGTGTTTCTATTAGCTTTTATGTATATACATTAGTTGTATGGTAATAGATTTCAGGTGGGAAAATTTTCTGGAAGTCCACTGTGAAATAGAAGTGAGAACCAAGAATGTGGGCTGAGTGAGGGTCTACCTTTAGGCCGCAAAAAGAGTTTACAAAGTAGGACTACTGTATAAGGTTCACATTTCCCCAGTAAGGTAGTGGAGAAATAAATAATTTACCTCTGGGTTTGACTTTTTTTTTCTTTTTGCCTAAAAACCAGATGAGTAAATGGTCAATCTGGAAATGAACAATCTTCCATGTTCAATGTAATGTTCTAGAATTTTCTAGTAGCTTAGTACTATGAGCAGGGCAAAACCATAATAAATACAAAATGCTGCATCTCTTAAGTCTTTTGGAGTCACCTCACCTGTGCACTCTGATCTCTGTTCTCCTTGTCTTCTTTGCCTTTGTCTATTATTTTTGTTTCTTCCTCAGCCAATTGTTTCCTGCGTTTCTCCCTTCTCTCTTCTAGCTCCTCATCTCTCAAGAATTCCAGGTGATTGACAATGGGTACTTTAACCACTACAAGAAAAAGGTAAAAATCAGAGGCTACTTTGGAAAGGTTGAGAAGTAGAGAGGCAGAGTTAACAGCCAGAGAATCAAAAACAACTCTCTGCATACTCATTCTAGCTGGAAGGCTCATTACTACCCTGATATTCAAGTTGTCACAGACCTGAAACACAGTCATGCATACTCTCAGCATCAAGAACTTTGCATTCCTCTGTCCATCGGGTTAGAGCTGTTGGGATGCTGGACAGGGTTCCTATAAGAGAACAAAATGAAGTGAAATTCTTGGCTTTATGTAGTGTTGATTGACCTAAAAACTGCATTATCTACCTAAAAGAACCCATGGTCTGCCACAAGTTTTGCTACATAACAGATACCCAGAGGCAATAGAGTTGTTGTCCTTGGCTAAGTCACCAAGTGGTTTTAGCTCCTATAAAATTTAGTTTCTCCAGGAAAGAGACTATTCTTCTTAGGACTGAAGAAGAATCAAAGAACTCTATCGTCCCTCTTACTGAATAAACTTGCCTGCTTGGCTAGTGGCTGTACTCTGGTCATGAAAAAAGTCATCCAGCAGCTCGTCATCAGACCTGGCGATGATATGGACGTCATCATTGCCCACTAGGAGGCGGGCCCGGCCTCGGCTTTGTAAGGGAAGGCTGCTGCTCAGCTGAAGAATGTCAGCAGCTGCAGAGGGACCAAGCAACCTGTAGGGTAATGGTAAGGTACCACTTTCACTTTTAAGTCCACAGAAGCCTGTTAACCATGAGATTGAGCATGTACATCTAGTAAATTTATAGGATTATGGGTAGATTTTAATCATACTGCACCTAAACCTTTACTACCATTCTTATTAGCATGTCAGTTTGATAACTTCGAGATTGAACTGCATATTATTCTTTAGTTAGTTCCTTGAACACTAGGAAGCTTTGATATGCTAGGTACCATGTTAGGTATTAATGCCTTTGCTGTATACCTTTATAAGGCACTTATATTCACTCTTTCATTTTAAAATTGTTTCACTTACTATGGGTCACACAACCTTATTTATGAGGGACTGTTTATCCTTATGGCCAAGATAATGTGGAAGTTCAGTTATAATTCTTAAGAGCTTCATTGAATCCAACTTCTAATTGATTCTGCTTCAACACAAACTCACCTCTGGAGTATAAGAGGAGGGTTAGGCTGGCGATTCCCAGGGTAGTGAACATGAATGGTATGGCCTGTATTGGCAGTAAGCTGTCTGAGGGTCCTTTGACTGCGACCGATGCCCTGGGTAAGACGAGTTGTGGAAGAACCACTGCCCAGTGTCAGGGAACTGTGATCTGCATGGCGTACCATCAATGGGTGGGTGGTAGGGATATTTCCTGGGGATGGGGGAATGTCTGCTGCAAGGAAAATATGCAAAAGGGGTCAGTGCCAAAAATAAATTTCTTCCATGGCTGTTTATGTGTAGAACCATGTCTCCTGGGCCTTGCTCACATGGAAATGTGATCTTTTTCCTTTCTCCCTCATTCCCACACCTAATCCAGGATCTGATACAACCATAGGTTATGCCACCACCTCAATGTAATCCTACCTTTTCCCAGCCCACTTTCAAGACAACAGTGATGTCTCTAGGCACTTCAGATGCTGGCCCCTTGGCCTAGAAGACTCTGCTTCCCTTCCTCACCTTGTTCTCAGTCCAAGATGTTACTTCTAAAGTCTAACAGGTCAGGTTAGATATACCTTTACTCTGTGCATTAGCATACTAAATGTGGTGTCTTCTTACTTATAATTCCTTACAGACCATAAGTTACTATAGAGGGTAAAAACTCCTGTTTTTCTTTACCACCTTATCCCCAGTACCAAGGACTGGTAGGCACATCTCAGATATTCATTCATTTTGTTGAATGGACAAAGGCTCAAATATAAGGAAGGTTGACGAAAACCGCAAAAATTCTAAGAGTATCATAGAAGGTATCTTGAAAATTATCTACTGCTCATTTTGTTTTTCTCTTCATGCTTTTCATTTACAGGTGACAAACTGAGGCTCAGAGGTAAAAGATTATGGCCAAGACAACAGACCAAAACTGTTAAAGTGTTTTCAGCTATATTATGCTTGTGATTTGAGGTAAGACCTGTCCCATGAAGACAGCTTGAGGCTAAGAACTCGTCGCTACAAAGGAACGTTGATGTTGATAGAAAAGGAGTGGAGAGATTCATTTTCTCTCCCGATCAGTTCCATCCATGATGAACAGTGAATATATAAAATCCACTCCCTAATGCCAGGCTCAGCGATGTCCATCCAAACCTTTGAGATCCAGCGTTACAAATTAAAGATTATTGATTGCCCTGTCACTGCAGTGTGATTCAGGTGCCTCATGTAGTCAGACTTGGTCTCATTTTTCTCAATCAAGCAAAACATCAAGTTGTCCAGGCTCTAAGAGCTCCCTGTTTACTGAGGTGGAGATAGTAAGAGCAGCCTCCTCCGATTCCTTCTTGCAAGGATATGTATGCTATCCAGAGAGATGGATTCAGACATCCCTTGACCCGGGATGCCAAGACAGTAAAAGAAGTGGTGTCCTCTATCAGATTGATGGCTGCTTTAGTTCTGCTTGGTTTACCCTAGAGAAGGGTATAAGAATCAATAGGTAAAAACCCAGCTGAGCCCCTGTATCTTACTAGCACTGGAGAACATGTTGTCAAACTCAATGATGAGATCATCCTCCCGGTCAAAGCGCTCAAATCGGACCAAGGGAGAAGCGTTCATATCAGGGTAATCCTCATCCAATTCCATCTCAGAACCATCGTCGTCATCATCTTCATCTCCTTCTTCACCTTCATCATCCTCCTTAAGGGAAAATACGAGATGGAGAATTGCTGGAGGTAAGTGTTTTCTGAAGCTTGGTGTCATGGCCACATGAGCACATGAGGGAGGGAGGCGACGAGGCTAGCTAGTAACCCAGATTGTCCGTTTTTCTGTAGTTCTGTGCTCCCATGGAAGAGGTCATCTGAACCAACCCAAACACAGTCCCCCCTCACCTGATCATCTTCCTCATCTTCCTCCTCCTCCTCCTCTTCATCCTGACTATCATCCTCATCCTCGTTACTGCCACTGCTGTCCTCTTCCTGAGTATGTTCCTCCTCATCCTCAGGGTCCAGGATATTCATGGAATCTAAAACAAAGGGAGCACATTGGAGGACTATACTGAGTAGCTAGAAAACAGGCCACTGTGCAGGCCGGCAGACTGAGTGGGAAGGCGATGGGGTATCTGACTCTAAGAGAGGAAGAATCAGATCTAGGGTGGTGTACAGACTTAGTGAGCCAGCCCAGATTTCCTGAGAGTGCCAATTAATGCATCGACACGCTGAGCAGGGTTGCTGAAATGTGGAAGCTGGCTCCAGGGAGGTGCTTGAGGAGCCATGATGTAGGGCTTGACCAAGTCTGTTGGTGTCCCCTTGCCTTTCCAGTCCTATTTTGCTAGTGACTGCATCCTGTTGATAAGAGGGAATCTGGAGCGATGACAGCAGGTGGGTGAGAAGAAAGCGAACCAAGTAAGAAGTGACAAACTTTGGGCAAGCAGTAGTAAAACGTTATTTGAAAAACTGGCTGAGGATAAAGTGGATGGTGTATGTCAGCGCATGCAGACAGATGCTTCCTTATTCTGCACATGTGGGCAGCTGCCTCCAGGAAAACCCTAGTGTAGTGTCTGTCAGACGTGCAGGGCAAGAAGGGAGGCCTTTTTGGCCTCGGCACTCTCACCTTCTCGGTTGGCCTGCAAGGTGGAAGCTTGGCTGAGGTTGGAAGGAGCTTCATCCATCAGCACGTCCTCTTGTGATTCATCCTCTCCACTTCTGCTCACTGAAGGTTACAGAGCAGAGCCTTCACTGAACAACAGAGGACTTCCCTTTCCAGACTGGGTGCGTCTAAGTAGCTATGTACACCTAATAGATATCCACGTTTGGTTTTTTTCCTCCTTTTTCTTTTTCCGATGAGGGAGAATACCTCGATTCTCTGCTGTCAACTATCTAGATGAGCTTGGCCAGTCACTTTACCTGTCTGAGTCTCAGTTTCCTCATCTGTAAAATGGAACGATCACATCTGTCTTGCCAATCTCACTAATTGTGCAATCACAGAGTACGATGGATGTGAGAAAGCTTTGTATCTTTTAAGAATACATGCCTACTTCCGTTTATCCTTTGGTTTTCTTGACCAGTAAAATAAAAATATAAACACCTTCACAGTGAGGTGGCAGCTGGTTTGTTTACCTTTGTCATTTTCCATTTGAGACTTAAAAGGGGCCATCCTTAAGGAATGACCACTCTTTTTTACATTTTAAGACACAAAGGCAAAAAGCCCCTGGACTTCATTGAAGAACTGAAAGAAAAGCATTTTCTCATCCTACAGCCTCTTCTAGGCCTCCATGAATAAACACTCTTTTGGTGTGCCTGATGTTATCATCTATACTGATGGTTACCCCCACCACCACCCGATATACAACACTTCAGACCTGTTACAGGCCTATAAACAACTTGTTAATTTCTTTTCTGTTAAGATCATCAACATCAAGACAAGCAGCAATCTAGGCTGGCTATGAGCCCTTAGGCAGAGCTGAGCAAGCAGATGATGAGAAAAATGGTCCTCCCAAGAGAGACTGAGACAAAGGAAGAGGCTTTACTCAGTTCTGGGGCTCTCACCTATAATTGTACTGTTCCCAGATCCGCCATCCCTCTCAAGCAACTCATCTATCAGGTCCTCCAGTTCATTCTCAACCTGGAGAGAAAGAGAACATACATATAGATGCACACAACAAGTCTATCATTGTGCTAGCACGGAAACCCTTTTATAAAGCCAGCAAGGGAGCATATATTTCTATAATATGTGATAGGATGTTACACAGAAACCACATAATTGGTGCTATTAACACAGAGCCTACCACATGCTTCCAATAAATACACGCTCACACTGTCTTTATCCTGGTCAACAAATACCAGGTTAGTCTTTAACACTGTCTAGGAATACATGCAGATCACATTAGAGCCAGCAGCTAAGGTTCACAGGCACAATTATTTACATTTTTTTTCATTTACATTTCAAATGCTGTCCCCTTTCCTAGTTTCCTCTCTGAAAGTCCCCTATACCCCCCCCCACCCTGCTCCCCAACCCACCTACTCCCACTTCCTGGCCCTGGCATTCCCCTGTATTGGGGCATATAATCTTTGCAAGACCAAGGACCTCTCCTTCCATTGATGGCCTACTAGGCCATCCTCGGCTACATACAGGCACAATTTCTTACCCACTGCTACCAAATTACCATGCTTTCCTTAAAATCCTTAGAAGACTGGTATTTAAATACTCTAGTGAGATCTGGTGGCTTGGCATAAGATGGCGCTAAGTAACTTTCAATAATGATCAGAGCAAAGTAAATCAAAGACACCGTACCCAAAGGGCTCTGCCCCCAGCCCCATTTTAACTAAAACAATTTAAACACATTTGTTACACATTCTGTGCTCCTCTGAAGACCACATTGAGGCAAGATCTAAAGTACTCACCCACCCACAACACTTGGGAGTTTGGTTCAGTGCCGCAACAGAAGAAAGTTGGAATGATCTGCCTCCCTACCTGCATCTCTTGTGAACTGAGCACCTCAGGCTGCCCAGCAATCACCACTGAGTCGGTTTCAGCCTCCCCATCCATGATATCCCCATCTGCCACCTCTGTCTGAGTGACATCATGATCCTCCTCCTGCACTTCTGCCTCCCCAGGCTCGCCTGAAACAATCA
Source organism: Mus caroli (assembly GCF_978045245.1). Lineage (NCBI taxonomy): Eukaryota > Metazoa > Chordata > Mammalia > Rodentia > Muridae > Mus > Mus caroli. The sequence goes on from NW_028227260.1 coordinate 20,662,026, forward strand.
ACCAACCAGCACAATAATCAAAAGGTGTTTCTATGCTGGGCATCATGAGGCAAGCATGAACACAGTGACTTGTCTTTAGGCAAATTTACAAATTCTCAGAGTATAAATATAAATGAATGTGTGATGAAGAAAAAGACTTGGCTGCATGTGAGGATAGCCAAACAAAGCTGCAATATGAAGGAAGAATTCCTTGTGGGACAGATTTCCACACCATTATGACAGATATCTGCAAGACCAGCAAGTTCCCAGGTAAACAACAATAAGCTAGAACAGTTTAATTCCACAAGCAACAACTCCCACCCATCCAGTTTTGCAGTCCATTCATTCTGATTCCCTACCTGGATCTTGCTGATGGCTACTGGAGTCCTGAGAAGCTCCTTGAGCATCCTGCTCAGACTTGTTCTTGCTAGAAGCACTCTTGCTGCCAAAAAGGCTACTGGGCTGGTTTACAATCCGGGAAAGTGTTTCCAAGGGTTTTAGAGCAGCATTGACTGTGTTGGCCATATTGGGACTGAGATAAAGAAAGATACAAGAACTAAGGATAGAAATACTAGATGCCAATTTCCTAAGCATACAGGTTCTTATAAGGGAAGCTAAGAGAGAAAAGGGCACAAAGTCTAGAATCTTCAACTTTCCATTAATTTTAAGAATAAAACCCAGTAAAGCAAAAGTTAAGTCAATGTCATATTTCATGAAGCTATGACAAGCACATGAGAAATCCTTGAGTAGAAGCCAGAATAAATTCTGGATGACTACAAATACCAAAATACTTCTTAGATTATCAAGGAAAAGAAAAGAAAAGAAAAGAAAAAAAAAACCAGACACATTCCAAATAATTAACCAAACAAAAACATCTTCAAACCCCTTTATTTTGTCTTTAATTCTTTTTTGGGACAGCCTCATGTAGTTACAGCTCAGGCTAGTCAAAGTCTCTATGAAGACAGTGAACTTCTGATTCTCCTTCCAAATTCCAAGTACTGGGATTATAGGTGTATGCTACCACACACCTATTTTAGTCTTTAAAAACGCAATGACCACTTTTAAGTCTACAAAATGTAGGATTTATAGAGTTCAGTGAAAATATCATAGTACCTGCAGGTAGAGATGTAACATGAGGCTACGTTGGGCACCACTGAAACTAGAGAGGTCCTGTGGATCCTGTAGATCTGACTACAATCTCTGATACCAACCAACACTAAAGTGAACCAAAGCTCATGGACATCACAAATGAGCTTGGGATATCATTATATCAGAAAGCTTTCAAAAAAATTAAAGGAATATGAACTGTTTAAGTAACAAGAACACTGATGAGAAAGGACTATAGGCATGATAGATATTGAATGAACTTATAGTGAAAGGGATATAAAAGGATTGTTTAATCATTGAAGGCTAGTTGACCCACATGTCTTCATAAGTGATGGGAAGAGTAAATATCATATTATTATTGTTTTTTTTTTTTCCTTAAAATGTTTAACTTGGATTATTCACATAATGGGGAAATCACATATAGACTCAGGCAATCATCCCTAACACATTTACCCTGAATTCTTCAGCATTGTCAAAAGTGCAAAGAAAAGCAATAGTTTTTTTTTTTTTTTTTTGAGACAGTGTTTTATGCAGCTCCAGGTGGGCCTTGAATTCTTGGTCCCTTTTCTTCTGCCTTCTGTGTGCTATTCGCCACCAACCTTGATTTATGCAACATTGGGGATCAAATCCAGGGCATCATGCATACTACCTAAAACTCTACAAATTAAGATATAGTGCTGCCTAGAGAAACAGGCTTTTTGACAACAAAATGTCATGCACAATCTTCATTTGGATCCTGAATCAAAACACACTCCCAAGGCTGTTGAAGGCATAATTAAAATAACTGGGAACATGTGAATATAGATCAGAGAGAATAAGATTATTAAGCATTATATAGCAAGCTTTTAGGGTATAAATGTTTCATCTTTAGGAAATATTTGCTTAGTATTTGGAGTTAAATAGTATGTTTTAAAAAATTAATTTCTAAGAACTGAGCTCCAGAGAAGCAAAACACATATGGAACAAAAGTGTTACCAAGATGTAACTATAGACTTATACCATTAAATGACTTGAGTTTGGAAGCTTAAAAAAATGGTAGTGTTAGTGAGTGCTGTTAATAAGTGTTATTATTGAGCTTAACCTGAGTTTGAAGAATTTAGACACTTAAAAAAAATTAGTATGTTAGCTGTGCATGATATGTGTATACATGAAATTTTAGTACTTGGTTGGAAGGCTAAGACAAAACAACTGCTGAGATTGTAGGTTCCAGCTTAGTAGTCAATCTTAACAAGGATTACTAATGGTAGGTGAAAAAAACCCTGTGGCCAGGGGTGTGGTGGTACACGCCTTTAATCCAAGCACTCAGGAGGCAGAGGCAGGCCGATTTCTGAGTTCGAGGCCAGCCTGGTCTACAAAGTTGAGTTCCAGGACAGCCAGGGCTATACAGAGAAACCCTGTCTCGAAAAAAACAAAAACAAAAAAACCCCAAAACAAACAAATACAAAAAACCAACCCTGTGTTTCCACATGATATAGTCTGGGTTTAAGACAGGTTTAAGTTGTTGCAGTAGTTTGGCTAAATTACACTGCAAGGCAGCAACTGCACCAAATCTAGAAGGCAAGACTTTTGTAGAAAAGCAGTCATCATTTCAGAAAGTATCAAGAATAACATTAAAACCAACTAAAATCTATCCACTTTTAGTATAGACATAATTTTCCACTTACATCTGATGCTTTCTTACAAGAGCAGCTGATTCCTCATCAACCGCAGGGCATTACTTTACCTGGACAGGTCTAGGCTGTGAGGGACTCTGGCCAGGTCATTGACTAGTCCCTTCTTCAGGAACAGCCGAATGATGTTGTTCATGCCATTATGCTGAGTCTTGGCTGTAGCACTACTGTAGAAGCTGGAGGTGGAGGGACAGGATTCCATGATAGTACTGATGATACACATCACTGCCTGAAGTCTGGGAGAGAAGTTTGATACCTCTGTCAAGTGAATACAGCCCATTTGTAAAAGATGTCTTTACTATAATGCCTTAGATAATTCTCTTATGCCTTTTGCATTTTCTTCTGGAAATAATATCTACACAGAGAATTCCCTTTCTAGTTAGTAGACTTTGTTTACTACAGAAAATTTAAAATCTCCTCAATATTGTGTCCGAATATAGCGAAAAACCCTTTGATTTTTCTAAGTTGCAATATCTACTTCAATTGACCATGGGTACCAGACATTCTATGTACACTGTTGGTGTGAACACAACTCTTGTTCAAGTTCAAGGAACTCCCTGGACCATGGAGTAAAAGATGCTCTTGCTTATCAGTACTAGGCCAGATATGGGCTTTTACCTGGCATGCTTCTCTGTACTCTCAGCCATAGCAAGCGCCCGTCCCAGGGCTGCTTTCACTTCATTCACTAGGGCCACTTGGGCATCTGTGCCACTCCCCGCAGCAGCCAGACTTGCAAGGAACAGACGGGCCAGGGCAGGTGTATCCTTGTCTTCTGCATTCTGGGTGTGAGGGAGGAGGTGGTCCAGGACAAAAGCTAGCACACTGCAGTCCTGAAAAGTCATTAATTGTGACATTTACTCACAAGTGCAATTTATCCACACCATAGCAAAGTAGGAACTTTTTCTTTCAAGTCATCCAAGGTACAAGCTAGGTAAGTAGTGAACCAATTAGAAATCTTTAAGAGGCTTTATAAAGCTTCCAGATCCCATCTATTTCTTACCACATGGCACAGACAGTCATGGGATTGTCATGTTGCTTTCTACTTTTTATCTTTGAGATGTGGCCTCTCACACAGTATAGCTCTGGCTGTCTTGGAACTTGTTATATAGACGACTGTGGCCACTAAGTCTCCCTAGTGCTAGGATTAAAGATGTGCCACCATACCACCACAGGTAACAATACTTGGTGTATCTTAATAATAAAAAATCTGAGGCTGGGAATCCGGGAGAGAGCTAACAACATTGTATTCTTAACAACAACAGATATTTATTTTATTTATGTGAGCGCACTGTTGCTGTCTTCAGACACACCAGAGGAGGGCATTGGGATCTCAATACAGATGGTTGTGAGCCACCATGTGGTTGCTGAGAATTGACCTCTCAGAACCTCTAGAAGAGCAGCTAGTGCTCTTAACCACTGAGCTATATTTCCAGCCCATGTATTTGAGTGACTTTAATGGAGTTGATTATAACAAGCCAATAAAATAGAGTGAAGTAAATCAAGCATTTTCTACACTTGAGAGGAGAATAATCTGAGACCTAAAGAAAAGTAGCTTGCACTAAGAATTTAGTCAAGGGTAGAGGATTCAAACATCCATTTTTGTATTCTATAATTCCTTTTGACACTTGCAATGTGCCTGAGACCCTGTACTGAAAACTGGGAGCTGAATGAAATATAGAATTACCTAAAAATTGCAAAAAGGTCTAACAAGGAAGATGGAGCCTTCTCTTACTCTATAATTTCTGCTCTGATTTTTATAGGAAAAGAATTAGGTTCTATTTTTCAGGCAGATTTTGGGAGTAAGAAGTTATAGCTGTACAACATTTAAAATGTCACTCAACTCACACTTTTTAATAATGATTTTATGTCACATTTTTATCAATAGAGTATACTTCAGGACTCTAGAGATTAGAGAACTGGATAAACTCAACCTCAATGAAATACAAAGCTAAAACTTCTTGAATCTTAGTAATGTCATATATATCATATTAGTACAATATGAGAAGAATTTCAATGTAACCACACAACAAGCACTTAGCTTAGAATCAAAGACAAGGTTTTTCAATTTTCATTCTGGCCCTATACAGTGTGCCCTCACTTGTATCTCTGAATCTTATCTCCTAACTCTAAGGAGATACTTCTACTAATAACTCTGAAGTGGAGTTGTCATATCAATGGTATTTATAAACCACCTAGCCACACCTGTAATATGTTTGGATATATAATAAGCAAGATACTCAATACATTCATAGTTAAATGTTTTGTTCCATAAATTAGGAATAAAACATATGAATATAAACTTTGATATGAAACCAAGTATATACAAGTTGAATGTATGTATGACAAAAAGGGCTCACATATACAATGTATAAGGAATCTAATGAAACACTTGAAGCCAAGTGTTAACTGGCATTCAAGAATAGTTCCAGCTATTCTTGAGAGTGGCTGAGGATGGGCCCAGGAATTTAAGGCCAACAAAAGAGTCTCACCCACCCACCCACCAACCAACCAACCAACCCTTTTTCAATAACCAAAAAACATGAAAATATGGCCAACAAGAAAATGCAAATCCTAACCACAAAACTACTAACAAACCAATTGGAAAAAATAAAATGAAATATGTGATGGCATAAGGTGAGACAATCAGAACTCTCATAAAACTACTAGAATATACACTCTGGTAAACTTCAGGTAGCATCTGTTAAAGCTATATAAATTCATGTTCTAGAGCTCAGCAATAATATTCTTAAGCCTGTATCACCAAAGAGATATGCATCTGTATAATTTACATAGCAATACTACAGTGTTAGTGACAAACAGAAAAATGACTCAAATAAAAAAGAATTTAAAAATTTGTCAAGCCAAACAAGATACAAAAGATTTCATTAACTGTTTCCTTGCAGTTACTCTGATTGCTTCACATCATGGTGAAAAGACTAGCTTTCCTTTCAATGAGTATTATAGTTTCCAACACAGTCTAGGATATAACCCAAATATCAAAGAAAGAAAAAACTGTAAATATTACCTCTTTGATCAGCTCAGACTGGCCCACAGTATAGCTGTAGTTTGCAATCAGGGTAGCAATACCAACATAGGACCTCACCAACTCTGCCAGAAGACGAAGGATAGTAGAGGTAGGCATTAAAGGTTTGCTGCCCTTGCTTTTCTGCTTGCCTTCCTCAGATGTCCGGTCCCCTTCTTTATCTTTCTTCCCTTCTCGAGTCTCCTCTGGAGTTGAAGCTCCTGAGAAAACAGGTAAACACTCAATTTTACACTGGAATAACATTAAAAATCAAGCCACAAGTAGAATGAAGACAGTATTTCTCCATTTTAGGCCGCTTGTACAAATCACTAATTACCACTGTAGTTAAATGACAAAGATGATAAATATGGATAAGACATAGTAGGAAGGCTTGGACCAAACATCCAGGCACCCACTATTTCCTGATGATTATGCAATTTCATGTCCTAGAAATAATGAATTATAGTTAGTAATTCTTTAAATATCCATCTCCTTTCTTTTGATTCCACACACTTGCCTACTACACACTATGTAATTCAACTCAAGTGCCATCTAGATACATGGAAATATTGCTCTCTCTATCTCGTGGAAGTATATGTTCATTCCATTAGTTACAATTGTTGTCGTCTCCCTCATTAGACAAAATTCTTAAGCTGTAGGGAGGCATACTAAGGGCAAAGACAGTTTTCTTTGACTAATATGCTGTTAGTCAGCAAGGCCAGTAAAATAACTTAGCAATTATCCTATTGATATTATTTTTAATTGTATGTGGATATGTGTATGAACAAAGATGCCCCAAAAATCTGTGAGCCACCAGAAATAGTGTTGGGAAAAGAATTCAGGTACTCTGCAAGAACAACTATGGCTTAGAGCTCTTAATCATTAAAACCCAAGCTTCCGAAGAAGCCATTATTTCAATGAGTGGTTGGTTGTAAGTGACATGTGACTTTTAAGAACTGAACTCAGGTCCTGTAGAAGGTAAGATAGCTTACTTTCTCACCTTTTAATCTCTTGGAACTAGTATATTAACCGAAGAGTCTCCTAAATTTTATTTTTAAAGCCCTATTAAAGGAATCAATTACAAAAAGTGTATCACTATAATCATGTCAATGGCACAAACACTCTATGCAAGCCAGCGCATGGGAGTCAAACAAAAGGACTATATATATATATGGACTAGTACAAATAGTACAACCAAAGGACATCATTATAGCAACATTAACAAGTTAATGGAAATTACAGTTCTATTAACTTCAGCAGCCTATATCTACAGAAGATTAGGCACAGCCCTTAGAAATCACTTAGACAAGTAAACAAATGTAAATATGACACTGATATCTATTAGTCTACTCTAGTGCAGAGACAACCAGTTTCTTTAAGTGTTCTTCGCAACAAATAATAAAGAAAGGCAAATTATTACCCTCTCCTTGGGAGGCTCCAGTTGTGGAAGTTTCAGCAGGGGCACCATCTGCAGCAAAAACCTGACTCTGAAAGAATACATGTGAGCTGTGAGGAATACAGGTGTTATGACTCCTTTTACAAGTAATGTCTGAGAATGCTACAGATTCTTCTTAGTTCATCTTTCAACCACATTCTCCCTATAATCTATAGGAAGCTATCAGTTTCCAGAATAGTCAAGTAAAGAAAAAAACAAAAACAAAAAACAAAATCAAATCAAAAGTAAAAATGTCAAATATACCTTACTTTTCTGCAATAAATAATTTACACATATATTAAAATTAATACTTTTTCTAAACAGGGTCTCAGTATGTAATCCAAGGTGGTTTTGAACTCACAAAAACCTGCTTTCGTCTGAATGCTGGGATCAATTAAAGGTGTGAACCATCATACTGACAAAATTTATACTTTTAAAGCTTCCTTAGGATAACCCAAGATACTGAGAAAGTAGGAGCAGTGGAAAGAGAAGGAAAATATAGGACAGCTGAAATTCACTTACATTTAAGGAAAAACCTGACTGTGTATCAAAGTCACTGCTCTGACGAGTAAGTGACCGGTACTGCTGGTATACATCATCACCCATGTCTTGTAGGAGCTGGCCAACCTCTTGGGTCGTTCCCCCAGGTTTAGGGTCAGATTTGTCTGCTAGAAAAATATAAACAAACATCTAAATTAAAATATGGTCCTTTAATTGTGCAACATTAGCACAATGTTCATAGGGCTGCATTTAAGAGTACCAGTGCAATAATTATGTTGTAGAACCAACAAAACTATTGGTATATACAACATAACCTATGTTTATAGCATGGTACACCACCAATTTAGTTTTGAGCAAATGACCTTTATAATGCTTACACATCAGTTAACGCATTTCTCAAAATGTATGCCTATCATTACTGACAGAGCATGGTTGTTATTCCAACATTAATTAGTCTTATGACCAAAGCAGTTCATTAGTCTTACATTTTTAAACTGTCAATATGCAAAAGGCTTGTATAATATGAGGCCAGTCAATAGGTACATCAATTAGAGCAGTAGATGCAGTAATGATACTGAGATAGGAGGAAAGGATCAGAATATTGTAAAGATGAATAATACCAAATGAAAGTCTCACATTTTTCTACAGTTATTATGATCACTGTTCATTTCACTAATTAAACTTAATTAGTGAAATGAACTTAAAAACTTAAAAGCATGGCTGGATTAGAACCTTGGGTTCGAAGCAATTCAAATATAATTTTCCAACCACTCACATGTAAAGGAGGATTAGGATGGAGGCCTGAAAAGGAAGCCATGTCACACTAATAATATACTTTTTGCTTTTGGGTATAAAAGAATAAAAAAAAAATTGGGAAGCTGGAGAGATGGTTCAGTGGTTAAGAGCACTGACTGCTCTTCCAGAGGTCCTGAGTTCAATTCCCAGCAACCACATAGTGGCTCACAACCATCTGTAATGAGATCTGACATCCTCTTCTGGAGTGTTTGAAGACAGCCACAGTGTACTTACATATATAGTAAATATATCTTTAGAAAAAATTTGGTATTTGTTCACACAATGCTGTGTGAACAAATACCAAGAACTTTTGGTCTCACCTTTCTGTTTATGGTATATTATTTTCTCAAACAACAGACACTTGGTAAACTCTTCATCAATATCATTCAAGATCCATTATCAGAAAAGATTTACGCACATTATCTTAAGGACTCACCATTATTCTCATACCTCTTGTATTTTATACTAAGTAAGTCTCTTCGGGTGTATATTATTTGTCATAATTGTTTTTTAATGATTTAATTTTATGTATGTGTGTTTGTGCATGTACATCTGTGTGCAGGTGACTGCAGTGCCCAGGGTATTGGACCCTCTGAATCTAGAGTCAGAAGTGGTTGAGGTTGGCTGATGTGAATGCTGGGAAACTGGTTTTCTACAAGGTGTTCTTACCTTCTGGGCCATTTATGTCATCCCTAACATATTCACTTTTTGATCCCAGGACTGTGGGTATAATGCTTACTAAGCCATGTGCTAGCTGAAATGACCCATGCAAGATAATATAGCCTTCAGAACACCAATTGCAGATACATACCTTCCTCTGGAGCATGGTATGCAGCCAAAGCATTCAACATATCATAGATAACTTCCTTTATAGTATCAGGAATGACAGGCAGAGATGAAGGTTTCAAAGGTGTTGTCTTTACCAGCTGTACAGCATTAGGACCTTTAATTCTAAGATTCTCAAATTCGTCATCTGAAGCTAGGCCAAAATCAAACAGTAAAGTCAGACAATAGAACACTGGTATTCACTATCAACAAGAAAGTACCCAGAACAAGGATTGTGTAGTACATAAAAGCAGGAGAAATAATTCTTTAAAAATTAAGTTCAAGTCTTTTATTTAAGAAATCTACCTTTTATAAACTATAAACAAATTTTGTTTTGTTTTTTTAAAGTTTTTCAAGACAGGGTTTCTCTGTGTAGCTCTGGCTGTCCTGGAACTCACTCTGTAGGCCAGGCTGGCCTCGAACTCAGAAATCCGCCTGCCTCTGCCTCCCGAGTGCTGGGATTAAAGGCATGCGCCACCATTGCCTGGTGAAATGTTTTTATATTTCAATAAACAATCTAACAATTTTGTAAATGTCTGTATGAACTTCTGAGAAACTTCATATATCCCCCAAGTCTCCTAGAAATGGATCCAGAATCCAATCCAAGTAGAAGTGACCGTTCTCTTCTGAGATACTTTTATTTTTCCTTTCAATTCGTGTTTACCATGGGTTTAGGCTAGCTGTTCAGTAAAATATTTCCATAATTTGATACTAATGTAATTACTTCCTCAATGAAATAAAGGCATTAACTTTTGGTTAAGAATACAGGTAGCACTGTAAACTTTTCACTGGATTCTGTCACCCAAACAAACAATTGTTTTTCAATGATCACACTATAGAGAAACCAACTGCAGTTATTTAACTTTTATTGTCACATCAAGATGAATGCTTTGTAGGTAAAGACTAGAGTGAGTGAATCCTTGGGAGCTGCAGTAAGGCCAAGAGAAATTACTGGGAATTACATACAGAATTTACTGAGTCAAATGCTCAACCAATGTCTCAATATCTGCCTAAAGAGAATTTTCTGAAAGAATAGTAGCAAATGAAACTGACCAGTTCCTGAGCCTCGAGGGGCTGGAAGGGCAATGCGGATACAGCAATTGGCTACTTCTGTGAATATGTCTGGATTGCGGCAGGCAGCTGGTCCAAGGACTCGAAGGATATAGTTGATTTCCCGAGAACCGAGGCTGCCAGATACAACACCAGATGTAGTACTTCCAGCTCCACTTGTAGCTGCTGAGCGAACAACCTAGTAAAAAGCATTGTCAATTTAAGTAATAAGAGAAAGATACTCTTGTTCTTCAAGACCCTTTAAAATTAAAATAAGTCTCATATACAAGTCATAAAAGATTTCAAAACTAAATTCTTACATGAATGTTATTGAGGTGCATCTGATCACACATGCCATATAGTTTCCACATTTAAGTGTAGGCTCTAGACTCCGCAAATGTTGTGATTTTAAGCTATAATAGTTCAATTATATTTAACATAATAGAACAATTTCTTCATGCTTTATTTAGTCAATCATCACTTTGAGATGACAGCTAAAAGAGCTATCAAATTTATGTATAGTATCCTGCGATTAAAAACCTTTAAAAATATATAATCTTTTGGGGATATTGTATTTTAACAAACTATTCATGTTATCTAGTATAGCATATTATAATCGTTAGAAGATCTGGCTTATCTAGCCAGTTATATTTCTTAATTTAAAATACAGAAGTTTTGCTTTATATGTAAAGCCATGATTTATACTTTACACAGTTGTCTACTCTTTGATATTAGACTTGTATTTTCTTGATATTATAAACAATATTAAAGACTTTTGTATATGCATTTTTATATAGCTGATATTTATCATGAGGCAAATCTTTAGCTATAGAATATGTAGATGAGTAATGGAAAGAGTGTGTACAGTTGCAGAGACACTAAATTCAGTTCCCAGAACCTAAGATGAACAGGCTACTTAGCTACAACTCCAGTTCCAGGAGATCTATTGGACTTTGAGGGCACTGTACTTTTTTGCACATACATACCAACAAATTTTCAGATTTGGTGCAGTTGCTTCTTTGTAGTGAAATTTAGCCAAACTACTGCAACAGCTTAAACAGCTAAACTGGTCTTAAACCTAGACTATATCATGTGGAAACACGTGGTTTTTTTTTTTTTTTTTTTTTTTTTGGTTTTTCGAGACAGGGTTTCTCTGTATAGGCCTGGCTGTCCTGGAACTCACCCTGTAGACCAGGCTGGCCTTGAACTCAGAAATCTGCCTGTCTCTGCCTCCTGAGTACTGGGGTTAAAGGCATGTACCACCAAGACAGTAAGTTTTAAAAAACCCAATTTCTAGAAGGTTCTCTTACTCTGCACCATGAAACTGTCCTACAATGATGTAGCCTTACCAACCAATCATGCCTTTTGCTACTTATCTTCTTTTGTTCCTGTTATTGTCTGCTTCAATTTAATACTTAAGTCTTTCAAAGATTCCCTTCATTCAATCATGTTTTGTACATAATCTTAGCTTTTTAAACATTTGGGTTTTTTGAGACAGGGTTTCTCTGAGTAGCCCTGGCTGTCCTCGAACTCAGAAATCTGCCTGCCTCTGCCTCCCAAGTGCTAGGATTAAAGGCGTGCGCCACCACCGCCCGGCACATTTGGGTTTTTGAAAGCCCAAATTCTGTCTATATGTAACTATTTCTTCCCCCACTGACCTCAAATATGCTGTTTTAAACAGCTCTAAGTCTCGTGATTTTGGACACGTGATGCAAAACCATCTTGAATGAAGAATAAAAAAATTCTAATGTTCCAAGAAAGAGAGTGAAACCTACTAATATTTATATGATTACTGAAAAAGATTTAGTAAGAAGAATAAGAATTCAGCAAAGGTATTTAGGAGGTAAAAAGATTTGCTGATTATGATATTTATCTCTTAATTATACTAAATGTAAATATTTTTAGAATTTTTTTATTTCTTCCACTAATATATTCATTTAGTTCTAAAATATAAGAACCTATTTTCTAATTTTTACAATGATTAAAGGCCCATCAGTGCACAACAGACCAGGAACATTAAAGAAAAAAACCCAAATATACAGACAGGCACAAGACTCCAAAAATACTGACCTTTTCCATAGTATGACGAAGAGTACAAGGATCCTCAATGATGTGCCTTAAGAGAAGGGTGACTAAGGGGGTAAACCCATTGAAACCTGAGCTCTGAGTCAAATTCAAGATCATTCGTGTACTCTTCAGTTCTGCAAACATCATGGCATATTTGTGGTCTCGGGTGAGCCTCAAACAGAGACGAAGGGTGGCATGCAAAGTGTCTGGGTCCACAGGGACTCCCAGCATGCTCACACAGGCACGGATTAGAACAGTCACCATATCTTCTGTCAGGCCCTGGATTAGGATCTCCCCAATTTTTGTTTCATCCAGGTTTGCCTCTTTTTCAGTGTTTGTGCTCTCTAGAGCTAAGGGGATATCTACAAATTGAAAAAAAAAAAGTGTTTTCAATTTGACATTTTACTCAATCTCTCTCCTTCCAAAATAAACAGCCATCACTTGAGCTGAAAAACACCTAATTCTAAGACCAGATGTAAAGGTCTTAGGAAAAGACCATCTGTCTGTCTCTTTGAGTTCCAGATATTAAGCCATAGTACCTTAAAACATGTTAATATACTCATAATGAGGGGGCTGGAGATATGGCTCTGTGAATAAGATCATGTACATATGGCAGAAGACTGAGTTCAGTTCCCAGCTCTACTGTGGGGTAGCTCATGACTGTCTCTAAGTCTGGCTTAAAGGGGACTTAATCTTCTGGCCTCCAAAGGTACTGAATACAATTAAACAAATCCATTCTTTCACAGTTAAAACAACAACAACAAAAGGATTAAAAATTAATGCAGGGTACAAAAAGTACACACCTTTAATTCCAACTACTTGGGTGATTGAGGTAGAAGGATTTTGAATGAGACTAGCTTGAGCTATATCCAGCAAGAGCAACCACTTGGAAGGAAAAACAAATGCAAAATGTAAGGCACATACCATTGCCTTTATTTTCTTTATGTTTGATATCAGTCTCCTTGCTTTCTTCCAGTGTCTTCTCTAGTTCCTGTCCATTGCTGCTTTTTGAGTTCTTACTCAGTCGTGGCACCCGGAGGAGAGTCAGCATCACAGGGCGTCGGTTTCCTGTTTCTTCATTAACCTAAGAATTCAGACAAAACAAAGCTGGATTTAGAAGTAGACATCCTACTCCTTAACCTGACAGGACTGAAACCAGAAAAAATAAAGTAAAATGTATATCCTCTTTTTAATAAAGTTTACACTATAAGTTGAGCATGTACCTGCACCATTGTAGTGAACTGGACAGTGTATCTTCGTCGGCCTGCAGTGAATCTTACACTTGTTTCTCCAGATTTCCAGGCAGAATCAATGGTGCTGTTGTTGCTAGCACTGTAACTACACCAACGCCCAGAGCGGTCATCAAACCAGCGCCAGTTGTTGCTGTTGGACTGTAGGTACTAAATAAAATGCAAATGCATAAAGTATCTTCATATTTCCTGCAACTTATTGTCAAAATAATCAGCAGCTATCAGTAGACAGCTGCTTAAAACTAATGCAGGATAAAAAATGTATATTCAATATACTTTCAAGAGGCTTTCTTTATTTCTTGGTCTTTTTCCAAGCCAAAAACCCCTGACAATTTCCTATCTTGACAACCTATTCTTCCCTTTGTTTTAAATTATCTTTGATAAAAGAATTATGATCCTGAGAGACATAAGGAACAAATGCTACTAAGAACTTACTGAGATATTATGGAATACTACAATCTTTGTTTCAGGAAAATATTTCTAGAGAGACTGCAGTTTTTTTTCAAGTAGCAAAAGAACATACTAATTCCCAGAGTAAGATCTTGAGGCCTTTACCAAATAGTTCCAAAAATAATGGCAATGCTGCTGCTGCTACTGCTAACAACAACAACTTGAACTGTTCATTTAAAAGAGAAACTTAACTAATGAAATCCCTCAAGAGTTGTATTTTTGTGGGATGATTTTACAGTTTTCACTTCTGATCTTTACTTTTTTCTGTTTACTATTGCTGCAAGAAATGAAATGGCCATGTAAAACACACACACATAGTGCTTCACATACCTTAGTCATTTGGGCTCTTCTCTTTGATGAGATGGCTGTCTTTTCATAAAAGTCAATAAGGAGCAACACTGGGGTGATCCACCTAAGAAGAAATTATTTAGTGTAAGGCAGAAAACTACACAAATTTGGAAAATGTCAGGTATTTTATAGTTGTCTAAATAAAGATCTCAAGATTTATTTCACATATGCTTCAGAAAACTGATTCAGACCCTAAACGCATAAGCCAAGTCTCAGAGAAACAGAAGTGAAACCAGGATAGATAAAGAGCCACTCACTTTGGGGTCTGGACTTCCTTTTGCTCTTTGGCAGCCTGTAGGCAGGGTTGAACCACTTCTAAGAGTTTGATTAGGACATTAAGAATGCCACTTGATTCAACCACCCAGGCACAAGGTAGCTTCAACTCCTGATTAAAAAAGACACAATCAAACAAAGGTTAACATTTATACAACTAATTAAATGCAAATTCTATTCCTTATTACCTATGAGCCGAGCTATGTGGACTCACATTAGTTACTTAAGAGTGTTCTACATTTTGGTTTCCTCATGAGTTAAGAGAAGTCATATCTACTTCCTCAGTCATTGTAATGATTAAACATAGCATCAGGCATAATAATGTGTGTTTAAATGTAGAAAATGGCTTCATAATAGTCACTTAGGCTACACACTCTTTTGGTTTGGTTTTATAAGCCAGGGTTTCTCTATATAGCCCTGTAGACTGGGCTGTCTTCAAACTCAAGAGATCTGCCTGCCTCTGCCTCCTATCACCACTACCACTCAGTAGTGACTATGCAGCCTTAACATTTAAATTGTTTTTGATTTATAAGGAAGCATTAAAATATTCCAAGAAAACTAAGATAATAAATAATGATTCTTAACAGCAGTACTATTAAAGTGTTTTGCTTTTTAACAGAAAACCATTATAAGTAATAATAGATGGTTATTTAGTAAAAGTAACATATGTATATATATGACATAGGGAAACAATCATGATTATTTAAATGAAAAAGACTAGAAAGGAAAAATTAGTAAATCTTTTTAAATGAGATTCTTTTTTTAAATATAATAATATTATTATTATATTATATTAATATATAATTATATTATTATAATTATAATAATATTAGAACTTTTTAAAAATATTATAATGTTACGGAGGATCATAAACATGCAGTTCTTTACTTTCTCATTAGTATCTAATCTCAAAGCATTATAAAATTTTAACTCATGAGCTGGGCAGTGGTGACATATATCTTTAATCCCAGTGCTTGGAAGGCAGAGGCAGGTGATTTCTTTGAGTTCAAGGCCAGCCTGGTCTACAGGGCTAATTCCTGGACAGGCTATACAAAGAAATCCCCTTCTAGAATGATATCTGACTGGTGTGTATGCCTTTTACACATGTACATACTCAACTACAGTGACAGAAACTGACCACCATCTTTTGACTTAACACTTGTTCTAAAAAGTTCTTCTTGCATTATATTCATAAGTGATATATATAAACTTTCCCAACACAGAACCTTCTACCCCTAACCTCATGATGCACATTTTTAGTCTATTGGTACACGTGAAATACAAGGACCATATTTTGAACTTCTCTCCAATTCAATGTATTGCTAAGTGCAGGGTAATTCTTCAATAAGTGGATTACACGGGGCAAAAGATCTGTTACCTCAAAAAGTAGTGTTAAAAGCAAGATTCTAGTAGCCAAATTGGAGGCCTGTGGCAGGGTAGCCATCTGACTGATCCACTCTGAAACTGTTTTTGTGTCACTTGTTGTTAGAGGAAGAGCAGCTTTGATCAATACATCAGCAGCTTCCCACACCTAAAAAAGGCAAAAAACAAACAAACAAACAAACAAAAAACCAAAAAACAACAACAACAAAAAAAAAAAACACAAAAAAACAGCCAAGTCATGTACATACAGAGTAACCCAGTCTGTGAAAATATTAAAAAACTTTAAACATAAACATTCCCTCCAACCTCAGTATATTTGCAGAAAAGTAGAAATAACAACCTATTTATGATAGAGAGTGAATGTTTCAAAAGAAGACACAATCACTAACAATTATTCTAAACACTTTTTAAATTTTACTTTTTTTGTGTACCATGTGGGTTCTTGGCAGGTAATTACTTTTACACTTTGCTAAACCAGCTATTCTTAAATTGTATTACAGAAAGCCTGAATTCTAAACCAAAGGGCATGAATGTAAAAAAAAAACATTTTTGGTATACATAGTAAGCTTCCAAAAGATTCTGCCAATCTTTACTTCAACTAACTACTAAAATTTTAGAACAGAAGCATAGTTTTAATTTTTAAAATATTCAATTCCTTAAAATTAGTATAGGGATATCACTGATCTTCTTTATTAAAATTTAACCTTCCTCAAACTAATTTAATTTGTGTAACCATACATTCCAGTAAAAGATTGTGTATCTAGTTTTCCTTATGATTATCTTTCTATTTATTAAAAATTTATGCTTTGGCTAGCTGCCTAGAAAAAACAGAGATGCTTGACTTAGAAAAGACAATTTTGAGCCTAGTGTAGTGCACTGTGTTCCAGGTTCCCAATTTTTGTGAGCTATCATCCGTGGTAAGCTTTAGTGATATAACTGTCATTCAGCTCTTTCTGCTCCTCACACATATTCCTGTGATACACCCATCACATTGGTTCCACTTGTTTTTTTTAAAAGCTAACAAACAATCCTTATGTTTCCATTGTCTCCAAACAGATTTCTTCTCTTAAATGATACCCAAGAAAAGATTTTATAAAAAAACATCTTAAAGACTTAAATACATATAATGATACAAATTTATAAAGATATACAAATAAATGCTACAGGGATATTTCTCCAAGTAGAGATTGGGGATACTTTGTTTCTTATCCCAACCCAATAATTAGAACAGAGAGGAAACAAACACTAAAAATAGTAACAAAACTGGGTTGAATATCCATCAGAAAATCATACAAAGGGGAAAAAATTAGTATTTTCTGAATATGAAATGTAATTTAGCTCAAACATAAGACTTTTATTCTACATAACTCTGCTTTTACCTTCTGAAGACTATTTTTTTGGTGTGAAATAAATAAATTGAGGAAGATAACCAAGTAGAGTTAGATTGCAAGCAAAAGAATGCAAGACTTTTTCAGAAATGAAGTTGACAGATAACAGTAAAACAATTTTACTCCAAAATCCGGTATTCTGAGAACTTACCTGGTTGACAACTTGCTTTAGAATCATATCACGATAGTCAGCTCCATTACGTTTGATAGCTGTCATGATCAGATCACAAACACGGTACACTGTATCAGGCAACTCATCAAGAAGATGGAAGCAGCCTGGTAACATTGTATCTGTGAAAGTGTGGAGCTCATCTTGTTCCAAGGGGTCAGCATCTTGAAACTTCTCTAGACATTTAGCTTCTTCCTCTTCTTGCTTTTCTCGAGCTTTACGTTCTTCTTCCTCCTTCCGGCAAGCAACTTCCTGGAGGTGGAAAAGTGGGATAATATATGCCAGAGGTAAAGAATAAAAAATTAAGTACCTTACCCAGTGTTTGAATATCATCTACATTGTTAAAAAGTTGAATATTTCAAAAGGGCATGGCAATGAATGCAACACAATAGCTAAAGAGGTTAATGCAATATAGGAAAAACAGACTAAGAGCACACAAAACCATTGTCGGTTGAAATTTGTAACATCGTATGTACTATTCTCAAGAAAACTCATTTTTAGATCCTATCCAATGTTTCCTTCCAGTGTGGTAAATATCAGTAACATTATATAGCTAAGTTTGGACTACTGGTTACTACTAGTTCCATTTTGGGTTTTATTGACAACAAAGACTAATGCTTCATTTGAATCATCTACAGCTTCATTTTGGTTGATAAAAGTTAGCTAAGTAGATCAAAACGTTGAGATGAATAAGTATTCACTCCCCCAACTTTTCCTACCATTGTATAGTGATTACAGAATACAAAAAAATAGTATTCACAGAAATACACAGATTAATGGGACAAGATACTTTTGAATGCTAGACTTTAGTTACCTCAGGTGACTCTGCCCTTTGATCCATTGGAATATCCTGTCCCAGAGACATAGCAATTGCTCTCATCATCTGGTCCTCTTCTGACATGCTAAGATCCTACAAAGTAACAACAGAGAATCCAATAAATATAAAAATCCCCAAATAAGGAAACCAAAAAAAACAAAAAAACAAAACCCTCATAAGGAAAGGGAATGAGACTAGAATATTACTCTCTCTAATTAAACCAAAGTAAGGCTTATGTGGGTACCAACCACTACAGGGACAATGGGGAAATTTACAATGAAAATTAAGTAGAGAAAGAATTCTGCAAACAAAGCACTTAAAAAAAAAAAAAAAAGGCAGCATGGTCAGGGAATAGAAGATCCTAGCAGTATATTCTGAAGCTTTCAGAATTAGTACATAAAGCATAGGCAAAGGACATGGGTAAAAAAGGCTCAGCAGCTAAAGTAATACAGAAAAATGTTAAGATTTTTCTGTGTCAACTCACCCGAACAACTCCTCCTATGATCGGAGGAGGGTGGGTTAAAAGGTACTCTGTTGCTTGTTCCATCGTACTGGTATTCAACAGTGCCTCCATGGCATGTTCTCTTGTGAAACCCATGTCCATGAGCTATATTAAAAACAAAAACAAACAAAACAAAAAAACCAAGAGCCCAGAGCCACATTAACACAGAAATAAAACAAACAAAACAAACAAAAACAGAAAAAAAAAATCAAATAACGAATTGTTTATGTGAACTAAGAGTACTTATAAGTCAGAACAGTAATTTATCATCAATGTTCCTTTCATTTTGGTAGTTATATAATATCCAAACATTAAAGTTGCTTATTGATGTAAAGAACCAATATATGTCTCAGCTTCATCATCTCAAAATGAAGGCCAGGGTAGATGGTTACTTTAACTTGAGATACACAGAAGTATAAATTGGCACCTATTTTCTGAATTAGAAACTTGTAACATACAGAAAATCTATCTATAAAACTGATCAAGGATTTCAATTACCACAAAGTGATTGTGAAATAAGATATACCTATAAGAGTTTGTATATATATAAACCTATACCATAGCATCCAACTAAAAGAAATAGACTAATTTCCTGAATAAGAATATAATTATATATACATACTATTATACATTAGTATAAAATCTCAAAATTCCTAAACACGAACTTATTTTTATAATAAGACATAGCAATGCATATATATAGAGAGAAGACAGATTTGAATAAAGGAAACTTCATACTTAAAATTTTGAGGAAGTACCTAGCATGAGTAGAAAACACTGCTCCCAGAAGACATGGATCATATTAAATAAAAATCTTAGTGCCAGGCATGGAATATGTTACTAAGAGTATTATAATTCAAGAAACCTCAGTGTCCCTTTAAACAGCACAGGATATATTACCTTTGTTTTTGGTTGCCAATGATTAGCTAGGTTGTTCAGACCCCATCACTGAAGATGTAACACACTTTGGTTACAGGACACAGAGAAATCAAATTATAATGGAGCTAGATTATGTTTCGATGCTGGCTAGCTTTCACAGTGCCAGAAACTGCTATGCAGGTCACTTGGGGAGAAAAGTAATTAACAGACTTACCCGGCTGTGAATCCAGGCATGCTACAATTCAGACCCCATGCAATGGTGGCATGATTATTATGGAGGTAACTAACTGCTTCCTCATTGGATTTGAGGATTGGTCCACAGGAGGGACCAATATATATATATATATATACCTGGTCAAAAGCCCCTGGCTGAGAAAGTCATGTACTTAAGCTAACTTTTCAATATTTATACCTATAGATTAGTGTTGCATTCAGCCTTTAAAAGAAGTTTCTGCAGAGACTTTTACTCCAAGTATTGAGAATAAGCAACTTCAATTGCTCAGCCCATATTAAACCCACCCTCCAAAGGCTTGGGGAGTATGGTGGAAAAGGGGTCAGAAAGATCTTAAGATGGGAAATGAAATGGAATGCTTCTCAAATGCTGCTTTCTGGACATGCATGGCCCTTGCACTCATGAACTCACAAGAGTTGTAGTTACCTGAAACATGATGAAGCCAATGAACATTCAACTAAGGATGGTGAGGGGTTCACAAAGCCCCACCTCTAGCTGAGGAGCTATTGATAGTTTGTGGCTGCTGGGGAAGAGAGAGTAATTCAGGGTCTGGCAACTGTTAAGCTTTCTATGTTCCAGTGGCTGGCCATATACCTACATACATGCGGTCAGCATTAAAGGGACTCAGTGGGTTATTTAAAAAAAAAAAAGAAAGAAAAATAGAACACGAAGGTAGGAGGGAAATAGGTTGGGGAAACTTGGGAAGGAGGTTGGAGGGGTGGCTATGATTAAAATACATGTGTAAAATTCTCAAAGAGTAAGAAAAGTGAGAAAAATGTTAAAATGTTCTTCGAAACTTCCCCCTTTTGGTCTTTAATTTTCAAAATGTTATTATTTTAACATCATATAGGTTTAGTGAATAGTTTTTCAAAAATCTTTTACTGAAGAATATATTTAGCTATAATAGTTTGCCTTATCGTTTAACCAGAAAGTAGTTGACAGTACTACCAAAAAATTCTTTGTAGGTTCCTGAAAACTATGTAATTAATGTTTATGAAAATATAGATATGTTTTCTGAACACAGTACTGGGACCATACCTTTTACCTTTCCTCACTAGGAAAAAAATGCTGAGAAACTAAGAACCAAGGAAAGCAGTGGTATGAAAG
This sequence comes from Mus caroli, assembly GCF_978045245.1. Classification (NCBI taxonomy): domain Eukaryota; kingdom Metazoa; phylum Chordata; class Mammalia; order Rodentia; family Muridae; genus Mus; species Mus caroli. The sequence continues at coordinate 20,683,275 of NW_028227260.1, forward strand.
CTTAGAAAATTTACAAGCAAGTTAAGTGGCAAATAACTCAGAATTTGAAGTCAGTCTTGCCTACAGTGAGATGAGGTTAAAAATCAAAATTTATGAGCACTAGAGTCTATATGTAAGGTGAAAGTGTAGAATCTGAGGCTAGCACTCTACCTGTTGTAGCTGTTGCTGGTTGACTTGAGGTTCTCTGCGCGAGCCACCTTCTTCCTGGCCTGCTTCTTCTTCTCCGCGAGATCCTTCCTTCTCTTTGCTCAGTCTTTCTCGAATCACAGGTTCCCCTCGGAGAATGTGGCACAAAATGGCCAGCATAGACTCAGCCATTCGTCCCCCATATACTTTAAGGGGTTTCCGGTTCCACAGGTTCTTGATACAAGTAAAGGCTGCCTGTAAGCCATTTGAAAAGTGTATGATGAGTTTCCCCATCAATTCAAATCCTCAGAAGGAAAATAAAAGACTCACAGACATGCCCCTTCCACAATGAGTCAGTTACAACAACAAAGAGTTAAACTGGCACTGAGATGGTGGGTATGGTAGGGTGGGAACATTTAAGTCAACAAGAAGAACCAATCAGAAGCATGCACTTCAAGTTTATAGCAGGAAGACTGAAGGTTTATTCCTTTTGTAAAAAAAAAAAAAAAAAAAAAAAAAAAAAAAAAAAAAAAAAAAAGCTAATCTGAAAACCAAATCCATTTGTTTTTCAAAATTCACATTTTAATATGGACAAAGTGTAGTGATAACTACTTAGCATGAAGAGTTTTTTTTCCCCCTTTGGTTTTAAAATGTAGAATACTCACTTTTTGAGTTACTACAAGGAAGCGAAGGGCACTAAATTGTGGAAAGCTCTGGACTCCTCCAGGCAATTTAGCAGGCAACGAATGTGGAGATTCAAGCACCGTGGTGGGATTTACCATCTTTTCTACAAGCATAAGCCAGGCATCTAGGAATTCTCCTGTGCCATCAGGTAAATCTGAATGTTCCAATCCCTCAGAAACGGGAACTTTTCCTCCCATGGATAGAGCCCAGTTGAAAGTTCTAAATTCAAATAAGACAAAACATGTGAATAGAGTATTAACTAGTATTTTACATTGAAAGATCACTAGTACACTTGTACCCCATCTTTTGTCCTCTTCATACACATTTTTGTTTTTTAGATTATAATTGTATCACTTCCTCCTTCCCTCCCCCTCACTCCAATACTACACCCATATACTACTATTCACTTTTTCAAATTCATGGCCTCTTTCTTTGTTGCTATAAATGCATATACATGTATACTCATATATTGTTAACTGTAACATGTTCAATCTGTATAATGTTAATTGTATGCATATTTTTCAGGGCTGACCATTTATGCTCTTCCCTAGGGAAGACTCACACTCTCAGCATTCCTTAATTGCCTGTATAGACCTTTGTATAGGTTTGAGTCCTTGTGGCCTTCTCCTCACACTTTGGAATGTCTCTTGTTTTCTCTGTTCAGTTCATGTATAGGCTGACACTGGGGAAACTTTATGGTCATAGTTTCTGATGTTACTAGAAAAACTACCAAAAGTCCCGATCCTCCGGCTCTTACAATTTTCCTACCCCTTGTTCTAAAATCTTCCATGAGCTTTAGGTACTGAGTTATTTTGTATATGTATCCAATAGAACTAGGCTCCACAACTCAGCATTTTGAGTGGATGTGGTTTTCTGAAATTGTCTTTCTTACTGCAGAAGAAACCTTTCTTGACAAAGGTCAATACTTTATGTATTGAGTTAGGCTCATGAGAAGTTCTTATTACTTTTAACATGCCATTTACATATGTTTTAAAGACTTAAAAAAAAATCTACTCAAACTGCTTAAGTTCATCTTAAAATGTTTTGGCCAATCAAAGTGAAACAGACAAAAACCAAATTTACTGTACTCAAAGAAAAAAATGTGTAGTAGTAGGAATGGAAAGCCAAATATAAAAACAGAGATTCTATATACACTCATGCACGTACTTTTTTTTTTTAACTTTTATGAGTGTTTGTTGACATGTGTGTTTATTGCCAAGGAAGAGGTAATCATATACCCTAGAATGAGTTACAGACAGTAGTAAGATGCCAAATAGGTATTGGAAATAGAACTTGGGTCCCATGAAAAAGCTGCAGTGTCCGCTTCTCTGCTCAACCACCTCTCTAGCTGAAATGCAGACTCTTTCTTCAGAGGGAAATACATGGCTTGTTCATAAAACACAAAATGATACAACTAATAGCTCTCTTTATATATCCTAGCATCACAGGATAAATGACTTAGAAAGCTGTGAGCAGGTAAGCCACATAGGAAAGATCAAAGTACAAGAAACGATTCTTTGTGAAGCAAATGATCCTTACTCAAAAAGAGCATTGTGACCACCAGAGCAGAGAAATTTCTGCAGCATAAGGTGGTAAGGATACTTTCTCTCATCAAAGAGCATTGGAGAGGTAAATCCAACCGAACAGATGAAGAATGTCAGCCTAAAAAAATAAAACAAAGAAAAGACATTTTTAAGATACACACAAAAGCAACCGGAAATTAAGTGAAAAAAATCTAAAGGAAAGGCTAGCAAAGTATTTAGGTGAAAGATTAGTTTGGCACTCCTGGGATATCTGCCACCCAATTAAGAATTAGAAGGTTACTTAAATACTGTTTAACAATAAACCCTTTAGAAATTTCCATGTTCTATACTAAGTATAATAAATATACTTCATGTGGAATATATATAAAGAGAAAGCAAGAGACTTCTAAACTTTTCCTCAGTAGAATAGGAAGAAACATACATCATTTTTATTGCCACTTTCTACTTCCTGTACCTAAAATAGGAACTCACCTGAAGCGGGGAGTAGGTGTATATGGTGGGGGCTGCCATGATAAGCCTTTTGTGAGTAGCTTAGTGAGGGCTGAAGCTGTTGATCTAGCAGCAGGTGTTGGCGCAGTGGTGGTACTGGCAGCATGATGGCTCCTTCTTTGACGGACAGGAGAACCCACACAAAGCTTAACAAGGAGTCCAAAGAGCTCAGCAAGTGCTCGGCCTAATCTGGAAGAAGCTGAAACCCAGAAGGTAGTACAATTCTATAAAGTATTCACACAATTTACAGTATTACACCTATGTTCCTCATATTTTAAAAATAATTATCATTTTTATAGTAAGTCTGTAGGTCAGAAGACACCATTAAGAAGTCTGTTCTCTCCTTGTACCTTTACATGAGCTCTGGGGATTACAGGAAACATGTTGTCACACTTGACTTTCCATCTGGGTGTTGAAGACCTGAACTCTCATTTACACTGTAGTCACTTTAGTCATTTCACTAGACCTTTTCTATACTTAAATTCACAAACACACACACACTGAACACTGGTTATAAATAAAAAATACAAATTATGCAAATTATTAAATAATAGAAACTTTTTATTCTTAAAGATCACGCTTAGAACAGTATACGCATCTATACAGAAAAGTTTTTCATCTTCTATTCTACATAATTTTATATTGTATAATATTAACTATGGAATAGGCTACTGCCTAGGTGGAAGTTTTGGCATACTCAGAATCTAAAAAATGAATTTAAGTCAAAAGGAAAATGCAACCAAGCCCTGTTTCTCAGTATTACTCACATATGAACAGATAGCAAATCAGCTTAAAAATCTATCAAAGGTAAGAAAACAAAATGCCTGATCAGCAAAGAAACAGACAAAATATGGTTCTGATCTACCACAGAAACCTGAGAATGTTCTAAGACAATACCAACAAACATACAAACAAACATCACCTAACTGTACTTCAATTCAGGGATAATTAGTAAAATCCATATAAAAACAGGCACAAAGATAAAATCTTTAGGATTTGAAGGTCATTCTCTGCCTTGGGGAGTTAGATTTTCACTTTCATATGTGTGTGTATGTATGTGTATATGTATATGTATGTGTGTGTGTATGTATATATATATATATATATATGTATGTGTGTGTATGTGTATATATATATGTGTGTGTGTGTGTGTGTGTGTATATGTATTTTTTTTCCTCCCCCAAGACAGGGTTTCTCTGTGTAGCCTTGGCTGTCCTGGAACTCACTCTGTAGACCAGGCTGGCCTCGAACTCAAAAATCTGCCTGCCTCTGCTTCCCAAGTGCTGGGATTAAAGGTGTGCACAACCACTGCCCGGCTTTCTTCTTATGTCCTAAGTGTTAGAAAATGGTAACTATTAATAAATATACAAAATAGGTCCTCTGAATGATGGTACCATATAAAGGGGCAAAAGATGGCAAACACAATCATTTCACATCTGTAATGCAGGCTCCTTGAAGCTGCCAAAGTAACTTTAGTAAAACATAAGAAACTATGTTACTGGATAATCAAAGCAAAATGAGACTGGTGAAAATTGTGAGTGCTTGGTCATATAGAAATCTAAGAGTTATTTCTAGAGGTAGAAAGTAGGCCAACTCTTACACTTCATTAAAAAAAAAAGTATCTGGTAGACTTAGCAATAAGGTACCCCGGGAGACATTCCAACAGAATGATAGGAGATGCCATTTGCAATAACTGAAGAACAAACAAGTAAAATTTAGAAGGGAGAGTAGTTAAAGATCAGGAAGAAATTATCTCCTTTTATATCTTTAGCAACCTATATAGAGCATGAGACACAATATGGATTCAACAAAGTACATGTGAGAGTCACGACAATTCTACAACATTGACTTATTTCAAATATGGTTTTTCCAATTTAACTTGTTTGAGTAATACTAGAGCTCTGAAGCTCAAAGAGAAAGTTTTAAAAATGGAGAGTCACTGACCTGACAGCAACGGCTTGATTTGTTTAATTCTTGCAGCCATGGCAGGTGTGATTTTAGATTTGCCCTTAGAATCTGAAGAAGAAGGTTCATCTGTCTCCATGGGTGCCAGTGTGTCACCATCTAGTTCAATTCCTTCTAATAAACCCTGGGCAGAAGCATCCATGCTTCCAGCAGTTCCATCCTGTTCTCCATCTGTACAAGTAAAAGGGGGTAATAAGATAACGCAGAGCTAGAACTTACCTGGATCCATTTTTGAAGGGTCTCAAAAAAATAGTTATCTATGGTGCTTATCCCTATTTAAATTTCAATTAGTTCTTAAGAAGCTCAAACCAAACCAATCTTCCACATCCAAAGCACAACAACAAGAATGACACCAATATGCTTTTATGTTTGGAGCTCTAATAAGTAAATACTTGCTGGCATCTCCAAATGAAAGGATATGAAGGATCTTAACACCGGTATCATATTTGAAGCTATCACTGAAGACGTCCTGGTAGAATCTTATAGTTTTTTCATACTAAAATTGAACATTATAGAATACTGCTGGACAATTTCCCAGCATTTAATTATTGTAATTATGTATGTGTGGTGAAAGACAAACTTGGATTCTCATGACAGTGCAGCAAAGTGTTCTTAAAGAGACATCTCTCCAACCAAAGCCCCACCCTCTTTAGAGGCAAGTTCTCATACTGGTTCCACACTCAGTATGAAGTCAGAGGTGCTAATCCTCCTTGCCTTAGGCCACAATGGTAAGGATTACTGGACTTTGTCTATGTATTTCTAAACCTCAGCATTCCTCTTTAATAGTTTTAAGGAATTGTGACTTCTTTGTTAACCAAATTGCTAGCGATGTGGTGGTAAAAGGCTACCCACGCCCCCAAACAAGAGTGTAAACTATTGGGAGAAACAATTCTTTCAGGATTTTAACTTCATCCCTAGTTCTTAATAAATTTTATTGAGTTGTATTTGAAATGGACTAAAATTTGAAATATACATTTTCTTCAAAATTAACCTCAGAAGTCTGTGTATACTTATTCTGACTCCTAAAACAGCTGCTGTAAGCTCTTATATTTTAAGATATGTGCATTTTGATTTTGGTTGCTTAGGTTTCCTTCTCAGTAATTTCAATGCATTTTAAAGAATATCTGACAGCTTTATACATAGAATTGTCATTGTTATTTTTCAGTTTTATGTACCTTGGGTCTTTAAAATCTCTGGAAAATTTTTTTTATCACTTTCACATTTGCTACACCAAGATCAGAGAATTTTATGTGATTTCTGATTATACTATTATGGAACTTGCAATGCAATTAAAAAAAAAAAGCAGAAGATAATTCCAAAGCACTACTGTCTAAAAGAAAACAGAATATAAGCCATACATATAACTTTGAGTATCCATTTTAAAAAGTAAAAATAGGTGGAAGTTTTCCATTAACAAATCATTTAATCCAGTATGATCAATATTATTATTCAGAAAAATTCCTTTCCCAACAGGTTACAGAGAATTTATACTAAAAATTGAGAAGTCATAAATGAAATTAAAATATTACCATGCCTTTAGGTATCATAATTGTCAGGACAGTATCTTGTATTTACAAAAAAACTACATGAAAGACTTTTACTTTCCTAAATAGCACATAAGCTGGGAATAGTCAACTCTTGGCACTTACAAAACAAAGATATATATACCTAAAACACTCTTAAATATACTCAGGAAAAGTATCAGGCAGATAACTCTCAAATGTTTGGTGGCAAAAATGTTGTTATGCCAGTATTTTTTATAATATGTGCATGTTTTTACAGAAGAAACAACAAAAACTAAATTTAATAAAAAAAAAAAAAAAAATCAATGAAACCTGAAGACTAAGGATGATGGAGAGCTAAGTCTCACAGTAAGCACATGACCTGTGGAAGTCACAGGGACATAACTTAGAAGTAACAGTCATTACATTTTATTTTTCTTACAGTTACCTGATCTTTTTCCGCCCTGGGTCGTACCTGCCTTCTCATCCTTTGGAACTAGTTTCTGCATGTCCGCTTGGCCAAATTCACATCCAGATGGTAGGCTACAATAAGGGAAATAATCAAACAAACAACAAACCAAAACAAACAGAATTAAGTGCTATTACAGTGCTTGGGAAGTACCTCTAAGAGCGCCTAAGTTATCCTAAATGCAATAAAAAACAATTCTGATTCTTGAAGAAGCAACAAACAAGATTTGTTTGCATTGTGCTAACACAACCATCCCTGGGAAATCATCTTAAACATGCACAGGATGTTATAATTTGTCAGTTAAATCTATAGGCTAGAAGGTAGGAAGGATAAAAAACTGAACCTTTTTAATCAAACTCATCCACCCTGTTTAAACTTTGTCTATCAGATAAACAAAGAGAGATATTAAGAGAAATGAACATCCTCTTACCTGTTAGGGGTACATAGAGAGAGGAGGACAGTGCTTTCCCACACCAGAGAACAGTATAACTGGCTTAGCTTGCTCAGAACACTCAAACCCAATTGTGAACCCCACTGGTTTACTGAGATAGAACGAATTTCACTCTGCAACCAAAGGATAAGTATTTGAGATGGTCTACAAACAATTATACTTTTAAAATACTATATTTTTAAAATATCAACCTTTACTGTTTGGTACGGTATCATCTGCCTATAATCCCAGCATTTTTTGGAGGCAAGAAATAGTGAGTGAGAGCAATGTCTGGGCTACAGTATAGTAGTGTAGCTGGTAGAAAATGTACTCTTGCCCAGTTTTTGAACTGTTGAACTACTTTTTGTAATAAATTACTGAGACATAAACATGGTAAAAATAGTGACTACACAAACACAAAGCCAGGAGATTTACTTTTGTTTATCACATGTATGAGTACCTAGGCGTATGGAGTCTAGAAAACAACCTGTTCCTTAGGTGCTGACCACCTTAATTTTTTGAGACAATTTTTGGCTAGCCCAAAAGCCCCAGAAATGCACCTATTTTTTACAGTGCTGGGATTATAAGCATGTGCAAAGTTGTCAGGCATTTATACAGAATTTCTGAGGATTGAAACTCAGGTTCTTGCTGCGCATGGGGGTATAACCCTTTAATCCAAGCGCTCGGGAGGCAGAGGCAGGCAGATCTCTGAGTTTGAGACCAGCCTGTTCTACAAATTGAATTTAGGGACAGTTGGGACTACACAGATAAAACCTGTCTGAAAAAAAATTAAAAAAAAAATTAAAAAAGAAGAAAACTCAAGATTTACACAGCAGGAATTTTGAAACTGAGGAAGCTTCCCTGTCTTCACAGCAGTTTCCTTTATGAACAAGAAAGACCACAGAATGCAGACATAGCATTTGACACATTTTCTTCTTGTTGCTAACTACTAATTTAAATGCTTTGTGGTAAAAATAATTTTTTGCCATGCCATTGTTGGATCTATATGTACTTATATGGAGATTAGGAAATAATGATGTTTTTTTGAGAAGGATTAGGGATAAATATAGGGAAGCCCAATAACCTGAGCTTGATACTTAGAATCTACATAAAAGCATAAAAGAATGGACTTCAAAAAGTTGTCCTCTGGCCTCCCCAAATCCCACATGGTATGCTCAAAACCCATCATGTCATCAGGCCCACACAAAAGTAAACAAAAGTTAAATAAATGCAATGAAATGAGTTTCATATTTGCTATTTTAAAAAGATAGCAGTTAAGATGAAATGGCCACTCAAACAATTTTTGCCTGCAAAAACAGTCAACATTTGTTATAGATAGTAACAAAAAATAATAATTATGGTTTTTCTTAAAGTTCTATTCATATGATAAATTATATGCCTACACAACAGCTAATAAAAACTAAGAGACTGAAACTCCATGGCAATTTAAAATATAAACCCACAACCACCACCAGATATATTGTCCAGAAAAAAAAAAAAAAGTACTAAAGAAAAATAAGGCATTTCTTTCAGCTACGACTCCAGGTATATTTGTTCCCAAGCACAGTAATCTAGCAGGTGGATATAGGTCCTTGCCATTTTATTGGCTTTAAACTGAAACCATAGCCCCATGATTATTCTTACCTGTCCAACTCTGCAAGTGTGAACAAACATCATGATGTAAGCATGGGCTGCAGTGAGTGCATGCAAAAGAGGCGTGGCCTGAGCTGAGAGGGTAGCATCAGCAACATTGCCTGCACATGCCAATTCTCTCAGTAACACTGAGCCCCCAGGGGATTCAATGGGCCGATGTAAAGGCTCCAAGGAGGAAAGGATCAAGTCTAACTGAAGGAGACCTTCTTGAAGAACTTTGGGTTCATGTGACAGGGTCTGAAACAAGAATTATGAATGTGTCTCCACGTAATGAAATACATACATTATGTTCTTAACATTTACAGTAATAGTGACTATTACTTGAACTCTCCGAAATTTCAGTCAGTTACATTTCTCAATTTATAAATGGCAGTACCAAAATATGAAGCCAGGAATGATATATTTCACTACTTTGTGTAACAGCATATTATTTTTAAGCTTGATGAGCCAATCACAACATGAAAATGTCAAACAGGACTGTTTGTTGTACTGCTGTGTAAGAGTTTAATTTCAAATTTTGCTTAGAAAGGAGCAATGTTAGGCAAAGTTCCAAATCTTGAAAATGAGTTACATTACAATGGTGTTTTCTATTTATTTCTAATAAGTAAATTGATAATTGACTAAAGTAAGTATTGTATTAAATATTGTTGAGGGAGGAGGCTGAGAGGGCATGTGAAACTCAACCTCATGTTACATAAATTAAGCAGTTGTATCTATATCGAGCAGTACAAATGGTTCAGAAGGAAATAAAGGAGAAAGCAAGTATTATAAAAGCTACCGAGGCTAGTCAAACTATCAAGAAGTACTTTCAGAGCTATAAAGTTGTCTTCTTCCCAAACAAGAGTGGTGACTCTGAGATTGGCATCAGGAAGGCAAATTATTTTAATAGACAAACCCAAATATTACATTTCTTTTCAAGTTAAGGAAGAAAAATCTGGCAATTAAAGATTACCACTTGTTATGCAAAGCTAGAAATTATTTGCCTTCCTATGGCTTGAAATAAATCTATCCCTCCTCACAGAGCATCTTAGAGGTGGGGTAGTTAGATCAGTCCTTTCCCCATGTTCTCTTATGAAAGCACTTTACACCTGCAAAGAGTGAAACAAAATAAAACATTAAATTGCAGTTTCTAGAAATTATTTATCACTGCACAAAACAGCCAACAAAGGAGCTTTATTGTAATTACTATCAAAATTTCCCAATCTTTTTTTTTCCTGGGTTGGAGGCAGATATAAAATTTCCCTCATAATTCATTTATAGCTTTTCAAAGAACCCCCCCCAAAAAAACCAAAATAATTCTGGGGTATGAGAACACAACTCAATTTGGAGGTCTCACACTTCCTGATTTCCAACTTGATTTTGATTAGTTATAATTGATTAATCAAAATTGCACTACTGGACAATCAATGGAAAAGAATAGGGCTGAGAAAGAAAACTCCAAATTTTTTAGTTAAATTGTGTTTGAAGACAGTGAGTGATAGGAGATGGTTTAATAAAAGTACAGTCTTTTCAATGAATGATATTGGGGGAAATATAATATAAACAAATGAAATAAATAAAGTGGAACCTTTTGGGTCTCTACTCCAAATGTATCAAGACCTAAGAATTAAAAACTCATAATACCTAAAGTATAGGAATTAAACTGTCTGAAATTTCTTGGATCAGCACCAAAAGCACAGGAAACAAAAATGACAACAATAACAAAAGACAAAATGGGCCTGGTCAGCATCAAAACCTTTAGTATGTCAAAGGTAACAAACAAACAGGCAACTGACAAAATGAGGATATTTGCAAGTGATGTATCTGAAAAAAAGAGGCTGGTGTTCAATATATACAGAGATATTCAATACTAAACAGCAAAACATCTTAATTTGATTAAATATAAAATAAAGAACACAAATATTCGTTTAGCAAAAGATGCACACATAGACAATAACTCAAGTTCACAAATCAAACGTTATGGTCAATACCACCAATTATTTAGGATATGCAAGTCAAAATGAAAACGAAGCACTACTTTATCTTCAAGGATGGCTATTATTTAAGAAAACAAACAAACAAACAAACAAACCAAACAAACCAAACAAACCAAAAAAAAGATCTGGCATGGAGATGGTGAAATTACAATCCTTATGTGCCGCTACTAGGAATGGAAAATAATCTTGGAAAAGTAGTTTGAAAGTTTCATGCAAACACACACACACACAAATAGAATTATCATTTGATTAGGTTATGTCACTTCAAAGTATACATCCAAAAGATTCCAAAGGCAAATCTTGAAGTGCTATTAATTACACTCAAGTTTATAACAGTATTCATTAGGAGCTAAAATAAAAGCAAACTCAGTGTCCAGTAACAGAGGAATGGACAAAATGATCTAGAGTGTATTTCATAAAATATCATTTAGCTTTTTTTTTTTATCATTTAGCTTTAAAAAGGAAACTGACAAAATTAATAAATATTTGGTGTCACTGTAACACTCTTAAATGCTATACAAAGCTATTACATAAGGTACTTTCAAGTTGAGTAAATAGAATGATAATTACTAAGTAAAGGCATTAGGGGTGAACAAGTAACTTGCAAAAATCAAAGGTGTTGTAGAAATGAAGAAACTTTGTTTTTGGCAATTTTAAGCAATAAATTACATATCAATTTATGACTAATAAAGCTTGGGGAAAAGGAACGAACACTGCAAAATGAATGCGCATACTAAAACCAAAAAATACTACCATAACAGCATGAAGCTAGAAAGCTTTCCTGGAAATAATTTACACGCATATGAATTCAAATGGCAAAACAACACGCAAATGCAAAAACAAAGAAAATAAATAATTTCACTATGAGAAATAGTATAAAATATATTAAGTGGAACACACACAAATTTATCAATTTTTAACTAGAGGTCCTTAAGCGAGAACACAATGAAAATACATACAGAGATGTAAATATTTCGCTAGATGTTTCTTACCAATATGGATTTGCAGACACCTGCAACAGCCTGACAGGCAGCAGATGTGGGAAAGTCAATGGGCAGATTGGGAAGACCCAAAATGGTAACCAAAGGTAAGAGTCCTTTCTGGTTTACAAATTCTTGACAGTGGTCATCTGTTGTATTGTTGCTCAAAATAGATTCCACAAATTTCATCTAGGTGATGAAAGTTTTTTAAAAGACAAGTTAGAGGCTAATACTTGGAAGTAAAAGGTCAGTTTTACTTCATCAGGATCAGGATAGGGACAACGTATTTGCAAGACATCAGTATTTTCTGTAATACCACTTCAATTAACAGGGACAAATAATTAGTACATATTCATATTATCCAGAAAATAAGGAACCCTTCCCAATCTAAATTTTCAACCACTCCAGAAGTCAATTTGAAAGCAAAGAGAAGCTAAATGACTTGCTCAGAGCAACATTCTGAATTAGTGGCAGAAACAGGTCTGTCTTAACTGTATCATACACTCCATTTGTTATGACAGTTCCCACACATCCTTATAATATAAATAAAATGAACTCCAGGAATCGGAATTTGAATCAAAACAAAACAAAAGGGATCTTTGAGGGATAGAAAGAATGTATTAATGAACACAAAAGCACAAGTGGAAGTGCTTATTAGTCTAGAATAAATGCTAAGTGGATATTAAATTCTGGGAAAATTTTAGTGCTCTTCACATTTTCTTAATGATACAGGGAACGTCCATGCACTTCAGAGAGGGGCAGGGGAAGGGGTAAAATGTGGGAAAAGCATGTTGGGCAAATTCTGACATAATATTGGTTTAACACACTAAATCTCGTTAAAATTCAAATGTACAATAATAACAGTGAACAGAAAGTTGAAAATATAAAAAGGCTGAGAATACTGGCTCATTTACTGAAAATGGGGCAAGAACAAATATTTCCAATTTTGCACACCTTTCCCTCTGTACTTTAAAAGCTCTAGAGAAAATAAACATTAAATGCTATACAATATTATCACATAAAGTACTTTCAAGTTGAGAAAATAGAATGATAATTACTAACTAAAGGCATTAGAGGAGAACAAGTAACTTGCTCTGACAACCTGAAAAAGCACACATCTTTAGCTCTACAATGAATCTTACCACATTAAGGATGTAATCCATGAGGGGTATAGGTATACGTTCCTCCGTACCAACAACCCTGTTAAAGAGAAAAGAATCAGTTACACAGAAATTCATAGCACCAGTGTGAGGGGAAAAAAGTGAAGCCCTTTTACTAAGTCATGCTCCTAGAGTATATACTCTTTTAGTATATGAACCTTAAAACTAAGACATGAAGAAAAAGAGCTGAAATCAATAATGAAGGTAGAGTTCAGAGTATAAAATAAACAAGCCATAAAAATATAGCAATTATTATACTTATCACAAATGACACATCCTTTCTAAGTGAAATTACTGTTAGAAAAAAATTTAACATTATAAAAATAGTGAAAATAAACTGAATTAAAAGACCAAACGTGCTTATAGGAAAGGACCAGGCAATGAAGCAAACATAAAACAGTCATAATCTTATGTTAGATTAAGAGCTGAGAAAGAAGTGGATGTTTGGTTTTGTTCAAATATCTTTACTATGAGCCAGGAGTAGTGGCATATGCTTTTAATCCTTGTACTCAAAGAGGCAGAGGCATAGGCAGGAGGAGCTTTCAGAGCCAGGCTAGTGTACAAAGTGGGTTCCAGAAAAATCAGGGGCTGTTACACAAGGAAACCTTATCTTAAAAAATCAAAAATGCTTAAGACTGACAAGTCCTTATGAACAGTCAAAGCTAAAGTCATTTTCCAAGGCCTCCTTTTACAACTAATTTGTAATTGCAGGATGACAGTTCCTGAATTATGTACAATTTATCACGTTTTTTAGCTTTTTCAAATTCTTCAATACTGGATGCTAATTAGGTTATAGATTTATAAAAGGTATCTTTTTTTTTTTTTTTGGTTTTTCGAGACAGGGTTTCTCTGTATATCCCTGGCTGTCCTGGAACTCACTCTGTAGACCAGGCTGGCCATAAACTCAGAAATCCGCCTGCCTCTGCCTCCCAAGTGGACCACCACTGCCCGGCAAAAGGTATCTTTAAATTAAATTGTCTTTTGCAATAAAATGACAGGGGGAAACAACCATATATACTGTACTGAGATGAAAAGAAAATGTAACTCATAAAGACAAAAAAGAAGAAAACTTAAGTAGGAAACAACATATGATGATGCTTATGTATCCTTGGGATCTGAGTAAAGAGGTGGCAAAGGAGGAACAGAGATAGTGGTGTTGAGAGAAAAGATAGTAAAAGAGGCAAGCAAGATAAAATGCTAATAGTTCTCATATCTGACAAAATATAAAAATTGACAACCATGAAAACATTTGGCAGAAAAGTGAAAAAGAACAAAGAAGCTTTAAGAATAGCTTCAGTAATAAAACATCCAAGGCTTTAGGGTTAAGGATTTATTAAAAAAAAAAAAGGTTTATTTATTATTATACATAAGTACACTGTAGCTGTCTTCAAACACACCAGAAGAGGGAGTCAGATCTCACTATGGGTGGTTGTGAGCCACCATGTGGGTCAGTGCTCTTACCTGCTGAGCCATCTCACCAGCCCAGGGTTAAGGATTTTATAAACACCCTCAACTTTTAAAAGGGCTGAAGAGATAGCACAGCAGGTAAGCACTCACCATACAAGCCTTACAATTTTGAGTTCAGTCCTCAGCATCACAGGGAAGCAGAGAATCAACTCATGAATGTTGTCCTCTGACCTTTCACATCTGTGTATGAGATTATACACATATACACTAAATGAAGAAAAATTGGGGGAGGGGACTTGCAAAAGAATCTTGTTAAAATTTACTTTATGTTACATGTGAGTATATACATGTGAGTGCAGGATAACTGGAGATACAAGTGTTTGTAAGCCACCTAACTCAATGAATACTGTGAACTTTAAGTCCTGTCTTCCATTAAGAGCAGCAAATTCAGCTTTTTTTCTAGTCCCATGGGCAAAGACCGTTGTACAAAAAGTGGAAATCTTTTTGTTTGTTTTGATTTTTATTAATAAAAGGATTTTATTGGATTCTACTTCATTTTCCCTGCTTTGTAAATTATTAAAAATCGCAATAGAGACTAAAGGCTGGTAGTGATGGAAATGGCCCTTTGTACCTGCAGAAAGTGCTGTTCAAATCAGGAAGAGGACTTCATTAGAGCCTTCTGGGCATAGTACAAAGCAGGGTGGCAGTGCTGGCCTTGTGAGGAACTTCAAATGGCCACATTACCACCGGAAATTAGATAATGAGATGACGGTGAAATCTGAGAGGCTGTTTTAATCCTTACATTGCAAAGTTTATCTTAGGTCTTTCTGGGTCTCTGAACTACCCTTTGTTGACAACAAAAGGCACAAGAAATAATAGTAAACTAATATAGTCCTTTCCCCACAATTTATCAGGCACTGTGCTGTGTGATTTTCAGTATCAGCTTAAGTATTCATATCACTCTGAGAAAGTTAAGTCCTTCAAAGGACTAAGACCCTTCAAAGAAAGGAAGGGCCAGGATTGAAAAGAACATTTCCTTGATAATGCACAACTGCAGCATTTTATTAATAATTAATTATCCTTTTCAACTCAGCCTCACCTCCCTAGAAAGAACCTAAAGATCCACCTCTAAAGCTACAAGTACAGATACCATTCCAATGGAATTCTCGCCTCTTTGTATATGTCAAATATGATCTAGTACAGAGCATAGGTTAATACAACAAAATGAATCCCAGATGTGCCTTTCATTGCTACAAAGGAAGCTGTAGGAAAAAAAAAAAGACAAACCAACAGTATTGTTCTTCATATAACTCCAGGAACAGACTCATTCATATATATCTATTTTTGTTCTTTCCTACTACATCATTTAAAAATAACTAAAAATCATCAGTTATCTCCAAAAGAACTCTACCTACAAGCCTAAGTTTAACCTAATTTAAAGCAGTCA
Organism: Mus caroli; assembly: GCF_978045245.1. Lineage (NCBI taxonomy): Eukaryota > Metazoa > Chordata > Mammalia > Rodentia > Muridae > Mus > Mus caroli. The sequence continues at coordinate 20,699,107 of NW_028227260.1, forward strand.
CATCCCTGAACAAGAAAAGTCTGTTTTTGTAAATGAGTTATAATTGTAAAATTCTCCTCTGCCCAATCTCTATACTCACAAACAAATGCTACAGACCTGCACAGACTTATGCATGTTATTTAAAAGTTCCTAATATCAGGATCATGGACCTGCACTTTAAAAATTTGAGTGCTGCTCTAAGATTTGCAACAGCCTGGAGGTTATCAGGCCACATTCCCCACATCCCAGCCCATCATTTAGAATGAAGAACTGACTGACAGTTACTTGCAGGGACTGTTAGGGAACACAGGCCTTGGTTGGAAAACCAAGCCCAGCCCCTCTTCTCCCCACAGTTTAGGACCAGGGAAAACTTAAACTATGGTGTTTATTATTATAAACCTAAGTCATGTAGGAGAATGCCACACTATGCCCTGAAAGGCAGCAAGAATCAAAAAGCCCCTTTGTAGGACTTGAAAGGCTTGTTTCAGATTACATAGAGTGGCCAGAAACAGAGTCATAATCCTCAGCACTTAGAAGGCTGAAGAGGGAAGACTGAGTTTGAGGACACTGTACAATGAATTCCCAGCTACTCTTACCTGCAAAGCAAGACCTTAGTTTGTGAATAGCACATTAGAAACCTAAGAATTTAGACTTAAACTGCCTAAGTGTTCTTATTCTACAAATCCAACAAAAACTATTATTTCACTATCATTCATAAGCCATCATTACTTTAAAAAGAATAAAAAGGAATTATCTTAGCCTCAGGAAAATAAAAACCAAGTTCATTAAGAGGAAAACTAAATAAATGTAACCATAGTTATACAACACACTCAAGACTACAGAGTCATGTTACTAATATGGATAAATTCCCAAAACACAGTAAGTAAAACCAAATTAAAGAAACTATGCATTGGATGCACATTTGTATTATCATTGTATTTATAGGGTATTTTTGAATATTCAAAATTATTTCATGTACAATAGAAGTAAGATCAGTAGCTCCATTTTTGGATGGAAAAAAAGGCAGAAAATAAAAAGTACAGTGTACTTTGTACAAATATTTGAACATACATATAAGAATTACATTTGGATATATACCTATGGCATTTGAAGAAGGATAGAGGCAAAGAACCAGGAATTTGTAGGTCCAATTGAGAATGTAAACTGGAGGGCTGGTGAGATGGCTCAGCTTTAAGAGCACCGACTCTCTTTCAGAGGTCATGAGTTCAATTCCCAGCAACCACCACATGGTGGCTCAAAATCATCTCATAATGAGAAACAAATAAAAAACCTATGGTCCATAGCAAGCAGGGCCAGGGTAAGGAGAGTGGGGGGTAATGTAAACTGGAATGGGCAGATAAGAGAGACAGGCACTTGATCTAAAGCTCTTTGATAATTCTATTAAATAGAGATGGGGAGTCACTGAAACAGATTAATACAGAAAAGAATCAGCATATGGGAAAATATAAGCTTGCTTTCCCAATCGGAAGATGTTCTGGAATAAGGAACAAATGTGGATAATGATATACAATATCTCAAGTAAGGAAAATAGTATGAAAAATGAGTAATATTCAGAAAATGTTAATTTACTCTAACAGCAGCTTGAATTTGGAATTTATTTGATCTAAGATCTAATATATGCAGATACACACAACTTGACTTATAATCACCAACAACAACATTCTACATTCAACAAATCTTTTTTTCATTTGTAGACAGGAAAAGCAACTCAGCTCTGCAAGGTAATCGGAGAAAGTTGGGGATAAATACTGTAACTTCTTTATACTGTATTGAGAAAAGCCACAATTTCAGAATGTCACCCTCTTTTAGAAACATGGTTTTAATGTAGATTGAAGACAACACTAGAGATTTATGCTTGCTGTCTCAGGCAAATGGAGATTAAGTAATGACTCCCCTCCAAAATTACTGACACCACCAAGAGCACTGCTGAGTTCCAATAACTCTTTTTACTTCTGCTATTCCTGGGCTTTATTTATACTCTACTAGACTATTTTCTACCTCCAACATGCCAGTTTAGTACCAGATCAAAACTATTCTTACACACAGCTGAAACATTGACACCTGTCTAGAGACATTGCTTTCACATTTGAAATAAAAGTTTCATATATTACTTGGAATATTGAACTCTGATTTAACATCATGAACTAAAATTTTAAGAATAGCAATTTTCAAATGCAACCAATGCTACAACACAGCACTATGATACTACAGAGGAAGGAACAAAGGAAGAAAACACCTAAAAGGCCAGAAAGAACTTTAAAATGATCTGATGTATTTTTTATAAACTGAAGTGACATAAAGGGTATGGAGTTGCTTTGCTTGAGTTCCATCCTGCTGATCATAAAAAAAAAAAAAAAAAAAAAAATTAACCCCACAACCCCAATCTCTCCAGCCAGTGTTTCTCTCTATAGCCCTGGCTGGCCTCCAAACTCAGATATGGGCCAGCTTCTGCCTCCCAAATAGTAGAATTAGAAGTGCCACCACCACCATCACCATAAAACTATTATGATACTAAGTAGTATCATAAGGAAAGAGAATCTGACCTATTAACACTTACTGCTGATTAGGCTCAGTTTCATTCTGCTGGGCAGAATTAAAGCTCTGCATGGCCTGTACTTCCTCTTCCTCCTCATCTTCACTGGAAGCCTCTTCTGCAGCATGATTAGACCTTGGAGGAGGAGCAGTAGCAGTACCATCCGCTTTCTGAATAGATGGCTTCTGACAAATGTATTTAGGATCTCTTCCAAGATTACAGATTTCTTCAAGTAACTAAAAGTCAAAGAGGAAAACATTACTTATTTATAATGAAGGAATGACATTTTGTGAGGATTTTCTATCTGTAATATACACAACAATGCTGAAGCATAACCATTACATCAATTTTTTAAAAAGTAAAAAAGTAAGTGTAAAAAAAAAAAAAAAATCACACAAGGTCACATGCCACTCCTAATTTACAAATCATCAGTATCTTATATGCAGATTCGAATAATCCACTCCTGATGGAGGAAGGAGAAATGAGGAAGGGGAAATTTCAAGAAAAACACGCTAGCTCATACAAACTGAAGCCCCTGCATATTTGTTAATCTCATAAGAAAGCAATACAAACAGATTTACACTAAACAAAGGAACTGTGTTAATTCAGAAAACGATTCAGTATAAAAAGGATGGAATCAACATAAAGTCCACTCTCGTAAAGAATGGACTAATGGTTATAACTTTTGGTTTTGCAAAGGAACAGTCCAAAAAAGCAAGGCTTAGAAATTAGGCAGATAAAAAACCCTTCCCAATTAAGCTAGGACACTTTGTAAAAGATCAAAGTCCTAACCATTATCAATCCCTACCTTGATGATGGCAGTTGTTGCATCTGTTTTGAGGGTAGGCTGATGTCTCATGAGCTCATCAACAGCACTCCCCAGGTTGGATGCAGTATCCCCTTAAGGCAAAAAAAAAAAAAAAAAAAAAAATTACTGAGCCCAAAAATTTTTGTGCCAATTTAAGACGGAAAGAAGGAACTGAACTGCTTCTTGTGACTATCTACCAACACAAAATCTTGAATGAATTCACATAAGCCTCAATCCACCAAATCATGGTGATGGTGTTGGTGTTGGTGGTGGTGGTGGTGGAGGAGGAAGAGGAGGAAAGAGATCAGTTTAGCAAACAGCACTGCCAAGGTCTGAGCTACTCTATTATAGAGAAAGGAGTAGAAAAGAAGAAATACTTTCTTATGGCATTTTTTATTAGATAGTTCCTTCATTTACATTTCAAATGCTATCCTTAAAGTCCCCTATACCCTGACCCTTGGGATGTCTCCATGAAGACTGCTAGAATGATACAGTGGTGAATGGAAGTACAGAATACATTTATTCATGAAAAGGGGATGAGTGAGGGGTAGGGGGTGAATGCTGTTGTGTTGTCCCCTCACTATATTGCCCAGGCTGAATTCAAATGCCCAGACTCAGCCTAGGCAATATACAGGTACACTTTTGCAAACTACAATATTTTTCTCTCTTGTGCCTCAGCAATATACACTCAAAATATGCTGAGAAGAAAATATAATTATTTGTAACTATTTAAGAAAAAAATGAGAAATCTGTTCACAACAGAAAAATTTGTAGATTAGATGGTAGACTTGAAAATAGACGACTGGGGAAAAAAAGATAAAATAAGATAGGAAAAGAAAAGAAAAGAAAAGAAAAGAGAAAAGAAACCACCAGTCCCTATACCTGTTTGTTACCAACATCAGTAAAGTGAACTATTCAGAAGCATGGAAATACTATGAAGAGAGAGGCTAAGGATGACGTATTCCTTCCTACCTGTAATAATAGAATACATGGTGATAATTCCCGTTAAGCTGAGCATACCTAACCAGAGAAACGATGTGTAGTCAAGGAAAACTTTCCTTGCCAAAACCAACTTTCTATTTTAAAATAGAAAAATAGTAGCAACTCACCAAGGGGATCAGAACTCCTTCTCCTCCGCATGGCTGGGAGGTAATCAGGAGACAGAAGAACTTTGAAGAGACGTTCAAATGGCTGACATTGTACAAAAGACTGAAGACCTCGGGCATTCAAGCAAAGTGCACTGAATACATTTGGGAGGGAACCGAGGACTTCCCTTGTAGCAGGAACCTAGTAAAGACGAAAAGGATTTGAATGCAACTCAAAAAATGTCATATACAAATGCAAAGAAAATATAGTTAGTTAGGGTTACCACACTGAGGAATTTGTTAAACAGGTATAAAATAGATTCAACAATACATACAAGAGGTAAATTTTTTCACACAGTAACATTTCAAACTTGCTTCTAAAGCATGTGGAAGATGTATCTGAGGAAACAGGAAATACACGGAGTAGTCATTTTTATAGTGGTAGAATGAACTCACATCTTTGATGAGCAGTGCATGCAGCATGACATCTGTCAGTCCATTGTCCTGGAGTGAGGACAGCAGTGATGGCTCTTGAAATACAAACACAGTCACCACTTCAGTAGCTAAGAAGAAATATAAGAAAAATTATGGGAAACTGAGACTATCCATAAATATTAAAAGCAAATAAAATCTTTTTTCTTTTTTTTTTTTTTGGTTTTTAAAGACAGAGTTTCTTTGTGTAACCCTGGCTGTTGTGTAATACTCTGTAGACCAGGCAGGACTTCAACTCAGAAATCCACTTTCCTCTGCCTCCCAAGTGCTGGATTAAAGGCATGCACCACCACTGCCTGTTACAAAATCTTAAAACACATACACTAAATATTTAATAATTTAAACTTCTGTGCTTATTATGAAAACGATTTTCCAGAATACCAAGAGTAGTCCAATAAACATTAAGAGTTTTATTATATGTGTGATCATTCCTTTTTTATGTATTTTTCTCTCATACATCACATATCAGCAAACAGATTCCCTCTCTTCACCCCTCTCAACCCCATCTCCACCACCTTTTTACCCCAGATCCACTAGTCTTCCATTTCCCTTCAGAAAAGAGCAGGCCTCCCAGGGATATCAACCAACACTAACAAGCCTTTTTAAAAAACTATACTTCTACCATACTAACCTATTTATAATATTCAGAAAACATTGAGTTCACAAAGACACTGACAGATCAGAGCACACAATGAGTTTAGGCACGCCCTTAAAAGGCGGCACTGTGTCCTGGTAGTCTAATCCAGGCAGGAGGACTAATATAGACATAATGGTCTGCTAAACAATATCTACCTAAATAGCAAAATGGACAATGACTTCTTAAAAAGAGTCCCAATTTTGTTAACCGCTTTAGTTATCACAAACTCGTAACCTTTACGTGGCATAACACGCTAATAAAATTTGACTTCAGCTATTTTACTCCCTTTTCTGACCACAAATGGAAAATTTTTGTAGCAATGGATCTAAAGACCTAAACAGGCTGTACTGGCTAGTTTTGTGTCAACTTGACACAGCTGGAGTTATCACAGAGAAAGGAGCTTCAGTTGAGGAAAAGCCTCCATGAGATCCAACTGTAAGGCATTTTCTCAATTAGTGATCAAGGGGGAAAGACCCCTTGTGGGTGGGACCATCTCTGGGCTGGTAGTCCTGGGTTCTATACGAGAGCAGGCTGAGCAAGCCAGGGGAGGCAAGCCAGTAAAGAACATCCCTCCATGGCCTCTGCATCAGCTCCTGCTTTCTGACCTGCTTGAGTTCCAGTCCTGACTTCCTTGGTGATGAACAGCAGTGTGGAAGTGTAAGCCGAATAAACCCTTTCTTCCCCAACTTGCTTCTTGGTCATGATGTTTGTGCAGGAATAGAAACCCTAACTAAGATAAAGGCCATCACCATTTTGATATGGAGCAATCCATGGTGTACTAAAAACAGTATTAGTGAAAACAATGGGATCCACTGAGAATTAGGGTCTCTACCTGCCTAGATGACTCTGTATGCCTCAAGGAAAGCCTAACTGCAAATATTTTCATAATATGATGGTGTTTGAATGTCTGCTAACTGGAAGTTTTACTTCATGGAAAACAGGGATCTGTTTGGTCACACCTAAGAATAGTTCTTCTGAAAATAAAAATAAGTTAGTTTCTAGAAACAAGATGTTTGATGCTAGTTCTTGATCCACCTTACTCCAGAACTACTGAAGGAGAGATCGCTGCAAGATGTAAGATGGTAATAAAGCCCTTTCTCCAACAATTACTACAAAGTATTTTGACTTTGGGTAATCTTACTATGCATCATTTGAATCATAACCTGGAAATAGGATTCTACTACTCAATTGCTAATCTTTGTAAATTCCTTTTGTCTTATGTAGTCTGTGACCTTTACTTTTTGGTCCTATTTCCTAAGAAATTTTTCTAGCCGGGCCGTGGTGGCACACGCCTTTAATCTCAGCACCTGGGAGGCAGAGGCAAGCAGATTTCTGAGTTCCAGGACAGCCAGGGCTTTACAGAGAAACTCATAAAAATGAAAATAAAAATAAAAAAAAATTATGCTAGGTGCTGGGAATATAGCTGGGTTGGTAGAGAGAGTATCTAGCATGCATCTTAAGCCAAGACCCAACCTGAGCACAACTTATTAACTAGGTGTGGCAATCAATACATGCCTATAATCCAAATGCACTCAGGAGGTAGATTCAGGAGGAGTAGAAACCTAAGATCATCCTGTGTTACATAGCCAGTTTAACGTCAGCCTGAGATATGAGATCTCATATTAAAAATAAATAAATAAATGTGTTCTCAATTTTTTGTGAACATAAGAATATTGACCCCTCCCTATAACTTTCACTTCATTTCAAAAGTAGAAACTCACCATCAAGGTTTCAGGAATAGCACAAGATTACCAACCCAGAGTCCAATCAGATCTGATTTCCTGTTATTTGACTGCCGTTCCATACACCATTATTCCCTAACCACTACTCACATCCACTTTCTTTTACTTGTCAGACAGAATCTACATAATACAGCAGAATGCTAAACTTCAGTCAAATGCAACCACTTATAGAACTTAGCCTGGCTTTCTTGGAATTCAATATTCAAATTGATTATCAATCTCTTCAGGTTAAGTAAGGAATTAATCATGATGACACTGGCATTGGACAAGCTACACACAATAATGTAACGGGATTATAAGACAGGAGATGAAAGCTTAAGGAAGCCAGGGAGAATAATGAAGACACAATACTGAGAATGAAGTAAACAAGAGTGAAGACCAAAGCCACTGGTAGCAGGCACATGCCTTTAATTCCAACACTCAGGAGGCAGAGGCAAGCAGATCTTTATCAGTTTGGGGCCACTCTTGTCAATAGGGAGAGTTTCCAGGAAAGCCAAAACCCTGTCATAAAAGTCAAGACTTGGCACAGGATAAGAAATGTCAAATTCCTTATTTGTTGAGTTTCAGTGTGAAGTTACTACAGATCACTGTGACCTTGCCACATACTTCCTTGTTAACTTTCCATTTATGAATATTATTCCCAGATACTTAACTAAAAGCATGTGCAACATCCTTTGTTAAGGCTATTTTTAACTGTCTGTCTGCTCTGATACGAATTTTCCCAGTAGAACTCTTTCAATCTACCTTAGGCTCATTTTCCTTTGTCACAACTCCAACTCCTTTACAGGACCTGACCTGTACTCATATTAATATTTAGTAACTGGAATGTCATAGATCCAACTACAAAGTGCATCTGCTTCATGAAGTTTCACTAAAAAAGGGAAACACTGGGTCATATTGCCATCCCTGGAGTAAACGCAAACATTTTGGTTCATTAACAGGGAAAACCAAACTAGTAAATTCTGCAAGATCACAAGATAGAAATACACAGATTCATAAATTGTTCATTAGCAAAGAGGTAAGAAAGTCATAATAAATACAAATCTCTAGACTGCCCATAATGTATTTGTACAATGTACACTCCACTATGTTCAAAGAAACTGAAATTTCTACATCTCCCCCTAAATTGCTTTATAGAATTTTAAATGGAGTTCCAACTTGCTTTTGTGATGCCAAAGTGCGTAGTGGGATAAAACAATGGGCTTTGTAGCATTAAGCTACCAGGAAGTGGGAGTAGGTGGATTGGAGAGCAGGGTCAGGGGGTGGGGGTGGTATAAAAGACTTTTGGGATAGCATTTGAATTGTAAATGAAAAAAATCTAATAAAAAAAGAAAAAAAAAAAAGAAGTTCTAAAAGCTTGCGTGCACACACATGCAGCAAGCTGGCATTGAATTCAAGAGAACTGACTGCCTTTTGCCTCCAGGTACTTTATAAATGTATGCCAGAACATTCAACCTAGCCCGAACTTCATTTCTACTCACCTAGGAGGAAGAGTGATGGGCCATAGTATTCTGCATTGCTGATGATGTGTTTCAGAGAGGTAGGTAAAGAACCATCCATCACTAAAAGAAATATGAACAAAGACTACATATGGTAAGTCTGGGTGAGGCATGAAAATCAAAGGTGATGGGTAGCAATATGTTACACTGTAGTAAATCAATGATCAAGTCTATGGCCTCTGTTTCATGTAACGCCTTAGTTTATTCATGCAGTTAGCTTTAATAGACTGTCAAAATAAGAACAGACAAGGAGACTGTGAGAGGTGGCAGTAGGATAGAAGAGATCAGAGTCCAAAACTGGGAAGTGGACTTGTGTAAGTAGCCCTCATGTCTAAGAAGCATATTAAGTAACAAAAAGCTATCAGTTTACTAAGTATGCTTTAGAAAAACATCAAGGAAACATGAAAGAGAACAATCTGGATAACCAAGTGGTCTTAGAAAACAGTATACAGAATCAAAATACCATGTCGTATGCCATCTGAGAAAGCAGGGTCTTGAATGGCCTTCTTGAGGAAATTCAACATGGACTTGAGAAGTGCTGCTCGTTGTGGAATACACTGAATTCCTAACATGGGAGAAAGAAAAAAGTATCATATTGTGCTCATCATTAAATCACAGTGAAGAGGCACACAAAACATGTACTAAGAGACCCGTCTATATCCACTAAAGCAAAACTAGCAGACATTTAAAGTGAGATCTCTGGACATGAGAGAGAGTATTCTGAAAGCTGAAATTAAATCACCACACATGACCGGTATTAAAATCAGACAGACAGACAGAGGAACAAAAATAAAAAGATAAAAACAGAAATACTGTAGAGTAAAAAGATTCAACTTCAAACTTCACTGAGTTACTCTTTTGGATATTATCTGCCCTCCGAAATGTCTGTTTTGATACTGTGTGAACTAACAGAAGACCATAAAATGTTGCAAGACATGTTCTTATAAGATAACCTCAAATGTACCAATAAGTGCCGGGTAATGTTCTCTTCTTCACTAGTTTAATAAGTCAGTCACTGTAAAAGACTGTGTATCTATGTGTCTACGCACCAGGACGGGGTCCAGGGCCAGGCCCAGGGCCAGGGCCGGGGCCAGGGCCAGGGCCAGGGCCAGGGCCAGGACCAGGGCCAGGACCAGGGCCAGGACCCGGACCAGGGCCAGGACCCGGGCCAGGGCCAGAGATGCTAGTGCTGCTGTTGGAACTTGATGCCCTTAATTCAACATCCAGCCGGTGCTCCATAGATATGGACGAGCCTGGACTGCTTTCCATAGTTACATCTGCAACTAAAGTACAAGTTATGATAAAGAAACTAATTAGAATAAAAGGTACTAAGAAAAGAAAGATTTCTGAGAAAACTTCGTCCACTGAGTGAGATGTAAAACATGCAACTTTGTATGTTATTGCTAAGAGGGAGGTAGTAAGTCAAGACTACTAACAGAGGTTAATTAACAAATATAAAAAGCACTGATGTTCATAGGGAAGGGTGGCTATGATACATAGAATGAACAATACAAGCAGAATGTGTTTATGCTCTCCTCTCTCTCTGTTCTAAAAACTATATACTTGTAGATGTGAACATGAAAAGGAAATAAAGTTGTAACTGAGTCACAAATTAGCAGCTAATGCCAGAGGGTTAAGACTGAGCATTAACATTTACTTTTAAATTTGAAAAGCAAATATTTACTATCTACATGTTTCAGTTATGTAAACTTTAAAGGGGATCTTATTAATTTCATAAATGTAACATTTTTAAGTTATTTTTATGCATGCACCTACTTATACAAGTAGTAAGGATGAACAGCTGTGTAACTTTCTTTGTATTGAGTATGTAATTTCTTTGAGAATTCAATGCAATCGTTTGGATTAGTTTTAAATACTTGTTTCCTGGTCTTCAGTTGCAAATTTACTGAATCAAGCATTTCAGATGGCACCAGAATCTACCAAGCACTTATTGTTCTGCTTATTAAATTCTGACAATTGCTGGTTTACAATGGATAGTCATGATTATTTATCAGCAGTTAATAAACACATTTTATTCAACACTTGGAATCTCACCTGTGAACTTAAATGTCAGCTTGTTCCCAATAAAACAGAAACAGAAACTGAGCAAAAGGATTTCTGTGGACTGCAACATGCACAGATCAACGTGCCCAAAAACAAAGTCAGAAAAAGGAACAGCATACTATTTACTATTAACAAAACTGTGCATTACATTTGTAGTACTTTTATCATAACCATAATAGATACACAATAATAATCTGTGTCATTAAGACTACTACAAATTATAAGAAATCTGCTTGGGGGCAGTATTTTCTTATTCTATTAGGAGAGGGATGAAAGTGTTAAAAAAAAAAAAAACCCATACAACACACCTGAAAAATAAAATGATCTGGTTTTGCAATTGTAATTTTATCACTTAAAAGATCCCTAAACAATAACCACTTGAAATCTCTGATCTTAAGATAGTTTTCCAAGGTCTCATTTATGAGTTTATAGTCTCCAGGTAATTTATCAGGTAAAAAAAAAAAAAAAAAAAAAAGACAGTATTTTGACTACACAGTGCTTATTAGGTTTTAGTAGTGTAAATAAGATAATGAACCAAAAAATTTGTAGAGTGACTTTAGTGGTCTACTGTAGCTTTACCTCCCAGGTCTATCCCTAACAATTTATATATCATTTATATAAAAAGTGTTGAAAGATATACCTGGAAACCTGTGTGCCTTTTAATTTATGAGTAAGAATTAGAATTTGGGTAGGATAATAGAAAAATCACATACATGGAAATATTATTGGCTTAATAACTTGTTAATTACCATCCATATCAGTTTCCATTTCTTCTCCTTCTTGAGTGGTACTGGGTCTCTGGATCTTTGGCTTGATCACGAAAGGGCATTCTTTACGACACAAATCTACTTCGTGCTACAATCAAGGGAAAAATATTAAGAAAATCCTATACATTTTAGGGATTAAAAAATTGTAATAAAGAATAACAAGCAGATTATAAACTCAGTTTCTAGAAATTTAAGAGAGGTAAGATGGTTACTTATGATAGGTAGAAAATTTCCTAGACTCAGCACTCACTGGGATCCAATAAAGTCTATGCAAATTGTCTTAAGAAAATAATACCTCAAGTCTATAGATGAAGATAGAAAGACCACTATGAGACTGAAAAGCTGCCATGTCCAGGTTGGTGATAAGGTCAACCACTCTGACAGCTCTGGTTACAAATGTTATCTGGTCTTGTTCATCACCAAGAAACTTTATGACCTACAAGAAATGGAAGAGTAAACATAATAATTTAAAAACAGAGTTATAAAAGTTATATTGCTTTTCGAAAATATAGTATTGAAAGATGAAAAAGGAGTGGAGATCTGAAGACAGCTTTGACATCATCCATGGAGATACAGAGTTTGGAGTTTGCCCAGCTGGATTCCTGTCTTTCTTTGGGGATTACAGTTAAGTGGTTGGATGAATCTCAGAAGAGACCCTGAACTTTGGATTTTTAATGTTGTTGAGAATGCTATAGACTATGAGGACTTTAAAATTTGGACTAAATGTATTTTGCATTATGCTATGTTTAAGTATGCCCTCCCCATAGATTCCTGTGGTTGAACAAGTCTATGGGGACCAGGGAGTGGAACGTCATGGTTTGTATATTCTTGGACGAGAGAGTGGCACCATTTGAAAATTTGACCTGGTTGGAATAGGTGTGTCACTGTGGGTGTGGACTTAAGACCCTCACCCTAGTTGCCTGGAAGTCAGTCTTCCACTAACAGCCAATGGATGAAGACATAGAACTCTCAGCCCCTCCTGCACCATGCCTGCCTGAGTGTTGCCATGTTCCCACCTTGATGGTAATGGACTGAACCTCTGAACCAGTAAGCCAGCCCCAAATAAATGTTGTTTTTTACAAAAAAAAAAAAAATATATATATATATATATATAGTATTGGAGTCCCCTTGAGTCAGCATAGTATGAAACTAGAGAGAAGATAAAGACATATGCTGAATGTTTGTCAAATAATAAAGTTATGAATTCAAGGACTATATTCAACCTCCTGAGGCCACATGCGTAACAATTCATAAACATGATTAAATATAAACAGTTTATTTTATTGCATACCAGAGAGGCCAAGACCCATTGTCTCAAAATACCTACTGCCCATCAACCAACTAATCCAAATCCTGTTAAAATTAAACTAAAACTTTACAAGTACTCTTACCAACATTTTTCTTAGGGCCATGCATAATGTCACACTATTATGCATGTAGTACTGTCTAGACCCAGGGCCTCCAGGCTACCAAATTACACTGGATTATAAAAAGTCCTAATATTGACAATAGATACATGTGGCAACTAGAACATAAACTATAACTCTTTTAGAATAAACTTTCTGTGCTATTTACTCACTGAAAAACATTCAAAATCTGTCCTCTCTTAGTTGATTTTCACACAATTATATTAGAAAGCAAAAGCACAGTACCTTTAGTAAGGCTTCCATCATTCCACAGGAGACCAAGGCTTCACCACCGGCATCGTAGCTAGCCAGATGGTACAAAAAGGAGAAAAGAGCTGTGGCAAACTGATGGGGGTATGGGTCCATGGAAGGATCTACAAAGAAAGTTGGGATAATAAGCTCAGGATTTTCAGTTATTTACCTAGCACAATGTTAAACAACAAAAAGGTCGACATCCTCTTGTTCCTAGGTAAATAATTCCCTCACAAACCTACCAATCATGGCCTGAATGCAGTTCCGCACAAGTACAGGCAAAAATCCATGGTAGGAGGCAGTTCCAGTACAGTCAATAATACTGCTGAGCTTGGGAGTTCTCTCCAAATGAACAATTGATGTTAACGTTCGTAAAGAAGCAGCTTTAATTTCCTATGAGGACAAAGTAAACAGTGTCAAAAACAAATGGACAACTGAACCAAGGTGCTAATATCTCAAAATCAAATTTTCAGTAATTTTATTAAAACTGTTTGAGGAGAGTGGGGTCAGTAGAGAATAACAATGTGTATTTGGTATTCAGTAATTTCACAGTTTAATATCCAAAAAGAAAAAAGTAAGAGGTTCAGGCTCCACTTCTAGGATACTTTTGGACTTCTTAAAAACAGAAGGCATATGCAATATAAAACTTGATATGTACATATTAATAGATACTTACCATAAGCTGCTTATCTGTTATTTGAAGGACATCTACCAACTCCTCTATCAACCCATTATACAAGATACTGTTTGCTGACTCTTGCAAGGCATTAGAATAGACTGCAAAAGAAAAGCAAAGACTTTGACAGAAATGCAGTTATTTAGCCATCACTGGATAACACACATTCCAATCAGCACAAAAGGATAAAATCACTACATTATATGATTGTGGTAAGATCTGTATAACCACATATTTTTCTACTAAAATTATCAGTAGAAGGAATTTGAGGGAAGTTTTGTAGGAAAAGGGAGCAAAGAGTTCATTTTCCTAACATCACTACTTGATTGAACTGTAACTAACTATGCTTTGGATAAAGGTATAGACTTGGCTTCTTTCTTTGCTTATACCACAAATCCTTATTAAAACAAAGAAAATTTATAGAAAAGTTAAGAATGTGTATAATCGCTGGGCGTGGTAGCGCATGCCTTTAATCCCAGCACTCGGGGGGCAGAGGCAGGCAGATTTCTGAGTTCAAGGCCAGCCTGGTCTACAGAGTGAGTTCCAGGACAGCCATACAGAGAAACCCTGTCTCGAAAAACCAAAAAACAAAACAAAACAAAACACAACAACAACAACAACAAAACCCAACAAAGCCCAACAAAGCCAACCCCACCCCCCCACCCCCAAAAAAGACTTTGTAAAATCGAGAAGGGCATAGTAGCCTATATCTTAAATCCCAGGATTTGGGAGGCAGAGGCAGGAAGATCTCTGTGAGTTCAAGGATAGCCTGGCTTATACCATGAGTTCTAAGATAGACAGAGCTATATATAGTTAGACCGTGTCTCAAGAAAATGCATATATTTTTTTTTGCTGAATTACACACTGAGGTAATAGTGGCATACACTCTGAAGTAAAATATGGCTGAGATGTGAGTATATTCATTAACTTTAATAAACACTTTTTGGATAATCATTAGAATGCCAGAAATTATACTAGGTATGAACACACACATAGCAATGTAGTCAGCTCTAAGAGTAGGTAGGCAGAAACTAAATGAAAGTAGGTAGTAATAGTGATACTTGTCCTTTCATGCCTTGTAATGGGCCTAGCATGTGACAGGACAATTTTCAGGATTTTCTTTCATTTCTTAAAATAGCTTATAAATACTGTCCAAATATACGTACTTGAAGTTGCCTGATGGAATACAGTGTGTAGGTATACAATTCTCAGAACCATGGTGGGAGCCTCAAAAACATGTGATTTCCACATAAAAATAAAGTTAGGTCATTTGTAGAAAAACAGATGCAACTTCATGCAAAATGGACAAGTAACATATTATCTCTCATTTGTATGTCATAGGCTTTACATATATAAAAAATCAGTTATGTGCTGATGACATAATAATAGAAATAAAACTATCTGGGGAACAAATAAGAGGTAAAATTGGCCAAAAAGGAAAGAAAAAATAAGCTATAGTAGGTATTACACACTCAAAGTGCTTACATGAAAATGGCCTGTTAGAATTCTGCATAATTAAAAACAAAACCACCAGTATTTTCTATTCTCCTATAGCACAGTGGATTATAGAGTATTAACTATTTAATTATTTTCAGACTTCAAAATTATACCTCTGAAAAGATGGGAGAACTGGACAAGGAATTATCAAGAATAATAGGGATGTGTAAGATGATGACAACCAAGCCCATGTAACATGACAATAAAAGTTTTCTTTTTTTCTAGTACATAAAGGAGCTCAAGAATGATGAATGACTATAGTAGTAACTGGGATAAGCAAATACATTTATAATTTAGGTTGCCATAATAAAGCCTCGTAGCATTAAAGGTAAGATGGCACTCATCAGAAATCAAGTTCAAAATGCCTACTTACGACCAGTTAATTAGTGTTTTCTTACCTAATATAGATATTGCATGCAGTCTGGCCTGAACAGCTTGTAACCGCTTCCTGTGATTAGAAAAGCCATGGGCCAGTCGTATATGTGTAAATAACAGCATCTGTAGAGATGTAAGACTTATATTAGTTAATCACTACAAAGGATAGGTTTTGCTTGAGCTGTTTTGTCCTTTTATGCTGCTTGGTAAAATAGTTTTGTTGCTTGAGTATCAAACTGAACTACTCTGAGATTAGTTGACAGAACTAGATAGAGTGGCCAAACAGGGATCTCTCAATATACTACTATTTCAAAAATTGTCAATACACATTGATAGACAATAAATAATTCAAACTTTCAATAAATTAAATATCTGACCACTGCCAAAAAGAACAGAACAAGCTAACACAATAGAATTCTCCTAAATGTATCCAAAATGTTGAGAAAGTTATCACCACTACTATATAATCATTTTGAATCAGCTTACAAGTTTATGTTTCCAATCTATCATAAGGTGCTAGAAGTTATTGTCCTCAAGAAGAGGAAACAAATCTAGGTAGCTAATCTGCTATGGTCAGACTCCAAATGTATATCAATTTTGCTATGGTTTCTATTTGCCCAACTTATTAGTATATTTGGAAAACCACAATATGCAAGATATTTTTCAATGTATTTTACCTGTTTATCCTTAGGAATGCTGTACATTTTGGTAAGAGATTCCATTATTTCAGAAGGACTTTCTGAAATCTGTGTTAGAAAAAAAATTAGTTAAGAACAAGGCTACAAACAAAAATGAACTAATCAGTTGTCAAAGAATTCTCTTACCTTGTCAAGTTGTTCTATGTGAATATAATGTAGTGTATTACTAGTTGTCTGAAATTAAAAAGTTGAAATACCTGTTAGGGATTCACTAAATACCCTGTAATAAACACTGAGAATCAAGGTAATTTCTTAGTCATTCAAAGCATCCATTTCCCACATATAACAGTCACAAGATTGCTTCTTTCAAACTGGTAGTATTAAACTATAATTCTGTTTTCCAGGCATGTTTCATATTTTGTGTTCCTTTTTAGCCCTTGTCTAACTATCTCCACAATTTTAGCATTCATAGCAAAGATTGAATACATGAGAATACTTTCTCATGTTTTGAAGACAATTTTATTCTAGAAAAAAAAATTTAACAATGAAAAGTGGAAGAAAAATCATTGGGGAATTTCCATACCAAACCAAGTCATAGCAGATCATCCAGGAATTTGGAACATCATTTAAGTAACAGAGCTCTTTTTAATAGACTGAGATAAATACAGAAACTGAAATCCAACTATCTAAGACTATTAGGATACATTCCAGAGACTCTGAGCAAACACACAAATATGGTAATGCCCAATAAAAGGAGTTGTAACTTTTGACAGGTTCCATCATAAGACCTAATGATGGGGGTGGGGTGGGAGTGGAGAGCACCCTCTTGGAGGCAAGGGAGAGGAGGAATGAGATGAGGAACTCTGGGAGGGGGAACTGGACAGAGAAGGTGGAATATAGGTAAATAATTTTTAAAAACTTAATGATGTGAGAAGTAGGCATATGATTAATATTTTTTCCTAAAAAGCTTCTAGGTATATCTAGCTTCATAGGGCAGTGATACAGAACAAAACATCCCCTCATTTAAACTAAGAGAGTCTATAAATAACAACAAAATAACCTGACTCACCCTCTTCTCAATTTTGACCTCAGCTCCAGGATCTGCATAAAATTCAAAGTGTAGTGTGGTTGCACTGGGTGGATATTTCTGTGTATAGAAGAGAATAACATATCAAGCTTAAACTGATTTTAGACATCTCCAACGCTTTCCTCAAACACATTGTGACAGTAGTAGATTCTATATCAATAGTGTCTGTAATCAGATGATATTTGGTGGAAACAGAATCAGAAGGCTAGAATTTAGAGATACAAATCTGTTTTCAACATCTAGATTAACTGTTACTCTTTCTTTTAATACATAAATTTTGACTATAGTTATTCTTGTGGTGGGGTGAAGTCTGCCAAGTAACAATGCATATAACTTTAATAAACAATAGTGAACAAGCATCGGGGTCAAAATCTTGCCATCAGTTAAAGGATGAAAAAGGGCATTCTTGTGAAAACATTTTACCAGCCTCCTTATGGACACTTTTTCTATTACTTCAAACACTCCTTTCTATACCTTTCTAGAACATGTTTCATGGTTTTCTGCATTGATACACACCAAACCAAAAAAAATCTACACCCTCAAAGCACATCTTTTTATAGAACTCTACAAAAGTAATACAAGGTAAACAATAATAGCCTCATGTTTTCTTTCTAGGGAATGTTGTAATGGACAGGGTACTATCATTTTAAAATTTGGTTCAACTATGTACATGTACCATTTAAAGTATAAGAATTTCAAACTCTTAACATGCCAAATCTCAACCTTGATAAAGCCAAAAAACAGGAAACAGTCATCGCACAAACCCAGAAAGTCTTAACATGAAGAATGAGCTTCAGAATTGTTCATTAAAATATGTTCTCAAAATTGAAACTCCAAACTGAGTAAGATTTAAGACATATTTCCCTTATTACCAACATCATCTATCAGCTAAGTTAAGAAAGTAACCTGCTTTAATATGTAGATTTCTGCAACTAAAAAAAAGAACCATCCCACTAAGGGATAAACATTTCCAGAAGATAAGTTAGTTAGATTTGATTATATCTACTTAATGTTGAATATGACAATCTAGGCTCTACTTGAAGCACAGAAAGCAGAAGGGAGGATAGCCTAAATCCTTAAGAGAATTGGTGACAAGGTAAGAGTATACCTAAGTTCTTTAAAAACTATTTTTAAAATGTTATTTGTATCAGTGTTTTACCTGCATGTATATCTACTGTGCCAAGTAAGTGTCTGGTGCCTATAGAGGCTAGAAGAGGCTAATCATAGGGCTTGGCACTGGAGTTACATATGTTTTCAATTGCCACGGGGTGCTGGAAATAAAATATAGGTCAACTACTCTTGATTTGTCTACAGATCCCTGTAATAAATAATTCTTAAAAAAAAATTTCCTATCAGCCATTCCTGAACACTGCTCAGAGTTCTGATACTTGTGTGAGTCCATAAGTAAATGTAGTCAAAGCTGGTCTTGAAGTCGTGCTCTTCCTCCTGCCATATCCCAAATACAGATGCGGAAGTACTACTCTTCCCAGCTTTCTGGGATTTGATTCAACAAATTCAACTTCAGAACTGGTTATATGAACACACACAACTGAGACTTTTTATCTATATCAAGAACAATAATAGCTCAGATTTCCTAAAGATATTATGTACTAATTTTTCAAGTTCTACAAAAGTCCTAATGTCAAGTGTCAATTTATATATCATACATTCATTGTTAACTGAGGCTTAGAACAAGACTATATCATATCCCAAATAGTTAACTCACCAACATTTGCAAGTCTCTGCAACATTCTGCAAGTCCAAAGCCATTCTCCTTTCCACCCCAGCTCTTGGTAAAGAAAAAAAAAAAAAAAAAAAAAAGGGACAGTGTTAACACCATGCTTATGGTCATAAGTTTATAAAGTGTTTAATGAAAAAAAAAAAACAATGCAATCTATTTTATGATTCTGTGGAGCTGCTCAAGGTAAGAGTACAAAGCAGCAATGCTAGCCAGCTACTACATTCCATATGTAGAAATTCATACTTGCTGGAATTTAGTTATAGCTGGCCTTTCTCACCATTGTAGGTTTTTTTTAACCCTTTCTTTCACCATGGTGGAACCATGTTTTCTTGACATAAACCAAGAGCTCTAGATTCTATATTATTTGTGTGTTGGTTTGAATAAGAATGGCCCTTATAGACTCATATTTTCAAATGCTTAGGGAGTAGCATTAGAAGTGTAGTCTTTTTGGAGGAAGTGCGTAACCAGGGATGGGCTTTAAGGTTTCAAATGCCCTAGTCAGGTCCCAGTGTTTCCTCTGCCTTCTGGTCCAGATGTAGAGCTCACAAGATCCCTCTCCAGCACCATGTCTACTTGCATGCCACCATGCTTCCTAGCATGCTGATCCTGTACAAAACCCCTGAACCTATATAGCAAGCCCCAACTAAATACTTTCCTTAATAAGAGTTGCTGTGTGGTTAGGGTATCTCATCACAGCAAAAGAACATGACTAAGATGTTTTGCTAACCTAAGTATAAAAGCTTTCAAACAAGTGCCTGTGGTAATGAGTGGCACAGTTCCTGGTAACTTCCATACCCCCAATTCAAACCATATTAATTTTGCTTATGGACTAGTCTGTATCTTTGACCTTTGAAATAGCCAAAATTTTATTAGCAATATATATACTTTGAGACAAGGTCTAATTGTATATCCCTGGATGGCCTAGAAAATATAGACCAGGCTAGCCTTGAACTTATAAAGATCCACTTGCCTCTGCCTCCTGGTGTTGTTGGTATTAAAAGATCCATGCCACCACATCTGGCAAGAATAGCATTGTTTTTGTTAAGTAATTGCTAGTCATCTCAGCTACAACTGTGAACTTTAATAAGCTACTTTTACTCTTGCCTTAAGGTAAGTCATGCCTGGCCCTGCTCAAACACAAACACCTTTATCTAATTCTCACTAATCCAGCATGTGTCCCAACCACTACTTGGCTGTTTTTCTACTAGGAAAGGTTATCATTTCCTTCTTTAGAAATATAATCACGTCAGCATGTTTTTTTTTTTTTTTTTTTTTTTTTTGGTTTTTTCGAGACAGGGTTTCTCTGTATAGTCCTGGCTGTCCATGCATGTTTTTGATAAATCTATAACACAATGTGTATCACTGAAGCTGTCATTCAAAGATCTCTATTACAAAACCCTACTAGTAGACAAAACAAAATTTGCCTAATCCCAGAAAAGTAAGCTTTTTGGAAGTCTTTATTAACCCAGAAGCACAGGATACAGAAAAGAGGGGTCAAATGATAGTAACAATTTCAAAACCTAGTTTAGTTTTCTCTCTGCCTCATTCCTGTGGGTCAAGGTCTAAGTTCTCACCTATTGCTCCAACACTATGCCCACTTGCTGCTATGCTCCTCACCATGATGGCCATGAACTCTTAAAACTCTTAGCACCAAATTAAATGTTTGTGTGTGTCTAAAAAGTACTTTCACCATACTGTCTCTTATCACAACAATTTAAAAGTTACTGACACAAGGTGGTACCAGAAAGTAGGCTACTGCTGTGATAGGACTGACCATACTATTATTTGAAAAGAATGTAGAAGACTTTAGAACTAGCAAAGTGGTTGAAAACTGTAAGCTAGGCTTATTAGGCCATCCTACCAGGAGTTTTGAAGACAGCAGTGCTGAGAACAAAGTGAACTATGGAGGCATAGCTCAAGAGGTTTCAGAAAACAGCATTAGAAACTAAAGATCCTAACTCCTGATATTTTGGTGAACAATGTTGCTGTCTTTGTCCTGGTCCTAAAAATCTCCCTGGAGCTAAACTGAAAATTTTTGGACTATTTTGAAACAGAGAGAATCCAAGACATCCTATTATTGATTCTGTTTTGAGATTAGTAATAATCACCTTTATTCAGGCCTACAAAGGAAAAGGCCAAGCAAGACAAAAAAGAAATATGAAATATACAATTTAAAGAGAAAAGGAACAGCAGAAAATTAAATGTTGGAGCCATGGCTTGTGCTGAAAGAGATAAAGAGATAAGGCCAGACACAAAATGGAATAGAGAGAGTAATAATACCCTTGGGCTAAGACCCCCACACCCGGTTAGTCCTACAATTTATGAAAGGAAATGCTTAGGGGACTTTCTGTTCCTAAAAAGGAGTATCAGATCAACTCTTATGCAAATATAATTTAAAGGGAGGAGTAAGCTCCATCCCAAGAAGGCAGCTAAAGTTGGCGGTATCAACTATGTGGTTCTGACTTTAAAACTATGAAGGATACAGGAGATGTATAATCATTCTAATTGGCTAATTAAGAGCCCCTGAAGCCAGGTTTGTGACATAAAGGAAGTAGAACCAAACCGAAATTAAGAATTATATTGCAGTCAGCAAAGGTATTAGGGCAGAACTATCTAAGTTCTTTGACATAAGCCAAAAATTATATATTTACGATGATGAACATACTATGTATAAAAATGTAGTTTGTAAAGGGAACAGCAATAAAAACAGAAAGGAAAGAAACAGAAATAAAGAGGAAAATATTAATGAACAAAAAGTAGTCACTACGACAATAGGAAAAAATGCAAATTACCCAAATAGAAAGGAAACTGGGACAACCATAGATGCCATAATTTGACTGTATTCAAATTTTTCACCTAAAAGGTTAAATAAGCTTTCTCAATTGGAGAAAGAATTGGTTTCTTCCTTCACGGAAAAAGACTTTTTTTTTTTTAACCGCTGTGTTGTTCTCTCTTCTCTTCTCAACCTCTCTGTGAAATGCAGTTCTGCTGTACAGCTCAGGCTTACCAACAACTAAACATCCTCCTGCTTCTGTTGCCCAAATGCTGGACTTAAGTGGTATGCCATGCCTGACTATTCAGTTATATTACCCTTCAATTATTTTATATGTTTAAGGCAGAGCCTCATGTATCCTAGATTGGTCTTGAAATTGCTACACAGGCAAGGAATTACCTTCAATTTCTTATCTTCCTGAGTGCTAGGAATACACATATGCACTACCACACTCAGTTTATGCATGTTAGACAAGCAGTGAAACTACATCTTTAGCCAAAAATTTGTATTTTTAAGCATGCAATTCTTCATCTTAACTTTGTTTTTTACCAAATTGTTTCCTGAATAGTAACACTGAATCATAACACTCCATTCATCTTCTGTTACAGTCATCTTTAGCATAAATTATGTGTTCTCCCCACTCTCTCTCAACAGGGTTTCTCTGTATAGTCCTGGTACTATACAGAAAAGATCTGCCCACTCCAGCACAAACCACACCACCCCCAAGATTAAAGGCATGCACTACCATTTGCTATAACTTAATTTCTTACATGTTTGCTGTATATGATTTTGGAACCTACTGAACCATCAATTGAGTACATTATTCTAATTACTATACCTTTATAAAACAGTAAGTACTTCCTATGTTTCTAGTATTCTTTTGGCTATTTTCAGAAATTCCATAGAAGAAATTTGTTGAAAACCATATGGATAGGAATATACAAAGTCTATAGGCTACACAAAAGAAACAGGTAAGAAAAAAACCACAAATATAAAGATACAAGGCAGAAGCATGACAGAATTTTTTTTCCTTCTATTTCCCCAATAGATAACACTGAAAAACACTCAGCTAGTACAGTAACTAAATAAAGCATGATATAAAAGTATATATGCCATAAGTGCTAATATATATATATTAAGAAAATTTATCAAACTGACCACAACCAATTTCCTTATTTTGTATTTTAATACTAGGAAGCAAAATCTGTTTTGTCACCAAAACAAATGTTTATAATTTTTAGGAGACAGTAAACAGGACTATTAAAACAGCACTAGTCCATTATCTTTTTTTAAAATCTTATGTTTTTGTACTGTTTTCTCAGTTATAAATGAATTTGTCAAAGACAGTGTTTCATCCAGGAAGGGTTGGGTATAAAGTTCTTTAATGGTACCAAGTGGAAATGACTTAGGAACTAGCTTACAGGCTTTAAAGAGACTCCAGGTATGAAATAACAATTCTCCAGCAATTCCAAACACCTAAGAACATTAGATTTTGCATCTCATAACTTTTCCAGGAACTAAGCCCATATATATTTCCCCCAAAAAATAATATTAATTTATTAGCCTTGCTGTACTCACCTACCCAGTGGGGATTATCATATGACCCTGGTAATTAAGTTGGTATATATCTAAAAATAACTAGGATATATCAGTCATGCTTAGAGCGTGCTTAAAGCACCACGTTACAAGATGAGATCCTAAAGTATTCAGACATGAGAAGAAGAAAAAAAGACTTGAGGTTTTTAAGGATGAAACTTTAATAAATGTTAAGATTATTTTCTAACTTTACCCTCAGATCGGTGTCATATATATATTAAGTGCTACTCCCATGTGATGCTTAGCTATCACACTGAATTTTAACAATTTTTTGAGACAGGATCTTTCTATGTAGGCCTGGATGGCTTGGAATTCTCTATGTAGACCAGGCTGTCCTTGAACTCAAGTAGCCCACTAGATAGTTATTCCTTCTAAGTGCTGGATTTTAAAGATGTATGTTTCCACATACTGGCCAGTTCTAACAATTTTATATCATCTCCCTAGGAAACCAAAAGAAAACCCCACTGTCTGCAACAAACTCTTTTAAAATAATTACTGCAAATCATTTCTTTCCTTACACAGTTAAGTCCTTAATTGTGTGTGTTGAATAATTTGTGCATGAGTTCTGGTGCCCAAAGAGATCAGACTTGTCAAATGCTCCTGATCAACCATGAGGCACTGTGTGTACATTGGGAATTGAGCTCCAGCAAGAGTACACTCCAAACTACTGAAATCCTCTCTACAGATTGCTCTACTACAAATTAAAAGACAAAGAATTACTTGGCATTTTGCTCAATTTTTAAATTTTCTTCCTCCATTAGGACCTCAGGTAGATTATTTACAAATTTAATACTTCTGAGCTTCCTGAGTCTATGTACTTATGTCTATTTTTTAAGTTCTTACTACATTTTTACTGACTTATTTAATAAGCATGTGGCGTGTACACCTGCATTCTATAATATGCATGTAGAGGTCAGAAGGAACTTTTAGAAGTCATTCTCTTACCATATAGTGTCTGGATCAAACTCTGGTCATAACTGTTAAGCTTGGTGGTAAGTACCTGCTGAACCCTAATGTTTGATTAATGTGATGAATAGAAATTTATTATGTATCTGGCTGTCCTGGAACTATGTAGATCAGGCTAGCCGGGAACTCACAGAGCTCTCTACTTGTCTTTGCCTCCGCTCATGAGTATTGAGATTCAAGGCTTCCCCCAGCTCCTATCATCCATAATTATCGTTCCGTTCCTCCCCCCAACCAACCCTTCTCCCCAACAAGACCTCCTACTTTCATGCCTTTGTGTATGGACCACTTAATTTAACTGAAGTTGTTTGCAAACATTATGTTAATTATCAAATGATTAAACATTTTCTTTTGAACACTGGATCCCATATTGAACTGTCTTACATTTCTTACAATGAGGAAACACTCAGAATATATTTAGAAAGCAGGTTTGATGGCTAGAGGTACAGTTTAGTGGTAGTATTGTCTAGCATGAGCAAAGCCTTGTTTTATCCCTAGCACTGATAAGTCATAAAATTTATTAAACTTGTGAGTAATGAACCTAAAATAGCCTGAAAAGTGAGCCAATCCTAAGGTAACCATTAAATTGACTATTAAAACAAGCCTCCAATCAGATGTGGTAATACATGCCTGTAATATTAGCACTAGAGGGGATCATGAGGGTAAACTTCAGACTATCGCAACTGTGGTTGATTGAGAATGGGCCCCATATAATTACATGTTTGAAGGCTTGGTCCCCAGTTAGTAGACTATTTTGGAAGGATTAGGAGGTGTGGCCTTGTGAATAGCTGTGGCCATGTCAGGGGTGTGCTACTGATGTTTTAGAAAACTCATGATAGGGCCAGTCTCTACCTCTTGCTTGCAGATCAGGATGTTAAGCTCTCAGCTACTGCTCCAATGCCAAATGGATGACTACCTATCACCATATTCTTCTGCCATGATGATTATGAACTGTAAAAAACTCTCAAATGTTTTCTTCTAAAAGTTACCTTGGTCATCATGTATCCTCACAACAATAGGACAATAGTAACTAAGATGAAGACCCTGAAAAAAAATTCTAAGACTTCTAAGACAACTTCATAGCAATCAGTTAACCTCTAGGAATGCCACAATCTTTGGATAGAGTTAAATTTTCCTGTAGGAAATCTTGACTCCAATACAATACCACCATTAGAAAATAGCACTAACTAAAAGTACTGAAGGAGCTGAAGGGGTTTGCAACCCCATAGGAAGAACAACAATATCAACCAAGCAGACCTCCCAGAACTCCCAGGGACTAAAGCACCAACCAAAGCGTACACATGGAGCAACCCATGACTCCAGATGCATATGTAACATATGTCAGGCATCAAAGAGAGGAGAGGCCCTTGGCCCTGTGAAGGTTCAATGCCCCCGTGTAGAAGAATGCCAGGGCAGGGAGCTAGCAGTTGGTAGGTGGGTGGGGCGAACACCCTCATAGAAGCAGGTCGAGGGGGGAGGGCATAGGGGGTTTCTGGAGAGAAAACCGGGAAAGGGGACAACATCAGGGTTTTTTTTGGGGGTGGGGGGGATGACAAAATCTTAAAAGTAAATAAAGAAAATATCCAATTTGAAAAAAAATAGCACTAAATGCTCTCCGATTATTCTAAACAATTCTTAATTTTAAATTCTGAAATGAGAAAACTGGTTATCAGAATTAAAGATTCAAATCTAACCTTTTTCTCCCTGTATGCTTCTTTTTCACATAGAATCCTTATTCTGAATTTCTCCAAAGCAGCACTATCAGTTTTGAAACAAGAATTTTGTTTCTTGAGCAGAGTTGATGAAATATTTCAAATTTAATTAATAGTTGAGAATAACGCCGGGCGTTGGTGGCGCACGCCTTTAATCCCAGCACTCGGGAGGCAGAGGCAGGCGGATTTCTGAGTTCGAGGCCAGCCTGGTCTACAGAGTGAGTTCCAGGACAGCCAGGGCTACACAGAGAAACCCTGTCTCGAAAAACCAAAAAAAAAAAAAAAAAAAGTTGAGAATATTCATGCTTTTTGAAACTTTGTTACACTGTCCCAAATACTTGTAAAAGTCAGAAAGTTAACAAAAGGATTCTGCCGGGCGTGGTAGTGCACGCCTTTAATCCCAGCACTCGGGAGGCAGAGGCAGGCGGATTTCTGAGTTTGAGGCCAGCCTGGTCTACAGAATGAGTTCCAGGACAGCCAGGGCTATACAGAGAAACTCTGTCTGGAAAAACCAAAAAAGGATTCTAATCCACTTTGGCAAAACAAGAAATGCCTGTTTAACCATATGCTCTGATATCTTCACCAAAGACTCACCTCTGCCAAATGCTGCAGCCGTGTCAGTAGTGGAGTCCTCTTGTCAGATCCAAGACGTGTGATATAGTTTGATCTTTTGCTAAATACATACAGAAGGTTAAGGACTGCCAGCACCACTTGCATATCAGAGGAAGCCAATAAAGTTGTCAAATGCTATAGGAACAAAAAAGGGACAAAGTTTAGTGCATCAAGTACTTGGCACTAACAACTTCAAAAAAAATTCTTTTGATGTAATAATGTGTGTCAACATTAAAAGCTATCAAGTTATTGAGCCACAATACACAAAAATAAGTCAATCTCTTACAATATATAATCCTGCACCCAAGGAACAGCTGACTAGAAAGTTCAATAACTGTGAACACTGAAAACTGCAGTTCGATATTATATCTGTATCTTATAAGGAAGAATTTCAAGGTAGAAATATGCTATATGTAGGACTACATATGTAGGACTAAAAATTTATATTTCTAAGCGTTGTGAAATGAACCTAAGTGTATGCTATTATTTCCTTTATAACAAATATATAAAGGACTCATAGAAACTAAAACTATCAACAACAGCTGTGTGCAATTACTCAAAAAAAAAAAAAAACTATTGGAAGTACGGTATGAGCTTGGGAGTGACCTCTTTTTTTTTTCCCAAACAGAGAACATTCACCAATATGTTGCAGCACATAATTGGATAAAATTAAAATCACTATGTAATTGAGCTAGAAATGAACAAAATCATTTTATTTGTTTACTTTATATGGACTTCCTTGGGCAGCACATCTATTTCTTTATCAAGACTGACTGTTTATCCATTCCCATTTGATGTTCAACCATTCTATTACTTGTCCAAAATCATTTTCTGTTCTGATTCTGTTTCTTTCAGAAAATAAAACAAAAACAACATGGTGGTACCGAGGTCATCAAGTTTGGCTAAAGGAAAATAACTTCTTTTTACAGTATTTATGACCACTAAATTTAAGATTTCTTTAATGTGTTTTGTCTGAATGTATGTCTATGTACCATGTAGCCACAAACATCAAGAAGAGGGAATAAAAAAAATAAAAAAAAAAAAGAAGAGGGAATAAGATCCACTGGAAGTGGAGTTACATATAGTTGTAAGCCTTCCATGCTTACATGCTAGGAATCCAAACCTGAGTTCTACGCTAGAAGTAATCAACTGTTAAACCATCTCTTCAGTGCCCTTTTGACCATGGATTGATAACCTTAGTCTTTATGGGTACAAAGAATACAATAAGCTCTTATAATCAGTCCCACCCGTATCATTCATCCCTTCAACTTACCATGGATAGACATATATTTTTGAGGTGCATTCCCATACACCGTTTGGTCAGTATTCCTAAGACAAAGTCAACTATCAACACAGCACATACACTGCTACAATTTGAGTGTAAAATGCCCCTCTATAGGCTTGTTTCTGAACCCTTAGTTAGCCACTAGTTAGTTTTACAAGGTTGTAGAACTTTTAGAATTAGGTCACTAGGGTTTAAGCCTTGGGCGTTATAGCTTTTTTTGGTTCAAAAAAAGTAGCATGTGACTGCCATGAGGTAAAGCTGCCTACCACCATCCTTGAAGAATGAAATCTGTCTCCTCAAAAACATTCCTCCCTTGTTCTTGTCAGCAATTTGGTCATAGGAACAAAAGTGATATAATTGTGATGGGTATTATAAATAATCTTGAGGTGAGTTTAAGTATTTTCAAAGATATATGTATGTTACATGCAAATACACCATTCTGAATTAAGGAACGGGTGCTGAAACTCATCCCCCTGCCCCCTTCCCCCTGCCACAGGTATGATGGGGGGAGTGTATGTGTTTTGGCAAAAGACATTGAAAATTATAAGCACATTAATAAGGAAATCAAACTATTTTAATAGTTTAAAAATAACTTGGAATACCTCTAATAATCTTTGACAAAGATTACTAAATAGTCCATAAATGCTTCAATACAGGTACTATATTCTTTATGTCTTGAAGTATGAAACAGAAAAACGTTCACATCAATCCTAAGAGGTAATACTTATGGCTAAGAAATGTCATACTTCCCCTTGTGGTTCTGAGGATTAAACCCAGGAGCCTATACCCATTAGGCAAGTATACTACAACTGAGCTAAATCCCCACCACGTACTACTACTTCCTATCTTTGAAGCTGATAATCTTAAGAAATCCATAATGAAAAGGAAAGCAAACAACCATCAGAAACAGAAATTCCCTTGTTTGTGTACACACACGGTTGAAGTTAAGAACAGACCACATAGCCTTATATTCTCTTACCTCTATGGAACTGTACAGATGCCGAGAAAAGCTGTACTCAATGAGCAAGGCTGTGAAGTTCAATACAGCTAATAGAAGCATTTTCAGCTGTTCTTTTTCTGGCCTATCACATACAAGCATCCATGACATATTCTCCACTGTTTGTCCAGCATCTGCCAGAATTCCATCAAAGCGGTCCAACAGATCCACCCAGTGATATAACTCACACTAGAAAGAAGGATAAAGAGGATATAAAAATATGATAAAAGTGGCTTAGTGGTATGCTCTAGTAATCTCAGTGTTGAGGAGGCTAAGGTAGAAGGATATGGAGTCCAAGGAGCGTAGGCCACATAGTGAGGCCCATCATCAAAATAATAATGGTTCTTTTAACACTAAATGGTTTCTTTGAAGTAGAGTTTTATAACACTTAGCTTTGTTTTCACTTCTTCAAACATCAATGTATTTATGTGGGTATGTGCACACCAGAGCATATATGTAGAAGTCAGAAAATAATTTGGTGGGGGGAGGAGAAGAATTGATTCCTTCCATCCATTATGAAGGATGCAGGGATCAGACTTGATCTCTCAAGTCACCAGACTTGGAAATAAATGCTTTTACTTTCTGAACTCTCTCTCTCTGGCTCAGCACATTGATTTATCTTAAAAAAAAAAAAAAATCTTGGCAACAATTCAGGCTAAATACCAGTAACCAAGAGCTGTGACACATATGCTAGATACTTAAGTAACTATAGAATCAGGCTATTCCATTACAGTTCTCTTGTTCATCATCAAAGCACACAAAATGATGTACTAATAGCATGTTCCCTATCCTCTGTTATCATGGATTTTACATACCTTGCCAATGTTCCATGTTTTGATTTGCTGCAGTTCCAAGAGGAGTTGCTCATCATTACAAACTTTGAGTTTGTCTATTAAGGCTCTGCAGTCTGCAGGCTAAGAAAAACAAACAAGTATTCATAAAAGGTGTTTAGGAATGAGGAAGAAACAAAGAGAATGGGAAAAGGGACCCTTAAACCCACAAAGAAATTCAACTTTTGCTTATATAAAACTAAATCTTTTAGATTACAATAGAAGCCTGTGAGGAAATACTTTAATCGAAACAATCCACTATGCATTTGTTTAAATCTGAATAAACCTGTATATGCAAACTACTTGAAGTATACGGATAATAGAAACAAAGGAAATAAGCTAAGCAGCACTAAAAGCAAAATTAAATAATTTGCAACATAGCTTAAAAGGTAACCAGAATGTCAGAAGGAGGGAAAATGAGGGAGTGGAGGGAGAGAGGGATGGAGGGATGAAGAGAAGAGAAGAGAAGAGAAGAGAAGAGAAGAGAAGAGAAGAGAAGAGAAGAGAAGAGAAGAGAACGCCAACCAGCCTGAAAGGAAAAGGCTAGCATTGAATTATTTTTCTACAATATTAAACCTTGAATTAGAAAAGATCATAGAGCTTCTGAACTTTGTAAAACTAAGACTCTATTCTTACTTGGTATTCCCATTTCCATACATTCCTGATCTCTTGTATTGATGAACAGGACCATTATCAGGTATCAAGGAGTGGATTGAGAATTTATAATAAAGGTTCTGAAAGTGGAAAGGAAAATGGGATAGGGACTGAGACTGGGAAACATTCTATTAATGGACAACAGGTGGGAAAGTGATAATATCTTTTATTTAATTCTATAAATGGTGTCATGGGAATAAACTAGCTTTGGAACCAAACAAATCTATGTTCTGATTTTGGTTTTATGACTACTATGATGAATCCTACCTACTATCCATTACTTACCAGGAAAACACAATCTAATAAGCTAGCTTGAAGAGTATAGTATGTTCAAGTACCTGCCACTTAGCAAGTACACACAAGAGATTTTTTAAAACGAAACAAAGAACATGAGATTTAGATTTCCTCCTTTCCTATTTCCTCACTTTGAATTCTCATCAAGAAAGAGATGAATAGTTAGATACCACCTATATATCCAACAATGCTGTTGTGAAATCTAAAACTAGAGGAAACCCTAAAGATTCCCATCTCCTATAACATATTTAAAACTATGATTTTCTTTAAGCCTAATTCTCAACTTTGCTAGGATCTACCTCAAATTTTTGGTGATGATATGTATGAAAAACACCTAACACCAAATTCTTCTATAAACCAGGTTTGACCTCAGCCTCATCCCCCTTTTAAGTATAGATTTTAGGAAAAACAGTAAAGAAGAATAAATAACAGAAAACATGGAGAATTTGAGACACTTGTTAACACAGTTCATCTGTCCCTTTTTCATTTACTTGGATTTAGTATCAAATACACGTATTTAAATTTCTAATGACAAAGATAGGCTAATTCAATGTTATGATTCTGTGGGTTAGGTAATACCCATTTTGTTGTTAACATCTGAGTCCTGTAAAAACTTGGTATGTCCACCATTACATGGCATTTAATATCTCACAAACCTGGTACCCAAGCCAGATCTTGCTTGAATGCAATATTGTTGGCAAAGGATACTATGGCCTTGCCAAAGACTCTGCTTGGCATCATGAACAGTTATGAGACATCTGAGTCTAAGTGGACAAGCCATACACAAAGGCAGCTTGCCTGGACCTTTTACCATCTTTCCTAGAACTCAACCTCACTAATGGCCACTGAATGCTTTAGAGGTTACCAAGGACTAGACCAAAATAGGATACTTAAATGCTACTTCCCAAACTCAAGTATTAAATTTCTCTATCTTTGTGGCATATGGAAAAATTATAAACAATTGTCTCCTTCTCTTTCTTGCTTAAATTCTTTCTTGTTTTGAAACAGGGTCTCCTTATGTATCCCTCATTGATCTTGGAACTCAGATATCTACCTGCCTCTGCCTTCCAGGTGCTAGGACTTAAAAGTTTGCACTACCATACCCAACCTTTCTGGTCTCTCTTATTTTCAAAGAATCATTCTAACATCCTTTAAACTTGTGAGTGAGAGACTTGTTATTGCTGAATGAGAGGGGAAAGAGGGAAGGATTAGGGGACAGGGAGGAGGAAATAGGAAAGGAGGAAAGAAAGGAGAGAGAGTAAATATGTGCAGATGTCATAAGACAGGGACAATCATGCAGAGTTGGTTATCTTCACCTTATGTTCTAGGGGCTGAGCTCATTGAGATTAAATTGTAAGAAACTTTTACCTGGTGAACCATCTCATGGGATTTGGTATAGCCCCACCTCCAACCCAACTTTTCACAGGGTTCATCTATTACACACATTTAAATCTAAGGTGCTCGTGTTTTCTAATTATAAGGTTTACTTATCTTTACAATATTTTTCCTTTTTCTCCATACATAAATGCAAACCAAGTGGGACTGTCCCAACTCAGAGGAAAAGGCAAGCCATCTGTCAGTTCAAAGCTGCTACCAGGATTTACTTGAATTTGTTTCCATTATCAAACCTATGGGGGAAATCCTTTGAAATACTGCCAATATTCTAAGTGATCAATGAAAAACCAAAAACGTTTCTTAAAAATAAAACCTAGTACTGATACCAGTATGATCAATGAAAAAAAAATTTTCTTAAAAATTGAACCTAGTACTGACACCAGTAAAATCAATGAAAAACAAAACATTTCTTAAAAATAAAACCTAGTACTAACACCAGTATGAGAAACTGGGCAATCTTCTATGTTGCTTGAGTAAAACAGGCAACCCAAGCCTTAAAACACACCTAGTCAGTGATTTTATATTCTTAAATAATCTGATAGAAGCTAGGAAATTTACATAAGTGTGACTGTAAGAGCCTTATAATTCACTTAGCATAAAAAATAAAATTTGCATTTCTCTGATCACCTGTAAGAGAGACTCTTTCTAGTTTACTGGCTTTGGTCCTTCTCTGAAAGGTTTTATGCCCATTTTGTCATTGGGATATTCATTTCTTCTACTGACATAGTATAAAAGATATTAACTATTTTGGGTTACAAATATTTTCTCCAGCTTGTCATGTCCCATGACTCCCCCACACAACTGAGCTTAATTTTGAACATACAAAAACAGCACATAATTAACATAATTTGGTGAGTTTATATGGATCCATACATTCATTTTACCATCACCACATTTCAGGTGAAAAACATATATCACCTCTAAGTTTCCTTGTGGCCCTTTGTGTATTTGTGTGTATTAAAAACACTTAACATGAAGTTTATCCTCAACGAAATTCTTAAAGTACACAGCAATTTACCAGTAACTGTAAGTTCTGAAACTTATCCTTTTTCTTTTCAAATAGGGTATCACTATGTAGCCCTGACCTTGTGGCTCTTTTGCCTCAGTCTCCTTAGACAGGAGCCACCATGCCCAACTTTTTATTCACTTTTTACTCACTTGTTTTACTAAATTATACATAGCCATAGAACAATTCCCCATTCCCTCCCCTGATAAACATCATTCATTCTGTTGCCTACTTACATACCTTTTGACTATTTTAGATGCCCCATAGTAGAGGAATCATGCAGTATTTGTTCCTCTGTAATTAACTTATTTCACTTTTCATTCTTCTGGGGGGAGTTAATTTTAAAAATATGAGAAATTCTTCAACTTCATAATGAAAAACCCCCAAATAACCCAATTTTAAAGTGGGCAAAGGAATTTGAAAAGACTTTTCTCCAAAGACAATGGCCAAATGGCACATACAAAGGTACTCAACATCACTAATAATCAGGGAAATGCAAATCAAAATCATAATGAGATATTACCTCATACCTGTTAGAATGGCTATTGTCATGTGTCCTTTTATTTTGGATATGGTATTTTACATTTCCATTTTGGTATTTTGTCCTTTGCTTTAATGCTTGGAAGGGCAATCCCCACCTAAGACAAGGTAAACATTCACCTGTATGTTCTACTTCTCCTATAATTTCTTTTAAAAATATCTGACTTTTGATGACTTATCTACAATTTACTTCAGTAAAACAGTCCCCCGCACCATCCCACCCAAATCAAATGTAATTGTCTTGGCACATTTTATTGACTAATACTGTTCTTTCCCACAATATATAATCCCTCTATTAAGTTCTTATGTATGCTAGGTTGTCCTGATTTTCAACTCTCATATAAATAGATTATTACGCTGATGGCACTGTCTTGTTTTAAAAATCTTAATTCCTTAAGACGTTTTTATTCTTCACTTTTAAATATTATAATAGTCATCAAAACTTATAAATACCAAAACACATCAAAAACAGAATCAAATGAAAATTTACAGTAACAATATTAATATGCTCAATATACAGCATTTAGTAAAAACAGATATTCCCATGTCAGAATACAAAATAAAAGACTAATAAAAAAGTCAATGAACTTACCATTTTTGTTTTCAAAACAAAACAAAAAACTCTAGGTTCTATTAGCTATAGTCAATTTTAATTCTACATCTCTTTTCCATTGTCATACTGTCTTTCAATGCTTATATTGTAGCCTGAGAGTCCCTTTCAGGGACCAAATATCTTCAAAGTATTGTTCACTATTCCTTTTTCCACTGGTCACTTAGCTACTAATTTTTAATCAAAGTAAGTTAAAATGGCAAGGAAGTATTTTTTCTGGTAGTGTTCAGGGTGCAACCCAAGGCCTCATGCATGCTAGACAAAAAAACAGAGATATTCCTCCTAGTTTCACAAGTTACTATAGTTAACACTTTGTATTAACTGGACATACTTATTTGGAAGATCAGAACTGCTGAACTGGTCACAATGATTTTTTTCCTGAAATAAAGAAAATGCACAAAGCAAATTTGGATACTCACAGCTTCAGTAGGTGTCTTTTTCAGTTTAGTCCTGTCTACTTTCATGTTTTCAGTTTTCTGATTTAAGATCTGCAAAAAAAAAAAAAAAAAACAAAAAACCCAAAGTAATGAGAACATAAAGTTACAGATATTCTACAGCTCTAGTCT
Organism: Mus caroli; assembly: GCF_978045245.1. Classification (NCBI taxonomy): domain Eukaryota; kingdom Metazoa; phylum Chordata; class Mammalia; order Rodentia; family Muridae; genus Mus; species Mus caroli. The sequence continues at coordinate 20,734,239 of NW_028227260.1, forward strand.
TAGAAATACAAATATTAGACGAAGAGTATGCAAAATACCTAGTGTAACACTGGAGTTATGTTAATTCGATGGTATGGTTATTAGACAGAAAATGGCAGAGTATCTTTAGATAAAACTAACCAATGATCCCCGTTACAATAAACCTAAAACCAAACTAAGCCAAAACAAAACAGCTTTTTTTTTCTTCTCCTATTATAAAGATTTCAAACTCTTTATTGACACAGTTAAGTATGCAAGGTTTTTTGATAACTTGGGGTGGAAAACTCACTATAAGCCTCTAGTTATTGGGGGGGGGTTCTGGGAATTTAGGCAAAGTTTTAAAGATGTACATAAACATTTAACATTATTAATCTATATTGCATGAATAGGTACAAAAGTGAAAAATCAGAAAGTACCAAAAGCCCCAAATAAGATGTTTAAAGTTGTTATTTAAATCAAATTACTTTATGTGTGTGTTTCGTTCACATGTATATATGTACATCATAGAGGCGTGGGGCCCAAGACGATCAGAAGCCATTAGATATATTGAAAGTATAAGGATGGTTGTGAGCTACCATACAGGTACCAGGAAAAAGTGATCTTAACTGTTTTCTCTTCAGCTCTAGGATTGGTTTTTGAATTGACTATATAACTGCTAGAAAATACTGCAGACAATTACATAACAGAAATTTGTGATTAAGTAAAACAGTTAAAACGTGAAATATAAGTCTACTGAATCAGACATCATGATTCACACCTGTAACTCCAGACTGGAGCAGAAGAAGCATCAATGGGAATTCATGACTAGGCTGGGCAACAGATTAAAAACAAAACAAAACAAAAAAGCAACTAAATATAAATCTAGGTCTAAAGACAATACTCTAGAAAGGAAATGAAAATATCACTTAATAATGTCTCTATCAGACTGCCTAAAGTCTATAGGACATTTTCTTAATTAATGATTGATGTAGGAAGGTCCAGCCTACTACAGGGATGTGAATGGTGACATCCCTGGTGGTCCTGGAGTATACAAGAAGGCTGAGCAGGGCAGAAAGAACAAGCCAGTAAATTCTCTCCCTCTCCATGGCCTATGTCTGGTTCAATTCACGACTCTAGATTCCTGTTTGGGTTTCTTCCCTGACTCCTTTTAACAATAGACTGCATAATGTGGACGAATAAGCCAAATAACGCCCCTGCCCCACTGTAATGTTAACTCACAGCTAAACACAAGGATTAAGGCTAAGCCATGTGATGGTTTTGGCAATGTGCCTTTTAACAGGAAGATAAATTATGTCTTTTTGTATGTATGTATGTATGTATGTACACTGTAGCTGTACAGACGGTTGTGAGCCTTCATGTGGTTGTTGGGAATTGAATTTTAGGACCTCTGCTTGCTCTGGTCAGCCCTGCTCACTCTGGTCAACTCCACTTGCTCCGGCCCAAAGATTTTTATTATTATATGTAGTACACTGTAGCTGACTTCAGACACACCAGAAGAGGGTATCAGATCTCTTTACAGGTGGTTGTGAGTCACTATGTGGTTGGTGGGGTTTGAACTCAGGACCTTCGGGAAAGAGCAGACTTAACAAAGACAATTCTTAGCTGGGTGGTGGTGGCACACGCCTTTAATCCCAGCACTCGGGAGGCAGAGGCAGGCGGATTTCTGAGTTCGAGGCCAGCCTGGTCTACAAAGTGAGTTCCAGGACAGCCAGGGCTACACAGAGAAACCCTGTCTCGAAAAACAAACAAACAAACAAACAAACAAATAATTTTTTTTAAAAAAACAAAGAGAAGTCTTTTTTAAATATACTAGGAAACAATGTGTAAGACACTACTAAAACTGTCCTGACAGTTTAACACAATCACTTTGGTAAGACCAAGTAATTTAAAAGGCCCCAAAATAGGTAACAGCCTAATCAGACCCATGTAATGCCTGTAACATTTAATAACAGATAAGTCCTTGAAGATACACTGACCAAATTGTGGTAAGAAACCAACATTTCTCCTACTATCAAAGAGGACACATGCACAGTGGTAGAGGTAGATTTCAGGCTCTTCAGAAAGATCTGGTGCTATTTAAGGTAACCAGCCATGAATACATACATATTCCAGGTAGCTTCTGTCCTAATTATCTGTTTTGCTTACACCTATTCAATCAATGAGTATTAAGGAAGAGATGGTAAAAAGATTAAGAATGTTCCACAGTATTTTATTTAAATGATGGGCACATTTAAATATTATGTCTAAATGTTTAAATATTAACATTTGAGGCCATGTCATTTTTGACATACATATAAATCAAAGTTAATATCTTTTCAAATATTTATCACCCAAAACATTTGGTTTATATAGTATTTGAACATTAAACAACATTCTCCTATAATTAATATTTAGGAATATGTAACTACAAATTCCCTTGTAAAATTACCTCATCATCTAACACAAAGGACAAGATTAACTCCTATCAACAACTTCAAAATACCTAAAATGAGGCCAACTAGATCCTGACAACAATCTTAACCATGGAGTAGAAACCATATACTGAACAATTTGTACACTTAACTACCAGGCTTTTTTGTTGTTCTTACAAAAGATTTTACAGCTAACACTAGATCCCATTATTGGAGATACAGGTATATGTAGAGAAGCAATTAAGTTGCTTCTGATATGAGAAGTAGCAATCTGCCCCAACATTATACAACTCAAGTATATAATGGTGCATGTTTTCCCTTTAGAATGAATGAGGAACTCAACTCAAAGTGTACTCATCACTTTATTCGAAGACAATGTTGGAAGTTCTTGCCCTTAATAGTACAACACTAGACAGTAGCGAACACACAGACCAGAAAAGACTACAACTCCCCCATTTATAAAACACCTCGCAGAATGGCCAAGCAGATTTAGTAGTGATAAAAGTACTTGCAGCAGTATAAGCACAAGAACATGAATACAGTTCCCCAGAACCCAGGTAGAAGTCTGTAACTACAGTGTTTGGGGCACATGAGAAGAAAACAAATAGATCCTGGGAACTCACTGGTCAGTCAGTCTACCAGAAGTAGAAAACCTCAGGTTCAGAGAGACTCAGTATTAAAAAATATAATAGAGAACAATAGAGCAACACACTCAAAGTTGAACTCTGCTTCTACATACATATGCACTGACAAATACTATACACGAGCACTCATAACATCCTGAAGATTCAACATGGTAGAGATGTCAAATCTCCTAAAATTGATACACAAGTTTAACACTGTTCCTACTCCAATCCCAGTAAGACTCTTGAGTAAACCTAAACTAGTCCAAAATGTGTATGGGAAAGCAAAGGAATGACAATAGCAGAAACAACTTGGAAAAATAAAAACGTCAAATCACTATTTTTGACAATTCACGTTTACATCAAAAATTTAGTTTGTAAGCCTCACTCCATGTCAATTAATCTGCTCTTTCCCATTGCTCCTGGAACCCCTTCTTCCCAGCAAGACCACTCCTACTTTCACTATTTCTCTTTGTGTGTGCCCCACTGAGTTGAAATTAAAAAACATTGATAGGTTATTTGCTGAAACAAGAATAAGTCAACAATGGTTAGACTACTGCATAAAATGACATGCCACCCCCAACAATTCTTAACTTGCCAACAGACAGGAGGAGTGGGGGTGGGGGTGGGGAGGTGTTTGTCTTGTCTCATGGGTTAAACACTATTTTTGGAGACAAGAGTATTGCTATGTAGGGTCAGTTAGTTCCCCTGTAGTGATAGGATAACAAGCATGCAAGGCTCAATCTAACCCTCTTGAGGGGTAGGGTCAAACAGCTTTTTATCTCAGCTATAGCTCAAAAAATTTAAATTGCTTGTGTGTTCATCACATGCACCTGTGTTATGCATATATGCATGTGGAGGTCAGAAAACAACTTGGCAGGAGTTAGTTTCTTTCCTTTCACCATGTAGGGTTGAGGGGTTGGATTCAGGTTGTGAGACTGGTTCTCAGTTTTTTGTTTGGGTTTGAGGAATTTTTATTTTTGTTGTTTTAAACGAGAATAAAGCCCTGCTCTGGCTGTCCTGAAACTCACTATGTATACCAAGCTGGCCTTGAACTCTGAAGACCCACCTGCCTCTGTTTCTTGAATGATAAGCTTAAAGGCATGTACCACCATGTCGAGAATATCAGCTACTAACTTTTCTGGGTTTTTCAAACACGGTTTCTGTTTATCCCTGGATGTCCTAGAATTCTTCTAGGTAGACCAGACTGTCCTCGAATTCAGAGATCGACCTATTTCTCCTCCCAAGCACTACTTCTGGCCGGTCACTATTTTTTATATTAAACTTTAAGCTAAGAGATACAAACCATGCATTTATGGTCTCCAACATATTTTGAACTATGCCCAAATTGTAGAATTGCTAAAATAGTTAATGAGGTACTGCCTCATATAAATTTTGGGGGTATGGAGAAAAACACCTAAAAGTTGACTCTCAACAATTTTCATATATCCACTAACTATTGTCATCATGGTGGATAATGTTCCTAGAATTCATTCCTCCTAAACTGAAATCTTGTATTCTTTAGACAGTATTTTCCAAACCCCTAGCAAATACTATCACTCTATACTCTCTATACCATTTTATACATCAAGACACTATACATGTATATGCACACACACACATACACACAGTAGTATTGACTGAGAGACATGTATATCAATAAGATAGATTAAAAACCCCAATATACAAATACACCCAAGTGACATCAAGGAAGCGTTGTCAATAAAAGTTGTCAGAACAAGAATACATCCATATACAAAGTGATAATCTATGGCCCAAGTGTCACAGCTCACATAAATTAATTCAAGGAGCTAGAGAGATAGCTCAGCAAATTGTGCTGCTCTTGCAGAAGACCCAAGTTCAATTCCAAGCACCCACTTCATATAGCTCATAACCACATATAACTCCAGCAAAAAGGGATCCAAGTTCTCTTTTGGACTCCACAGGAATCTGCACTCACATACACAGTCACACACATGTATATATTCAGATAATTAATTTTTAAAAATTAACTCAAAATGTCCCAGAATTAAACAAAACGTATATAAAATCCTATTGGGAGAAAATAATTACAAACCATGTATAGTATAGTACTTAGAATATATAAAGAACTCTCAAGCCTGCTTGCCTCTCCAGTCACCTTGAGGCTGTACTTCAACTTGGTATCCTGTTAGCCTCTGGCCCAGGACTCTACTCCATGTTCTTGTAGCAGACTGATTTGGAAACTCCACCAAGTGACCTACCTCCCCTTGGCTTCCTGTTGGTGGAGTGCTTATCTGATATCCTGGGCTAGCCCAGCGGCTGGGTGCCCCAGGGGTCTATTAACTGGGAATCCCCAGGAGCACAACATGAACCATGCTTAAGAATAACCACAAGTTCAGGCCTCTGACTCCAAAGGGACTAAAAAAGACTATATGATTAGATAGGTCTCCAGCCCAGGTGGTACCAAGGATCCCTGAGAGACTAAAGCTTTGACTCCAGTGGTCTTAAAGGGCAATGATCCAGGTTTTGACTGAGGTTCCAGTGGTCAGTCGGTAGGTGTAGGTGTGTGTGTGTGTCTGTCTGTATGTCTGTCTGTCTGTCTGCCTGTCTGTCTCTGACACATACATGAATGAGTATGAATGGTATTTCTAAAAATTCTGGGATACAATCAAGGGGTGAAATGTGAGAATTCATGGTGTAGAAAGGAACAGATAAAATCAATAGGAACACAGGCTATTTATTGGCACTATAGTACAAGTAGATAAAACTACACACATAAGACATTTAGAAAGAACTCCACATAGACATGACCAGAGAAGAAACTCCATGATACATTAGTCAGGATGTCAAAAATACAAAGTAAATAAATATACTAGAAGTAACATGAGGAAAATATCAACTTACATACAAAGGCCAAAGAAATGTCAGACACAGCCCAGACTTTTCATCAGCAAACAGAAAAACACAAAGGAAGTAATGTCTTATCAAACTCTGAAGTAACTGTGAGCCAAGAATGTTAACTAGCAAAGTTTATCTTTCAAAGTGATGAAGAAATAAGGATAGTTCAAGACAAACACAAATTATGGCAATCAATAACAACAACCAATCTAGCACTTTGGAAAATTCCTAATGAAATATTATAGAAGGTGGAACGATAGACTCCTTTATAAGATTGTACACAAAAGTGCACAATCTATGAAAAAAATGGGTGAATTAAGTAGGCTGGGAAAAGAAACAACCATTTATAATTGGAGCCTCGAATTTCATAAAAGAAACAGCAAAAGGCATAAAAACCACATAGGTCCAAGTACAATAATAGTGAGAAACTTCAATATACCACTCATTTCTATAGGTGTTCTGAAATGAAAATGGGCAAAGGAACTTCAGATGGAATCAACTTAACAGATACATTTAAAATATTCTACCTAACAGAGAATATGCATTTTTCTCAGCAGTACATGGAACCTCCAAAATCGGTATCATAGAATAAAAAGTCCCAACAAATACAAAATAAAAAGAAACCACACTAATTCCTTGTGTCCTATCAGAGCATAAAAAAAGAAGAAAGAATTCTACAGGAGAAACTACAAAAATATTTGGGGACAAAAGTGTGCTATCCAGGAAATTCAAAGGGAAATTTAAAATTCCTAGACACCAACAAAATGAGAACAACCTACTAGAACCTCCATTCTGAGACACAGCCAAGGCAGTCCTAAGAGGAAAATTTATAGTGCTCATATTAGAAAGTGAGAGATGTGGGGGTGGAGGGAGATCCAGTGAAGGAGAGCAGTGGGAGATATGGAGCCTGAAATGGCCACCTCCTGTAACCAGTCAAGACTCTCAGTGGAGCAATAGAGTCACTAAACCACCCACAAAACTTTCAACCCAAAATTTATTCTGTCTACAAGTAATGCAGGGAATGGCCAGCCAAATGACTGGGCCAACTTGAGACTCATCCCATGGGCAAGCAACAATCCCTGTCACTATTAATACTCTGTTATGCTTGCAGACAAGAGCCTTGCATAACTGTCTTCTGAGAGGCTCCACCTAGCAGCTAACAGAAAAAGATGCAGACCCAGAGCCAAACACTGGATGAAACCAGGGAGTCTTGTAGAAGAGTTGTGGGAAGGGCTAAAGGACCCAGAAGGGATAGAAATTCCATAGGAAGACCAACAGAGTCAACTAACTTGGGCCCTTGGGGGCTCCCAGAGACTGAACCACCAAACAAAAAGCATACAAAGGCTGGACCTAAGCCCCCCCCCATATTTAGCAGATGTATAGCTTAGTCTTCATATGGGTCCCCCAACACTTGATGTGGGTAACCCTGCCTGCTGCCTGCTTGGGGATCTTATTCCCCTGTCTTGTCTGTCCTCAGTGGGAGAGGATGCACCTAGTCCTGCAGTGACTTGAGGTGCCAGGGTGGGTTAGTACCCAGAGGGGGACCTCCACCTTCTTAGAGGTGAAGGGGAATGAGGTATGTGTGAGGCAGGACTGTGAGAGGGGAGATGGGGACAGGGGGCTATGATCAGGATGTAAAGTGAATGAATTAATAAATGAATGGAAAATAAAAAGTGAGAAATCTCAAATAAATAATCTAACAAAGCACATTAAGGCTCTCTAAAAAAACTGCAATTCAAAAGCCAGTAAATGAATGGCAAGGAATAGTGAAGATTGGGGAAGAGATTAATGAAATAAACTGAAAGAACAATACATTAAAAAAAAAACAATCAAATAAAATTAGATTCCTATCTTTCTCTTTATACATTAATCAGTCAGAAATTGATCAAAGACCTTAATTTGATCCCCCACTCAGTCAAACAGAAACATTCAATGTCCAACCATTTCCAGCAAATTTTATGGTTTTGTTTATAGAGATATGTTCAAGAGTGGAATGATGGGTCATCCGTTAGTGCTTTTTTTAATTTTTTGAAGCACTCCCACACTGGTTCCCATATCAGTTGTTTTAATTTGCACGCTAACCAGCAATGAATAATTGGATAATTGTTTTGTGTATTTTTACTCTATCTTCTGGTACTTGGGAATGAAGTACCCTATTTCATTCTTCTTTCCCTATTTCCTTTCTCTCAAACATCTGGATAGGTAGCTATTCTCATTGAGTGAAATGGTATGTCAAAGTAGTTTTATTTATATTTCCTTGATGACTGGGATGTGAACACTTTAAAATTGTGTTTCAACACCGGAGAAGCCGGGCGTGGTGGCGCACGCCTTTAATCCCAGCACTCCGGAGGCAGAGGCAGGCGGATTTCTGAGTTCGAGGCCAGCCTGGTCTACAAAGTGAGTTCCAGGACAGCCAGGGCTAAACAGAGAAACCCTGTCTCGAAAAACCAAAAAAAAAAAAAAAAAAAAACACTGGAGAAACGGCTCAGAGGTTAAGAACACTGACTGCTCTTGCAGAGGACCTGGATTCAGTTCCCAGCAACCACATGGCAGCTCACAGTTGTAACTCCTGGGGACTCGGCTTACTTCTGGCCTTCAAGGGCACTGGGTGTGCATGGTGCAATACACACATACAAGCAAACACTCGTACACATAGAATAAGATAAAGACATTGTTTAAAAATCTACTTACAAAATTGTGATTCTTCTGAAAACTGCCCACTCAATCTCATTATTCAGATATTGACTGCAAGTTGTATCTGCTTAGTGTTTAATTTATGCAATTCTCAGTAATTCTGAATATAAACCTTTTATCTGTATACCTTGTAAAGATTTTTTCCCACTCTGTGGGCTGTCAATGTGCTTTCTTTATAATTTTATTTGCTGAGTAGCAACTTTGTAATTACATATTTAGTTTGCTGATACTTGGTTCAGTTACTCTGCTCTTAAAATTCTGTTCCAAACTTGTTATTTACCCCCAGTGTCTAGAAGGGTATTCCCTATGTTTCTGACTGAGTTTGAGGGATTAAAGTCTTTGATCAATTTCTAGCTGATTAATGTCCAAGGTGAAGGATAGGAATCTAATTTTATTTGGTTGATTTTTTTTTTGGGTCATTCTTTCAGCTTATTCCATTAATCTCTTCCCTAATCTTTATTCCTTGCCATTTATTGGTTTTTGGATTGGCAGATTTTTGAAACCTTGATGTGCTTCAAAAGACTGAGATCTCTCACTTTTTTCTATTAATTTATTTTTCTTTAAATTAAGTATTTTTAAAATACTTGTTTATGGGAGGTCTAAAATAAAGGAAGTAAAAGACACATAGATTGGAATGTGTCTTATCATTTCATCTATGTAGAAAATCCAAAAAATACACCCAATAGCCACAAAGAAAAACTGCCTCCTGAAACCTCCAGAATACAAGATTAATGTATTAATTACTCTTACATATGCTACCATGAACAACTGGATTTGAAATGAATACCATTTATATAAGCATCTTAAGAATACTTAAATATCAATATATCAAAGTATGTCCAGATCTAGGAGGAAAATTACAGATCATTAGTGCGGTACTAGCCAATGGGGGGGGGGGACAGAAAATGGAGCCCTAAAATAGCCCCATATAAATTGGTCAACTCTGACAAAGAATCAAAGTCAATATATGCATGAGGGATTTTTTTTTAAAAAGGTACTGGAATAGCTGTGCACCCACATGCATCATAAAAAAGACAAAACAATAAAATTCCACATTTTTTCAGAAAAGGCAATTCAAAATGGATCATAGACCTATCTACAAAATGTAAAATAATACATCTCCAAAAAGAGTTAGATGATACAGGTTTTGGTGACGATGTTTCAAATTATAACCAAGGGTATCCATCCAAGAAAAAAAAAGCATTCTCTTTTAAATAAAAAAGCTAGCTAGCATGGAGAAAATATTTGCTAAAAAAGGCATCAAGGTAACTAGGACATGGCTCACAGATGAAGTGGTTGGTTTAATCCAAAGTAGCAAGACAGAGTAAAGACATAGAAAACAATTATTAAAAATATAAAAATACACAAAGAAAGCCAGGCGTTGGTGGCACACACCTTTAATCCCAGCACTCGGGAGGCAGAGGCAGGTGCATTTCTGAGTTCAAGGACAGCCTGGTCTACAGAGTGAGTTTCAGGACGGCCAGGGCTACACAGAGAAACCCTGTCTCCAAAAAAACCAAGAAAACACAAAGAATAGAAAGTCAATAAAAATAAACCAATAAAATTTTTAGTGGATACCTTACCAGAGAAGATATACAGATAGAAAATTAACTAATGAAAAGATGCTACACAACAAGAGACTGTGATAATCAGCACTGAGATTTCACTATGCCTATTACAATAACCAAACCCAGAACACTGACATCAGAATGTTAGCAAGGATGTAGAATAAGAAGTCCCTTAGATTGCCTGGAAGATGGCTAAAATGCCTTTAGAGAACTAAGCATATTCATAAAATATAAGCTATTATTTGCATTGTAACTGTCAAACTTGGTGTATATCAGACAAAGGAATATTTAGTACTAAATGAGCTATCAAGAAATAGATGTGGAAAAATCTCAAACTCTGATTACTGAACAAAAGAAGTCAATCTGAAAGGCCAGATATAGAGCCTTTAATTTCAGTGCAGAAGCAGATGGATCTCCAGAGAAAATAAACAATCAAAATGTCAACCTGATTTTAAAACAAACCAAACAAAACAGACTACTCTAATTATATGGTATTCTGGGAAAATATCGAGATAATAAGAAAAAAAAGGGGACTACTGATTGCCAGGAGTTAGTGAATAGAGTATAAAAGATTTTTTAATACAGTGAAATTATTCCATACGATAGGTTAAATACATGTATTTTAAATATAGTCAAATTTCTATGCCAAGGGTAAATTCAAATGTAAACTATAGGTAATCTTTGGATGATTCATTAACTGTAACAAATATGCCATTCTAGTAAAGGAATGCTGATAATGCAGTATCATTTACAGTGGGGACATACAAATTCTTTGAGACAAATGTTTCTCTACATGGACCTAACTATCCTGGAACTCAGATCCACATACCACCCAAGTGCTGAAACTAAAGATACATGCCAATCCTGTTCAATTTCTATGTAATTAACCACTTAAAAAATCTTCCAAAGAACAAAGTACCTTACCCACTAAATAAAATACCCACTAAATAAAATAAATATATGATCACTTTGCTGTTATTTACCAAAAACTGCAGATGAGATCACTGGTAAAATATTCCCAGAAATAAGCATCTGGCTCTAATTAAAACTGTTTTGACTATAGATACTATATTATTCAAGTGTCTAGGACATTTTTATGCAACATAAAAGCCAGGAAAGCAATTTATTGAAAGAGTATCTAGTAGCTCAGAGAACTGGCAGGAGCCTACATCTAATTCTGAAAATGGCAGAATTTAAGGGAAGCCAGGTAACCATATCCAAGGGAGGAACACAAAAGCAGTTTAGTTGGGGTGCTTCTGCTGCCAATACCAGACTTTAGATGCCTAAAAGGTACTGGTCGAAGCAGAAAGACCTGTAAATCATCTCAGGTCCCAAATTCCAAGTATGAGCATCTGATATATGCTACTCACCAATACACACGAGGAGCCAAAACAAATAAATGCTCCCTATAATCAGTGAACAGCTAGTCTGTTTTCTATCACTCAACTGCAAGAAATACTAATAGTTAAAAAAAGAAATGAAAGATAGTATGTCCTTGAGATACCAATTAAAATTCTGACGTTCTGTTCTCAATTCAAACCTACTATTCTAACAGGAAGGAGAATATTTACTTAGTGTTCATCATAAGCCAAACAATATCCTGTATTTAAAATAAATGTTATGAGCTTAAGTACCCTGCCAGGCTGACAGACATACTTAATGATTCTAAAAACAACTTGATTTTAGGAAGGCACACAACAGTGTTTTCAAGTAGTGCCTATTTGGTATCTAACAATTCAAGCATTCTAAAGAATATACTTTGAAACATGTCAGAGACTTGATGTATTATTACTTCACACACAAATATTCTTTCAGCCCAATTTGTCCCTATTTACAGAAAAAAAAAAAAGGCCCACAGGAAAATCAGCACCTTGTTTGGTTAGTGAATCTTGAGAAACTAAATTTTAACTAGTATACAGTGTCACAAATAAAGAGAATGGTGATTGGGAAATGGATTCTATCTTAGAGGTCAAAAAATTAAAACTCTATTACATAGGAACTCCCAACAAAAAGAAGATAGTTTTTAAAAACAAAATTCTGGAAATGTTTTACTGCTTTTGTTGGGTCAAAATATAATTATAAGTATCAAACTACCTCTCTGTTCAAGTGGTTCTTAAATTTTGCTTGAGAAGATAGAACTATTAAGAAAATGGAAGAATTGGGGCGTGGTGGTGCACGCCTTTAATCCCAGCACTTGGGAGGCAGAGGCAGGCGGATTTCTGAGTTCCAGGCCAGCCTGGTCTACAGAGTGAGTTCCAGGACAGCCAGAGCTACAGAGAAACCCTGTCTCCAAAAACCAAAAACAAACAAACAAAAAAAACCAATGAATGAAAAGAGACTGTATGGGGCTGGAGAGATGGCTCAGTGGTTAAGAGCACCAACTGTTCTTTCAGAGGTCCTGAGTTCAATTCCTAGCAACCACATGGCGGCTCTCAACCATTTGTAACGGGATCAGATGCCCTCTTCTGGTGTGTCTGAAGACAGCAAGTGTACTCATATACATAAAATAAGTAAATTTTTTTTAATAAAAGGAAAAGAGTATGAATTTAAACAAGAGGGAAGGGTATCTGAAAAGTTTAGAAGTACAAAGGGGAAAGAAGAAATTTTGTAGACATAATCTCAAAAAATTTAAAGGAAAGATCACTTTTAGAATTCCTGACCGGGGCTGGTGAGATGGCTCAGTGGGTAAGAGCACCCTACTGCTTTTCCGAAGGTCTGGAGTTCAAATCCCAGCAACCACATGGTGGCTCACAACCATCTGTAAGGAGATCTGACGCCCTCTTCTGGAGTGTCTGAGGACAGCTACAGTGTACTTACATATAATCAATAAATAAATCAAAAAAAAAAAAAAAAAAAAGAATTCCTGACCAAACTAAACAAACAAAACCACAACAAAACCCCAGCCTATTCACTATTGATTACAGAGTTATAGACATCACTGATTGCCTGATTTGTTAAGGAGGACTCAGCATAATTTTTAAGCCTTTCTCTATCTGACCTAAGTTCCAATTAATATACAGCCAAGACTTTATCCATCACACATTAATATCTAACCGTCATGACCACTTGAGAAATGAAGACTGTGACCAATTTACTAAGGTCAAAAAATGTCTACAGGCAGGGATAAGAAGGGATAAGAACGCAAATTCAAACTACCAACCACTCCCACCGCCCCTCACTACAGGCACCAGTATCCCTATCCTTAGCTACATAAAATGGCATGGGAGGATTGCTCAGCTAAATCTATGACCTGGCAGTAAAATGAAATAACAAAACAAGTAGCCTTTACTCACCCCCCCAAAAAAATCTGGAAACTCATTTGCAGACATTGCTTGGAAGTCTCATACAAAATCTGAATATACTAAAATCTCAAGATAAATGTGTATGCTCCCCAAGCACCTTTAATCCTACCACTTAGGAGGCAGGAACAGATGGATCTCTATGGGTTGGAGGTCAGACTGACCAACAAAGCAAATTTCATGACATCCAGGGCTAAACTGAGAAAAGCTGTCTCAAAAAACCAAAAGGGGAAAAAAAAAAGCATGTATGTTTCTCTGCAAAAAAACAAAACAAAACAAAAGAACTACCTATCGGGCTGGAGAGATAGCTCAGTGGTTAGGATCACTGACTGCTCTTCCAGAGGTCCTGATTTCAATTCCCAGCAACCACATGATGGCTTACAACCATCTGTAAAGGGATCTAATGCCCTCTTCTGGTGTGTCTGGAAACATCTACAGTGTAGTCATATAAATAAAACAAATCTTTAAAAAAAGACTTTTTTTTATTTTGTTTTTCCAGACGGGTTTCTCTGTATAGCTCTAGCTATCCTGGAACTCGCTCTATAGAACAAGATGGCCTCAACTCAGAAATCAGCCTGCCTCTGCTTCCCAAGCGCTGGGATTAAAGGCGTGCGCCACCACTGCCTGGCAAAAAGACGATTCATCACATCCAGTTTCTAAGATTATAAATCCTTTCTTCACCATTGTCCACTTCCAAAAGAAAATTAAGAAATTGACCTTTCAACTACTATTCTTTATAAAATTTCACAAACTTGTCTACAAAAAAACAAGTGGGAGTGGGTGGGTAGGGAAGTAGGGAGGGGAGGGTATAGGGGACTTTCGGGATAGCATTCGAAATGTAAATGAAAAAATACCTAATTAAAAATTGGGAAAAAATCCAGTCCATACCTAATAAGCAAATCTCATTACAGACAAATCAATGAGTTCAGTAAAGTATTTTAATCTAGCAGAAATCAAGTCACTCACTTCCCCTTAAACTCTTTTTAGAAACTAAAAATACCTGGTTACACAAATACCTAACTCGGTTCTGGGGTGGAGACTGTCATACATTTTTTTAAGCTATATTAACAGATTTGGCTGCACAGATCAGCCGTGAGAGCTGTGCCAATCCATGAATGACTTAGAAACCTGTTTCAAAATAATTGAAAGAGGGAGTAGGGTATATATAAATAAAACCACAGCCACATGCTGGTTTAACTGTTAGTAGCTGGGTGGCAGGTACATAGGTTATCATTGTACCATCTCTATATATTAAAAGTATGCTAAATTAAGGCTCTATCTTGCCAGATCTCTAATCCCATCATCACATTATTACCAAAGCAATATTCCTAAAACTAAGTTTAACTATAAGTACTAAAGCAGCACCTAAGACCTGCATACCTCTCTCTTAATGGCAAAATGACATTATATAGTATTCTCATGCTTTGGTCTTGTTAAGTTTCACAAGGTCTCTTCCCTAGCACTCAAGACTTTTGAAAAGTTGACTCCTAAGTATCCCTAAAAGTTGAGCTTAAATGTTACCTCCTCACTATAACACCTCTCTCAAGGTAAAATGAAGCCCTTGTTTCCAATTTTACCCTCAATCCACATACCATTTTACCTGACACTTCCCTCAGAAGTTCTGAATGGTTGGGTCTGTACCATATTTGGTTTTTTTTTAAAGATTTATTTATTTATTTTATGTATATGACTACACTGTAGTTCTTTTCAGACACAGCAGATGACATCAGATCCCATTACAGATGGTTGTGGGTCACCATATGGTTGCTGGGAACTGAACTCAGGAGTCAGTGCTCTTAACCACTGAGCCATCTCTCCAGCCCCCCCCCCCCATTATCTGTCTTTGCATCCTTGACACCAGCATAGAAACTATCACAAAATTAAAAGATGCTTTAAATTTTTTCTCCATTCAACAGTTATGAAAATACTATATGGGGGCTGGTGAGATGGCTCAGTGGGTAAGAGCACCCGACTGCTCCTCTAAAGGTCCAGAGTTCAAATCCCAGCAACCACATGGTGGCTCACAACCATCCGCAGCAACGAGACCTGGCGCCCTCTTCTGGAGTGTCTGAAGACAGCTACAGTGTACTTAAATATAATAAATTAAAAAAAGAAAAAAAAATTAAAAAAAAAAGAAAAAGAAAATACTATATGCAGACTATATGCAGAACACTGACATAACCAGATTATAGAAATGTAAACTATTAAAAAATATTAGAATAGTAACATAACAATTATGTTAGTAAACAAAATCACAAAAAATGAAAACAATTACAAAACCAAAATAACCTTTTCAAAGTAAACAATAATGTTCCCATGTAAGATTTAATATATTTACAGTATTTTTGAGACTATAATTACATATCTTCCCTTTCCTTTTCTCCCTCCAAACACTCCCACACACCCTTTCTTGCTTTCAAATTCATTGTCCCTGTTCATTTATGTGTGTATACACACACACACAACATATATACATATATATACCAGAGTAAGTATACCCTGCCCAGTCTATATAATCATGTCTTTCAAAAAAAATGAGATAGAAAATATGCAGCCAATGAGAGCATGTATCTAGCATGCACAAAGCCCTTGACCCCCTGAACTGCAAAGTGGAGAAACAAACAAATATCAAACATTTTATACCATGCTTGTGATTTTTTTATATTTTTTTTTCTTGAAAATGCAGGGAAAACCTAGAAGGATTTTCCCCCCCAGGTATACAGAATTCCTCATATATAGGGAGTTAATCTTTAAAGATGTTACTTGTTTTCCTGTAAACCCAGGGGTATGGGGAAGTTGGAGCTTAAATGATACAAAAGGAATAGAATTCCATTTCTTTGATAATCTGATACTGTTTTATTATATATGACAGTAACCCATATGTCTGTAGTTCATAAATATAAGGGATATGTAAAAATATTCTCAATGGTTAAAGCAGTATCTTAGCTTTTTTTAGGAATATTCAAGTCATGAAGAGAATGGGGAGATAGCTCAGTAAGTTCTTGCTCTGCGTGTGTGTGTGTATTTGTGTGTTTGTGTCTGTATGTATGTACGTACATATATGTACACTGTTTTGTGTAAGTTTAGTCTCTTAAAAACCCAGGTTTTTTTCACTATATATGAGGAATTCTGTATACCTGGAATGCTCTCATTAGCTACATATACTCTATCCTCTCATTTTTTGAAAGACATGATCCATATATATAGATATCTATATATCTTAAAAGCTAAGTTTTTCTTGTCAATATAAATTGGCAAAAAAATCATGGAAGAGACCCCTATGTGATTTATTTATCTGCTTATACACATGTTGAGTTTCCTTTTTGAAGTTAGAAGTAGAACAACAAGAAGTAAAAATTAAATAAAACACAACACCATACACAAAAGGCCAGTCTTTAAAGTACCACTTAAAACAATGTATCAAATCCTTTTTTGGGAGGTGTTAAGACATAAATGAGCTACAGTAACCTCTGTAAAATAAGTAAAAGACTACTTCATAATACTGCATGGCAAAGAATAAGATAAACTCTCATTTGTTCTATTTCTTTCTGCACCAGATCAATCAAGAGCAATCATCTTTAGGCAAGATATTCTATGAATGAAAATTTATTTATTTATTTACTTTATCTGCATTATTTTATGCTGAATTCATTCCTGTGTCATGAGTTTTAGTTTCTTCTGGGATATCTTTTTCTTCTGTGCAACCTCCTCTTCTGGCTTTGGAATGATCTGTTCCTTCTCAGTGAGGATCATCTCAATGTGGCAGGGGGAGCTCATGTATGGGTTAATCCGACCATGAGCTCTGTAGGTTTGCCGGAGCATCTTAGGTTCACCTGGATGTGTTCAATGACTAGAGAATATCTAAACCCTTAAGTTCAGCATTACTCTCTGCATTTTTAAGCATGTGCAGCAAAAATTCAGCACTCATTTTGGCCATCGTTCCTGTGTCCAGCCTTTGTTTGGCCTGGGTGCACTGGACCGACTCCACCATTATACTGCTGGAATGGCACACATTGCTTCTTTAAAGTGACATCCTTCAGATACTTGGTGGCTTTGCGGCTTATGCATACCCTTGATGGCCTGGGCAGTTTCTTGGGTGTTCTTAGAGTGAACACAAAGGTTTGAACCTCTTGATTTGCATGATTTTGTGGGGGTTTTCTGGGTCAAGAGAGTAGTGAACCATCTTCACAGGTCACCTCTGGCCACTTACGGGAAGAGTGAATAAAGATTTATATGCAGACATCATCAAAAGAAAAAAAAAAAAGATGTGGTACCTTTCAACCTTCCTACAAATTACATATGAAGGATAACTTTAACCTCCAAGTGGTAGTCTTAAGTGCTGGTATTATAACTAAGTTAAAATCTACTTTAATAATAATCAGATTGAGAGGCCCTGGTCTTATTCTCAAATTAAGTCTATTATTTCTCCAGAAGTTAAGTAGCCTAGTTTAACTGTATCTCAACTATTTTGAGGTGGTTCAAACAAACTTAGAAGGAATATGCTGAAATGAATATTAAACTATACAGTTTCAGAGAAATTATAGCTGTTATCAGTATGACTACAAACTCTTACTGAAAAGTAATGATGAAAACCATCTCAACTTTGCAAGTTTGCATTGTGGATCACATCAGTGCACTGATAAAAGCTGTACCAAGTCCTTTTAGGAAAGGAATAGGGAACAAAAAATAAGGGTTGAATTCAGGACCTTGCTAGGTAAGTACTGTACCCTAAAGGATATCCCACCACCAAAATAAAACTAAAAAATAAACACACTGTGATCGGAAAGATAGTTCAGTGGTTAGGACTACTGGTTTCTCTTCCAGACTCAAGTTCGATTTTCAGCATCTACATTAGAGCTCAGAACCAGATTATCCAATGTCTTTTCTGGTCTCTACAGACACCAGGCACAAACAAGTCACAAATACACTTGCAGACAAAACATCCACATATTTAAAATGCATGCCTTTACTTACATACACATAAATGCAAAACCAAAATTTTCAGTTGATACTACCCTCTGATTCAGGGTCAACTAGGTAGAAATCAACAACTGAGTATGATTATAGTACATTACTAGTCAACCAAAATTCTGGATGTAATAAGACAAATGGAAAATCACAAGTTTCTACACAGCAAAGAGAACTTAGAATAAATAAAACACTAAAAGAATGGAAGAAAACTCTTTGCCTGCTATTTATCTGATAAAGATTAATATCCAAATGGTCAAATGAACAAAAGATAAGCAAATGGTCAAAAAAGGCTATAAAAACAAAGTTCGTCTGATACATGCTTTTTTTTCTAAATAGCAAATATACCACTTCACAATTTAAAAGTTGAGAAATAAATGGGCTTTGAAAACATTTTCTTTTTCAGTGCTCACACCAAACCCAGGACTTGGGGCAAAAGAAGTGCTCCACTAATGAACTACATCCCCAGTTCAGAAAACACTTAAGTTTTATGGATCGAAATTCATTCCCACTTATTGACATAGTGTCCACATATATATATATATATGTGTGTAAAAACAGAGACAAGAGTTAGCTGTGGGATCTGGAGAGATGGCTCAGTGGTTAAGGGCACTGGCTGCTCTTCCAGAGGTCCTGAGTTCAATTCCCAGCAACCACATGGTGGCCCACAACCATCTGTAATGGGATCTGATGCCCTCTTCGGGTGTGTACACTCATATACATAAAATAAATTTTAAAAAATCTTTAAAAGAGTTAGCTATGATGGCTCTTATTTGAAATTCAAACACCAGGGAATTTAAGGCAGCAGGATTGGCACGGGTTTGAGGCTAGCCTCAGCTACATAGTGCCAGGTCAGCCTGGGCTATAAAATGAGACTATCAAAACAAAAATTCCTTCTAAAAACAAACCAACAACAAAAACACCCTTAAAAACTTGCCTACCCATAAGAGGATGACAGTGGAAATGTTCAAAATACACTGTATGAAATTCTCAAAGAATAGAAATGTTTTTAAAAGGCTACAAATTGGACTCATACTGGAATGTAGGTCAAAGGTGTGTTTATAGGTGGGGGGCTTTCTTTGGAGTCCTGCCTTTTACTTAAAATTTTTTTTTTTTGGTCAAAGTTTCCCCCAGTGAGGAAACCTCTGTACTTTCATAGATGACACCTGGTGGTAACACATTTAGAAATAAAAGCAAGTTGCTTAAAGGAAACCTACAGCACAGTGGCACGGTACTGGGATGTTTAACTTGTGCCTAACTTGGTGCCTAGCTCCACCACTGTACTATATACTATACATGACTATGTAATAACTATAGCCAAGTTATTACCCTTAAATCTGGGCCCACAAAATGAGTCTGATGTGTATAATAAGTTCTCTGTCCCAACTTTTCTGGTGGAATATAGAGAAGATTCTACTATTTAAAAGCTGCTGGTGCAGCCATGAATCCCTTAACAGAAATATAAGAAATGCACTATTAGGGAAATTTCATTATTGTGGAAACATCCTAAAGTAAATGTCTACAAATGTCATTAATACAATCTTTCACCATCAATAGGCAATATAATTTTCTGTATCTGTAATTCATTACTGATCTCTACCACCAGCAACAATAAACTAGTCTTGCACAATGAATGTTTCAATTACAGAAATCTTAATGTCACCTTCCACTACAGAATACATTCTTGACAACTATACAGAGAGTTCCTGGGCTACATAAGTATCTTCTCAAAACAAACCACAAACAGAAACTATATTGTTAGACAGCACATGACTATAATTTGTCTTCTAAAGGTAGATCTATGCTGCCCATGAAGCTAGTCTTTACTTTTTTTCATAGTAATGGGATTATTTTTAATTTTTTTATTCATCGTATTCTTCTCTCACATATTACATTCAACTGCAGATTTCCCTCCCTCGTCTCAGTCCATCCCTCCACCTATAAACTGCTGTAACATTTTGCTCATTCCTCCCACTGTTCATACTAGCATTTCAGTGTGATTTATAAATCTCTTGGCAAGTTCCATTTCTGTTGCTTATCTTTGTAAACTACATTTTGTATTTATTTTGTATGGTCTACATAGGAGTGTGGGTGAGTATGCCACGGTGCATATATGAATGTCAGAGAACAAATGTCAGACATTAGTTCTCTCCTTCCACTATGTGGATTCCTAAGATAGAAATCAAACTTGCTAACAGTTGCCTTTAAACTGTTAAACCATCTTACCAGCACCCAATTGCTCATCTTTTGTATCTCCACTATGTGGCACCAATGAGTACATCCTTAGAAAAAAGGTGTTGCATAAATATTATTGCCCTCATTTAAAGGGTGAGGAAACTAACTCAATTTGCCCTAAGTGACATAGCCATTACATAAACTATAATGGCCTCATCTTTACAGAGTACTCTATAATTGCAGTACCTTAAAATATTATTAATTTTATTACATAATTTTATTACATATCATGATATTAAAGGCTCAGTGCAACCTATAAAGTACATTTTAAGTTTTATATATACCTGTATATACAAACATGTAAGTGTAAGATTTCGATAAGCATTTTATAAGTAATATAAATTTAGTAAAATATCCTAGACCCATTCAAATATTAATTTGCATACTGTTTCTCATTATTATGTACATGCATTTTAGGGCCAGCAGAAGGAAAGAGGGAAAAAGTTGGAAGCAGGCAGCTAAAAAAGACAGGACACAGGCCTCAAGACCAGATACAGGTTTATCCAAAGACTAAACTAGCACAGTAATAGCAACTCTCACCTTGGCCCAAACACTTGTTATTATTACCCTGTACTCATAGAAGACAATTGCAGGGTTTCTCAACATAGCAGTCTTAAAGGCTGAAGAAGCACTCGAGAATTAGAAAACCTATGCCTATTCAACTAAAGGAAGAGAGACAAGATACAAGAATGAAAACGAAAACCTTAAATTACTTAAAAATGAACAGAGCTAGGTGTGCTATTGCACACCTGGAATCTTAGCATTCTGAAGGATGAGGCAGGAGAATCACATGCTCAAGGCCAGCCAGTACCAAATAGTCAAGAAAACAAAAACAAGAACAGTTTCCACTTACAGAACCATACATGGTAATTTAGATACTACATAAAATAAATGATTTTAAAGGAGTTAATATTGAATAACTCTTTTCTAACATGGTAATGAAACTGGTAACTGTTGCAAGGACTCTCACCACAGATTAATAAGGTTGTGGCAGAACATTGAATAGAAAGACAATTAACAGTAAAGAACCATGTAAAATGGGAAGATCATGGCAAACAATGCAGTACATTAACACCACAAAACTGATTCCAATAACAAATGAAGAAGGTATTTCCAAAGATGAAACAAGAAGTTGACTGAGCCAAACTGTAATGCGGAAAGTCCCAAATCTAAAACTGCCTGTACTCTATGCCTTCTACTTTTATCAAGATTTTACAAACCTTTCCACTTAAATTCTAACAAAATTTTTTTTACTAAAGGAAAAAAATGTAGGAACAATAATGAAACAACCTGGGAAGGTGAAGTGGAAAGGGAAAATGGAGACTGGGTACAAAGCTCTTACCATGGCAAAGAGAAAATTTCCTTCAATCTCACCTTTTGTCTTATCACATTAGCTGATTCCAGCTCTAGGGAAGAAATCTACAATAATCCTAAAATAACCTGACATACTAATAGAAAGGAAACTACCCAAGACTACTAGGGTTTATACCAAGAAAAATCAAAAAGCAACTTTATATTGTAGAATTTTCCTAGTTAGAAGAATGGACACTTTGAAGTTAAAATATTAGCCTCAGAATGTTTATATCCATGAGTACCTAGGTATACACATTTACATAATCTGAATCTAGCAGGGAACCAAAACATCATATCAAAGGCTGTGTTTAGAGGCTAGAGACAGCTCAATAATTAAGAGAGCAACCTGCTCTTCAAGAACTGGAGTTTGGTTACAAGAACCACAGTGGTCTGTAACTACAGCTCCAAAAGGATCCGATACCCTTTTCTGGCCTCCATGGGCACATGTACATTGCATACACTAAAGCACATGTACACTGCATAAACACATTAGGCATTTTTTTTTTAAAAAAATAAAGCTATGTTTAGAAAGAAAAAAGCTGAGTGTAGATCATACCTGTAATCCCAGCACTCAGAAAACAAGAGCAGGAGGATAAAACTATGAGCTTAAAGCCAGATTGGGCTACATAGTCAATTCCAGGCCAGACCTAAAAAGAGAAGAAACTAAGAAGATAGTAATATGCTTACTTGCAAGTACAAGGACCCAAGTTTCAGAACCCACATTTAAAACAAAACAAAACCAACTGGGTGTTGTGTGCTCATATAATCTCAGCATTGAGAAGGCATAGAAGATCCTATTTCAAAACCAACAATAAGAAGTAAATGTGGGTGGACAGCAAAGGAATGATGATACCTAATGCTAGTCTATGGCTGGCTTACACATGCACACACGTACAAAACACATGCACACACCATTTTATTTTTAGGGTACAAAAACTGAGTGTTCATTCTGTCCGTTCTACAT
Source organism: Mus caroli (assembly GCF_978045245.1). Taxonomy (NCBI): domain Eukaryota; kingdom Metazoa; phylum Chordata; class Mammalia; order Rodentia; family Muridae; genus Mus; species Mus caroli. The sequence continues at coordinate 20,757,213 of NW_028227260.1, forward strand.
CAACTATGTACTTGAGTAACCAAGTAAGAAATAAGGGGAAATAAAATATTAGGAAAAATCAAAATGTTGTTATTGAAACATCAATTCACTGTCCTCAATGATTTAATGAATTAAAAAGATTCACATCATTAAAACACAATGTCATAAATGAACATATACCCTCCTATGTTTGCCAAAGGGAATGAACCTGAATTTATCACACCTCTGGACCCAGTTACCATTGTGCAAGAAAGTAAGGATTTCAAAACTGCTTTTAGCTGAAGGCAATACTAAATAAACTGCTCTCAATCTTAGAGAAACTTCTTTTTTTGCAGTGACTAGTTAATGCAGAAGACTAAGTGACTAAATGCTCAGGCCTAAAATGGGAAATCTATATTAACCATGAAGTGGAAACTGCTGGCTTCTTTGGAAAGTCAGTTATGGTTTGCTGGGGAACACAGGTGAAAGGATGTTTTGCTAAAGAAAACACAGGTTAAAGGATGTATTGCTATAGCAAATGCATGAAAGGACACATGATGTTCAGAAAGAATATAAATATGAGCCAACAGTGGGAGCTCAAGCATTGGCTTGCTTTGCTCTGCTTTACATTGTATTGTTGAACTCCATACCAAAAAGCTCTCCAAAGAACTTCTCCGGGTGGTGGTGGCATACGCCTTTAATCCCAGCACTTGGGAGGCAGAGGCACGAGGATTTCTGAGTTCGAAGCCAGCCTGGTCTACAAAGTGAGTTCCAGGACAGCCAGGGCTACACAGAGAAACCCTGTTTCGAAAAACCAAAAAGAGAGAGAGAGAGAGAAGAAAACGCAAAGAACTTCTCATGAGGAGGTTTCCTGCAGCTTCTTGGTGCTTTTGCAGAGACCTTCCTGTTGCCAAGCTTTGTGCTTTCTTCTGGATTGAACTCCCCTTGCCGGTTCCTGTATGGAGACTGCCAAGTAGACTAGACCGCAGCTGCTGATTTATATTTGGTGATTCTTACTGGACTGAACGGCTGGTATCCAGACAACAAAGATTGGACTCACCCCCAAACAACTACTTCTAAACAGATCCAATTCCCCCATGTCGTAATAACTTTTCTACTACCTCTGGTGGGTGGTGGGCTAGAAGAGGTTTGAACCCTATTAAAGGAGGTTGGGAAAAAAACCTGCAAGGCTCAGGAAATAGGAAGAGGCAGAAAGAACATTAATGCCAGAGGACAGGGAAAAATGCCTTAAAATGTCTTCTGGATAGGATATTTCCATTGCACTCGTAAACTCACAGTAGCTGTAATTACCTGTCTGTACAAGATCAAAATAATCAAAATTCTAGCATGGATTGATTGGGGAAGGACACACAAGACCTACACCCTAGTTGAGGAGCTACTACTGGCAGCCAATGGTTATTGTAGAGGGAAAGTCATTTTTCTTTGGGAAAAGTGGACATTGGTAAGTTACACATGATCCACATTATGCACATTAAACATGAAACTGGGTGGTTAGTTAATGACCAAAATGCACTGTATACACATGTAAAATTCTCAAAGAATGTATTTACTTTAGCTAAAGGTGACAGTAAATAAGACTAAAGAGTAAAGTGTTTCACTCTCTGAGAAATCAGTCTAGAAACAGTAGTAGATAAAATTCTGCACCAACTACAATTATGATAGCACCACTATCACCTGGAAACCCACAAATGCAAAATCTATTCCCCATCAAATTATGGAATCAAAAATTAGTAATAAAGCAATCTGGCTTAATAAACCTTCTAGGTGATCTGATGTTCCCTAAAGTTTTAAAGCCACTATTTACTATTAATGATTCATGCACTTAGTTCAACTTATCCAAAATCCTATGTGAAAATAGGTAACAATCATTACTTTATTTATTTTACACTCCAGATTTTTATTTTTTTATTATTTTCTTTATATACATTTCAAATGCTATCCCGAAAGTTCCCTATACCCTTCCCCCCCACCCCCCGCCCTGCTCCCCTACCCACCCACTCCCGCTTCTTGGCCCTGGCATTCCCCGGTACTGGGGTGTATAAAGTTTGCAATCCCAAAGGGCCTCAATCATTACTTCAACTTCACTATAGCATAAAGAGGTCAATTTGTACAAGATGACACAGCAGATAAGAAATTGGATCAGAGCAGGGCAGTGGTGGTGCATGCCTTTAATCCCAGCACTTGGGAGGCAGAGGCAGGCAGATTTCTGAGTTTGAGAGCAGCCTGGTCTACAAAGTGAGTCCCAGGACAGCCAGGGCTGTACAGAGAAACCCTGTCTCGAAAAACAAAAACAAACAAACAAACAAAAAAAATAAATTGGATCAGAACTTGAACTGAATACTCTTTATCATTGTATAGAAAGAAGTCTTTCCACCAATAAGAACTCAATTCCTAGAATGCTGTAACAGTGAAAGGAGAGCTTCCTGCAGTGGCACATATCTGTAGTTTCAGCTACTCAAAGCTAAAGCTAAATCACCAATATCTGTGCAGAAACATATAAAACCAACTTGGGGTGAGGAAAAGGGAAGTGTATGGAAAAACACTAGCAAAGACTAGTATATACTTCAATTAAAAAATAGGCAAATAAATTTAGCAAACAACAACCAGAGAAAAACTTTCTCTAAAAACTGTTCCAAAATGTAAGCACCTACCAAATACAATATATTTAATTTTAAGAACTTAAAACCTGAGTTGTGCTTAAGGTGATTCATTGTAGTCCATCTGCACTTAGCAACCTTCTAGGTTTTTAAAAATTATTTATTTGCATGAATATTTTATTTGACTTCTTGCATGTATATGTGCACTATGTGTGTGCCTGGTGCACTAAGAGGTCAGCAGAAGGTATGAGATCCCCTGGAGCTGCAATTTCATGTGGTTGTGTGCTGCCATGTGGGTGCTAGAAACTAAACCTGTGTCTTAACTGGTAAGCTCTCTCTCTAGGCCCTAGTCTTTTTAATTTTAAATTACAAAAAATATTAAGTTCTCCCTCTAGTTTTTACTTTTAGTTCCTTTTATTTACCACTATTTTTTTTTTAAGATTTTATTTATTCCACGTATATGTGAGTAAACTGTCACTGTCTTCAGACACTCCAGAAGAGGGCATAGATCGCACTACAGATGGTTGTGAGCAACCATGTGATTGATGGGAATTGAACTCAAGACCTCTGGAAGAGCAATCAGTGTTCTTAAACACTGAGACATCACCACCACCACCACCCCGCCCCTTTTTTTAAAAAGAAGATTTATTTATTTTGAGTACTCTGTTGCTTTCTTCAGACACACCAGAAGACACACCCATTACAGATGGTTGTGAGCAACCATGTGATTGCTGGGAATTGAACTCAGGACCTCTGGAAGGGCATTTCTTAGTCACTGAGCCATCTGTCCAGCCCTACTTATCACTATTAAAAAGGTAAAACTGCTTTCTTTCAACTCTTAAGATTATGTGAACAAAATCTCTAAGGTGAATATATACCTAGTTCAATCAGCTGAATCAGATCTATAATACAACTTGCATTTTATAGTACTTCATAAAAGCACAAATTCCAACATTCTGTAAAATCACTTTCCATGTCACCATTATGATTTTTAAGACAACCGTTTTTTTAAGAAACTCAAAGTTGGAAACTATTAGGTTAACACCTCAAACTTGTTTTCCTCAGAGTGCCACTCCTTCATTAAAAAGCATTTCTATAACCAGAAAACCAAGATGGTCAACAAGTACATCAAGTTTTACTGACTCAACCTCTATGACACATCAACTAAGAAGCTTCCAGAGAATCTTAAGAGCTGAATTATCCCTGACATTAACATATATAAACATTTGGTAACCAGTCATTGAAGAAAGGGGTCAAAAAAAAAAAAAAAACAACACAAGAAAATCCTAAGAATACAAGCACCTGTGACCTGTCTGGCCGTGTGATCCACTGCAAAACAGTCCAACATGGTCACAGCTACACAACAGACTTAAAAACTTAATCTTATTCCATGAGAGGCAATGTGGAATGTGAAGGGCAAATATTTTCAAAGCAACCAAGTTGGCATTTCAATGATACTTTGAACTGGTGGCTAAAAACACACAACAAAAGGAGAATTAAAAAGCCAACACTGTTTCCATTGTGAACTTCCAGTGTTAAGAAGGGGGTGATTCAAATATTGGAATGTCTACTGTGCACAATTCTGTACCAGTCATCCTAGTTTCATAAAATAGGATTTGGGTATAAGTGGTTTTGCTTAAACTACAAGAACTGAAGTGTTAATATTTAATCACTATATCTAACATGCTCGTTTTTTTTTTCTGTTGAAAGCATGAACTTGCTGGAATCTCCCCAAAATTCCTTTAATATTTAATCAATTTTCAAACAGGGACTTATTTCTCCAATGATGAACACAGCTGAAATACTGAACACCTGACCAGTGATTCATAATCGTATTTATCTAAATAATTCAAAATTTTTCATTCATGACTTTTCCACTTTCTGTTCCTTTAACTTGCAGTTCTTACTATTTTAAAGACAGGAACAAAAACCGTTGCTCTGTTCACATTTGTGTATGAGCTAAAGGCTGGCTGGAGGCTGGAGGCTATGTGTTCAACTCTCATTTTCTGGTTTTGACCATAGTACAGGCCCAGAATGGCTAACACTGCACAAGCAAAATAATTCATCAACCAGTTCTTAATATCTAAGCTCTGAATCAGAGAATCTAGGATAACAGAGCATAAAAACAACCAAACAACCTAAAGATATTACAAATACACATTAAAAAAACCTTTTTCTTCCAGAAGGCCTATATTTCATATGGAAAACTAAAATCAGGTATCAAATCAAGAGGGCCACAGAAAAAGGAACCCATGACTAGCCATTTTAGTATACCAACTAAGCCAGCAGCATCACCTCCAACTAGCACATAAGAGATTACTACCATTATTGTTTCATTATAATAGATTACCTACGGTCTTTAACAAGAATGGGCTAGACATCACTATAGACTGTAATTTTCAAATGTGAGGAAATGCAAAAAAGACTTAACAAATAAATTGGAGAAAAAAAAAAAAAACAAGAGAAATATAACCTGAAGAATAAAACAGATTTAAAGTCTACATAAGCTATTTCAAAAATGGACTTTTCTCTGAATCATGAGTCAAAATATCAGGGAAATTTTAAAATGAGCCCATTTTCTACTTTTAAATTTTCAATTTCTTCAACTGAAAATGAATTCTGGGTTATACTGTTAAGAACTCTCTCAGATATCTATACAATTTTTTGTATGGATAAAAATAACACGTCAAGAGAGGTTTATTTCAAAATAATTCTATGGGAAGGGGGGTGCCATAGGGTAAAACTAAAAAGGCTAAAGTTGATAAATGTTAAAAATACCAGGGGGAGTAGACAACATACTACTCAGTTATGTTTCAAATTTTGTGACTTTAAATCATGCACTGATAATATACATTTAAAACAATTCCTTTTAATTTTCTAATGAGCTCCGTCCACTATTTAAAAAAATAAAACAAACCTGACCCATATAATGGAACCAAAGCAGCACAAGCAAAAAATGGAAATCCCAGCCCCATCTCCATTTCAAGATGTAAAATACAAATACCAACCACAAAGATCTAAAAAAAAAAAAAAAAAAAAAAAACTAACCTAAAATCACAGCCAATCATAGTCATCCTGGTGGGAAATCCCAACACTGCTCCAATAGCTTCCTGAAACTTCCTGACCAAGTTCTGGTCTACTGGTATGTTCCTCTGAAGCACTAACAGACACTCAGGTCAGGCTACTGAAGGACCTACAAAATAAAAAGATTGTGGAAAAGAAGTATATTATTCATTAGAATTGGGTAGTTAACCACTGTATCAATAGACACAATCAGTTATTTTTGAAGCAATAGCCCTTAAATGCCAACTTGCATTTTTAGAACCTGCTTTGAGCAGTAACTAAAGAACTCTGAAAAAGAACTGTATAGTGTTTCTAGTGACACTTATACAATACCCCTGAAAACTGTTTTCAACTCAAACAAAATGATAGCATGTTTAACAAACTGACACTAAGGAAAACATATTTTATGAAAAGAAAAACTGTACACATTAAAATTATTTTTCACCTTCATAAGTGCTTTTTGGCCATACTGGGAGACAAACGATAAACATCCTGGAAATTCAGGTTGAACTTTGTCACTGAACCTTAGACAAAGTTTTTATTTGGTACTGCCACTCCTTCCTCTCTTCTCAGAGATCTACCTAGAATAAATTAAACCTTTTAGGTCATGCCTTGATCATCATTCCCAGATTTAGTATAATGCTGAAGGACAAGAGTTAGTGATTATTGTTTAACCCACTGTAAAAGGAATCAAGACAAGAGTCTCAAAGCAAAGTGACCTGTCTTTCAATGAAAGAGGAAATTCATTTTCCTAGAGCACTTCCAACTCAAACCCTGAAGCTCAAAACGGAAATCCACATATAGTTAATTATCAGATGTTACCCACTAAAATTTCAATGATAGTATACTTTTTGCAACTATATTCCTACTTTAACCCCATCACCCAACCAACATAATTAAGGAAAAAAAAAACACTCTAGTGTTGATCTAATAAAAACATAATAGTAAGGAAAACTACTTCCGAATAAAATGTTAGAAAATATAAAATGGCAAAAGCACAACAGGAGGTAGTTATCAAAGAGCCATCTGTGGTTGCCTTTGAGGGGGAAATGATGGTATTTAGTTACTAGATCAACCTTCCTAATGTCTTGCATATAGGTATTATCCTACTTAAATAAAAAGACTACCAAATATGCCCCCCATACTGACCCAACTTAGACAAAGTTTGTCTAAAAATGATAGAGGTAAAAAGAAAGAAATGAGGTAAAGAGAAAGAAATAAAAACACTTGAAACCTAAGTTCTCTTTAACACTGCAAACTGGCAATGGCATGAAATTTCACGACTTTTGTGAGGTGAAGGACAGGACAGACTGTATTTGAAGGAGTGGCAAAAATGAGTAGGCAAGGGATGAGGCACTCCCTTCCAAAAGGTAGAACACTTGGGTGTGGTTCATGACCGAAACATAGCTGGTGGTCATTCCAAGAGAATGATTTTGCATTCAAAAGTCTTACACCAGTAGAAGCTTCAAATAGTGAGAACATATTCAAACATGAACCACTGATCATACAAAGTGGCTTATGAGGAAAAAATTCAAAGCAGACAGGAGTGAATAGGTATTATTCCTAAACATAGAAAAATATAGAACTGAAGAAATAACAATTTTTTAAAAACCTTACCAGGCTATAAAGGTAGAATATGGCACAAAAACATCTATCTACCAATACAGTTTCACATTAAAAATGCACCCAAACTTTCTGAGGCAAATTTTCTAATCTAGAAGCAACTCTTTAAGGTAAGCATTACTACCCTCATTATATAAACAAAATCTGAAAAGTAATTTGCCCAAGGTCATAAGTTCAATGTGAACTGGAAGCAAACACTACTTTCTAAACCAGGCTGCTTCCTATGAATTGGAAATGTTGGCGGCATCTCCTCAATCTATGCAACACTGGTACTAAATAAAAGAAGTAATTCAAATCATGTTATCTACAAAGGGAACACGTGATAGGGAATTAATTTGTCTATAATAGAAGTGATTTGAAGAGAAAGGAAGTAACTTTAAATTTAAAAGGAGCGTGACTGTTTTAGGGGTAAAACTCCTGGAGGAAGGAAAAGGCACTGGGGGTCGACACCTTGCTAGGGGATTCAGCTCCTGGGGGTGGGAGGAAGAGCAGTTAGGAGAGAAATATAAGGATTAAGAAGTGAGACTTAGTTCTTAAATGTTGGTTAGCTGTAACAAAACAAAAAGATATACACACCAACAGACTACAGAAACATAGGCGGGAAAGGGGGCGGGTCCCAGAGTTTGTAGCTTGGAAGGGGTTGGAAAGGCAAAGTTTCACCTAGTGGGGGCACGAACGAAGGAGACCACTAAAACTGCAATTATCCGACCACTGACCCGTTTATTGTTCTGCCCAAGTATGGTCTCAAAACATTCAAAGTTGAAGAAATCAGTACGCTGTCCCCGCGTCAGGGATAAACAAGCAAGAGGACCTAGGAAAATGGAAGGTTACTGCTGCTCCATCCACAAAGATGGAGTAAATGCAGGGAACAAGGTAAGCTCTTTTAACATCTGCGCCAAAAGCACCATGGAAGGACATGGGACAGGGTAGATGATTCAGGCTAGGCTCTAAATTAGGACTACAGAGGAGGAGTGATAGGATTTTTTTTAACTTCTCCCCTTAATAATGCATCCCGATATTCACGTAGCTCAGAGATTTGACAGGGAGACAGAATTTGGGAAAGGGAAGGTACTCTAATGACTCTATAGATTGACCTCTCAAACCTTAGCCCGAAAGCTGCGGGAGCAGGGAAGCAGAGCCCACCTCGGATCAAGAAAAACTAGGGGTTTCATATGGGTCGCTGCAAGGGCTGAGAAGAAGCAAGCGCGCAATAATTAATTAGAGAACAATCTTAGGTGCGTCCCTCTCTCCCACTTTTTAATCTAATCCCCAGCCCACTACCCAATGAACTATGGACTCCCTCCCGCACTTCCCAACCCGCCCACTGCGACGACGAAAACAGAGGCGGAGAGTGATTGGTGGGGCAAAGGCAGGCCCACACGAGGCAGAGGCCGGGGGAAATGGTGTCGCTTTAACCGGTAAGAAACAGGATGGTCTTCAGCTCAGGAAGGATTTACCGGCACCACGACGTTTCGCCATTCGTCATCTCCTTAACGTCTGGTACCTGAGAAGCGTCACAAACGCGGATAGCTAACCCCTTGGTACCGTGTAAGAGCAAGACAGGCAGCAGCCGCCGCCGCCGCCGCCATCTTAACAGGCGGCCCGACCCTAGTCACTGCCCCCCCACCCCCAAGGTATCTCCGCCACCGCCGGCGAATCCCCACGAGGACGTAACCCTGCTCCCGCGAGAACTCACCGGCTAAGAACAGCAGCACCAGAAGACGCTGCTCGCGCCTCCGCAGCTCCTGCACTCAGTAGCCAACCTCGGCCGCCGCCTTCGCGTGATCCCAGGAGAACCTCCACCGGACCAGGAAAAACTGAGCCCAGCCCGTCCCAACCCTCGCTTGCCACCAAACCCCAAATCGCAACCGCTCCGCTCTCACCCCACGCGAAGCGAAAAGCAAATGACGCACAACCTCACGGAGCACTACGGGGCGGAGCCAGCATGCCGCCGCCGGCTCCCGCATGCGCCGTAGGAACTATCGCGATATTACGTTCAGCCTCGCCGAGACCTCCGTAATTCACCGCAGGAGACCGCCCGCGCCTCGCCTTTAGGAAACATGAGATCTCGCGAGACCAGGTGCACGCTCCTAAAAAGGAGAAAGGCGGAGCTTCGTGAAAATGACTGGGAGTTTTTTTTCGGGGAAAGGGAGGAAGCTCTCGTCCTTTAGGGATCTCGCTTACCACGAGGTTTCCGACCCACTGCGGAGCTTGCTACCAAACCTCGCGATGACACAGCTCAGCGCCAAATCTCGGCCATGTCTTGAAAACTACCTCCGCCCCCCGATTTAGGTGTCTGGAGCCTGCCTAGTGCTTAAAAAGTCAACCTGTTTATTCTCACGCTTCCAGCAGGGCTGTACCAATTAGCCAAACTCCATTCCGAAAGCGAAAAGAATGGGTTCCCATTGTTACCTGCCTCGAGGAATAAGGTGCTAGTCTTAACTAACGCATAAAAGATGTTCAATTTACAATAAACGCACAAATGCAAATGGAAACAATGACACACCAGTTTTCTTGCTCAAAACATGGGGGGAAAAAATCTAAAGACCTCTAATATCCATACTTCTTCCTTCGCCGCACTGCAGGCTAACCTGAATCCATCTTCTCATTAAAAGCTCATATCATTAGTTCTACCTCTGGAGTCACCAGTTTTAACTATCGAGGCTTTCTTTACCTTATCATAACAAAAAAGACCCAATAAAGTGGTTTTCTCCAAACAAAGGCGTCTGCCCTCAAAAGCAAATTCAAGCTTGGGGTGGGGAGAAAGGCGCTTGAAGATTTTAATATGGCAGTTTTTGCATGTCTAACCAACAATGTTTCTCCAATAAATCTTGGGATCCAGTCTGGCCCGTTTGTAAGCTTTTCCATTCTAATCCATTGTTCTGTCTATTCTAATTTAAACATGCTTCCTTCAGAGTACAGTTTACTAGTACAAGCACCCCCATCTTTAAAAACATTTTCTTGGTTATTCTTAGCCATCCCCCCCCCATAAACTTTAGAATCGTCAAGTTCCAAAAACTTAGTATATTTATTGGAATTGCATCAACTGCTTGAATCAGTATAGAAAAATGAATATCGTTACAGAATTGAGGCTTCCTATTCAGAAGCCTGATATTCCTTCTCCATTTATGCAAACGTTCTTCCATCCATTGTATTCCTGAAAGTTTTATAGTTTACTTCCAGATATTTTTATTTTTCTTGGGATTTAGAGGGGGGGGTGATATTAAAATTTCAAAATGTGTATTGCTTATATACAAGACTGTTCATATTTAACTATTGACTTTTGTAATTAGAAAAATGAAAATATGCTCAAACAGCAGTAAAATGAAAGAAACGACATGTGATTTTTTTACTGTATAACTGAAAAGATATAAAGATTAGTAACAATTCATGTTGGCATAGCTATGGAAAAATAGGCAATATCGTACTACGTTGGAGAGTGTAAATTATTATGGCCTTTGGGGAAGGAGATTTAGATAAATCTATCAAGATTTGAAATACATACACGTTTTGATTCTGCTATTACTTCTCGAAGAATTTCTCCTACAGGAATACCTTCGTACATGTGCACGAAACATACACAAGCCCATTCATTACTGCATTACTTGCAATAGCCCCCTCTCCCCCAAAGAAAACAAGCTAGTGTACAACAATCAGGAAACGGTTAAATATACTGTAGTCCAAGCATACAATATAGCGATGTAAAAATGGGACACAATTGAATGCTGTGATATACTAAGATACATAAAATAGTTTTTAAAATTAATGCAATGAAACAAAATGAATGTGTGTCCTGCAGTACCATACATATCAGAACACACACACACACACACACACATATATACATATCAGGACACATGCACGCGCGCGCGCGTGCGCCTAGTAGTGACCATGAAGCTTGCCTGCTCGCCCCTCACCTTCCTTTTCCTCTTGAAGCCGCCTTCCTCCAACCCTTAAGAGAAAAACTGAAGGCTGGGCCTTTACTCCTTCTCTAGGGCCACTAGGCCAGGGCCAATGCCGGTACCTCGCATCCCCACTGTTGGCCGCTCTCTTGCGCGCTGTTCGCTGCTTCCCCGCTGTCCTGCTGTCCCCAAAGATGCAGCTAGCTCTCTGCTGGAGGCCGCAGAGGACTGGGGGAGGGGAGAGGAGGAGGGGTTCGAGGAAGGCTGCTGCTACCGCCTGTCTGGCCCTTCAGCAGCCTTTCCCAAAGGCTCTCCAAAGCGGCTACCTCCGAGCCTCAGAGCCAGATCCCGTGGGAACTGCCCCCTACCTCGAGGAGTCTAAAACAGCCCCGTCCCCCAGGTCCCGGAAGAGGGGAGGGGGGAACTAAGCTCACCTCCGCCGCAGTGGCTCGGCGAGGCCTGCAACAGTGTGCAGGGTCTGAGGCCAGTAGCAATCTTGTCCCCCCCCCCCAGCCCCCTCCCTCGCCCTCGGCTTACAAAGCCCCCCCACCCCCACGGCAGCACAGCTCACACTGGATATAAGGCTCCTCCTACCACGCGATTAGCCCCGCCTCTGTCCCTTGAGAGGGCGCTCCTGCTCCCTTGGTAGTGTATTTTACTCACCTAAGGGAGACCTTGCTGGAGCTACTCATGGTCCAATAAATGCCACCATAGAGGATAGTAGGATCACTAAGGAACTGGAATTTGATTGCTCTACAATGAAAATCCCTGAAGGGATAAAACTTGATATGCATTTTAAAAATTAAGGAACGGGGAGTATAAGAGGGCAAGATGACACACATTGTGGAGGGCCAGAATAAAGGATGAGAAGCACCGTGCAAATCTACAAAGGCACATAGTCCTCCCTCAAACATTTCTCCTTTGTATTAGGTGGGGTGGTACTATGATTGGAGGACTCCATAAACTGTAGATGATCTACATTTGTAAATGTATAGAAATAAAAATGACCTGTTGGGAGATGACCCTATTAATTGGTATTTGTCTGGGATAGAGAATGAAATTGGAGAGTAAAAGGATGGGGGAAAGGGCATTGATTTGTAACTCTGAATGCTTCAATAAGGTTTGAATTTTAACAAATGAATTAATTTGATTTTTAAAACAAAAATGAAAAGATGTTAGTGAAAGAACCCTTGAGACATTCATTCCACATTACAGAATGGTGGTTCAAACCCTGAATTGGGAATCTGCTTAATGGAACCACTCCCTCCCTCCATGTGCAGTTTTCTGTACAACCTAAGAAGATGCACAGAGGGTCCTTTGAGGTAGTCTCATTGTATATTCTTAACAAAGATGTATTTCATGAATGAGTGTTGCTCCATTGTAAGGCTAATTATTTAACTAATGTCCTACGTTTAGGTCTTATTATTATTTTTAAAAACAGACTTAGTTTTTATCATAGCAAACATTGGAAAGGAGCAGCCATGGTTCTGTGCCATCCATCCATGGCCTTGGCTTCCAAAAGGGCTACAAGATAATCAAGACAAGCATCTCAACTTTGAGCAATAACTAATCAGACAGCTATGTATCTTTGCTTCATTAAAATATCATCTGAGAAGTGGTCCAGGGACTTTTATTTCCAACAGCAGCCACTTTAAGATCATAAGGATGGATCTCCCTAAGTTTCTTGAGTAGCTGACATACATTTGGACCCAACCAGCTTGTCTTGCAACTTCTGAGTTCTTGGTTGGCTTCTGATTTCTCAGTAGACCCCTGTCACCCTGGGCCAGCTCCTTGTCTTATAGAATTTCATAACTGGCAAGAACTTCCTTAAGGGAGAGGACACTTGGATGGGGTGGGAACAGGAGAACTCACTCCATTTGCAGCCTGAAATCTTCTTATTGAGGACCAGAATTTCAAGGGAGTCATTCATCTTGTACTTAAAGATGTAATCTTTGGTAGTGCAGAACATTGGGTTTCCAAGCTTGAAATGTGCCTGAAGGTCTTGAGCCATCCATCCTCATATTTCCTATCAGAAAGGACTTCAGTTTATCACCTATGGTGATGTGGTAGTCTTTGCAGTCAAAGTAATGCTTATCATTGTTCATCACAGGCATACCTCCATGAGGAATAGCACACTGATCCACTGGATCTCATCAAACAGCTTGCTTGTTACTTATTTGCCAAAGATACTCTCTAGATAGAGGAGTAATTTGCTTGTTATTCCACTTGATTCTGTGGTTGTAACCCTCCCTATACTTCTGGACACCCTCACTGGTAAGACAAGAGAGCATGCCCAGCATCCTAGTGCTCTGACTGTATTTCTCTGTGGGAAACTAGAAAAATCCAGCTTATACAGCATAGCCACCTATATGTGGACACCAAAAGCCTACTAATGAATAACATACAAGTGATGTATAGTGAGGTCACATACATGTCTTTCATGAACTGCAATAAAACAAGGATAGCTTGCTGTGTCATCACCACCTTTTAATCTCTGAGAATTTCTTGATAAGGAAGATGACTGTTTCTCCAGCATTGCACAAAGATTCCTAGTCCAGATGCTGAGTGGGTATTTCCTGAGCTCATCTATGAAGAGAGTGAATTTGGGAACAGCAAATAGGTGACTGAGAAAAATCTAGATATAAATATTGTCCATTCCTACCTTTCTCTTCCAGAGGATTCCCTTCTTTTTAAAGATTCTTGTATCTCTTAATGTTCCTCACCATCAAATCCTTCCAGGTCAGCTCATGGTGGTTAGAGAAATGCTTGACTATTTGATTGCTGGAGACCCTGTGGACAGTTTGACACTGAACAATATTTTTGCTTGGTTTGCTCACACATTCAGTAGACATTTTAAAAGTTCCAATCATTGTGTGTGGGGGGTTGTTTTGCTTTGTTTATTGGTTTTGTTATTGTTGTTGTTGTTTAGACATTAAAGTTGTTGATTAGTAGTGATGTTTCGATGTCAGTGACCCATTTTCCTCTTCCTGCCATGATCTATTGGTCCTCTAAGATGACCAGAATCCCAGATTTCTCTCAAATTTCACTTATTATAGCCTCTGGGTCTCACTTGATGTCAGATTGCTACATTATCACTTCATGCTATGAGCAGAAAAGCAGAGAATTGAATTAGACACCTGTTCCCACCTCATCACTACTTCACTGCTTGAATAGTGGAGGGAGGACCCGAATAGCTATCTCAGTAGACCAGCCCACTCTCCTGTCTCTACCATTGTTATGACAACATGAAGGATTTCTTCACTCAATGTGTGAAGAAATAACCTAGCTTCCCCCTTCCCTTTTATTTTAAAAATTCTTTCGTAAATACATGTAAATGCATAATTACAAAACATTCTCTGCAGATGTCATTGTTAATCTTGATTGTCAACTTGATTGGATTCAGAAGCATGCTTCTAGAAAATTCGTGAAGTATACTTCTGTGAGAATTTGTGAGCATGTTTCTAGAAAGGAATAACTAGAGGGAGGTAGTCTCATGGTAGCAGATTAGAAGATACAGTGAGAGAGAAATTGACATTGAGAGACTGAGGGGGAAAGGAAAGGAAAGAGAGAAAGAGGGATAGGATGGAGGGAGGAAGAGAGAGAAATAGACTGCTCTAGGGTGCTTTTGTAATTCTCCATCAGTGTGTGATAGAATGATATAGCCCAGTTTCAGGACAGATCTTTCCCCCTAGTTTACTCCTTTCTGGAAATTCCCTCACAGATACCACAAGAAGTGTACTTTTATTGATCTCCTAGGCACTTCTCAGTCTGATCAAGTTAAAAATCAGAAGTAACCATCACAAGCCCAGTTTTTTTCCATGTAAAACCCAAACACATCACTTTGTATAACAAATTCTACCCCTGAACCCCCACAAAGGACCATGTTCATTTTATAATGAAAGATGCATTTAGTTCTTCCTATATAATCTTAACAGTCTAAATGTTGTTCAAAATTTAAGCTCAAAGGTTTTTTTTTTTCTGAGACTCAAGGCAAATTCTTAGCTATCAAACACAAATAAAACTACAAACTATGCATTTCTAGAAACAATGATACAGAATATACATCTCCAGTCCTAAGAAGGGGGAGATGGGAATGGAACCAAACCAAGACTGAAAGAAAGCATTAAACCCTACAGATCCATGTTTGAGATCTGGCACCATATGAGTTCCAATGAGCTTTGTGAGCCTTGCCCCTACACCTTTGTACTACCCCTACATGACTGTACTCTTGAATTATTATTATTTTGCTTCCCACCCAGAGCTTTCCTTAGCAGAAAGGCTACAATCCTGGCATTTCTTAATTCCTGGGATCTTCATCTCCTTTTGGCTTCACTCTTAGCTTCCCACTTAGTCTTCTCAGGGGTTACCTACAGAGATTCTGACCCTGCTAGACATTGCTTGATTGCCTAGGCCTTCTGGGTGGAATGTGTGAATAGATACCTCTATTACCCTGTAACTTTTGCACTCAACATACTTGGAAAAACAGTAAAGTCTTTCAAATGGATTAAAACCTTTACATTCTTGATCTGCCCAATTTCTAACAAACCATTAAGGCATCTTTTTCATTTCTCGGTGTCATCATTTTCATTTCGTCACTTCTTTCTGCTTGGGGCTTGATTTTGACCATTGACACAGGGTCTCACTATGTAGCTCAGGCTTTACTTGAACTCGTGATCCTCTTGCCTCAGCTCTCTGGGTGCTGCGATTACAACTGTGTAATCTCAGTTTCTGACTTCTTTGTAAATTGCCTTGATGTCTTCAGTTGCCACTTTCTAAGGTCAACTTTACCTGTGCTTCTTTTCCGAGTCAACTGCAAAAAATTAAGGTCATTCTTCTCTGTGTTTTGTGTATGATTCTCACTGTAAACCCATTTAATGCCCATTTAAGAGCAAGGATGTGGGGGATAATTTAAATTTTCTTCTGTCAGATAAAGGAGTCCGTTACTGTCATGAAACAATTTCCTCCAAGATGAAGTTAAAACATCAGACATTTAGCCAGGCGTGGTGGTGCATGCCTTTAATCCCAGCACTTGGGAGGCAGAGGCAGGCGAATTTCTGAGTTCAAGGCCAGCCTGGTCTACAAGGTGAGTTCCAGGACAGCCAGGACTACACAGAGAAACCCTGTCTCGAAAAACAAAACAAACAAACAAACAAACAAACAAACAAAAAAGAAGACATCAGACATTCTAGAACAGTAGTTCTCAACCTTCCTAATGCTGTGACCCTTTAATATAGTTCCTCGTGTTGTGGTGATCCCCAACCACAAAATTATTTTCATTGCTACTTCATAACTGTAATTTTTGCTACTGTATGAATTATAATATAAATATTTTGAGGTAGACATTTGCAAAAGGGCTTGTGACCCACAGGCTGAGAACCACTGTTTTACAGAGAGGTGAAACACTCTATCCTGCAGGGATAACTTCTTCAAACTATGTTCAAAAGGGAGTGACATAGTCCATCCAGCCTGGAAACTCATTAAAACTCAAAGAGTAAGAATTCAAAAGCTTCAGGAAGTCCCTGAAATTGACCAGAAGCACTAGTCTTCTCCCTCCTTAAATTTATATAAGTAGTAAGGACTACTTGGAGACACTATCTCATAAACTTAGTTGCCTGGAAGAGGTTCAGACAGTCTGAGGTCAAAAAGACCTCAAGCTGCCTGCAAGTTGTTCAGTGAACTCCAGGTTTCCAGCTTTCATGTCACCCATGATGTGATGGCCTTTCTTCGAGAAATTTTCGAGTCATTCTTGCTCCTTACAAATACTCCTGTAGAAAACCCCAATATTACTCATTAATGGGCTGGAGACTTAGCTGTTTTAAAAACATGAGAGAGAGAGAGAGAGAGAGAGACAGAGACAGAGACAGAGAGACAGAGACAGAGAGACAGACAGAGACAGAGACAGTGACAGACAGAGAGATAGACAGAGAGACAGAGACAGAGAGAGACAGACACACACAGATATGGAGACAGAGATAGAGAGACAGAAGAGACAGAAAGACTTTGAACACTCAGCCCTAAATGGGATGTCTCCATCTAGAAGACAAGAGATAGAACTGCAGCACCAGCCAGGCAGTGGTGGCACATGCCTTTAATCCCAGCACTTGGGAGGCAGAGGCAGGCAAATTTCTGAGTTCAAGGCCAGCCTGGTCTACAAAGTGAGTTCCAGGACAGCCAGGGCTATACAGAGAAACCCTGTCTTAAAGAACAAAAAAAAAAAAAAAAAAAAAAAAAGAAAAAGAAAAAAGAAAAGAAAAGAGAGAGAGAGAGAAAGAAAGAAAGAAAGAAAACAATATAAAGAATCAACAAATCTAAGAGTTGGTTCTCTGAGAAGATAAATTAATTCTATTGGCAGAACCTTGGCCCAACTAACCAAAAGAAAGAGATGACCCAAATCAATATAATCAGAAATGACCAGGACAACATTACAACAAAGAACAAATTCATTCAGAATATTATTATAAGGGAACATTTTAAAAACCTGGAGTATATTAAATTAGAAAACCTAAACCAGTTGGCGGTGGTGCATGACTTTAATCTCAGCACTCAGGAGGCAGAGTCAGGTGTATCTCTGAGTTCAAGGCCAGCCTTGTCTTCAGAGAGAGTTCCAGGAAGCCAGGGCTACATAGAGAAACCCTGTCTCTAAAAACCAAAAATCAAAAACCAGAAAAAAAAAACCCCAAAACTCAGCAAAGTAGGATTGGAGGAAATATATCTCAACATAATAAAAAGCTATACATGCTAAAAATCCACAGCCAACGTCATCCTAAATGGAGAGTAACTTGAAGAAATCCCACTGAAATCTGGACAAGACAGAGCTGTCTACTCTCCCCACTCCTTTTCAACATTTTGCTTGAGCTACTAGCCAGAGCAATAAGACAAGAGAAGGAAATCAAAAGGATGCAAATACAAAAAGAATTCCAATTATCCCTATTCGCAGATAACATGATATTATACATAAAAGACAAAAAAAAAGCCACACAATCAACAATTTCAGCAAAGTGGCAGGATACAAAATCATCTTACATAAGTCAGTAGTCTTTCTGTATGTCAACATAAAAACATGCTGAAAAGGAGATTGTGGACATGCTTATACCCAGAACAACCTCAAAGAAAAAGTCTGTAGGAACTAACCTAGCCAAGGAGGTGAAGTTAGGCACATCTAGTCAATTGGCTGCTCTATGGACTGTAGCAATGGCTCCATTTTGAAACCTTATTTCACCGAAAAAGAAACATCACAGTTCA